>NC_080421.1:31429282-32037616 GCF_029873635.1 Malania oleifera
GGGACTCGATAAAAACGACTAGACTCACTGAAAACGGACCAAAACTCGGTAGAGGCACCGAGACTTAGAAAAAGTGACCAGACTCACTGGAAACAAATCGAAACTCGGTAGAGGCACCGAGACTTGGTAAAAACAAACAGACTCACTGAAAACGAACCAAAACTCGGTAGAGGCCCGAGACTTGGTAAAAACAAACAAACTCACTGGAAAAAAACCAGGACTCGGCAATGACACCAAGATTTGATAAAAATGGATCGAGACTCATTGAAAACGAATCAGGAGTTGGTAAAACATACCGACACTCAACTGAAACTCCGAGACTCACGAAAGACAAACCGAGACTCGGTAGACACATTGGGAGTTGGTAAACATACCAAGACTCAACTGAAGTTCCGAGACTCATGGAAAACAAATCAAGACTCGGTAGACACAAAGGGACTCAATTGAAACTCCGAGACTCGTAAAAAACATAGGGACTCATTGTAAACAAATCGAGACTCGATTAACTCTAACGGAAGGGTCCTCCAATTTTTAAGGCATGAAGTCAACTTTATGTGTCTGGTCTATTTGAGGGAGCCTGGTTAAAATTGGGGTGTCAACAGCTGCCCCTCTTTGTCAGCTTTGTTGCTTCAAAGTAACAGTAGGAACTCTCCTACGCTATTTGTAGTAACAAGCCTGCAAAGATAAAAGACACTTATTTTAACTAGGCCACACCACTATTTAGTGCCAATGGGTCAATCAGGTGTCATTTTCATCAAATAGGGAGGGGGGAGATGAAAGATAGGATTGGATGAGGAGGTTGCATTTATTCTGGAGAAGTTAGTAGTTAGCAATTTTGGTTAGAAGTTAGCAGGGGTTAGTAATCTAAGTCGGATGTTGGGGTCTAAACTAGAGAGATGTAGTGTATCGGATATAGGAATCCGAGTTATGAGGGTGAGGAGATCTCAAAATGTTGAACTTGTGCTTGCACATCGAGGGGGAGATGATAAGCTTCGGAATATTCAATCTAGGCTTGTACCTCACAAGAGGGTAACAGGCCTCGAAATATTCAATCCGTATTTCTGTGCCTCGGAGGGGGTGACGTGCCTTGGAATATTTGATCCAAGATTGTGCATTGCAAGAGGGTAACGAGCCTCAGAATATTCAATTCAGGTTTTTGCGCCTCACGAGGGGCTGATGCGCTTCAGAATATTCGATCCGGGCTTGTGCATCACAAGAGGGCAATGAGCCTTAGAATATTCAATCCGGGTTTCCGGGCCTCAAAAAGGGATGACGTGCCTTAGAATATTCAATCTAGGCTTTTGCATCACAAGAGGGTAACAGGCCTCGGAATATTCAATCTGGGTTCCCGCGCCTCAGGACGGTAACTTGGGCCATGCCATGGATGATATATGACCATTCAGGCGTAGGCTACCCCTAGGTTTTTTTTTCTTTTTGGAAAAATGTCTTTTTAAGTTTGAAACACAGTTGTCCTGTTGGGGGTGATCAACCGGGATCAAAACCCAAGATCCTTTGGAAAATGTCCTCAAATGTAGGGCTCTGAGTTACTCTACTAGGGACGATCAATCGAGAATGAAATCCCAAGATCTCTTGGAAAATGTTCTCAAGCGTAGGGCTCAGAGTTACTCCATTGGGGATGATCAATCGGGAGCTGAATCCCGAGATCTCTTGGGCCACAAGCATTTAAGTGTGTGGTTCTAGGTCCCAAAAAAAGGTTGCCCTCCTGGGGATGATCAATTGAGAGCCAAATCCCGAGGTTCTATAGCCATTTTAGGTTTCCCGATTTGAAGCTAAAAAACCAATGCCTCAATTGGTTCTTGGGATCGGCTGCCCCAGTCTCTAAATATGTCAACTGGTGTCCGGGGTTAGTTGTCCTAGTTTCAAGCATTATTGAGACAAGGATCGTTCAGTCAGGGACACCAAAAGATTATTCAAAAACCTACTCCACAAAATAAGTATGGATGAAATGCTTTTTGTGACTATATGTATGCATGTTACTAAATTGTGATGCTTGAATGCAGGGGCATGTTGTCATATATACATGATGCCTGTTACATGATATGTCTATATGCCGCTACCTATAATATGAATGCCTTTCCTTAGATGCGTGAAATGCATGAGGATGCATGACTTTTTTTCTCCCAAAGTGATTTCGGTCCGTAACTCAATCCCAGATCTTGGCCACACTTTAGAGCTCCAGTCTAATGTGAAGGTACTTGAATTCGCTCTAATGGAACTCAAAACTACCCCAGTTTCATTCATCGGCCACTGATCTTTGCTATGTGCTCGATTCGTATTTTGATGGGAAAACGCTTAAATTGGATCTAATGGGACTGCCCCAGTTACATTCATCAGCCACTGATATTTGCTGTGTTTCAGATTCCAACAGGGTCTTGGCATCTGGCCCAGTGCTTTTTTGCCACTGGTTCTGGCCATTTTTAGATTTAATAAGCGCTCGAACTCTGCCCCAGTATCTTCTCATCACTGAATCTGGCCATCTTTTAGTTTCCACAGGTGCTCAAAATCTGCCCCAGTGTTTTCTTTCCACTGATCTAGGCTATCTTTCAGATTCAACAGGTGCTCAAAAATTTGCCCCAGTTAAAATTGTCTGTGCTTGCTCTCGGCCATGCTTTCAAATTTTATCCAATCGTGAAGGTGCCCGACTTGACTCCAATGAGACTTAACATGAAATCTGCCCCAGTTACATGCATCTATAACTGATCCTGGCCATATTTTCAGAATCCACTCAAGTAAGCGAATTTCTGAATCGGATCTCTTGAAACTTGACTTGAAATCTGCCCCAGTTGAAGCATTTGGTGATGGGGCCTATTCATCTTGCTTTTTCCAAACAAGGGCTTTCTTTGGATTGAACGCTTAATGTTTTAAAATCGATTTGAAATTTAAATGAATAAACATGCAATCAGATAACTCAATCTCATTAAGGATATGAATGGAATGCTCAGGCTTGCCCTTCTGTACTTGCTTAATAGGAAGCAACTTTACTAGTATTTTGTAACTTTGCTACTGGCTTAGGGAATCACCTCAACGAGCCAATCGCTATTTTTATTTTTTTTCCTTTCTATTTTTTTTCACTAACCCCCATAACCAGAGATCCTTTCTCGCGCATATCAACTTATTTCTAGTGTCTTATTGAATAATATGATCAATATTCGAACCTCAGGGTGGACTTTAAGACACGAGATGAAATAAAGGCTAGGAATTTAGGTTTCAACAAGAAAAAGGAAACCAAGGCTCGAAAATCCCATCCCATAACAACAAATTATGCCATAGTTTGGGACGCCACGCATATTCACAAAGTGTTTACCGAACTTGTCTTTCGAACAAGCTGCCTACGTACCTTTTCAGGATTAGGTCATTATGTAGTTCAGACTCAACATTGAGTCTGACAAATCATTTGAGATAATAATGTATGTACCAATCTGGTTAAGTCTTTTGATAGGACCGTAGTGTAGGCTTAGGGTATTGGTTAGAGAAGAAAAGGGTACAATACAAATCAAATTTTTCTAATCTTAAAAAGGGTAATCCTTGGTCAAAGATCACATCTTAAGCATGTCCCTTTTCATTTTCTTTCTTTATCTCCTTTTTTTTTTTTTGCATTTTCTTATGTTTTTTGCTTTCCCTTTTATGGATGATTTTTTTTTCTTATTTAGCATCATGCTTATTGGGAGCTCAATTGGGACTAATCCTTTTTTTTTTTTTTTCAAAAAACTGTCTTAGTGTGGGGTGTGATCATTTGACGAGTTAGTCAAGAATTGAATTCTTTTAGGCTCAAGAGGGCTGGCAAGGGATTTCCTCTTTGATCTTCTTCTAGGTAGAAGAACGATGACCTGCAATCTTTTTGGTAGTGACCATCGCCTCAAATGACTTGTCAAACCCTAGGAGACTCAAACCCAGGTTGAATTTTGGAAAACTGAATTTTAAGAAAAATCCAGTTTAACATTTAGGCTCAACTTGGTTAACAAATGGTAAATCATTTTTTGGTTCTTTATGGAAAAACTGGTCGACCAAAGATGACCACCCCTCATTTGATCAGAATATAATCATTATACTCTTAAGACACCGATCATGATTTGGAAGATGAAAGCAGAAGACTTTGTTCATTGCTTTCGTCGAGCAAATGTAAAGCTTGATAGGTCGTTTTTTCCTGCCTTTCCTAAAATGGCTCCTGGACCATATCTTGTAGTGGGGTCCATACTAAAGTCCAACTTGGAGGCTTTTCCTTCATTTTTTTTTTTCTTTTTTCCTCTTTTTTTTCTTTTTTTTTTCTTTTCTATTTTTTCTTTTTGAGCTAACTACGGGCTCCAAGTCCTTTGTTATGGTAAAATTGCTTCCAGTGTCAAAGCACAAAAACGCAAGCAAAAGTGGACAAAATTTGAAACAAGGTCATGTGATGAGACTGAAGTACATTTCATTTAATTCAAATTCAAAATGATTAAAACAAATGGGACCCATGGAAACACCCTTCTTAGCATATGACACATTTTTGACGTCATTGCTAATCAGTCCTTCGACCAATGGCCTTAACTGTGCCCCCCGCTATAATTGGGCAACTGATTCCCCTATATACTGAGCTCTTCGCCATCAAATACCAACCATCCTGCATCTCTCAGTGATTGCACTTTGTATTTAAATGCCCAACAACTATCAATGGCGTGACCAGGGGTGTTGACATGAAATGCACACTAGGCATCTAGATTGTACCAATGTGGAGTGGGTATTGTTCAGGTATGCCGAGGATGACTAAGATGAGCTTTCTTTCAAGCAACTGAGGGAACAATTTCGAATAGGACATAGGAATTGGCTTGACCCTCCTAGGACCTTTTCCATGTTTCTAAACGTCCGGATGGATGGGTGTAGGTCTAGAGGAAATAATCAGACTTGGTTCGGTTGGCTGAACCATTTTCAGCTTAGACCATTCGGTCGACCAAACATGAAGTTTGACCAGCATGTTTGACCACATTCGAGCGCCTGAACATTCCAGTTCAAAACCTGTTCAGGCCACGAACTTGGTTTGGGTGACCGAACTGATTTCGGGCGACTGAAACCGTGGTTTCGCCAACCGAATTGAAATGAAATAAGTTCATTCGGGCTACCGAGCATTGGAACATGAAGAGACTCTTGAGATTCAACCAAATGACCTAGTGTTTGGCCAACCAAATAGACTCAGCTTTTAGGCTAATTATTATGGTTCAGGCGACCAAAAGTTTTACTGGGCGACCAAAACGAGGTCTATATATATTTCTGCCTAAGAAAACCATTTCATTTTACCCATTTTCTTGAGGGCTTCTCAAATTTTCTCTTTTCTAAACATTCCCTACACCTATTCCAAGCCTAGTTTTCCTTAGAAAACCACTTCTAACCATGTCTAGGGATCATGTACGAGTGAAATCTGGCATTGCTATTAAGCAATGGTTTATTTCGCTTGGGAGAAGAATCAAATACAAGAAGGTCTTCTAGCTCAAGGAGCCCATTATAGTTAAAGTTATTGACATTGGATTTATGCAGACTCCATTTCAATAACTTACTTGAAATGTTTAAATATCAAGGATGGTACGAGTTCATCAATTATCAGCCCAAGGGGATATATCCCATTCTTGTTCGTCTATTTTATGCAAACCTTGGACAGGATAACCAAAGATGCTACTCCTGGGTTTTTGAGATTGATCTATGGTTTGACAATGGGTATCTATCTGATGCCTTCGATATCTAGAGAGGAGATTTTGACTGCCCTGACTCGGTCTCGACTTGGATTAACGAGTAGGAATTCACTGTGAGTATGTTTGTTAATCTTGTGATGACTAACCTATGATTGATCTTAGTCACACCCCCAGCAGCAGGTCGCTGACTCTGGAAGCTAAAGTTGTGCACCACTTGATCTCCTACAATATCTTGCCAAAGTCTGGGTCTAGGGATCATGTTTCATACCTAGATTGCTTCGTGATGTGGTGCCTTTTTATGAGGAAGAAGCTAGACTTGTTGAGATTGATCCTAAAGTGGATGTTTGTGAAGAATGTGGGCAAGAGGATTATTCTACTATACGGGGGCATCCTGACTAAGATTTTTGTCAGATAGAGAGTCACCAGGGTGGGCAAGAGGATAATTCTACCATACGGGGGCATCCTAGCTAATATTTTTGTCAGATAGAGAGTCACTAGCACTTGGTATGCAGTATTGAAGAAGATAAAGGGCAAAGACACCTTCTCCTCCACTACCCTAAAATTGATGGGTTATGAGCTGACCGGCAACATGTAGATGCCAACCATTCCCGAGAGAGGACCAGTGCCATAGGAGGTTCCTCAGGAGCAGCCCCATGTACCATCTAATGTTGAGATTATGGCTGCCATCACTGATCTCTCTCCTTCCTTTGAGGACTTTAAGATGTCCATCTAGAGCGAGATCAAGGAACATGCTTCCTCATCACAGGGAGGCATTCAAATTTTTACGCCGAGTTCTCAGAGTTCCAGTCTATGGTAAAGGCGAACTTCCATATCCTCGGTGAGTGCTTGAGGGAGTTGAATGATGAGGATGATGGTGAGCAGCAGATGGACGTGAGCGGCGACGAGGAAGGGCTTGATGATGGAATGGCTTGGAGGAGGTTTTGAGGATCAACTCTTATCCATCTTATCTATCTTACCTTTTACATATATACAATTGGGTCTATAATAACTATATAGTTTTTATTTTTTCTTTTTGATTTACATTCTGACCGCATTCACACACAAATACGTATATTTATTGTTTTTTGGTGATTGGTTTCAGTCTATAGATGCATGATGGCCTGCATGCATGGTTTTATATATATATATATATATATATATATATATATATATATATATATATATATTTATTATATGTGATTATTATGTTTGCCTGATTGATGCCTCCTGCATGGTGGATGCAGTTGATGAGTATTGCCTGTTGGTGTATATGTTAGGTTCTCGCATGCTCAAAACTGGATGATATACTGTTTGCTTGAATCCTTTTTATGCATGTTTATATGGAAAATATCCTGTTTACAGATGGCATGCTGCCGACTTTTCGCTTGGCATTTTGCCAAAATATTCAAAACTTTTGCTAAAATATTGATGGATATGCATGCAAAATCTGTTTTCAAATTTTAAATTTCTTGCACTTAGTTCAATTTAATTTGAAACATTTGAAGTTTGTGCATATGCTTAAATGTTTTGTAATAAGCAAGTATTCATGGGAAAAACTGTATTTTTAGACGAAATGCTACCAAAATTTTCCCAAATTCACTACACACATCCTATGTTTTTATAAAAACTGAACATTTTAAACTTAGGTTGTGTTTCTAGTTTACTTCAATCTTTTTACTAGACTTAAACTCAATATTTTGTAGCAAATTGTATCCCCAAAACACTTGTTGATTATTTCAAAAGGGGTATTTCTTTTAAAGTCAAATTTGCAAGAAATGAGCTTAAATAATAATTCTTCGTCATGCGGGGTATTTATAAGTTTTAAAATACTTGCGTCATATGGTCAAGTGATTGCATAATCTGAGGGGGAGCCACTTTACTTAAAAAAATATGGCTCTGAAATATTAAAAGCTATCTCACATCATTCATTGCTATACTCGATATCTTGTGAGAATGTCTTTCAGTCATTGTGTGCTACTTGATCATATTATATCTTTGACTTGACTTCTTAAATTGAGTTATACTGGATTGTTTGAGTTGATGTAAATTGCTGTATATTATTTGTTGAACTCAAACAGGATACTTAGGTACAAATATTTTTGGGAAAATGCTCTATTTTCAAACGGCACGCTTCAGAAATTTTCTAAAAAATCTTCCCAACCATATCTTTTATTTAAATGATTCATACTTAATGCCTTGCTTATATACTTTCAATTTATTATAACCCTTTTTGCTGTTGCCAAAAGGGGGAGAAGAGGCAAAATTGGATACATTGGGTACATTAATTATAATTGAGTTTTTAATTATCTTTATGCATATAGTTTGGGGGAGCCTTTCTTGGCTGTTCCCACTTTTGCATAAAGTATTTTTCATCATAAAAAAGAGGGAGATTGTCAACCTAATTGGTCATATCCCGTTTTGATAATGACAAATACATTGGTTCTAATGTTTGCCCTGAGCTTGCATGCAGGTTCACTCTACGCATGCAATTGAAAAGAACATTATATCATGATGGCTTATGGTGACCTCAAGGAAGATTGAAGAATATTACTTTATTTGTAATTGTAATTTGTATATTTTTCATATTGGACTGTAACTCTTTATGGTTTGTAATAACTGCATCATATTTTTCATGTTGGACTGTAACTCTATATGGTCTGTAATAACTGCATAATGCATGATAGGACTGTATGTTCAGGATACCTTAGATTGACCTTAGGTTCCCATACTTAGTGCACAAGACTCCACTATAATTCACATGTCATCAGGGATAAATTTAAAATCAAGTAATGGACCTTAGGCTAAATTCATAAGGACTTCGGGCGATCAAACCGTGCAAGTGAAGTTGCCTCGGTCGACTGAACTGTGGACTGGTCAAATAGTTGACCTAACTTTGGGCGACCGAACTCAAATGACCATAGCGTCCATAGCCGACCGAACTCAAGCCCTAACTTTTTCTAACAACTCAGGTACCTGAACCACACTTTCAAATTACCCCCAGGCGACTGAATGTTCAAGTTTGGTAGACTGAACTTGAGTCTAGGGGACCAAACCTCAGACAGAATGAAAAATCTCATTAGTCAGCAAATTGAACCCCCATTTAGGCACCCAAACTTCAAAAGTTACCTTTTCCTGTTGTGTTTGTTCGGGTGACTGAACCTATGGCTCAGTCGATCAAAACTCTTGGGTTGGCCAAATTTTTACCACAATTAATTAGGGTAAAATAGGGTTAATTTCTTAAACACATTTAAATTTTTTTTAGTAATTCCATGTATGTCCCAAACAGTTATAATTTTGGCCTTCTCTCTCTCTTTCTCTCTCTCTATCTTTCTCTCTCTCTCTATATATATATATATATATATATATGGGTTCATTTGCAAAAAATTAAGGGAGATTAGCATTTTCAATTCTTCAAAAATCCTCTTAAGTTTCAAGTGCATATTTTTCTCATACAAAGCCCATACACTCTTTATTTATCATTCCTTTGATAAATCCAACTTCCTGAGATTGTTCTTGAGTGATTCCAACTTGCATAAAACTCTCTTTGTGTTGATTGTTTTGTTGTCTTTATTGAGAGCTTTTGCTAAGGTGTTTCCCCCGATTTAGCTAATAAATCTTTGTGTGGGAAAACCTTTGTAGCTAGTGAGTCTTTGCATCATTGTTGCAAGACTCATCAAGCTTGTGTGTTTTTGATTTTTGAAATATTTTTCACACTTATTTATTTTTAAATATCTATTGAGCTATTATTTTGAGAAAATCATTTTTGAGATATTTTGAATACACTTGTTAGAACTCTTTGAAACTTGCTGTGATTGATTTACATTGTTTGGAAATACACTCTAGGACTTGATTGCACATTAGCATATGATTGAGTGTTTGGCATACGTTATTGGCACTGAGCATTTTTACTATCATCTGTGTTATCTAGACTATATTGTGGTACATATTTTCTTGTTAAGAAACACTTTACTTGTACGTCAAATTTTAATTTCAATGATTGTATTATAGGCGTAGACCTGAAGAGGGAGAATTTCGCTGATAAAAGTCCCGGATTGGCTTTGACCCGGTTAGGAAAGATACATGCACCATCCTGGTTAGGTGTCGTAAACGGTGTCGCTCTACCCGTGAAGTGAGCCCTTAGTGGAATCCTTGTTCTTGTGAGCCAAGGCCGGGACGTAGGCAGTATTGGCCAAACCTTGATATCATATGCATTGTCACTCTTACTTTTCTTGCATTATATACTATGCTGTGCTTGATTTAGTTTCCTTACTGAATATTTGAGACATTATTGTATGTAATTGAAAGATACTGGAATTGTGTTGCATATACTAAAATTGATTAATATATCATATCTGCAGCATCATACATACTTAGGCTGCCCCTAGGTTGCATAATACTGTTGCTAGACTGGTTGACCTAGGAAGAAATTTTTAAATCTCCAATTCACCCCCCTCTTGGGATTGCACCAAAATTAACACAACAATTTCACAAGTACAAATGATTTGTAATAACGAACACTCAATCCAATCAACGAGGTGAGATTGATATCGCAATATGAAATAAAATAGAAAATTCAACCAAGCTTCAAAAATTTAAATGTCGATATCAAATAAGTATCTCGAATTTAAGTATGTAACCAACCAATATATTAATGAGCTTTGGTATTAATCAATCAACGTACTCTCTTGCGGTTTCTGCAATACATTATTGATCAATCAACGTACTCCCTTACGGTTTTCGCAATTCCCAAAAGCAAATTAATTTTCAGCAAATTAAGTACACAACCACACAATTCATATATGAAGAATATTAAAGAGAACAGGGAAGAGTAAGACACCAAGATTTTACGAGGTTCAACTATCCCCGCCTAAGTCCTCGCCTCACCCAAGGATTTCACTATACCACTCGTTTAATTGGGCAGAGCAAACTGTCACACACTCCTTCAAGTAGGATGGACTCCTCCTCTCCAAGCAATACCCCACGCTTGGTACAACGATTCAACAACTAGAATCATAAAAAAAATAAAAAAAACAATAGCCTTGTTTACAAGAACAACTTTCAATAAGAGCAAATTAGTACAATTAATTAGCACAATATACTTCAATCAAAATTCAATATAGAAATAGGAAGCTCAAGAATTTATCACCAGGGTTCTTTAGATTTGAAGAAATATTAGTTAGAGCACAAGAACCTCAAGCTTTAATTCAGCAAATACTTAGAAAATAGCTTCTCAGAAAATATTCAGCAAGAACTCTTTGAATGTGAAAGAATTTGATCAATAGCTGATTTTTTTATACTTGTTGGTTTGTGTAATCCTTGAGTTTAGCATGTATTTATAGACCTTAAGAAGTATTTTTCATGTTGCCCAAGTTGCTTGGAGTATTTCCCAAGTTTTCACAAAGTTTTATGACCAAGATACCATTTTTGGAAACTTTCCCACGTTGCTTTATTTCAATTTTTACGAAAGTCAGTCGCTTGTCAAAAAGTGTCAGGCACCTGTCACTTTAAAAATCCAGTGAATTTCAAAAGTCAGTGTTGTTTCAGGCACCTGAGTGTGTTTAGTCAGTCACTTAACTCAACCTCAGAAACCAGTCAGTCGCCTGAGAAGGAATTGTATGGCGCCTGTCAGCTTCAACCACCCTACGGTATTTTGCTCATAACTTTTTATATAACTATAAATTGGATGTTCTTGGTATCAACAAAACTCTAAGAGAAAATCTCATAACTTTCATGTTGAACACTTTTAAGATAAAGAGTGTTTGATAGAGAAAAGTGCTTATCAATGCAGATGTAGAAAAAAGAAGGGAATTTGGAGAATCCTATTTTGGTGCTTTTCATTCCAAAAATAATTTTAACCTTCTTGAAATAAATTTTGACCTTATAAAAATATTTTCCACGTATTTTAAAAGGTATTTAGGTCTAAGTAATTAACCTAAGAGCTTCATGCATCCATATTGAAATCGTTTGAAGTATTTACATGAGACTTCTTAAAAAGAATATAACTTTCTAAGCGCTAATTTTTCTTGTAAGAATTAAAAACTGAGCCCTACCTTGATTTTACGCCGAAACCCGAAAATCTTCGAAACGAGATTCCGATCCGTAGAAGTTGTAGAGAATCCTTCCACGATCCTTGTGGTAGCTTCCGTTTTTCGATTCCTTCAACGATCGGCGAAGAATTCTAGAGAGAAGGAGAGAGTAGAGAGAGTTTAGAGAGAGAGAGAGAGATAGGATTGAGTTTACTTAATGAAGAAGTAATAGAAATTTCCTTTTATAGCCCTTGACCCAAAAATTTCCAATTTTGCCCCTCTTAATATTTAAACCCATTTTTCATATTTTGGGTTTTTACAATCGTTCATTACAAGAGGCAAAAATTCTTGTGGTGAAAAACCTTGCTCCATAGTCCACTATTTTTCTACTGGAGTACACTCAAAATTCCCATGCTTGATACGAAGAATTTTCTGTAAAGAGTGTGGAGTAAGTGTTATCTTTTGGCCATAAATTTTAGTAGCAATTCTAATTTCTTTCTTTACCAAGTTTGAATAAACAATCTTAATCCGATTTGAGTAATACCCCTTAACTTGGTGAAGAATGAACTTATCCCATCCTATATGTTTGAACATTTTAAGAATTTCAGGAAAGTTTTCTTCAAAGAAAATAACATCTAATAGCTTACAGGACTTTGGATTGATTGCCGAGATGTGATTTTGATACAATGCTTTTGCATGTGATGAAACTAGCCATTTTTCTATGTTTTCGTTGCTTGTAGGCTTTGAAGAAGATGAGGATGCTTTGTCGTTTTTCCCCACTATTTTGGTTCAAACCATTTTGATGAGGCTGAAATTTAAGAAACCCTAGGTGTGAATGGATTAGGGTTATGATGGATGGTCGTTGGGAGTAGTTTAGGAGAGAAGGAACTTTGAAAAGAATGAAGAGGAGTTGATTTAGAGAAGGGAAGATGAATGGACAGACATCTGGGGGGTTTTAAAATAGTGTTATATGAAATGAACATGACCCGTTGCGAGACAGTCATCTGTCACTAAGTTAAGAGTCGTCTGTCCACTGTCTTTTTACACAAATAGTAGCCTGCCAGTCGCCTTCCAGCTATCTGGCAATCGTTTTCCATGAACAACTATTCTTCTTCTCTTTTAGTTAACTTCTCTTATATGTAAGATGCCTAATTCCCATCGGATAAATACAAATTGATCCTCAGCTAATGGTTTAGTAAATATATCATCTAATTGATCATGAGTATTAACAAATTCAAGTACTATTTCTTTCTTGTCTACATTATCTCTTAAGAAATGATGACGTATATCAATATGTTTAGTTCTTGAATGTGATACTAGATTCTTTGAAATATTTATCGCGCTCGTATTCTCACACTTTATGGAGATTGTTTGGTATTGAGTTTTGAAGTCCCTTAATTGCTATTTCATGTATAAAGTTTGAGCACAACAGCTCCTAACTGCTATGTATTCTACTTCATCTGTAGATAATGCTATGAAATTTTGTTTCTTTGAGAACCAAGAAACTAGTGAGTGTCCTAGGAAGTGACAAGTCCCACTAATACTTTTTCTATCTATTTTGCATCCCACTTAATTTGCATCTGAATAGCTTATCATATCAAAATTAGTTCCTTTTGGATACCATGATCCTAGATTTCGTGTGCCTATCAAATATCTAAGAATTCGTTTAACTGCGATCTGATGTGATTCCCTAGGAGCCGATTGGAATCTAGCACACATACACATACTAAACATGATATCCGATCTACTTGCTGTTAAATAAAGTAAGCTTCCTATCATGCCTCGGTAATGCTTGGTATTTACTTGTTTCCCTTTTTCATCCTTGTCAAGACTAGTTGAGGTGCTTATGGGAGTTCCTATAGGTTTACTTTCTTCCATATCAAACTTATTTAACATGTCTTTAATATACTTAGTTTGATTTATGAAAGTTCCATTTTTAGCTTGTTTGATTTGTAATCCTAGAAAGTAATTTAACTCTCCCATCATGCTCATTTCAAACTCTCTTTTCATAGTTGTAGCAAATTCATTACACAAGTCTTCATGAGTTGCTCCAAATATAATATCATCAAAATAAATTTGTACTATAAGCATATCATTATCTTTGGTTTTTACAAATAAAGCGCTATCTATCTTTCCTCTTGAAAAATTGTTTTGGAGTAGGAATTTGCTTAGTCTATCGTACCAAGCTCTAGGAGCTTGTTTCAATCCATATAAGGCTTTAGTTAGCTTGAGTACATGATTTGGATTTTTAGAGTCTTCAAAATCTAGAGGTTGTTTAACGTAAACTTCGTCATTTATATAGCCATTTAGGAATGCACTTTTTATATCCATTTGATATAATTTAAAGTCTTTATTAGCTGCATAGGAAAGAAGCATCCTTATTGTTCCATCCTTGCTACAAGAGCAAAGGGTTCTTCATAATTGATGCCTTCTTCTTGATTATAACCTTGTGCTACTAGCCTAGTTTTATTTCTTACAACTACCCCAGTTTCATCCTTTTTATTTCTAAACACCCATTTAGTTCCTATGATTGACTTATCTTTGGGTTTAGGTATAAGTTCCCATACTTGACTTCTTTCAAATTGATTTAGTTCCTCCTGTAGAGCTATAATCTAAGAATCATGTTTTAAGACTTCTTCTATATTCTTGGGTTTATCTTGAGACAAGAAAGCATAATGGTTACAAATATTTTTTAATGAGGCTCTAGTGGTTTTTCCTTTTGATGGTTCATCAAGAATTTAGTCTTTTGGGTGACTTTTAGCATATCTCCATTCTTCAGGTAGTTCTAGATTTTCAACTGTGTTTTATTTTGAAGCTTCATTATTATCTTCTTCTTTTATTTCAATATTTTCTTCTTTTTGTGAAATATCTTCTTTTTCATCAATCTTAATTTTGTTGTCATGATCATTTGATTCATCAAACATTATGTGTATTGATTCAATAATTGTAAGAGTTCTTTTATTGTAAACCCTATAAGCTTTACTATTTGTTAAGTAACCTAAGAAAGTTCCTTCATTAGATTTTGCATCGAACTTTCCTAGATCATCTTTAGTATTAAGGACAAAGCATTTGCATTCAAATACATGAAAGTAGGAAATATTGAGTTTTCTTCCTTTCCATAATTCATATGGTGTTTTTGTCTATACTAGATCGCATGGATACTCTATTTATAATGTAACAAGTTGTATTCACAACTTCTACCCAAAAGTATTTAGGTAGACTATTTTCGTTTAACATAGTTCTTGCCATTTCTTGTAAGGTTCTATTTTTTCTTTCTACAACTCCATTTTGTTATGGAGTCATAGGTGCTCAAAAATTATGGTTTATTCCATGTTCATAAAAGAATTTTTCAACAGTTTTTTTTTTTAAACTCCCAATCTTGATCACTTCTAAAGTTTGTTACATTATAACCCTTTTCATTTTGTAATTTCTTACATAAAGTGATTAGCATGTCACAGGCTTCATCTTTGTTTGCTAAAAATAATACCCAAGTGAATCTTGAATAATCATCCACTATTAAAAAAGCATATTGTTTACCTCCTAGGCTTAAGGTTCTCGTTGGACCAAATAAGTCTAGGTGCAGTAGTTCTAGGGGTCTTTTAGTAGATATGTATTTTTTCTTTTTGAAACTTGTCTTAACTTGCTTTCCCTTTTGGCATGCATCACACATCTTGTCTTTTATGAATTTAGTATTTCGTAATCCTTACAAGATTTTTTTTAGATAATTTGGATAAAAGGTCCATGCTAGCATGTCCTAATTTCCTATGCCATAGCCAACTTATTTCATTCATTGCTACCAAACAAGTTACGTTTTGATTTACTAAATTCTCAAGGTTTATGCAATAAACATTGTTTATCCTATGAGCTATAAACAAGATTTCATTTTTCTTGGGATTTTGGATATCACATTTTTCTTTCTTAAAAGTTATTTTGAACTCTTTGTCGCTTAATTGGCTTATGCTTAAAAGGTTGTATTTTAATCTTTCTACTAATAACACATTATCAATGGTAAGGGAAGGTTCTTTACCTATTTTCCTGATGCCAATAATTTTATCTTTGGCATTTTCACCGAAGGAGACGTATCCCCCATCTTTTTGTTTCAATGTAGTGAACTTGGTCCTATCACCAGTCATGTGCCTTGAACATCCGCTGTCCAAGTTTCATTTATCCGTTGGCGGTATAGTCCTAAAGCATACCTACAATGAGGGATTCATTGTGTTAGTTTTTGGAACCCAAATTCTTTTAACTTTCTTTGTGTTGTTTTTAGTTCCATTATTGACTTTCCATTCTCCTTGAACTTTAACATACTTTCTTTTTAGAGGGCAGTTGAACATTACATGACCTTTAGTCTTGCACATGTAGCAAGTGGTGTGTTCATGTTTGTTGTTTGAAGAAGTACTAGCATAGCGCTTGGCTTTTTGACAAAGTATCCCATGTATAATTTTTTATTCCTTTTGTTTGTTTTTCCATTATAACCTATCCCTTCTTTATTTCCATGTAGTCTTTACTATCCAATTATTTTTTCAAAATTTTATTTTCCTTTGGTGAAGTTATATATAATTTTCTCCTTATCCTCTTCTGATTTCTTAAGTTCATTTATCTCTAAATTATTTTTATTCAAATCATCTACATGAGTTTTGCCTAACTCTTGAGTTATTTCATTTACTTCCTCTTCTAACTTTTTAATGCAAGAGTCCTTTTCCTTTTCAATAGTTTTGAAGAATTCAAGTTGCTTTATTAATTCTTTATTTTGATCTTTCAAAGTTATATTTCTCTTAGGTATTTTTATGAATCTCTTATGTAAAGAAAACAACTCACCTTGCAATTCCTTATAGAAAGGCATGCTGTCACATGACTCATCACATGACTCTTTGTAAGATTCTATAGAGGAATAGTAGGAGTTTACATCTTCATCACTAGCCACGAAGCATATATTTGCCATCTCTTGTCCACTTGATTTATTCTCCATCTCATTGGAGGTTGAATCATTCTACGTGGCCTTCATAGCTTCCTTCTTTTTCTTTTTGTCTTTCTTGAGCAACGGGCAGTCTGGCTTGATATATCTTGGTTTCTTACAATAAAAGCATATAGGAGGTTCATTCTTACCTTTATTTTCTTTTCTACTTATTTCTCCTTTTTCAGATTTCCTTTTGTTAAATTTTCTAGGAAACCTCCTATTTTTTCCTATAGAACTTGCCTAGTCTCTTAGTGATGAATGCTAATTCATCTTGATTTAAGTTGCTTGATTCACTTTCCTCTTCACTCGAGCTGTTTCTAGAGGCTTTTAATGCAATTGATCTTTTATGTTTGGGTTCAGGATTCCTTTCCTTTAGAGCCATCTCATATGTGAGTAGTGAACCAATGAGTTCATCTAGAGAGGTCTTCTTAAGGTTTCTACGTTCTGTGATAGCTGTAGCCTTTGGTTCCCATATGGAGGGAAGGCCTTCTAGAATTTTGCTAATCATTTCATAGGTAGTATAGGTTTTTCCCAAGACACTTAAGGAATTGATTATATAGGTAAATCTGGTGTACATGCTTGATATTGTTTCATCTGAATTCATCTTGAATGCTTCATATTCGCTTGTCAACATATCTATTCTATTGTCCCTAACATTTATAGTTCCTTCATATGTCACTTCTAATTTATCCCATATTTCTTTAGCCGTCTTGCATGCCATGACCCTATTAAATTCGTTAGCATCTAAGGCATAGTATAAAGCATTTATATCGCTTGAATTGATTTGAAGCATTATATAATCTGAATCGGTCATATCCTTTTTCTCTTTTGGAATCTGTTTTCCATCTACTATTTTAGTGGGAATAAGGTCTCCATCCATAACTAAATCCCATGCTTTCAAATCCATGTGTTGGAGATAGATTTGCATTCTCTTTTTACAAAATGTATAATTATGTTCACAAAAGATTGGTGGACGGGTTGAGGATTGGCCTTCACCGAAGGGTGCTACTCCTATATTTTCCATTTGATCCTTTTATAGTTTCTTGTTAGGAATTACTATAACTAGGCTCTAATACCAATTGAAATGGGAATAGCTTCCCAAGAGGGGGGGGGGGTGAATTGGGTTTTAAAAAATTATTCCCCTTAGTCTTAGTTCTTTTGAGTTGTAACAGTAATCAAAACTTAAACACAATCACAATCAAAACAATAAGATCAATTACTCAATCTTTGTAACAATAGCCCTGTATGAATATGAAAATTTGTTGAACTTGTTATAAGCCCTGTATCACAATTATACTTCTTCCTAATGTTCAACTTTTAAATAAACTTTCATATTAATAAGTCAAGGATGATCAACCAACGTAGTCCTTTTCGGTTTCCGCAATCAATGCTGATAAATCCGAAACAAATTACCTTCCGGTCTATTTAACAACCAAACATTTTGAATTTTAAAGCTACCACACAGATTATATCTTTTGCTGAAAAATAAAGATTAGGGTAGAGAAAGAAGAAAACAGGGTTTTTTACGAGGTTTGGCTTCAACACAGCCTACTTCCTCGCCCTTGGCTAAAACACCAAAGGATTCACTATTACCATTCCTTTACCAGGCGAAACAATACCACTTACAAACACTCCTTGGGTAAGGCTAGAGCCCACCTTCTCCAAACAATATCCCCTTATTTGGTCCAACGATTCAGCACTCGAACCGTCAATTAACCATTTACAAAGATATAATACAAGGCGTACAAGAACTTGCTCCTCAAAGAGCTGATTAGTACAAATTGAAACACTATGTACTTCAGTAGATTCAGAACCTGAATTTCAGAATGAAGCTCTTAGAAACTTATCACCAGGTATCTTTCAATGGATGAAAGAACCAACAATCTATGCTCAACCATAGTAAGAAACTCAGCAAGACTTTCAGAGATTTTCGTGAGTGATGAGAGCGATAACACACTTTCAGAATTTTTAGTAGGCTTTGAGAGAGAATGAGAACTGAATTGATTTCTTGGTGTCTAAAACTATGATTCTTGAGGGTATTTATAGAGTTAGAAAGACTTCTTTACTTGTTCCCTAATATTTCTTGAAGTAGTTTCCAAGTTTTGAATTTATTTAAGCTTCAAAGATTTTAAATTTCAAAAAACATATTCATTGGAAAATTGAAAATTGCTGCGAGCCAAACGACTGTGAAGTCCTGGCAGTTGTCTGTCCATATAGTACAACTATAAAATTCATAGGCAAAGAGGTGGCAGTCGTCTGTCACCAGAAGAATTTAGTTTTAAAACAACTCAATAGGGTGGCAGACGTCTGGCTAAATACACACAGGCGTCTCAATTTGCACTGGTAGTTGTCTGTCAAAACCTTGACAGTCGTCTATCAGGCTTTTTCCTTTAGTTAAAATACTCTGAATTTGCCAATTGTCCTAAGTTGATTTGACACTTTCTTTGCTTTGAGTCCTTTCAATGCTACTTTTCAATCTCTTAAACTTCTTATTGAGCTTTCATTTATGGATCTTTGGTATTCTCATGAGACTTTCCTTGTTCTGTAATCCTTGTAAGCTTTTTGGTGAGATTTGAACAAATCATCTTTGCCTGTAATCATATCACTTGAAAATTCATTAAATAACTTTACTTTGTTATCATCAAAACCAAGAGTTTGTAAGCCTAACTAGGCCAACAAGATTTAGTTAGTAGGGCATTTTCTTTTAAGAATGATTTTGAGACTTTGCTAGTGAAGGAGGAGATAAGTTGGAAATAAATAGTTAGTGCTTAAATGGGTCAAATTCAATATATGCAATATTGGATTGGGAAACCAACGAGAACAAAGCAATATAGAGAAACTCCAAAAAAATATTACCATGATAAAAGTTTAAACACAATTTAACTAACCTTGAACCTTTGCGCACATACATGAGCCCTTGTTTTGTATTTCATTTCCCCACCTCATCAACAAAGTCGTATCCTCTTCTAGGCACAAAACCCCAGCCTTTAATTCCACAAACCGCTTCTTCCAAGCCTCAACCTCATCCTCGGCTCTCGCCTTTGCACACTCCAAATCTTTCATCTTATTCTTCATATAAGAAACAACCTCCTTTTCATCTTCATGAGAACTCCTTGAAGGCTCCAATAACCTCTCGCATCCCTCCTTCCTCCTCTTTTCCATATCGCTCGTTACTCTGTTATCCTCTTACAAATGAATGATCATCTCTTTAGCGTCTTTGTATTTTTTCTTTAAGTCTTCCACTTGATCTTCAAGCAAGCATTTATTGAGCTCCATCGTTTGATCAATGCTCCTATATAAGTGCGATCTTCACCAGAAGATCACTCACGAATGGAGAGCTGGGGCTTAGTAAATGTTTGCTTGAAAATCAATTGGAAGACTTGAAGAAAAAGTACAAAGACGTTAAAGAGATGATCATTCGTTTGAGAGAGGATAATAGAGTAACGAGCGATAGGGAAAAGATGAGGAAGAAGGGATGTGAGAGGTTATTGGGTCCTTCGAGGAGTTCTCGTGAAGGTGAGAAGGAGGTTGTTGCTTATCTGAAGAATAAGATGAAGGATTTGAAGTGCTTAAAGGCGAGGGTTGAGGCTTGGAAGAAGCGGTTTATGGAATTAGAGGCTAGGGTAATTTTTTTTTAAGTGGCGATTGGTGAGTGAGTGATTTCTTTAACCCTTTTTGGTAAAGGGACTAGGTAGCCCAACGAAAGGCCCAATCAACTAATTCAATTTAAGACTGAAAGAAATAAGTGGTACAAAAAAAGAAGAAGATATAAGTATGCTTTGAAACACTATGATCTCTTTAAATATATAATCACACACATACATCCATCCATCTATCCATACATACATATATACATATATACATAGACACATATAAATATATATACACATACACACATACATACATACATAGATACATACATAGATGCATACATACATGCATGCATGCATGTATACATGCATGCATGCATACATGCATACATACATACACACATACATATATACACACATACATACATACATACATACATACATACATACATACATACATAGATACATACATACATGCATGCATGCATGTATACATGCATGCATACATACACACATATACATACATACATAAGAAATAAGTGGTACAAAAAAAGAAGAAGATATAAGTATGCTTTGAAACACTATGATCTCTTTAAATATATAATCACACACATACATCCATCCATCTATCCATACATACATATATACATATATACATAGACACATATAAATATATATACACATACACACATACATACATACATACATAGATACATACATAGATACATACATACATGCATGCATGCATGTATACATGCATGCATGCATACATACATACACACATACATACATGCATGAATGCATACATGCATACATACATACACACATACATATATACACACATACACACATACATACATACATACATACATACATACACACACACACACACACACACACACACACACACACACACACACATACAACGGAAAATAAAAAACAAAAAAACCGTATCTAGGAAAACAAAAAACTAAACAAGACCCAAAAAAATTGCCAAATGTACAGAAATATTACATTAAAAAAACCTAAAAGAAGAAGAAGAAGACGCACCTACGGTGGGGCGTTTGGCGGAGAAGGGTGGGGCGTTTAGCAGCAAGAGGCGACGGTAGCGGCGGCAAGAGGTGACGACGGTGGCAGCAAGAGGCGATGGCGCCAGCGGCAAACACGGTGGAGCCGACGAGCGGAGAGAAGGAGGCTGAAGCACGAACGGAGGGAGGAGGGTTTTCGAGGGTTTTGGGGGGAGAAATAGGAAAATAAGTGCAGGCTAGAGCTAAAGTATTTTAGACTATTAGTGACGGTCTTAAACGGTCACTAATACTTGTTAAACCGTCACTAATATTTAGTATAATTAGTTATATATTTTTAATACAACAACTATTAGTGACAGTGTCAAAAAACTGTCACTAATAATCAAAGTATTAGTGACGGTTTCACCAATCCGTCACTAATATTCTAGCTAAATTTTCCATTTGATTATTTTACTCCTTTTTTTTTTTCCAATAATAAAAAATGATAACATCAATATTTTATTAGAATGATATTTTGTAAAATAATTGAAGGTTTTTTTTTAATAATTTCATATATTAATATAAAAATATATTTTTCTTGTACAATTATACTTGTTAGGCCTATTTAATGACGATTTTTTAAAATTGTGATATTATTATAATTATTTTATATAAGTACTACTATTAGTATTATTATTAATTATTTCATTACTAACTTATTTTTATAATTTTGGTTTTATTTATTTACTCATTTATGTATAATTGCAACAATATATTGATAGAAAATCCAAAAACCCATTAGTGAAGGTCTTTCTCTTCAAGCATTCTACTTATTACATGCTCTTCTAGTTGTATTTTATCTTCAACTCATCCAAATTCTCATTTTTGGTATGAAGCACACTGGCTAGGTTGCCCAAAACATTAATTAATTATTTCTTTCCTATTTAGATTCTTGGACAATCTCAACAATTAGTTCTATTTGTCCACAGTTAGCTGCGAATTATATGGCAGTAAACGACTAGCCGACCATGGTCTGTACACGGTCATTCCACAATGTATGAACTTGAAAAGGTTTAAATTTAGAGAATCAATCTTTTAAACCAATATTCACTATTAATGATAGCTCTTCCATTTTTTTTGTCTACTATGTTAAAAACAATCCCAATCCATGGCCATATAGATCATTCTGCTCTGGAGTTTGAGAGATGGGTGTTGGTCCAACAGAGTTAGGTGTTTGGCCCGACTCATCAGCTAGGTCAATTTCCAGGTATTTTGCTAAGGCGAGGTCATTTTTATGTTTGTGTTTCACTAATTGCACTTGATTGGTCATTTTCGTTGCTACATTATATCGATCTGCTTTTGAATCAGTCTTGACCATTGTCCCTGTCAACAAATGCATTATTAGTGACAGTTTATGAGAATCGTCAGTACTAGCTAATATAAGACTATTAGTGACGATTTTTCTCTTCAAACATTCTACTTAAAAAAGAATCTGAACCTTATATGCGCTATTTTTTTTTTCGAGCATCAAAATCCATTTTACTGTGATGAACAGTTTCAAAAGATCTCACAACCTCTATTGCATTTAAAAAATTAGTCAAATCATTGCAAAACTTCACTACAGATACAAGACTAATACAAGAAACCAAAAAAAAAAAAAAAAATCCAAACCAACTCGCACACCGTGCACCGCAACTTTCAATGGCATTTTTAAAGCCTTTCCCGGAGTGCAAAACTAAAAAAATATATTAACCAAGGCCTCCAAAATGTACCCTCTACCTCCCCACAAACTTTCATAACTTTTCAAATTAATTTGCAATTTTTCCTGAATTTTTACTTTTTTAATTCAAAAACTATTAGTAACGGTTGAGAAAAATCGTCACTAATAATGGACTATTAGTGATAATTGTGCTAAACCGTCACTAATATTATTAAATTTCCTTCATCAAAACTACATTATTAGTGACGGTTACATGAACCGTGACTAATACATGACTATTAGTGACGGTTTCGCAAACCGTCACTAATACTACAACTAATATTCTTGACTTTTACCTCAGTCTAGGCTAATTTTTTACTGACGATTTTATGACCCGTAACTAATACAAAACTATTAGTGATGGTTTTCCTGAACCGTCACTAATAATGGTCAAGTAGTGACAGTTTTGTGAACTGTGACTAATAATTTACTATTAGTGTTGACTTTTTGAGTCTGAACCTTGTTTTGATGCTGACAAAGCACATATTTCTTATGTGTGTATTTAGAATGTAAACATGTCCATTAATTTAACACACACATAAGGAAACGATGATGGAAGCTTGTAGGACTTAAACCCTATACGATCTAGTGCATTCCATGAAGTCAGAAGAGCAAAAAGACGAAGAAGACATTTATTTCTTATTCTAATTGCATTTATTTTTATTACTTGGATTGTATTAATGCATGCATCTGCATGATATGGTCATTTTCTTAGATAGGACCATAGATTGACCATAGGGAGCCACAGGACTGTAGAATGACCTTAGGGTAAGGTCGATTGACGTCAGATTTTTGGTGTTAACTCAATGACTATAGATCGGCTATTAGGTCCCTTAACATCACTTAGAAAATCCCCTCTATGTTACAAATCATAACTATGTAAACAAGGGTGAACTACACTCAAAATTAGGACCCAAATAAATAAATGAAAGTCACTCGATCGACCGAGCATAGCTAGTTATATTCAGCTCAGTTGACCGAACAACTCAGGGGTCAACAGTTTAACCAAGGTCTAGCTGATCGAATGGTTTTGAACGTATCTTCCTCGGTCTACCGAACTCATGTGTGTCTGCTCCCTAATAACTTAGTCGACTGAACTTCCAGTTCATTTTTGATTGAGTGGACCAAACCATAAAGTATAGCAATCCGAACTCAGATACAGTCATCCGAAACCTCTCGGGTTGGAATTTTTTAAAGCACTAAAACGTCATTAATATTTAATTTAACTTTTCCAAAATACTGAGCATTTTCGCAACGGTCATAATTTTCATAAAATCTATAAATACCCCATCATAACTCTAGATTAGTAACTTTGATTAGACCAAATTTTCTCTCTAATCCATTGTTAATTAAACTTCCCCCAAAACGTTTTTTACTGTTAAAATCATTCTTTTGGGGCCAAAAATTTTATACAAATCTCTTAAACTCTCTTTTATGCAATTATTTCAAAATCATTTTTTGAGGAGAGTATTTTATTTAAGGCATTTTATTTGCTTTTTGCTCTCAGATAGCTTTTATCTTTGAAAAGCATTTTTTGGAGTATTATCTGCTTAGGTTTTCTTCTAGTTATTTTTTTTGATAAATATTTTTGGGAGAAAATTATTTACAGCACAAATATTTTCTTGAGCTTAAATTCCTAGATTCTCCAAATATTCTTTATTTTCAAAAATATTTATAGGAGACCAACAATACTCATTTTTCATATATATTTTATTTGTGCAAAATTATTTATATAAACACCCTTTACTCTACTGAGCTTAACTAATATCATATTAGAGTGCATGTATTTAGAACTTAAACGTTGTACATCCCTACTTGTATTTAGAAGCATTTTATCATGTACAAAAATGTTTTCATTGTATCGGTTGGGTTTAGTACAGAATTGAACTAGGGAGTCTCAGCCCTGTAAGTGAGACCAATTCGGTTCAACCCGAAAATTGAACTGTGGTTTTCCTCACCCCATAAAGAAAGGATGTAAACAACTTCTGCTCTGCCCATTTAAGTGAGCAGGGATAGTGTAATCCTTGGGGGATATGACCAAGGCAGGGACGTACGCTGGTTTGGCAGAACCTCGATAACAAATATTGTGTATCGCTCTCTCTCTATCTCATTTATTTTACTGCACTTGAATTTCCGTATGTGTATGCCTTCATTTTTTGTTATAATTATTTGCATGCGCACCTCTATTTTAAATGAGATATGTCGCACATGTATGTTTAAATGTATAACTTCATTATTTTTCATACACGCTATAATATTGAATGGGATATGAACTTTGGTGGATCGGTGTAAATGTT
Organism: Malania oleifera; assembly: GCF_029873635.1. NCBI lineage: Eukaryota > Viridiplantae > Streptophyta > Magnoliopsida > Santalales > Ximeniaceae > Malania > Malania oleifera. Next base: position 31,454,597 of record NC_080421.1, read on the forward strand.
TAAATTAGCCAAAATATTTTAAAATCCAATTCACCCCCCTCTTGGGATCACACCAATTCCAAAAATTGGTATCAGAGCCCGGTTGCAATAAGCTTAACTGCATTTGCATAAAGATTGCAACGACACATTTTTTGGTGTTTCCCTGTTTTGAGGATCAGCGCCTTGCAAATCCTCCACTGGTTTTATTGCATAGATTTTACAATTTGAAATTTGAAAATAATTTTATAAAATCAAATGATTGGAGAATTTGGAAAGCGTGTATCAAAGTTATCATATCCCATAGAGAAATGATTTTAAAATGCACAATTTCCCAAAATTTGAGAATGAATTGAAATTGCATGACATTTGTTTTAATGCATATCATTCGAGTGCCATGCACACTTTTACTTTGCCTTAGCTACTAATGTTATTGAAAATTTCATGTCTTGTTGTAGTGCTAAAGTTTTTGGGAATATATGAAAAATATAGAAAAATCGAGAGAGACGTGAAAGCCACCATGACCTAAATCGATGAAGAAGGAGTAAACTGGAAAGGTATGTCTCCCTCCTTCTACTTTATTTGATGTTTGATTCACATGTTGTATGCTTTGTGTTTATTTTTATCATGTGAATTTTGTGATAATTGCATACCATCTTATAAGGTGTTTTTTAAAAGAAATTTTTTTTACTCATAAGACTTTTGTAATTATTTCAAATGGGGTTATAACACTTTAAATGCTCAAATAGTGTTTTGTGCTTAAAATTCTAAATTTTGTACACACTATTATCATACTGAAGAAAACCAAGTGAATACATCGGTTTTTGTGATCACCTCCAATCTATTTGCTTAATATATGTATATCATTATGATTGGTGAATATTTGAAAATATTGGCTATCCTCTTTGGATGAATGAAATGTTTTAATTGCTAAATCATTTTGAATGCTATCTTTTTGCTTAAAGTTTAAACCTCTTGAATATAGCATGATTTGTCCATTTCACGTATTTGAAGTTTAGGGATATAATATTAATATATATATATCATATAGCCCTAAATTCACAATTGAATTTTAAACTCATCCCCATATTTGAAAATTTTGTTACCATAAGGGGATATTTATTTTTATACATATATATATATATATTTATTTATTTATATACATTTTTAAAAGCAAGAAATGAACTTATATGGAATATATTTTATGTCTTACTTGTGTGCTCAAATGCCTTCATGACTTGTGCTATTCTGTGTTGAAATTTTATGTCATGAAATTATATTGTTTATAAATTTTTTTAAGGGTGTTGTATAACTGGTTTATGGATCATATATAAAATGCATATGAACTAGTTATACTGTTTTTATGCTCAAACCTACATTTGCTATCATATGTTGTGTGTGTTGAACTCAAATCTTTCACGGGTCTTATGATATGTTTAAAATGCCATGGTTTGAGGATAATCCTAGTCTGATCTTGCTCGTCATGTGCCTTTTAATCTCTTAATGACCAGTTATGAAAATTTTTATGTACTTAATTGTTATATTTTTCAAACAGTTATAAAAAGGGGGGGGGGGGGAGTTCTCTTTGCTAAGTCTATTTTGAATATTCAAAATCATTTTACTTAACTTGCTAACCTTTTTTGCTGATACCAAAAGGGGGAGAATTTTTATGAACAAAATATTTATGACCAAACGGGATATTTTTTAGGGGTAAAATATGTGAGCTTGTGCTTTAACGCAAAAATTTAAATCCATGATTAAATTGTAATGTCTTCTTTATTGAATATGCTTGAACTCTATTGTTTATTTTTACATTATGTATATTGTTAAGGGGAGCCTTTTCATGCTGTATCCATTTTGCTTTGGTGTATTTGTCATCATCAAAAAGGAAGAGATTGTTAACTTTTTGAGTCCAATCCCTGTTTTGATGCAGACAAAGCACATGCTTTTATGTGTGTATTTAGCATGTGAATAGGTCCATTAATTTAACACATATATAAGGAAATGACGATGGAAGCTTGTAGGACTTAAACACTATACGATCTAACGCATTACATGAAGTCAGAAGAGGACTTAAACACTATACGATCTAACACATTCCATGAAGTCAGAAGAGCAAAAAGATGAAGAAAACATTTATTTCTTATTGTAATTGCATTTATTTTTATTACTTGGTCTATAATAATGCATGTATATGCATAATATGGTTATTTTCTCAGACAGAACCTTAGATTGACCGTAGGGAGCCACAGGACCATAGAATGACCTTAGGGTACATCTTTAGTTGACCTTCGGTTGATCGATGTCGGATTTTTGGGGTTAACTCAATGACCATAGATCAACTATCAGGTCCTTTAACATCACTTAGAAAATTCCCTATATATTACAAATCATTACTATGTAAACAAGGGTAAACTACACCCAAAATTAGGACCTAAATAAATAAATGAAAGCCACTTGGTCGATCGAACATAGCTAGTTATATTTAGCTCAGTCGACCAAACCACTCAGGGGTCAATACTTTGACCATGGTCAAGTCGACCAAATGGTTTTGAATGCATCTTTCTCAGTCGACCAAACTCACACGTGTTTGCTTCTCAACAACTTAGTCGACCGAACTTCTAGTTCATGTTTTACTAAGTCGACCGAACCATAAAGTATAGCAGACCGAACTCAGATACAGTCAACCGAACCTTAAAGGGTTCAAAAATCGGCCTAGTTAGTCGACCGAACCTTTAGTTCAAAAGTGTCTCGGTCGACCAAACTTGGCAATTAGGTCAACCGAACTTAAAATATAATCGACTAAAACCTCTTGGGTTGAAATTTTTTAAAGCACTAAAACGTCATTAATTTTTAATTTAACTTTTCCAAAATACCGAGCATGTCCCTAATGGTCATAATTTTCATAAAATCTATAAATACCCCTCATAACTCCAGATTAGTAACTTTGATTAACCCAAATTTCTCTTTAATCCATTGTTAATCAAACTTCTCCCAAAACGTTTTTTATTGTTAAAATCATTCTTTTGGGGCCAAATCTTTTACGCAAATCTCTCTAACTCTCTTTCATGCATTTATTTCAAAATCATTTTTTTGAGGAGAGTATTTTATTTAGGGCATTTTAGTTGCTTTTATTCTCACATAGCTTTTATCTTTGAAAAACATTTTTGAGAGTATTTGCTTAGGTTTTCTCCTAGTTATTTCTTTGGTAAATATTTTTGGGAGAAAATTATTTACTACAAAAATATGTTCTTGAACTTAAATTCCTAGATTCTCCAAATATTCTTCATTTGCAAAAATATTTATAGAAGAATAATAATACTCATTTTTCATATATATTTTATTTGTGCAAAATTATTTAGATAAGCACCCTTTACTTTACTAAGCTTAACTAACATCATATTAGAGTGCATGTATTTAGAGCTTAAACGTTGTACATCTTTGCTTGTATTTAGAAGAATTATATCATGTACAAAAATGTTTTTATTGTATCGGTTGGGTTCAGCCTAGAATTGAACTGGGGAGTCTTAGCCTCGTAAGTGAGACTAGTTTGGTTTAGCTCGGAAATTGAACTGGGGAGTCTTAGCCTCGTAAGTTAGATCGATTCGGTTCAACCGAAAAATTGAACTGGGGTTTTCCTTACCCCGTAAGAAAAGGACGTAAATGGCTTCTGCTCCACCCATTTGTGTGAGCACGGATAGTGTAATCCTTGGGGGGTATGCCAAAGGTGGGGATGTAGGCTGGTTTGGCCGAACCTTGATAACAAATATTTTGTGTTGCTCTCTCTCTATCTTATTTATTTTACTGCACTTAAATTTTCGTATGTGTATGTCTTCATTTATTGTTATAATTATTTTCATGCACACCTCTATTTTAAATTAGATATGCTGCACATGTATATTTAAACGTATAACTTCATTATTTTTCATACACGCTATAATACTGAATGAGATATGAACTGTGGTAAATCGATGTAAATGTTTAAATTAGCCAAAATGTTTTAAATTACAATTCACCCCCCTTTTGGGATCACACCAATTCCAACAATTAATGATGGTTGAGAAACCGTGACTAATAATTCACTATTAGTGATGCCCAAAAACCATCACTAATATTACATAAACTATTGGCCTAACAAGGCTTTCACATCTTGATTTGATGGTAATAAATAAATGATGGTTTAACTAATTCATGTTCAAGTGATGAGATTTCCGGAACTCTAAAATGACAAGTTCAAAAAGGATCAAGAAAGAATGACCGAAGATCACCAAATGCTTAAAGTCATACTACATTTACAAAGTGATCAAGTGGAAGCTCAAGGAGACTCGAGAGAGTTAAAGCTAATGAAGCTCAAAGAATGATCAAGCTTAGAGAAAAATAAAGGATAATCATGAAGACTTTAAAGATAAAAAGAGTTTTTAAGTTTTAGGAAGCTTCATGTACGTACTTCAAGTCTAAATATCATTTTGGACGAGTTGAAACTCTTTAAGGGATAAAATGGACTTAGAAACCTTATTTTAAAAACCCCAGAAAATATATTCTAAATGTAAGAAAGCAAGAAAGTCAAGGGCTTTGAAAACTAAATAAAAAAATAGGAATTTTGTCTATCCAGGCGACTGAAGTTAAAGCCTAGGTACTTGAAGAATTTCCTCAGGCGACTGAAGATTTTCTTGAAAGAATTCTGAAGAGGCAGTGTAGCCTTAGGCAATTGAAGTTGGACCTCAGGCGCATGACCTATTTTCAAAAGAAAAATAAAATAGTGGGCTGAAGGCTTAGGCGGTTGAACCTATAGTTCAGGCGACCAAAATTTAATCTTGCACCCCAAAATTTCTTAAAACTTGGAGGACACTCCAAGTAATCTTGAGCAGCACGAATTTGACTCTTTCTAAGCCTATAAATTCATGGTTTATGAAATCAAATCATTACCAAGAATTGAAAAACATCTCTCAAAGCTCACTTGCTCTCAGAGCTTTCTTTCCTATTGAAATGCTGCTAATCAATTGAGATTATTCTGAGTTGCTGATTTATTCTGTGAGCAAAAGTTCTGAGTTCTTGAATTTTATGAAGAGTAGAATACCAGTGAAAAAATTCTTGAGCTTCATACTTCATTCTTTTTTATATTTTCATTGAAGTATATTAGTGATTTCATATTGTACTAACTAGCTCTATTTGAGAGCATTCTTTGTACACACATATTTGATCTTCTTCTTGTAGTTTTTGACCGTTCAAGGTTATTTGGATCTTTGGACCAAACGTGGGATATCGCTTGGAGAGGGGGCTCTACACTTAGGAGGCTTGCAATGGTTTGTTTTGCCTAGAAAGAAATGGTAAAGTGGAAATCTTAGGAGGTATTGGCCTAAGGTCAGGACGTAAGCTGGGGATAAGCCGAACCTCATAAAAATCTCGGTCACTCTTAACTTTTCTTTTTATTTTCCGCATATATAAATTGTGTGGTGTGTATTCAAAGTGCAAGAAACCAAAACCAAGATTTAGAATACTTTTGACTTAAGAAAGTACGTTGATCTTTTGCAGAAACCTTAAAGGGAGCACGTTGGTCATTTGCTTAAATCTTAGTTGAAAATAAGCAAACAAATTTCATTCATAACAGGGCTTGAATCAAATTAATACAAGCCTACAACCAAACTCTACTTTGAGTGTTTTAAAATCAAAAAAGTATTGCCGCTTGTTTATTGTGTTTTTTTGGATTATTTGTTTGTTGATTGCTTATGTTAAGATTGAGTGTGGTTTGTGGATTGGTTAAACACCTAAGCATTATTGTGTGATTAATAAAGTAACAAAAAGGTTGTGAATTCATAAATAGTTTATATTGAAAATTTTAATTACCCAATTCATCCCCCTCTTAGGACAACATCTTAACTTTCAATTGGTATCACAATCGTGTTATAACTAATCTTAAAAAGAAGTTATATAAAGATCTAAATGGCACACGTAGGAGTAGCTCCCTTTGGAGAGGGTCAATCCTCAACCTGACCACCAATCTTTTGTGGACTCAACTATACATTTTGGAAACAACGAATGAGAATTTATCTTCAAACCATGGATTGGAAAGCTTGGAAGGTTGTCACACATAGTGACTTAATTCCTACAAAACTTGTATATGGAAAAGAAGTTCCTAAGGAGGAAAAGGAGATGACTGAAATTGACCATAAAATGTTGCAAGTTAACTCTAGTGCTGTAAATTCCTGATATTGTGCTCTTGATATAAATGAGTTTAATAGAGTCATGACTTGCAAAACGGCGAAAGAAATATGGGATAAACTTGAGGTAACCTATTAAGGTACCGTTGATGTTAGAGACAACAGAATTGATATGTTGACCAGTGAATATGAAGCTTTTATGATGAATCCATCACAAACATGTGTACTAGGTTTACGCATATCATAAACTCCTTAAACGCTTTAGGGAAAACTTATTCCATTTATGAGATGATATGTAAAATCCTTAGAGGACTTCCACCTGTTTGGGAACCAAAAGTCACAGCCATAACGGAAGAAAGAAATCTTAAAAAGACCTCACTAGATGAACTTATAGGATCACTTCTTACTTATGAGATGACTATAAAATAAAGGAACCCTAAAAGAAAAAATAAGAAATCTATAGCTCTTAAAGCATCTAAAGAAAGCTCAAGTGAGGAAGATGATGACACAAGTGAATTAGATGATGAAGAACTTGCATTTATCACTAAAAGATTTGGAAAAGGTTGGACATATTAAGTCTAGCTGTCCATAGCTCAAGAAAGAACAGAAGAAGAAGAAGAAGAAAAATGCAATGAAAGCTACATGGGACGATACAAGCTCAAGTGAGTTGGAGAACGAATCAAGTGAACAAGAGATGGCCAAGATGTGCTTTATGGCACACAATGCTGAGGTAAATTCTTATTATAGTTCTTCGTAAGAGTCTAGTGGAGAATCTAGTAAATAATTCATGTGAAAGTATGCCTTCTTACAAATAAATTCAAGCTGAACTATTCAATCTACACAATAGGTTTATCAAAGTATCTAAGAGAAACATAGCCTTAAAAGAACAAAATGAAAATCTTAAGAATCAACTAGAAAGTTCTAAATTGGCTGAAAAAGAAAAGGACCCTCATATTGATGATCTAATGAAGAAAATTAACAATATGTCTCAAGAATTAGTAAAACTACACATGAATGATGATAGAAAGAAAAATCTAGAGATAAGTGATCTCAAAAGTAAAATTGAAGATAAAGAAAAGGTCATTTACAACTTTACTATAGGAAAAGGGAATTTTGAGAAAATGGTTGGACAACAAAGGATGACTCGTAATAAAGAAGGAATAGGTTACAACGGAATTGCAAACAAAAGAAAGAAGAACTTATTCATGGGATACTTTGTAAAAGAAGAAAAACACTATGCAAGTACATCCTCTACAAATATACATGAACATACTACTTGTTACTTGTGTAGGAATAAGGGACACATAATGTTTAATTGTCCATTTAAGAAAAAATATGTCAAAGTTAAGAATGAGTGGAAAGAAAACACTAAAACTATATATGATTTAAAAGGAATTAAGAAGGTTTGGATTCCAAAGAGTAACACCAAAAATCCTTCATTGTAGGTATGCTTTAGGGCTACTCCATCAAAAGAAAAATGGTACTTGGACAGTGGGTGTTCAAGACATATGATGGGAGATAGAACAAAGTTCACGTCACTAGTTCAAAAAGATGGAGGATATGTGACCTTCAGTGACAATGCCAAAGGTAAAATCATCGGTATAGGTAAAATTGGTAAAGAACCCGCACTTACTATCGATGATGTTTTGTTAGTTGATGGACTAAAGCGTAATCTTTTAAGTATAAGTCAACTTAGTGACAAAGGTCATGAAATAATCTTTAAGAAAGATAAGTGTATAGTTCAAGACCCTAGAAATCATGAAATTTTATTCATAACCTATAGAGTAAACAATGTATATTGTATAAACCTTGAAAATTTAGTCTCTTAAAATGTAACATGTTTGGCTGCCATAAATGAAGCTAGCTGGCTTTGGCATAGAAGGCTAGGACATGCAAGCATTGACTTATTATCAAGCATATCTAAAAAGAACTTAGTTAAAGGATTATCAAGCATAAAGTTCATTAAAGATAAAATTTGTGATGCTTGCCAACTTGGAAAACAAATCAAAAAAAGCTTTAAAAGGAAGAAACATATATCAACTAGTAGACCCTTAGAACTTATACATTTGGATTTGTTTGGTCCTACTAGAACTCAAAGCTTAGGGGGTAAGCAATATGTCTTTGTAATAGGTAATGACTATTCTAGGTTTACTTGGGTACTGTTTTTAGCCTCCAAAGATGAAGCTTGTAATATGTTAATAAATCTATGAAAGAAACTTCAAAATGAAAAAGGATATAATGTCTCAAACATAAGAAGTGATCAAGGAAGAGAATTCAACAACAAAGTGTTGAACTATGTTCAGTCACAAGAGGGGGGGGGGGTGAATTGGGTATTTTCAAATTCTTTGAATTTATTTATCACTTAATCCCTACTTCTATATTTAGCAAACCCAATCTCAGGGATTTATAAAAAAACAAATTCAATTTATCAAAGTGTTCTTATTACCTAATTAATTGTGTGCAATGTTATTCAAACTACACATGTAATACGAACAATTTAAATGTAGTGCTGAAAGTAAAGAGTAAAGGGAACAGAGAAGACAAACGCAGTTTTTATGAAGTTCAGCCAACTTGGCCTACATCCTTGCCTTGAGCAACCACTCAAGAATTTCACTAAAATCTTTGCTCCTTAATTTGGGACGGAGCTTCCATTACAATCCGCTGCTTACAAAAGGTACAACTCCCTCTTACTCCGCTGCTTACAAGAGATACAATTCTCTCCTCAAACACCGGTTCACACACCAAATTGTGTATACAATAGAATCTGTAAGAACACTCAAAAATTTTTCCAAAAAAAAGCTTGTGAGTACAATTCAAATTCCTAATACATTAACATATGATAAAATCTGAGGCTTAGAATGTATGAAACGATATAATTGTTTATGTATGATATGCTTCAACACACAAATTTCCTTTTTATCAAAACTCCTAAGTAGTGATAGATTTAAGCACATTGGAGAATATTAGAGTAAATCTTTGAATAAAAAAAACTTTGATGATTGCAAAGATTTTAAACACACTTTGTCAAACACAATATTTCTCTCAATATTTCAATCTCAATGTGATCTTGGTAATATTTGACTTAATGTATGTATATATATATATATATATATATATATATATATATATATATATATATATGTATCTATGTGATTAGAATACCAAAGATCAACACAACTACTATATAATTTTCAAAAAATATCCTTCAATGTATGTATAGTTATAAACATAAAAGGATCTTCAAATAAGAAGATTTGTTATATTGAAAATATCAACTCTTGAATGAAAAACTCACTTGAACCAAAAATATTTTAATCAATAACTAAAGTTCTTCTCAAGTGGTAATCTTCTTAAAAATGATTTGCTCTACACACACACACACACACACACACATGATAAACCTCTTATCAAATATTCAAAAGTAGATTTCGCAAGGATAAGCTCTATGGAAAAATAAATATACTCCTAAATCAACAACTTTTCAATCAGTAGCTAAAACCTTTCTCAAGCAATGATCTTGTCAAAAACAATTTTCATATGTATATGCACACTCAATGTCAAAGTTCTCTAAAGATGTTCAAGAACAAATGTTGATATGAGAATCTCTAACAAAACTAAATGTAATAACCAAACCTCAAACCAAGTTGAAGCACAAGATGTATAATAGAAATCCCTTTCATTTTTCTGAGGTGATTTACCCAAAGATGATGTGTAGAAACTAGAGCGTAGGCATATGTACAACAATAAACTCAAGTATCTCAGTTTTCTATTCAACAAGCTGTGTTCTTCCCTCTACGTTGATTTTCTTGTGTTTAGCTTACGTACTAGGGTTTAAATAATCAGTATTTATAGTGTCTTACCCTTAGAATTGATCTCAATTGTTGGATCAATGAGATAGCTCACGAGTTATATTAATAAAAATTAAAATTTTAAGTTTTCCCAGAAGTTTAGATGACCGAGGCCAAGATCCCAGATGATTGAAGTCATTTTATCCTTCGAAAAAATAGCCTGGACACAGGGTTAGATGACCGAAGTCAAGTTCAGACGACCGAAGTGTCAAGTTTAGACAATCAAAGTGTCAAGTTCAGACGAATGAAGTGCCTTTTCCAGTTTCTATTTTTCCCAAATAAATCTTCAGACGACCGAGCTTATTCTTTAGACGTCTAAGGAAATTCTTTAGACGACTGAGGTTGAGTTCAGTCAACCGAAATCCCCATTTTTTGAATTTTTATTTTCTAATTTAAAATTCTAATTTGCTCTCCTTCTTGGGTCTTTTATAAAACATATTTTTCATGATTTTAAAAGTTTTTCCAAGTTCATGAAAGTCCCCTAATGATATGCATGAAATGCATGAATCTTAAAGTCATTCTAAGTTATGTTGAGCCTCAAATTAAATCATACGAAAATGTAAATACATGAGGTCTAAGTACCCATTCCCAAGATGTTCTTAAACTTTGCCACTTGCATCTTGATTCTCGTACTCTCTGAGTTTTATGGATCTTGCCAAGATATGTATGCTTTACTTGATGGCTTCCATGACTCGTCATTCTTCCATGCATGCTTAATATGGTTCTTGTTCACAAATTCAACACACAGATCAAATACCAAGTGATTTTTCATTATCAAAACCGGATTGGACTCATAGGGTCAACAATCTACCCCTTTTTGATGATGACAAATACACAAGAAAAAAGAATATATAACAGGTTATGCCTAACAAGGCTCCTTCTCAATTAATGCATCAAATATTCAATGAATGACAATATACTCATGTTCATATACAAAGTGTTTAGCTTGAATCCAAATGAAGTATGAAATATGCTCATAATGAATATGCTCATGATGTTTCAACCATGAAATCAACAACATTTCCCCCCCCCTTTGTATATCTCACCCTTTGCATAACATCAATAACAATTTCTTTTTTGTTGCTCCTAATTTTCTTTGCTTCTGATTTTTGTGTGTTATTATTTTTACTCCCTATTTTTCTCCCCCTTTTGACATAAAAAAAAAAGGTGTATAATAGTAAGCAATGAATAGACATACCTTTATGTTCTTCTCCCCTTTGAAATCTTAAGGTTTTAATCTTGTTCAACCATTAGATTTTTAACAGACTATATGTCTCCCCTTTTTACATTAACCATCCCCCTTACTAATGCATAAGTTTTAACGATTATGTGAGGATACCAAATATTGATTGATGTGATATCAAATATTGACTAAGATTATCTCAAATGATTACATCTTAAGATACATGGTTCCCCCTGAATTATGTCATCTAATATAATTCTAAGCAACCTCTTGATTATACATCAAGCCTAATTCACGCCTAATTTGGATAAACCTATCCTCCACAAGTGATTTCGTGAATATATCCGCCCATTGTTCATCCATACATACAAACTCAAGTGTCACATCCCCTTTTTGTACATGGTCACGAAGAAAGTGATGCCATATTTCAATGTGCTTAGTTCGTGAATATAATATGGGATTCTTAGAAATATTTATCGCACTCAGATTATCGCATCTAATAGGGATTGTTTTATAACTTAATCCAAAATCTTTTAGTTGTTGCTTCATGTAAAGCGTTTGAACACAACAACTACTTGCCGCTATGTGTTCAACCTCAACTGTGGAAAGAGCTACTGAATTTTTTTTCTTGGAAAACCAAGAGACTAAGGAATGTCCTAAGAAATGAAAAGTGCCACTAGTGCTCTTCCTATCTACTCTGCTACCCGCAAAATTAGCATCTGACTAGCTAATAATCTCAAAAGATGTGGACTTAGGATACCATAACCCAATTTCCACAGTTCCTATTAGGTATCTAAGTATTCGTTTAACAGCTAATAGATGTGACTCATTTGGTGCCGCCTGAAATCTTGTGCATAAACATACGCTAAACATTTTATCAGGTCTATTGGCAGTCAGATATAATAAGCTACCTATCACTCCACGATATAGCTTGACATCTACTGGTATACCATGTTCATCTTTGTCTAATTTCAATGAAGCGCTCATAGGTGTACCTAGAATTTTTCCATCTTCCATATTAAACTTTTTAAGTAGGTCTCTAATATACTTTGATTGATTTATGAATATTCCATATTTTGCTTGTTTAATCTGAAGTCCTAGGAAGAAATCTAGTTCACCCATCATGCTCATCTCAAATTCATTTTGCATGCTATTGGTAAATTCATTGCACATTTCTTTATTTGTAGCACCAAATATGATGTCATCTACATATACTTGCACTAGGAAAATGTCATCTTTCTTAGACTTTATTAACAGGATTATATCTATCTTTCCTCTTATAAATACATTTTATAATAGAAAACCGCTTAGCCTTTCATACCAAACTCTAGGAGCTTGCTTTAAACCGTACAAGGCTTTTGTCAGTCTATTCACATGATCTAGATTGTTATGGTTTTCAAAGCCTAGGGGTTGTTCTACATACACTTCTTCATTTATGTAGCCATTTAAAAATGCGATTTTGACATCCATTTGATATAACTTGAAATCCTTAAAAGCTGCATATGCTAAAAGCATTCATATGGCTTCCATCCTAGCTACAGGTGCAAATGTTTCTTCAAAATCTATACCTTCTTCTTGATTATATCCCTGAGCAACTAATATAGCCTTATTTCTCACAACTATTTCATGTTCATCCTTTTTATTCTTATATATCCACTTGGTTCCAATGATTGACTAATCATCAGGTCTAGAAGCTAGTGTCCATACTTTATTTCTCTCAAATTGATTTAACTCTTCTTGCATGGACAACACCCATGATTCATCCTCTATAGCTTCACTCACATTCTTAGGTTCTTCTTGAGATAGAAATGCAGTGTGACAAATCATATTCCTAAGAGAGGATCGAGTGGCTACTCCACGCAATGGTTCACCTATTATTTGATCTATGAGATGATTCTTTATATATTTCCATTCTCTAGGTGGTTCATTAACCTCATTTTCAATTTGATCAATTTCAACGGATGATTCTTTAAGTTCATTTATCTTTTCTGAATCATTCTCAATGGATAGTTTCTCAAGTTCCTTGTTTATCTCAATTTCATCCTCATCAGTTCTTTTGGAGAAGGGATTTGACTCATCGAACACTACATGAATAGATTTTGTAACCGTCAATGTTCGTTTGTTATATACTCTATAGGCTTTGTTGAATCAGGTGTAATCCCAAGAGGGGGGGGGTGAATTGGGTATTAAAAAAAATTAAGCCACTTAATTTCCTTTTACACCCTTCTTATAAATTTACCAACTACTTCTTGTTGCTCAATTATGTATGTGTGTAGCAATCCTATCTATGCATGCAATATACTCAATTTAAATACAACGCAGAAAATAAAGAGTAGAGGGAAGAGAGAAGACAAACGCGATTTTACGAGGTTCAACTGACTTGGCCTGCGTCCTCGCCTTGAGCAACCACTCAAGGATTCACTAACCCTGCTCCTTAAAGTGGGACAGAGCTTCCCTTACAATCCGCTGCTTACAAAAGGCACAACTTCCTCCTACTCCGCTGCTCACAAGAAATACAGCTCTCTCCTCTCACACCGGTTCACACACCGAACCGTGTATACAATAGAATCTGGAAAATACACTAAAAAACAATGCTTCTAACAAAAGCTGGTGAGTATAATTCAAATTCCTAAAACATTGACATATGATATAACTTGAAGCTCGTGAATGTATGAAAACAACAAACTCGTTTTATGTATGATATGCCTCAACCCACGAATCCCTTTTTAACCAAAACTTTCAAGTAAAGATAAATTCAAAACGTTTTGGAATAATCTAGGGTTCTTGGTTCACTTTGCAAAAATGCACACTTATATAATTGAAGTGAACTTGTTGGCAAAAAACTTTGTCTTGAATATACACTCAATCAAAATCACAAAGTTTTTTTTCAAGTACTCAACCACAAAACTAAGTATATTAATTTGCAGAAAAATATCCCTCAATTAAAATTATATTTATAAGTATCAAGTATATTAAATCAAGTTCTAATGTATCTAAAGATAGATCCTTTTAGAAACCACACACTTGAATCAAACCTTTCAATGAGTCACACACCATAAAACAAATAATGATCTTGTTTAAAATAGCTTGGTATATATAAAGATACTTTCAAGATCACTCTTTTAATCAAAACTAGGTTTTTCAATAAGAAGCCCTTTGAGAAAATATGTATATTTATATACTCTTGAACCAAGATTTAATCTACCAAGTTAGATAAATTTTCTCAAGTAATGATCTCTTAGAGAATTAATTTTTGTACGAAAGGCACACTCAAGATCAATACTTTTCAATACTAGTCAAGAACAACCAATGAGATGATATGTAAAAATCACAAGAATAATAACTTGAAAGATCAAACCTCAATACTAGATTGAAGTACAGTAGAGTAACCAAGTTCCCTTTGAAAATATGAATTGATTTGACCAAGCTTTGAAGATATGAGATTGAGTTATAGGCAAACGAATAGCAGTAAGAGTAGATAATCAACAAACGTGCAACAAGGTGTGTTCTTCTCTTTCTTGTGTGTCTCTTATTTGTTCTAGGGTTTAGATATTCATAATATATAGTATATTACCCTTAGAATTGATCTCAGCCATTGGATCAATAAGATACCTCGCGTGTTTTTTAATAAAGAACTAATTTTTAGGTTTTCCTGCGAGTTCAGGCAACCGAACTCGACTTCAGGCTCTTGAAGTCTCAACTTTAGGCACCTGAGGTTCCAAGGTCAGGCGACGGAGGTACCTTTTCCAGGTTCTGTCTTTCCCATTTAATTCTTTAGGCGACCGAACTTAATCTTCAGGCAACTGAAGAAATTCTTCAGGCTACTGAAGTGAAGTTCAGGCTACCGAAGTCCAAATTTTTATTTCCTTTTTTCTAATTTTAGAAAATGCTTTGCTCTTTTTCTTGGGCCTTTTATAAAACATATTTTCCATGATTTCAAAAACATTTCTAAGTCTATGAAGGTTCCCTAATGATATACATGAAATACATGAATCCTAAAATCATTCTAAGTTATGTTGAGCCTCAAGATAAATCATACGAAAATGTAGATACATGAGTTCTAAATACCCATTCCCAAGACATTCTTGAACTTTGCCGCTTGCATCTTGATTCTCATACTCTTTAAGTTCTATGATACTTTATAATATGTATAAGCTTTACTTTATGACATCCATGACTCGTTATCTTTCCGTGCATGCTCACTGTAAATCCTGTTCACAAACTCAATGCACAGATCAAATATCAAGTGATTTGTCATTATCAAAAACTGGATTGGACTCATAGAGTCAACAGGCTTTATTATCTAAGACATGCCCTAAGAAGATACCTTCATCAGATTTCACATCGAATTTTCCTAAATGCTCATTGTCTCTAAGCACAAAACACTTATAGCCAAAGACATGAAAATATGATATGTTTGGTCTATATCATACCATAACTCGTACGAAGTCCTATTAAGTGATGGTCTAATGATAACTCTATTTAGAACATAACAGGCGGTATTCATTGCCTTAGCCCAGAAGTACTTAGGTAGTTTATGTTCTTTAAGCGTAGTTCTGGCCATTTATTGTATGAACCTATTTTTTCCTTTCAACTACACCATTCTATTGTGGTGTTCTAGGTGCTGAAAAGTTATGGGCAGTTCCTATTGAATTACAATAGTCTTCCATGCCTTGATTTTTGAATTCTCTACCCCTATCACTTCGAATTTTAGTAATTGTATATCCCTTTTCATTTTGGATTTTCTTGCACAGGTTTATGAACTTTTCACATGCTTCATCTTTGTGGCCTAAGAATAGTACCCATGTAAATCTTGAAAAATCATCAACTAAGAAAAATGCGTATGATTTTCCTCCTAAACTTTGAATTGAGTTTGGTCCAAATAAGTCTAAGTGTAGCATTTGAAGTGACCTAGTAGTGGAGATCTCTTTCTTCTTCTTATAGCTTGTTCTTGTTTGTTTTCCTAGTTGGCATGCATCACAAATTTTATCTTTCACAAATTTAGTCTTAGGCAGTCCCTTAACTAATTCTTTCTTAACAAGTTTTGAGATTAAATCCATGTTTGTGTGTCCTAGTCTCCTATGCCAAATCCAGCTTATTTCATTCATAAGAGATAAGCATGTCACACTCTATGAAGTTAAGTTATCAAAGCTTATGGTATATACGTTTTCATTACGCTTAGCAATGAACAATATCTTATTATCAATTTTTCGTTTAACTATGCACTTGTCATGTTCAAAAGATACTTTGTAATCTTTATCGCATAGTTGACTTATGCTCAATAAGTTGTGCTTTAAACCTTCAACTAATAAAACATCATCTATAATAAGTGAGGAATCATTACCAACTATACCTACACCAGTGATCCTTCCCTTAGCATTATCTCCAAAAGTAAAAAACTCTTCATCCTTGGGTATGATGGATGTGAACTTTGCTTTATCCCTGGTCATGTGACGTGACCATCTGCTGTCCATATACCATTTGTATTTTGAGGATGCTGATCTTAAAGCATATCTGCAAAACACAATCAAACAACTAGTTTTGGTACCTAGATTTTCTTGGGTGTAGGGGGGTTAGTGCTAGATTGACCTTTGACCTTCCATACTTTCTTAATTTTTACATTTATTTTTGAAAGGACAGTCGAATTGTATATGACCCAACTTTCTATATTTAAAGCATGTAGTGTTTCTATAATAATTCTTTGTTGGAACATATGACTTTGATTCTCTTCTAAAATAACCCATGTAAAGGTCTCTATTCTTTAGATTTTCCTTTCCATTAAAGCCAAGCCCTTCCTTTTTTAGGGAATTTCTTTGAGATCCTAGGAGCTTTTCAAAATTGTTTTGTCTCATTAAATTTACAAATAATTTTAGATTTATCTTTCAAATCCTTTTCTAACTCCTCAATTTTCAAATCTTTATCTTTTATGAAAGATGCATGAGATTCATTTTGGCATTCAATTAACCTTGAAAGTTCTTTGACTTTACTTTTTAACTCAAAAATTTTCTTTGTTTTTTTCTCAAGTATTTTAATAGAGTATAGGTATTCCTATTTTAGTTCATCTTATGAAATTAAGTCATTTTCATTTTCAGACTCACTAGAATAATACGAGGATGATGAAAGAGCTAATTGTACCTCAATGTCATCATGTGCCATTAGACATAAATTGGCAATTTCGTCGTCGCTAGATTCAGATTCTGACCCGCTAGTACTGTGAGTATCCCAACTGACTTTCAGCGCCTTCTTCTTTTTCTTTGAGGCTTTCACGAGCTTTGGGCACTCAAGCTTTATGTGTCTAACTTCTCGGCAGTTGTAGCATGTTGGTGGATACTCCTTCTTTTTCTTTATGCTAGACTCTCCTATTTCTGATTTAGAGTTTCTAAATTTTTTGTTGAACTTCTTGTTCTTCTACAAGAACTTCCCGAACATCTTGGTTAGCAAGGCCATGTCATCATTTGTTTCAGAATCACTTCCTTCACTTGAGTAGCTTGATGATGCCTTAAGTGCAATGACCTTCTTTGCTTTGCTTTGCTCACTCTTCCTCTCGTTTATTGCCAGCTCATAGGTGATAAGCGATCCAATGAGTTCATCCACCGACATCTCCTTGAGATTTCTCCTTTTTTCTATTATCGTAGCTTTCGCTTCCCACACTAGAGGCAATCCCCTAAGTATTTTCTTGATCAACTCATAAGTAAAGTAAGTTTTTCCAAGAGCATTAAGAGAGTTAATAATGTGTGTGAATCTAGTGTACGTGGATTGTATAGATTCATCAACTGTCATTTTAAATGCTTCATATTCACTGGTGAGCATGTCTATCCTACTATCCTTGACTTCCTTAGTGCTTTCATATGTGACCTCTAACTTTTCCCAGATTTCTTTAGCCGAGTTACGTGCCATTACCCTACTAAATTCATTACATCTAATGCACATAAAAGTAAGTTCATGGTAGTGGCATTGATTTGTAATGACTTCCAATCATCTTCAGTATATTCATCTTTAGTTTTAGGTACATTGGTCTTATCAATTACTTTCATGGGAATGTGTTTTCCCTTAGTCACTATTTTCCAAACCTTCCAATCTACGTTCAATAGATATATGCTCATCCTACGTTTCCAATAGGTGTAATTTATACCATGAAAAATGGGTGGTCTAGTGGATGAGTGTCCCTCACCGAATGGAGTTACACCAATGTGCGCCATGTGATCTTTTTACAAATTAACTATCAAGTCTATGTAAACCCGCTTTGATACCAATTGTTGAAATAGGTGCAATCCCAAGGGGGGGGGGGTAGGGTGAATTGGGTATTTTCAAATTCTTTGAATTTATTTACCACTTAATCCCTACTTGTATATTTAGCAAACCCAATCTCGGGGATTTATAACAAAACAAGTTCAATTTACCAAAGTGTTCTTATTGCCCAATTAATTGTGTGCAATGGTATTCAAACTACACATGCAATACGAACAATTTAAATGTAGTGCTGAAAGCAAAGAGTTAAGGGAAGAGAGAAGAAAAACGCAATTTTTACGAAGTTCAGCCAACTTGGCCTACGTCCTCGCCTTGAGCAACCACTTAAGGATTTCACTAAATTCCCTGCTCCTTAAATTGGGACGTAGCTTCCCTTACAATCCGCTGCTTACAAGAAGTACAACTCCCTCCTACTCCACTGCTTACAAGAGATACAGCTCTCTCCTCAAACACCAGTTCACACACCGAATTGTGTATACAATAGAATTTGTAAGAACACTCAAAAATGCTTCCAAACAAAAGCTTGTGAGTACAATTCAAATTCCTAACACATTAATATATGATAAAATCTGAAGCTCTGAATGTATGAAATGATATAATCTTTAATGTATGATATGCTTCAACACAAAATTTCCTTTTTATCAAAACTCCCAAGTAGTGATAGATTTACGCACTTTGGAGAATATTAGAGTAAATCTATGAATAAAAAAAACTTTGATGATTGCAAAAATTTTAAACACACTTTGTCAAACACAATATTTCTCTCAATATTTCAATCTCAACATGATCTTGAAATATTTGACTTAATGTATATATATATATATATATATATATATATATATATATATATGTATCTATATGATTAGAATACCAAAGATCAACACAACTACTATATAATTTTCAAAAAATATCCTTCAATGTATGTATAGTTATAAACATAAAGGATCTTCAAATAAGTAGATTTGTTATATTGAAAATATCAACTCTTGAATGAAAACTCACTTGAACCAAAAATATTTTAATCAATAACTAAAGTTCTTCTCAAGTGGTAATCTTCTAAAAAATGATTTGCTCTATACACACACACACACATGCGTGATCAACCTCTTATCAAATATTCAAAAGTAGATTTCGCAAGGATAAGCTCTATGGAAACATAAATATACTCTTGAATCAACAACTTTTGAGTCAGTAGTTAAAACCTTTCTCAAGCAATGATCTTGTCAAAAACAATTTTCATATGTATATGCACACTTAATATCAAAGTTCTCTAAAGATGTTCAAGAACAGATGTTGATATGAGAATCTCTAACAAAACTAAATGTAATAATCAAACCTCAAACCAAGTTGAAGCACAAGATGTATAATAGAAATCCCTTTAGTTTTTCTAAGGTGATTTTCCCAAAGATGATGTGTAGAAACTAGAGTGTAGGCAAACGTACAGCAATCAGCTCAAGTATCTCAGTTTTCTTTTCAAAAAGATGTGTTTTTCGCTCTACGTTGATCTTCTTGTGTTTAGCTTACGTACTAAGGTTTACATAATCAGTATTTTTAATGTCTAATCGGCTGATCACCGAAGGGTGTGGATCCACTAGATGTACTGGTACGATGCCATGGAAGCCTGGGGCTATGCCATGTGCCGAGGATGCCGTGTAATGTGAGCCAACTTCATGCCAAAGGGTGTGATGACACCGGATTACTTGATCATGTGTGTGTTGTGAACTGTTTTGTGAAAATACTGGAACTAAAATGTGTATAGTTTTATATGTCATGTTAACACTTATATGCCACACACCGATATAACCTGATTCTTCCTTTCTGGGAGGTGTCTCACCCCTATCATACGTACATGTTTTCAGGTCCTTCAAGTAACCGGAGTTAGCGTCCTTGTGTTGGGAGTGTGGTGGTCGGTTTATTGTGTAGGGTATTAGTGTAAGCACTTGGACTATAATGGGATTGTCATTTTGGGTATTGCTGGCACCTTAGACTATGTCTTGTATTATGAATCTTAGACTCTATCTTTATAGACTCTGGTATGGTACTTTGTATGTATAGAATGAGCTTTTCCGCTGTGCATATGCCATGTATGTGAATGTGTATCGGGTATAGGGGAATCCCACGGGGTCAAACCCTTATTCATTACAGTATCATTTGTGTTTTGTATGATACAAGGATGGGTTAGGTTACTACATCACACCTGGGGTCCTATTGCCGAGTTCGGGGCATGACAGCTTGGTATCAGAGCTAACTAGGTTGCTAGGTCTTGTAGACTTGGTTAGGTGTAGCTATGTGCACATACTAGAGTATATGGTGTAGCAAATAGGTAGAAAAGGTCAAGGGTTATTTTGTTGGTAGACAGGGACTCGTTGGCAGTATTCTGTGTTTTTCCTGGAATAATGATTTCAGTAAAATCATGACAAACCATTGATGGTTTCGTGTCGGTGTGATAGGACAGACCTGGACCCGTGAGAGGGGTAGTTAACATAATTAGATGTCAATGATTGTGTAAATTGTATATGATGTAGGAATTCTAACTGATTCCTATTCTATTTTCAGAATGGAGCCCAAGGATAACAACTTGGATAGTGGCTTTAAGGAGACTGCGAGCGATGAGTATCCTTCCGTGCATCGAGGGTTGACAAGGCAGGTTATGCGGGAGATCGGGCAGAGTGTAGGAGACGTGAACGTTCTTCTATTGCTGTGGGGTGTACCATCGAGAGGTTCACACGGATGCACCCTCTGACATTTTTAAGAGGACCTGACCCGATGATAGCGAAGGACTGGGTCGAGAAGATCAAAAGGATTGTAGAGGTCCTGCATTGCACATATAAGCAGAGGGTCCTCTACGCTACCTTCCAGTTGTTTGGGGAGGCTGGGCGATGGTGGACCACGGTGAGTCTGCTAGAGAAGCAGAGAGCTAGTCCTACAGAGATGACATGGACCCACTTCAAGGAAGTGTTCTTTGAGAGATACTTCCAGGCCTCCACACGCGATACTAAGGTAGATGAGTTCTCTGTTATGACATAGGGAGATATGAGGGTGTAAGGGTATGCTGCTCAATATATAAAGGTATCCCATTTTGCACCATGCTTGATCTTAAGTGAGTACGAGAAGGCTCAGAGGTTCAAAAAGGGTATGAGGAAGGACATCTGCAGATTTGTGGGTATGTTGTAGATCCGTGAGTTTTCGATTTTGGTGGATAAGACCACTGTGATCGAGACTGGCATCCAGGAGGATGAGGTGGATCAGGAATCAAAGAAGAGGCCAGCACCGTCAGGTTCTAGTTAGGGATCATGGAAGAAGAAGAACAAGGGCTCGGGTTACCGCCAGAATACTAAGCATTATGGTTCTCAGGTGGATCAGTCGCGTGATCGTTGTATTAGGTGCCGCAAATGGCATGAAGGTGAGTGCCAATCATTTAGGGGTAACTGTTACAGTTGGCTCGTGACAGCCACGCACCAAAGAGAGATACGCGATACGCCTGAATCTAGTGTGAACTAGGGTAGCAATCAAATACCTCGGGGAACCAGCTAGGCAAACGTAGCTCCGGTGAGGGTATATTCTCTTACTCTTGTAGATGCTGACTGTGCGGGGAATGTAGTGACAGGTACTTTGTTATTGCTTTCAAATAGAACTGTTATTTTATTTGATTCGGGGGCAAACCATTTCTTTGTATCTATAAACGTTGTATAGCTATGTGGGGCTGAGACCCAAGTTATGAATAAGGGGTTATCTGTAGCTACACCGTATGGAAGTGTAACGTCCTATAGGAGGATGTTGAGAGGTTGCCCAGTGGAAATTTAGGGAAGGCTGCTACTGGTGAATCTTGTGATATACGATATGTCTAGTTTTGATGTCATACTGGGGATGGATTGGTTATCCGCCAGTTATGCTGTGATCAACTGTCGAAGAAAGGTAGTAATGTTCAGACCTTTTAGGGAGCCGGAGTATGAGCTTGTAGGATTATGTGTGCATTCAATGCCATTGATTCTATCAGCATTACAAGGGAGGAGGTTACTACTGGATGAATGTCAGGGGTACGTAGCTTGCATGAAGAAACCACCGCAGGATGAGTTGAGGCTTGAGGATATTCTAGTGGTTATTGAGTTCCTAGATGTGTTTCCAGAAGACTTACTCGGTTTACCTTTGGATCGTGAGGTTGAGTTTGAGATAGAGTTGCTGTCTGGCAAGGCACTGATCTCTAAAGCTTCATACCGGATGGCTTTAGCAGAACTTGATGAGTTAAAGGAGCAGCTTTAGGAGTTGCTGGACAAGGGCTTTATCCGACCTAGTGTTTTCCCCTAGAGAGCTCTAGTTTTGTTTGTGAAGAAGGACAGGTCGATGCGCATGTGCATTGATTACTGTGAGCTCAACAAGGTGACTGTGAAGAACCGTTACCCATTGTCTCGTATCGATGATCTCTTTGATTAGCTACAGGGGACACAGGTCTTTTCAAAGATCGACCAACAGTTAGGGTATCATCAGGTGAGGGTTAAATCTGAGGATGTGGCGAAGACTGCTTTTTGAACCAGATATGGCCACTACGAGTTCTTAGTCGTGCCTTTTGGGTTGACGAATGCTCTGACAGTGTTCATGGATCTGATGAACAAGGTTTTCCACGAGTACCTGGACCAGTTTGTAGTGGTGTTCATCGACGATATTCTGGTATACTCGAGGAGTTCGGAAGAGCATGAAAACCATCTGAGGTTGGTGCTACAAATTCTGCGAGAGAGGAAACTATATGCCAAGCTAAAGAAATGTGGGTTCTGGTTGAATCAAGTCACATTTTTGGGCCATGTGGTGTCTAAGGGTGGTATCATAATTGATCCTAGCAAGATTGAAGCTGTGGTCGACTAGGTGAGATCGAAGAGTGTGCAAGAGGTTCTGAGTTTCCTAGGACTAGCAAGTTATTGTCATTGGTTCATGGAGGGATTCTTTAAGTTGTCTTGGCCACTGACACGATTGACTCAGAAGGGTGTGAAGTTTGATTGGACTGAAGATTGTGAGCAGTGTTTCCAAGAACTAAAGTAGCGGTTGGTTACTACTCCAGTTTTGACCATTCCTTTTAGGGATGGCGGTTTTGTGATCTATAGCGACACATATCTAAAGGGTTTGGGATGCGTACTTATGCAACAGGGTAAGGTAATAGCTTATGCTTCTCAACAACTCAAGGAATATGAGAAGAATTACCCTACGTATGATCAAGAATTGGTCGTTGTAGTTTATGCACTAAAGATCTTACGACACTACCTGTATGGTGTTCAGTGTGAGATTTTCACTTACCACAAAAGCCTCAGGTACTTTTTTACGTAGAAGGAGTTGAACATGAGGCAACAGAGGTGGCTTGAGCTGATCATAGACTAGGATTGCACCATTATTTATCACTCGGGGAAAGCTAACGTGGTAGTTGATATGTTGAGTCAGAAGTCGGAGCATGCGGCAGTATCTGCAGTTGTAGCTCAGCATCATATCAGACGAGATATGGAAAGACTTGGTATAGAGTTGGTGGTCAGAGATCATTGGGCCTTCATTGCTAGCTTGGTGATCCAGCCGACTTTGTTTGAGCATATTAAAGCCTCACAGGCTAGCGGTGTGGAGTTGGTTGAGACTGTGGAGAAAGTGCAGCAGGGGTTGGCTGCGGATTTTAACATCTATGAGGGAGGTGTGTTGAGATTTGGAACCAGGCTGTGTGTTCCAAATGACGACGAGATCAGAAGGACAATTCTGGAGGACGCGCATCGTTCTTTGTATACAATACATCTTGGTAGCACAAAGATGTATTGAGATTTGCACGAGACCTTCTGGTGGAGTGGTATAAAAAGGGAGATTGCTCGGTTTATGGAGCAGTGTCTGATGTGTCATAAGTTGAAAGCTGAACATCAGAGGTGGAAGGACCATTATTGCCCTTAGCTATTCCAGAATAGAAATGGGAGCATATTTCCATGGACTTTGTTACCAGATTGTCGCCAGCGCTTCACGTGCAGAGTGCCATTTGGGTAATCGTGGACAGGTTGATGAAATATGCTCACTTTTTACTGATGAAGGTTAGCTACCCTTTAAGTAGGCTAGCAGACTTGTATGTGCATGATATAGTCAGAATGCATGGGGTACCAATGTCCATTCTATCAGATCAAGACCCGAGATTTACCTCTTAATTCTGGAAGAGCTTGCAGGAAGCACTTGGGATGAAGTTTACTTTCAATACAACGTTCCACCCCCAGACTGATGGACAGTTGGAGAGAACAATACAGATCTTGGGGGATATGTTACGAGCTTGCGTGTTAGACTTCGGTGGTGGTTGGATGTGTCATCCTGATTGGGCCTTTTAATCTTGTTTTGATGATAACAAAATGAAGGATAGTTTAACATGCTTTGTTAAGTGGTTTTATTTCTGATCTAAGTAAAAGGACACTCATGGTTAATCATGAAAGTAAGATGGAGATCAATATCAATCAAATGAAAGCTTCTCAGTATATTGAAGCAATGAACAACAAATGAAGAGCTTAAAGGCCAAGCAGATCTTGAAGTCAAAAGTGAACCTCGAGAAGCTGCAAGACTTAGTGATTACATGCTTAGAAGGATATTTGTAAGTACTTCAAAGTCATTAGTATATAGATATGTGAAGTTTCTTAAGATATAAAGACTTAGAGACCAGCACTTGAAAAAATATTGAAAATGTTTTTGAAAAGTTACAATTAAGTTTTTCAAGTAAACTAGATTTTTAAAAAAATCAAAAAATGGAAAATATTTGAAAAAGAGGTCTGCCCAACCGACTAACTCGTTGAACTAAACATACCCAGCCAACTGACTAGTTTTGAACGTAGTCCAGTCAGTCGACTGATAGGAAACCTTCAGTAAAGTTAACTGTCCAACCGACTGACTCAATGAACTTAGAATGCCCAGCTGACTGACTATTTTGAATGCGGTTTAGTCAGTCGATAGATAATTTACCAGAATTAATTTTTGAAATTCAAAATGGTGTCAGCCGCCTGTCCAACTGATTGACTAGTGCAAAAATTGACCTAGTCGAGTGGGTCAACCGACTGACTCTACGGGGAATTTTAAATTTCAAACGTGTGATAAATTTTTCAAAATTGATTCTCTGAATTAATCTTTTTTGAAAAATTACGTAAATGATTTGTATTAAATGAGGCAACTTTTCTTCAAAAAGGTCAATAAATACCTCCCTTATTCAATGAAAAGAATACAAGCACACAAGCGATATACAAGCAAGCAATACACGATTTCTATGCAAAAATTCTCCTAAAGCTTTTTCTTGCTCACATATTTTTTTCTAGGGGAAAACTCTACGAAATTGCTAGATTGAAAAACAAGGGCTTGGTTCTAAGTTGTATCTAGAATCTTTTAAGAACCATTGGTGACTTCTAAACCTTAAACTTTACATTTTCAATTTAGTTTTAGTTTTGAAGTACGATTTGGAATTTAACTTGTACAACTTGCTTTGTGTTTTGAGAGTGTTTTTGTACGCAGATCCATTTATTTCAGTTTGATCTTTGACGGTTCAAGGCATTGTTGAATCGTTGGACCAAGCATAGGTTGTTGCTTGGAGAGGTTTCTCTTCCTGAAAAAGAGGGTGATTTTTGTAAGGTTTTTTATTCCACCTAAAAGAAACAAGGTATAGTGAAATCCTTAGGTGGTTGACCTAAGGTGAGGACGTAGGCTGGGATAAGCCGAACCTCATAAAAGTTGTGGTGTCACTCTCTTTCCATTACTCTCTTTTAAATTTCAACAAAGATATAAACTGCGTGGATGTTATAATTCTTTCAATTATAAAAATAATGTATATTGAAAATTAAATAAACATACACCTAATTTGTTCTTGGGCTTGCGGAAACTGAAAGGGGTATGTTGGTTAATCGATATTTTGCGGAAATCGTAAGGAGTACATTGATTGGTTAACAACCCAAAACCTATTAGCTGATGGTCTATTTAAATTCTAATCTTGAAAAAGAGTTTGGATGATATTTTAATTTTTAGTTCAAGAGCCAACTACAGGACTTGCATTTTCATACAACAGGGCTATGGAATATTGTAAATCAAAAATTGACTACTTGTGTTGTGGTTGTTTTGCTTGAATAGTAAATTTATTGGTTATATTTGTTGTGATTGTGGATTAAATAGAAGAATTTGGTGCTTGTGTGGATTGCCTAATCAATAAGAACAAAAGAAGTCTTTAAAGGATTATAAAGAATCAAGCAATTTTAAAAAGACTCTAAGGATTTTTTAAATCACCCAATTCACCCCCCCTCTTGGGACTACACCTTAGGTTTTAGGATGCAGTTTATGCCACTAGTAGAGTTTGCCTATAACAATAGCTTCTAGGCTAGCATCGGGATGACACTGTTTGAGGCTCTATATGGTCAGAGGTGTCGATCTCCTCTATATTGGGATGAGGTTGGTGAACATTAGGTTTTAAGACCTGAACTCATGCAGCAGGCATCTGAGAAGGTGCATTTGATTCGGGATAGGATTAAATTGGCTCAGAGTCGATAGAAGAGTTACGTGGATGTTCGCCGCCATGAGTTGGAATTCGAGATGGGGGGTAAGACATTCCTGAGAATCGCTCCGATGAAAAGGGTGATGAGATTCAAGAAGAAGGGCAAGCTGAGCCCGAGGTATATCGGACCATTCGAGGTTCTTGAGCGAGTGAGTCCGGTAGCCTACGAGATTGCACTACCCCTAGTGTTCTCGAGGATCCATGATGTGTTTCATGTATCCATGTTGAGGAGGTACGTGTCGGATCCGTCGTATGTTATTAGTTACGAGAACTTGGAAATTGGGGATACTTTAGCGTACGAGGAGGTACCCGTTCAGATTCTGGACCATAAAGTTCAGAAGCTTCATACCAAGGAAATACTACTATTGAAGGTATTATGATAGAATCACGAGGTTAAGGAAGCTTTTTGGGAATTGGAAGGGGAGATACGCCAGAAGTATCCACAGTTGTTCTGAGAGGTAGGTTGGATAGTAGAGTTAGTTGACTATGTGTCAATGATGCTGCTATTGTATTGGAATAGGTGGTTGGTCTTTAGGAGTATGTGTTATTATGAACTCTCGAGACGGTATATGTATGTAACCACAGTATTCCTCTGCTATAAGCGAGGGTATGTATGTATTGTGACAGGGCTACGTTGTATGTGACCGTTGGCTCTTCCTAGAGTTGAGTATGTGTATTTGGTTGCGTGGATGAGTTCGTAAATGAGAGATTAAAAATTTCGAGGATGAAATTTTTGTAAGGAGGGGAGGTTGTAAGAACTTGACCCATGAGATATGGAATAAATAAAGAAAGAAAAGGGTAAAATGGTATATTAAGTAAGCTTCATCGACAAAGCCAGAGTTTCGTCGATGAAGACCCTTCAATTGTTTGACGATAAATGCAGAGGCTCGTCGACGAGGAGATGCCGAGAGGTTTTGGGAAATTCTAAAATCCCATACTCGTTGATGGGGCCGCCGCTACTTCGACGAACTACCTTCTTTGGCTCGTCACGCCTCATCGGCGAAGTTGGCCGAGTCAAGGGTGGTATAAATATCCATTTCTTTGCTTAGAAGCTAAGTTATCAAGGTTTTCTCTCTCTATCTCTCTAAAACTTGAAGCTCCACTATCTCTCTCTAGATTTCTTCATCGTTTGTTGTTAGAATCGACAAACCAACGTTACTATGAGGATTAGGGAAGAAATCTCTACGTGTTCTGTGGAACGAATCTTCATTTTGAGGTCTTTGGGTTTTGACGCAAAAATTGAGGGATTTTCATTTCCGTTTCAATAGAACTGTAGGGAGTAAGATTGTATGTAATTATTGTACTATGGTCTATAAATTTTTTGGGAACTCGGTTCACTGTTTAGGAGTTGTAGACTTTGGGTTGGATTTTCGGGAAAAGGTAAGGGGATTCTGTTTATATTAGTTATTTTCGAAATCAGATTTCATGGAACTATGGTTCACGATCTTGTGTGTGTTTTGGCTACTTATTTGGAAAAATCTAACAGGTAAAATTACGGGATTTTCATGTTACAATTTTGGGGAAAAGGGGGCATCGAGTTGCATCTCTAGTTTCGTTGGAAAGCCGTGGATATATTGTGTTACATATTGTGTTATGGAGAGGGTCGTGTCTTGACTTGTTTTTTAAACTGTATTTTTGAAAATCATGATTTTGAGATTACCAAATAAGTGTGGAATGAAATGTTACATGAATATGCATGAGTTGTGATTTGCTGAAATGAGATGTAGGAACGTGTGATCCGAATTGTTCCAGGTTGTGAAAGAGTGTCCGACTCTATATCTGATGGGTGTGAAATACCACCTGCTAGTGGCAAGAGTGTCCGAATCTATATCTGTGTGTGTGTGTGAAAACTAAGATGTAGTCCCAAGAGGGCGGGTGAATTGGATTTTAAAAAATTTCTCTTAATTCCTTTTAAGACTTCTTAACCTCTTTTATTTCTTTTAACCAATTCTTAACTTGTTTGTTTAATTTGTCAATTACACAAGAACTTAGTTTTTTTTATACAATTAACAACACAACTATTTAAACAATCAAGTAACCAATCAATCAACCAAACCAATTATCCAAAACACAATATTCAAACCAAGATATATAAGATACAAGATTCCAGCTCTTGTTTATTCGCAACCCTAAAAATATGAAAGTTTGATTCAAGCCTTGCAGAGAATGTAATTTTTTTTCTCAATTTAATATTCAAGAAAACATTCACACTCTTCCCAAAATTCAGAATTCAAATAAACTCTTAGTTAATTTATCTTTGGGATGTTAACCAAGTAACATACTCCTGTATGGTTTCTGCAAAGTATGGTTTAACCAACGTACTCCCTTTCGGTTTCCGCAACCCAAATCAAAATTAGACTTTAAGTTTACTTGATTTACAAATATACGTAGTATATATGATTACCAATTAAACCATCCACGCAATTTATATGTGTTGAAAATAAAGAGTAAGGGAAAGAGAGAGTGAGATTGGGATTTTTACGAGGTTCGGCTTATACCCAACCTACGTCCTCGCCTTTGATAAACCACCAAAGGATTCACTAAAATCATTTCCTTTTCTAGGAGGAACAACATCGTTTACACACTCCTTCAGTAGGCTAGAGCGTGCCTCTCCAAGTGATGTCCCCTAACTTGGTCACTCCTTCAATTAAGCTAGAGCCTGCTTCTCTAAGTGATATACCCTCGCTTAGCCAACGATCCAAAAATCTTGGAATTGTCACAATCTACAAGAGATACAACAAATAGATGTGTACAAAGAGTGCTCTCACAAAGAGCTGATTAGTACAAGTTAAATCTATATACTTCAATCAATTCACAATATGTAAATATGAAGCTCAAGAAGATATGACCGTAAGCCTTCTTTCTAGGTTGAAAGAATTAAGAGTAGGCTCAGAATTTTCTTGATAAGTTCACAAAAAATCTTAGTAGTGAAACTCAAAATTTGATTGCATAGGAGAGCTTTGAGAGAATTAGAAGATTTTAGAGTAAAAAAGCTTGTTTGCTGTATTTTCTTGGTGTAATTAATCCTTAGCCTAGGGCGGTTATTTATAGATGAGAAATCAAGTCTATTTTGTGTTCCCCAAGTGACTTGGAGTGTTTCCCAAGTTTATAGAAAGTTTGGAGCACAAGAAATAGAAGTTTGAATTTAAAAACTTTTAAAAAATATGACTGTTAACAGTGTTCAGTCGCCTGAAGTTTCATAAAACTGTAATTTTTGAAGTAAGTACAAGTTCAGGCTCCTAAACTCATAGGGTCAGTTGCTTGAGGTTGTTCTGTCTGCTGTTTAGGCTCCTGAACAGACAAGATCAGTCACCTGACAGCTTCGACCCCCCTTTAGTATTTTGGTCATAACGTTTTCTATAAAACTCCAAATTAGGTGTTCCTGATGTCAAAAGAAAGGTAAGTGAAAATCCTACAACTTTAATTTTGAACACTTTTTAAAATAAGGAGTTTTGATAGAGAAAAATGCATCTCAATGCAAATGTATAAAAAATGACAGCATTTGGAAAAACCTCTTTTTGGTGTTTTTTATTCCAAAAATAATTTTAACCTTTTTGAAATATGTTTTCACCTTATAAAAATATTTTTCAAGTATTTTAAAAGGTATCTAGGTCCAAGAAATTAACCTAATAGTTTCATGTATCCATATTGAAATTATTTGAAATACTTGCATAAAACTTCCTTAAGATTCCTTCAACTCTTGAAGCCTTCATGTATGTCCTTGCTTTGAGTCCATCTTTTCTTCAAGCTTTCAATGTACATTAAGCTTTTAGCAAGTTCACTTTCATATGCATGCTCTCATAACCTTCAAACTTTATTTAAATCATCTTTAAATCCATGCTTTGACTCTTTTAAGCTTCATTTGATCCTTGTGGGCACTTTGACCTTGCTTTCACATATGTGATCCTTGTGAATTTTGAAATATCACTAGTCAACCAAAAATGTTAAGTTCCATGTGTTTGTTAGCATCAAAACAAGATTTTAAGCCTTGTAAGGCCAAGAATGTGAAATATTGCCTCTTACCGGTTGATCACTGAAGGGTGTGGATCCACTTGATGTACCGGTACGATGCCATGGGAGCCTGGGGCTACAACATGTGCCAGGGACGCTGTGTAATGTGGGCTGGCTTCATGCCGAAGGGTGTGATGACACCGGGTTACCTGATCATGTGTGTGTTGGGAACTATTTTGTGAAAATATTGGAACTAAATTGTGTATATTTTTATATGTCATTATAACACTCATATGCCACACACCGATATAACCTGATTCTTTCTTACTAAGAGGTGTCTCACCCCTATCGTACATACATGTTTTCAGGTCTTTCGAGTAACTGGAAGTAGCGTCATTGTGTTAGGAGCGTGGTGGTTGGTTTATTGCGTAGGGTATTAGTGTAAAAACTTGGACTATAACAAGGTTGTCGTTTTGGGTATTGCTGGTACCTTGGGTTATGTTTTGTATTATGGAGCTTAGACTCTATTTGTATAGACTCTGGAATGGTACTTTGTATGTATAGAATGAACTTTTCCGCTGCGTATATGTCATCTATGTGAATGTGTATAGGGTATATGGGAACCCCACGGGGTCAAATCCTCATTCATTATAGTATCATTCGTGTTTTTTATGATACAGGGACATGTTAGGTCACTACATCACACCCTAGGTCCTTTTGTCGGGTTCGGGGCATGACAACGACGAAACATTTGCTCCCGTAGCTAGAATGGAGGTAATTAGGATGCTTTTAGCATTTGCATATCATAAAGAATTTAAATTATATCAAATGAATGTGAAGAGTGCTTTTTTAAATGGTTATATTAATGAAGAAGTCTTTGGTATCCTAAGGACACCAGATTCGAAATGATTAGATATTCGGATCCAACTATGTAACATGTAAGATAGATAGAAAAAGTACTAGCGGGACTTGTCATTTTCTAGGATGATCCTTAGTGTCTTGGTTTTCTAAGAAACAAAACTCCATAACCTTATCCACAGCTGAGGCTAAGTATGTTGCAGCTGGGAGTTGTTGTGCACAAGCCCTATACATGAAACAACAACTAAAAGACTACAATTTAGAATACTCCACCATTCCAATTAAGTGTGATAATACCAATGCTATAAACATCTCAAAAAATCCTATATCGCACTCAAGAACAAAACACATTGACGTAAGACACCACTTTCTAAGGGATCATGTTCAAAAAGAAGGTATCATACTTGAATTTATAAACACAAATGATCAATGGGCGGATATCTTTACAAAACCTCTCTCTGAAGAAAGATTTATATCCATTAGAAGAGAACTTGGGTTGCTACATAGTAAAGAAGTGAGTTGGGAAGGTTTTTGGTTAAGAATAAAGAGAATTTCAGAGATTTGAGGACTTTAAGCGATTGAGCTTAAAGTTCAGGCACCTACATAGGGGCTCAAGTGCCTGAGCTTCAGACCTCAGGCGACTGAAGTGCTACTGCCTGTTGATATTCACCTTTAGAAAATCTTCAGGTGATTGAGCCTATTCTTCAGGCGCCTGAAGTCGTGGGTACTTTATATATTTTAGCACGAAACCCTAATTGATCCTACATCTTTCCCACTATTTCCAGGGTTTCCAATTGATGTGTTCATTTGTTTTCTGATTCTAAAATGCCTCATACAAAATACAACTACAAATCAGGGTTCTTCTTTAGGAAAAGATGACACCAACATCGAACAATGGTTGGTCACTTTTCATTTGAAGCATATATATTGAACTTGTCTTCGCTTCATTGAACCAATCTTTGGTAAATTTATTGACACACGTTTCTTTGACTCTGAATTCCTAGAAATCCTACCTTTATTTCAAAATATTGGTTGGAAAAATTTTGTTATTTATCAAGAAAAGGCTTATTTCCCAACCTCGTCAAAATATTTTATGCTAACATGGTTCATGGGGAGAATGTTTTGACTACCGAAGTTAGGGGCCAGAAGATAGTTCTAATACCTCAAACTTTAGCTCCTATTCTCCATATTACTCCAAGCGAATTTGAATGCCCCACCTTTGCCTAATCATGGATTTTCGAACAAGGTTTAAAACCCAAAGAGTTTCTGCCACTCATTATGGTCAATGAACCTGTTTACTTTGGGCATCCTCTTATATACGAACAACTAAATTTGAAAGCTCAAATACTTCATAAGATCATCACCAATAACATCCTACCATGCACCAGTTCGTATGATCATGTTTCATACGTCGATTGTTTTGTGTTGTGGTGCTTGCTAAAAGGAAAGAAACTTGATTTAGCAAGCCTAACTCTAAAATGGATATGGGCTAAGTTGGAAGCAAATCGAGTCACCCTTCTGTATTATGGTGCTCTCAATATTATCTTTGCCAATCTTAGTATTACGACTCCTTCAAAACTATTCATCAAAAGAACTTGGTACGACCTTTTTACTTCTACAACCCTCAAACAGATGGGCTATGAAAAACACAATGAGGGTTGGTTCTTGGAAGGAGGGAGATCGCAAAGGACAACATCTATATCTCCTCATCCTCCTCAGGATCAACACCATGGCCCTACAGTTGAAACCCCTGCATGGTTCGCACCTTTCTACACTGAGTTCACATCATTCAGTCGTGATATGCGTGCAGGTCTTCAGTCCCTTCAGGACAATTTCTCTTCACTAGACCAGCGTCTTACGCATATTGAGCATGCTAGGGCTAGTTCATCTTATGGTGACTCTATGGACACTAGCTCTATTCCTCTTAATGATGATTCCTTAGATGTAGCATCTGAAGAAGGTAGTGAGGAAGGAGATGAAAAAGAAGAAGAGGTTGATGATGCTGATGACACTGATGATGCTGATAAAGAAAGTGATGGTAATGCTAATGATTAGCTTAGCCCTTTTTCATTGTATTAAAAAATAGCTCTATGTTTTCATTTTGTCTTGTACAGCTTTGTTTGCTTTTGATGTTAATTTTGGTCTGTAACCTTCAATACTTATGGCTTGTTGGACCTTGATGCCTATCTATATATACATATGCTTATGCTTCTTATGTTATAGCTCTTTGAATTATTGATTCTTATCTCTTTTTAATTGATGTCAAAGGGGGAGAGATATTCTAGAGCAAATATGAGAATATGAAAATGAAAGAATAAATGCATATCACAAATATGAGAATATGAAAACATATGACCTATCATCATAAATGCATATGACCTATAGTATGGGGGAGAGAAAATACAATAAGGATATAAACAACATAAAAATGTGTTTTAATGAATGACATGCCTTTATAATTCATAGGATTGTTTAATTTTTGAACTTAAATGAAATCATCACTTTGATATTGTTAAAAAGTATGCTTCTTGTAAGGGGGAGCTTTTCAAGGCTTTCTCATTTTTGCTCCTATTTGTCATCATAAAAAAGGAAGAGATTGTTGGCCTAACAAAACTTTCACATCCTGTTTTGATGGTAACAAATAAAGGATGGTTTAACTAATTCATGTTCAAGTGATGATATTTCAGGAATTCTAAAATGACAAGTTTAGAAAGGATCAAGAAAGAATGACCAAAGATCACCAAGTGCTTAAAGTCATACTACATTTACAAAGTGATCAAGTGGAAGCTCAAGGAGACTCAAGATAGTTAAAGCTAATGAAACTCAAAGAATGATCAAGCTCAGGGAAAAATAAAGGACATTCATGAAGACTTCAAAGATCAAAATAGGTTTTAAGTTTTGGGAAGGTTCATGTAAGTACTTCAACTCTAAATATCATTTGGGATGATAAGAAGCTCTTTAGGGGATAAAATGGACTTAGAGACATTATTTTAAAAACCCATAAAAATATATTTTAAATGTAAGAAAGCATTAAAGTCAAGGGTTTTGAAAACTAAACAGAAAAACAATAATTTTGTCTGTCTAGGCGACTGAAGTTAAAGCTTGGGCGCCTGAAAAATTTCCTTATGCGACTGAAGATTAAGTTCAGGTGACCGATTTTCTTGAAAAAATTTTGAAGAGGCAGTGTAGCATCAAGTAACTGAAGTTGGACCTTAGATGACTGACCCTATTTTCAACAGAAAAAATAAAATAGTAGGCTGAAGGCTCAAGCGACTGAACCCATAGTCGAAACTTTCTTGCACTCCAAGTAATCTTGGGCAGCACGAATTTGACTCTTTCTAAGCCTATAAATACATGGTTTATGAAATCAAATCACTACCAAGAATTGAAAAGCATCTCTCAAAGCTCACTTGCTCTCAAAGCTTTCTTGCCTACTGAATTGCTGCTAATCAACTGAGATCATTCTAAGTTGTTGATTTCTTCTCTAAGAAAAAGTTCTGAGTTCTTGAATCTTATTATGAGAAGAATACTGGTGAAAAAATTCTTGAGCTTCATACTTCATTCATTTTGATATTTTGATTGGAGTATATTAGTGATTTCATATTGTACTAATCAACTCTATCTGAGAGCATTCTTTGTACACACTTATTTAATTTTCTTCTTGTAGTTTTTTACGGTTCAAGGTTGTTTGGATTGTTGGACCAAGCGTGGGGTATTGCTTGGAGAGTGTGCTTTACTCTTAAGGAGGCTTGTAACGGTTTATTCCACCCAAAAAGGAACGGTATAGTGGAAACCTAAGGTGGTATTGGCCTGAGGCAAGGATGTAGGCTGGGGATAAGTCGAACCTCATGATAATCTTGGTCTCACTCTTAACTTTCCTTTTTATTTTCTGCATATATAAATTATGTGGTGTGTATTCAAAGTGCAGTGTTGGAATTGGTGTGTTCCCTAGAGGGGAATGAATTGGATATTAAAAAATTTATCTCCTAGGTTAAACGATCCAGTAATAGTATATACAGAACCTAGGGTCTATCTATGCAATTCTAAATGTGCAGATAAATATAATGTGCGGAAATTAAATTATGCACAACATTCATAGACAGTTGAGAATAACATACATGTGCAGTAAATATAAAGAATTGAAATGTAAAGTGCACACATGATATGTTATCGGGGTTCAGCAAATATTGCTTACGTCCCCGCCTCAGCTCGCATGCCCGAGGATTACCACTATTGCTCACTTAACGGGTGGAGCGGCACCATTTACAACCAGGTCAAATTACACTAGGACTGACCTTAACCTTTACAAACTCTCCTTACAGGGTGGAGAAGGCCCTACCAATCCTTATGGGCTAGATCAACACCCCCTTAAGGCCACGCCTGGAATACAACAGTGAATATGAAATTTACGTACAATTCAAATGCTTCTAAAGACAAGAAGATTTGTACCAATACGTACAAGTAATAATCAATGCACATCAACAAGATCAGAACTATAAGCTTAGTGCAATATGTGTGATAACACTCAATCTAATGTTTATAGTCAATCAAGAATA
Source organism: Malania oleifera (assembly GCF_029873635.1). Taxonomy (NCBI): domain Eukaryota; kingdom Viridiplantae; phylum Streptophyta; class Magnoliopsida; order Santalales; family Ximeniaceae; genus Malania; species Malania oleifera. The sequence goes on from NC_080421.1 coordinate 31,490,893, forward strand.
AGAGTGTATTCTCAAACTATTTTTGAAACAATATATCAATATATCAATCACAAATCAGGTTTCAAAGATTTCGTAAATATAATCAAATATCTCAAAATGTTTTTCAAAAACTTTAAGCACAAAAGATATTTTGTAAACGAAGCTTGTCAAAAATATTTACTTCACAATACAAGACAAGCTTAAGAGTCTTGCAATCAAAATGCAAAAACTCACAAGCTAAATAAGGTTTCTCCAACAAAGAATTTATAGATTAAATCCCGGGGAAAACCTTTTGGCCTAATTCTCAAAAAAAGTAACAATCAATCAAGCCAATGAGAGTATAAGCTATAGAAAGGAGTGTTGGTAATCTTAGTATAATCTCACTCAAAGATTTTTCAAAAGGATGAGCAAAGGATGAGTATTAGGATTTGAATGTGAAGAAATAACTCTAAAAAATTCAGAGGAAATTTTGCTAATCAAAATCCCTTATCCTTGCTTAATTTGTGCAAATGAACATATATATATATAGGCACACTCAAAAATATTACTGTTGGGACATAAAGGTAATTATTAAAATTATTTTAAATATGTTTAAGAAAAATAACCTTGATTTACCTTTAATTATCTGTGGTAAAAATTGGCCAATCCAAGAGTTTCGGTTGACCGAGTCATAGGTTCAGTCACTCGAACAGACATATAAGAAAAAAGGGCGTTTTTGAAGTTCACGTGCCTAAAAAATGGTTCAAGTGGTTGAATAAGGCAATTTTTCAAACTGTCTGAGGTTCGGTCGCGTGATTAGAAGTTTAGTTTATCGAACTTCAATATTCGGTCGCCCAAGCTCAAAATGAACTTGAAGTTCAGGCGCCCGAGGACGCTAGGAAAAGTCAAGACTCGAGTTCGGTCGACCGTGAATGTTTAGTTTAAATAAGTTTAGTCGCTCGAAGTCAGGTCAACATTTTGACTTTCCCTACGTTCGGTCGATCAAGGCGTTTTCAACACCAAGGTTTGGTGGTTCGAATTCTTTTCAATTTTCAACCTAGGTTATATTTTACTCCTATTACTTTCCATAGGTGAAGTGCAGGGACTTAGGGTCTCTCTAAGGTCAAGACTCTTTGACTAAGCCTAAAAGACCTGGCGTCGGTCAATCGAAGTTAGCCCTAAAGAGTCTTTATGGCCTTTGATTGTTCCTATGGTCTTTATTGAGGTTATAGTTTTATTATGCATGATATGCATCAATTATTATAGATCTTTGGAATAATTATTACAGACTTAAATAGAAAAAACTAAATACAATTACAAAAAAAAAAATAACTGTCTTCTTCTTCTTTTGCTCATTTAATCATGAAATACACCATACGATATGATCATTATGTCTTTCAGGCTTCCATCAATCCTTTCTCATGTGTGTGTTTTGAATTAATGACTCGTTCAAGTACTAGGCACACACATTAGTAACATATGATTTGTCATTATCAAAACTAGGGATCGAACTCAAAAAGTCAACATGTAGGAAACCAAAACCGAGATTGAGAAGACATTTGACTTAAGAAAGTATGTTGATCGTTTGTGGAAATCTTAGTTGAAAGAAAGCAAACAAATTTCTTTCATAACAGGGCTTGAATCAAATTAATACAGGGCTACAACCAAACTCTACTTTGAGTATTTGAAATCAACAAAGTGTTGCAGCTTGTTTATTGTGTTTGATTGGATTATTTGTCTGTTGATTGCTTGTGTTAAGATTGAGTGTGGTTTGTGGATTGGTTAAACACCTAAGCATTATTGTGTGATTAATAAAGTAACAAAAAGGTTGTGAATTCATGAATAGTTTATAAAGAAAATTTTAATAACCCAATTCACCCCCTTCTTGGGACTACACCTTAACTTTCAGAAACCGTCGCTAATATTTTCCTGGTAAATTTTAGTGCGAAAAGTGGCCTCCCGCGATAGTTTAGTGACAAAATTATTAGTAACGGTTTGGAAACCGTCACTAAAAGTTCCTTATTAGTGACAGTCTTGAAAACTGTCACTAATACCTGTATTATAAAAAATCGTCACTAATAAGCGCTTTTAATGATCGTTTCAAACTATCATTAATAATTTCGTCACTAAAACTAGTTTTTTTTTTGTAGTGTTCTTTGATTCAAATACCAATCAAAATTAGGATTTCAACAAACTCCCAATATCCAGCAAGTTCTCAACAATTAAATAAGCATACACTCAATTTATATACTTGCAAGAATGTAAAAATATTAAGGGAAGAAGAGCTGAAGACCATATTTTTTACATGGTTTGACTAGCAGCCTATATCCTTACCTTAAGCAACACGTTGTGAGGATTCCTTTCCAACTTCGTTACCAAGTGAAGTTACAACCTCTCTTTGTTCGAGGTGGAGATCCCTCTCTAACGATAACACCCCTCTCGTTAGGCAATGATCCAACAATCCTGAATCATTAAACAAAAACATAAACACGGAACAACTTTGTTACAAGCAGTACTTTCGGTTAGAGCATATTTGTACAATTCAAATTCAGTATACATCAATCAAAACACAATAAATATGATAAAGCTCAGAGTAATATCACCAAGGTTCTAATTTAGATTTGAGAATTTCAGTAGAGCATATCAGAAATTTGTGAATTAATTTAGCAACAGCAAAACAATATTTCAAAAAAGCTTTCAGCAAGATAACTATGAAATTATGATTCGTATGTGCTTGATGTTGTATTTTGTTATGCCAAAATATCATGTATATATAGATTAATAAAGTTTCTTACCATATTCCCTAAGTATTCTCTAAGTTTGGAGCCCAAGAAATCAAATTTGGAAACTTTATAAGCGCTGTTTAAAAGTTATAACATAAACTTCAACCGACTATAGCCCGAGGGTCAGTCGCTTGAGCTTTTCAAATTCAAGGTATTTTGAAAATCAGTGTAGAGTCAGTCGACTGGACTTAGTAGGGTTAGTTGCTTGCTCTTGTTCTATCCATATAGTAATAAAGTCAGCAGCACATCAGTCGCCTGTCCTACTTTCTACTTCTTTGTTTTTCACAATTTGATTTCAATACTTATCTTATTGATTACACGTCAAAACTGCGTAATTGGGCACTTTAATCCGGTCTTTACGGTTTATATTTTTAATTAAGTGTCCAAATTTTTCCAATATTTTAATAAAGTGCCGAAATTATCATTCTTGAGTTTTATTGTGCAATTTACGATTTTTTGATAATCCTTTTTACCGCAGGAAAAGTCCCGGGAACCAAAACTGACACCTGTTCGTATTTCATGCATAACTTTTCCGTCCAAACTCCGATTGAGGCAATTCAAATTTATAGAAAAAGAGGAAAGGATTATATACAACTTTTGTGTTTTAAAATTTGTGAGAAATTAGCTTCAAAATGGTCAAATATTGTGGTGAACAAAGAGCAAAAATGTGACCCGGCCAAGCAAGCCGGGTCGGGTCAAGTTGTCGGGTCGGGTTGGCTAAACCGGGTCTATGGCTTCCCCCAATATCTTTTAAATTCTTCTTCTTCTCTCCCTTCTTTCCCAGATAGCTCTGCGGGCTACTCTCCATCTTCCTCTTCTCTTCTTCTTCTTCTTTTGTTCTTCTTATTTCTTGCTCTGTCTCTCCCTTCCTTTAACTATATCCCTCTCTTTCTCCTTCTTTTCTCTTCCCCTGTCTTCCTCTTTCTCTCTCACTCTGCAACTCCCCATAGCCTTCTGCAAACTCCCTGTGCCCCCAGCATCACTCTCCTTCCCTCTCTTCTTCCCCTTTTCTTCTACCCCCTCCTCTGCGCAGACCAACCCGTGAGCCACAGCAGCTCCTGCTGGAACCCGACCACACTAGCAGACAACCCCTGCGGGCTTCTCTTGAACTCCCTCTGTCTCCTTGCTGCCGAAAGCCATCATAGCCGCCAGCCCCCGTGAAGACCACCAGTAGCATTTCCTTCACAGCAGCGGCCAGCATCTTCTCTCGCACCAGCCACACAGAGCACTCGCAGCAGCTTCACCTTCTCCTCTGTGATACCAGCTGAGACTCCAGAAGATCACACAACCATTTGCCATAGCAGCAACCTCACAGAAGCTGTAGCTTCCAACCCAACTACCATGAAGATCAGCAGCATAGCTTGCTTTCACCAGCCAGGCCCCTGCTCTCTCTCTCTCTCTCTCTGTTATATTTTCTCTTTCTTTTATTATTACTAATTAATCAGTTGAATATTGTTAACTTTTTATTTGAGTTTATTATTATTTTTAGATTTTGAATATTATTTGGGGTGTTTCATTATTATTGAAGTTTAATTGTTTTTTTTTTATTCTCTTTCGATTAAATTTTTTTCCGTAGATTAGTTTAATGTTCCAAGTTATTTAATTAATTTAGTTATGGTCAGTTTCGTCAAAGTTCATATTTTTTCAGTTTTGTTAAAGTTCATATTTTTATTTTTTGCTATCATTCAAAGTTTAGATTTTTGATGTGTTTGCATTTTTGTTCGAGTTCTTGGTTTGAATTATTGATCCATATTAAAGGTTTGATTTTTAGTGTATGTGTGTGTGTTTGATTGAGTTTCCATTGCATGTTTTAATTCCTTATTTGTAGTTGCCATCTTTAATAATGCGTGTTTAGGTATTTCCTTAAGTAGACTAGGATTTTCATACTTTTTTTTTTTTCTATTACAAGCATGAGTGGCTAAGTTCGGTAACTCGGGTTGTGGGTCGATGTCGTTTGCGTTCCATGGTTTATTAGTTATCCTATGATATCATTGTTAAACTTTTATTTGGTTAAAACCGAAAATTGAAGGAATCGTTGATAAATCGCAAGCTCTTGCTTCTTGTTTTGTTGTTGACGTTAGGCACATCAAAACCTTGATTTAGTCTAGGATTTTAATCAACTTATTTTTACATAAAATTCGGTTGATGCGTAATAAGAGTTTTTATTTTCTTCCGTTTGGATGTGGCTAATTTACTCGATCGTTAGTAATAAAATTTCATCTTCTTAATGCCTTGATTGGATTAACAAGAAAAGGAGTAAGGCCTAGGAAATTAGTAAAATGTGGAAGCAAACAGACGTTGAACCCGTAACCCGAGTGTTTAGTAAAATTGTTTCAGTTAATCTGTTCAGTTTTGGTTGCGTTATTAGATCTACATTTTTGGAAAATTGATAAAATTTCAGTTTCATTTGGATAGTTTACTCAAGCTTCTCTCACTTTGTTTACTGATTTCAAAATCGTAAAAGACGAAAAAGATTTTCAAACCCCATTTTTCAGCTATAGGATTTCACTAAACTTGCATAAATACTTTGATACTCAGTGGTCCTTGTGGAATACGATCTTGGACTCATCCTTGATACAACTTGACACTTCTGCACCTGGAAGCATAACTTAGAACGAGTCAAGTTTTTGGCGCTGTTGCCGGGGACTAATTGGTGTCATCAAAGTGTTTCTCAGAGTTTAGAGAGGTGTTTTAGAGCTGTGAACGTCTTCACAACCTGGGTGATATCTACTTCCTCTCCTTTGACCTGTTTGCTTTTATTGCATTTATACTAAGTTTGTATGACTGGTTGGGCTAGAGATAACACATTTAGACTAGTCAGGACAGACTCATCCATCTCATCATCGAGTGAACCTATTTCACTTGAATCACTTGAATCACCATCTGACACGCGTAGCATCATGGCTGAAAATGAACCTCATGATATGGAGAACCCTAATAGGACACTTAAAGAATATTTGCAACCTGTTAGGACCAGCACCCCATCCTGCATTATTCTACCTTTGAATGCGAATGCTTTTAATTTTAAACCTGGGATGATTCCATTGTTACCTCATTTTCATGGCATTGAATCTGAAAACCCATATTTGCATATTAAAGAGTTTGAAGAAGTTTGTTCCACATTCATGGATAGAACATGCACTAAGGAGGTAATAAGATTGAAATTGTTCCCATTTTCTTTAAAAGACAAAGCAAAAACCTGGTTGAATTCCTTAAGACCAAGATCCATTGGGACTTGGCAAGAAATGCAAACGGAGTTTTTAAAGAAATTTTTTCCTATGCAAAGAACTAATGCTTTGAAAAGACAAATCATGAATTTTTTCCAAAAGAATGTGGAGACATTTTATCAGTGTTGGGAACGTTTCAAAGATCTCTTAAATGCATGTCCTCACCATGGGTATGAAAATTGGAGGGTCATCAGTTTTTACTATGAGGGATTGCAACCAAAGATGAGGCAATTTGTAGAAACAATGTGCAATGGTGAGTTTTTCAATAAAGGGCCTGAAAAAGCTTTTAATTATTTTGATTACTTGGCTGAAAATGCCCAATCTTGGGATGTCTCTGATGTGTATGATAGATCTGAGAAGCAAAAATGCATTAGTGGGGGTGGTAAGTATCAATTGAAAGAAGTTGATGATTTGAATGCTAGGCTTGCATTGATGTCTAAAAGGTTAGAGTCCATTGAACTTAAGAAGGTAAATGAAATGCACGTTTTACCATCATCTACTGAAAAATGTAGCATATGTGAGGATCTAGGGCATGTGACTAATGCATGTCCAACTATTCTTACTTTTAAGGAAGTTTTTCTTGATCAATCTAACCCAGTGCATATGGTTTCTAAGAATTCTTCTGGACCTTATTCTAATACATATAATGCGGGTTGGAGAAATCATCAAAATCTCAGTTGGAAAAATGACCAAGTGGGGCCATCTACGTAGGGACCAAGTTAGTATAATCCTTATGCAGCCACTAGCCAAGACTTGGGACCACCTCATTTTCCAAATCAGCCCCCCCAAATGCAAAGAAGAGGAGTGGAAGACTCCATACAACATCTAACTGTTAGCTTACAACAGTTTATGCAGAGTTAGAGCACGATCAACAACCAAAACTCCCAGGCCATCAATGACATCAGAGGGACTCTCACTAAAGTAACCACCACTTTGAGTAACCAGGAGAAAGGAAAGTTTCCAGCTCAACCCCAGCCCAATCCACAAGGGCACAGTCGATCATCTCAGCATTCAGGTGAAGGGAGCAATGTGAAATCAATGAAAGCTATTACAACTTTGAGGAATGGTAAGGTTTTGGGTGACCCTACCCATAGTGCTGGAAGTTCATGTAAAAATGCTAATCCTCCTCTTGATAGTGGTGAGTCGAACACTTTAAATCCACATAATGATGCATGTTCCATACCTGCACCGTTTCCACAACGTTTGGTTTCTTTGCACAAGGATAAACAGCATGTGGAAATTTTTAAGCAAGTTAGGATTAACATTCCACTTCTAGATGCTATAAAACAAAGTCCTGCTTATGCTAAATTTCTAAAGGATTTATGCACTGTAAAACGCAAACTGAATGTGCAGAAAAAGGCCTTCCTCACTGAGCAAGTTAGTGCTATTATTCAAAATCACACACCACCTAAGTACAAGGATCCTGGGTCACCTACTATTTCATGTGTCATCGGAAACTCTAAGATAGGGCAGGCCTTGCTAGACTTAGGTGCGGGGGTTAATTTGCTACCTTATAGTGTGTATGAACAATTGGGGTCTAGGGGAATTGAAAACCACATCCATTATCTGGCAGCTTGCTGATAGATCCATAAAAATTCCTAAGGGTATCATTGAGGACGTCTTGGTCCAAGTGGATAAATTTTACTACCCTGTGGATTTTGTGGTCTTGGATATGAAAGTGTCATCCCGCGCAAATTCTTCACCACCTGTGATTTTGGGAAGACCATTTTTAGCAACTTCTAATGCCATAATCAATTGTAGGAGTGGTGTTTTAAAATTGAGTTTTGGAAATATGACTTTAGAACTGAATATCTTCAATTTGTGCAGGAAACCTCAAGAACATGAAAAAATCCAAGAAGTCAATTCACTGGAATCTTTAATTGTAGACACTCCTTGGTTAAACTATGATTGTGATGAGCAGTGGGAGGAATTAGAAGATTCCCTCGATTTAACTGAGTCCACTGATCATTTTTCTTCGCTTTGTGTTGCAGGTGACTCAACTGAGATGCAATGGAAGCTTAAATTTGAAGCATTACCGGCAATATAAACCCCAGCACAACCATCCGATGAGAAGGCACCAGTGTTAGAATTGAAGCCACTGCCGTCGGAACTAAAATATGCCTACCTTGGACCAGAGAACTCATTCCCAGTGGTGATTTCTGCATTGTTGACTCCTGACTAAGAAAGTAAGTTGTTGAGAATTTTGACACAACACAAATCAGCCATTGGTTGGTCCATTGCCGACATTAAAGGTATAAGTCCTCTCATTTGTACACATATGATATATTTGGAAGGGGATTTGAAACCCTCTAGAGAGATGCAAAGGAGACTAAACCCCACAATGAAAGAAGTGGTAAAAAAGTAGACATAGGCATCATATATCCAATTACTGACAGTAAATGGGTTAGTCCAATACAAGTTGTCCCAAAAAAATTTGGTATAACCGTTGTAGAAAATGATAAGGGAGAATTGGTGCCTACTAGAGAGACCACAGGTTGGAGGATGTGTGTAGATTATTGGAAATTGAATGCTGCCTCTAGGAAGGATCATTTTCCTTTGCCTTTCCTTGACCAGGTTTTAGAAAAAGTGGCAAGGCATGAATATTACTGTTTTTTAGATGGATTCTCTGGTTATTATCAAATAGAAATAGCTCCAGAGGACCAAGAGAAGACTACCTTCACTTGTCCCTTTGGAACTTTTGCCTTTAGGAGAATGCCATTTGGACTACGCAATGCCCCGGCTACTTTTCAAAGATGCATGTTAAGTATTTTTAACAACTTGATTGAGGACAATGTAGAGGTATTCATGGATGACTTTTCAGTTTTTGGAAAAACATTTGATGCATGTTTGTCTAATTTGCAAGTTGTTTTGAAAATATGTGAAGAAAAGCAATTGTTGTTAAATTTGGAAAAATGTCACTTTATGGTCCAACAAGGAATAGTTTTGGGGCACATTGTATCCTCTCGAGGCATAGAGGTGGATAAAGCTAAAATAGACTTGATTTCAAATTTTCCTGCACCTAAAAATGTGAAAGATGTTAAATCATTTTTAGGGCATGCCGGTTTTTAGAGAAGATTCATAAGGAATTTTAGCTTTATTTCTAAACCTCTTTGTAAACTTTTGATGCATGATGTTAAATTTGAATGGACCCAAGAGTGTCAAAATGGTTTCGATGAATTGAAAACATGTCTCAGCACTGCACCTATCATTCAATCTCCTGACTGGTCACTTCCTTTTGAATTAATGTGTGATGCAAGTGACTTTGCTGTAGGGGTTGTTCTTGGACAACGAAGAGATAAACTGCCATATGTTATATACTATGCTAGTAAAACTTTAAATGTGGCACAAAAGAACTATTCCACCATAGAAAAAGAACTACTAGCTATAGTATTTGCATTGGATAAGTTTAGATCTTATCTTCTTGGTTCTCCTGTCATAATATTCACTGACCATGCAGCTCTGAAATTTCTACTATCAAAAAAAGACACAAAGCCAAGACTGGTAAGGTGGATACTTCTGCTTCAGGAATTTGATCTCACAATAAAAGATAAAAAAGGAGTGGAGAACGTGGTGGCAGATCACCTTTCTCGGCTTCAACCAGAAGTTTCTGAGAAGTTTTCTTTAATTTCTGATAAATTTCCTGATGAACAATTATTTGCCATTGAATATTTACCATGGTATGCTGATATTGTAAATCTTTTGGTTACAGGGAAAACTCCACCTCGTTGGAATGCTCAAGACATAAGAAGGTTGAAGGCTGAAGCTAAGAATTTCTTTTACGATGATCCTTATCTCTTTAAATATTGTTCAGATCAGGTCATTAGAAAGTGTGTGCCCAACAATGAAATTTCTAGTGTTTTAAATTTTTCCTACATAGAAGCTTGTGGTGGGCATTTTTCTGCCCACAAAACAGTGGCTAAAGTTCTTCAAAGTGGGTTTTATTGGCCAAGTATGTTTAAGGATGCTTTGAGTTTCTGTAAAGCTTGTGAACCTTGTCAAAAATTAGGGGGAATCACTAGGAGAAACATGATGCCTTTGCAACCTATACTAGTGATTGAAATTTTTGATTGTTGGGGTATAGATTTCATGGGACCATTTCCTTCTTCTTTTGGCTATTTATACATTTTGCTTGTTGTTGATTATGTTTCCAAGTGGGTTGAGGCAGTCCCTTGCAGAACTAATGACCATCAAGGGGTTATAAAATTTTTGAAAGAAAACATTTTTGCAAGGTTTGGCATGCCTAAAGCCATAATCAGTGATCAAGGCACGCACTTTTGCAACAAACATGTTTCAGCCTTATTGAAGAAGTATGGTATCCATCACAAAATCTCTACTGCCTACCATCCTCAAACCAACGGGCAAGCTGAATTAGCAAATAGAGAAATTAAACACATCTTTGAGAAAACTGTTAACCCAAATAAGAAGGATTGGTCTCTGAGATTGTCTGATAGCTTGTGGGCTTATAGAACAGCTTTTAAAACCATTTTAGGCATGTCTCCATATAGATTAGTGTATGGTAAGGCTTGCCAATTGCCTGTAGAGTTGGAACATAAGGCGTATTGGGCAATTAAACAATGCAATTTTAACATTGATGATGCTGGTTGCGTGAGAAAATTGCAGTTATCTGAATTGGACGAGCTGAGGATGGATGCCTACAATAATTCTAAATTGTCCAAGGAGAGAATGAAGAACTTTCATGATAAACACATTCAGCGTATGACTTTTGAGCCCGACCAACTGGTGCTATTGTACAACTCTCGCCTACACTTGTTTCCTGGTAAGTTAAGGTCTCGGTGGAGTGGACCTTTTGTGATGAAGACTATTTTTCCTCATGGTGCTGTAGAGATTCTGAATCCTCAAAATGGTAATGTTTTTAAGGTTAATGGTCAAAGGCTCAAGCCTTTTATTTCTAACTTTGCACCTGAGGAATCTACTCTGCATTTGCTTGATCCCACTTAGTATAGTTCATTTTCTTTTCTTTTCTTTTCCCTTTTGGTGTTTTTTTTTTCTCATTTATATTTTTATTTTTCTCATTGTTTTCCTTGGTTCTGTAGTTGTTATTTCTTATTCTCTAGCATTATATTCTTTTCAAAGTGGTTCAGGTACTTCTTCTTTTTCTCATTTATATTTTTAGAGTTGTTTTGCTTTACGTTTAAATACTCTCTCGGGTAAATTCTTTCAATTTTCCTGCATCATCGGGGATAATGCTACATTCTAGTTGGGGGGTGGAAGAGAATTTACCTTGTGGTTTGCGTGCTTTAAACATATGTGGTTTGCTTTGGGAAAATAGTGTTATATTAGAAAAAACAAAAAACAAAAAAAAAAATCAAAAATCAAAAAGAAAGAGAGAAAGAAATAGGAGCACTGAAGATTTACACTGCATTATCCCATTTTTAACATTGACTCGTACCCTTCACATACCTGCATATAACCTAAGAACTACACACTTGAGTCATTTATGCGTAGTTTCTCTTTATATGATTTTATGACTCCATGAATAATTGATTGGTAGTACATTCGTGTTAATTTGGTTATATAATTTTCTGTATTTACATGACATCTCACGAGGGTGAATACACACTCACGTGATTCATTGCACTTAGGGTTTCCTGTGAGCATAGAGAGAACACCCGTGGCGACTATGACACCTTGTGAGATATCCTTGAGCTATGTATCCTCCTTTTGAGCGTTAATATCAAATCAGAGTTCATAGAACTCAATTCTCTTTTTTGTGGATGATTCCTTGTACATTAGTCTTTGTTTTTGATTTGCTAGCCTAGAGGTGACTTCTAGTGGGGAGATAGAAACCTAGGTCTTGTAGCCTACTCAAGATGTGAAGGCTAAGCCACCCCTAGAGATAGACTTAGTTCATGGACCACTATTCGCACTCAATTCCCGTTGATGGTATGAAGATAACAAACGAAGTGTAATGATTATCTTAATTGTTCAAGAAAAGGCAGAAAAATAAAGAATGAGCAGAAGAAACGATAAGAAATAAAAATGCGCGTGAAATGAAATGCTAATGTCTGCTCCACAGAAATATCACAAAAAGTCAAGGACACAACACATGTTCTCTACGTACGAAGATTCTTCAACCAGTTAATGCCTCAGATGTGTTCATAACAAGTTTGTGAATAAGTTGATCTAGGGTGGTCTTGGTTGGATGTGGCGAGTAGGTGAGAAGATGCTAGGGTGAAGGATCCGACACCTCATAGATAGGCTAGATCCTTTCCAGACTAGTCCACTCCATACATTTACCATTGTTCCTTTTATTATGTGGGATGTTTGATCGCAACACTCCTCCTCACATATAATCAGCGAACCCATTTCTTTCTTTTTGAGTGTTTTTGAGGGTATACCGGTTAGGCCGAGTCAAAGCGACCGTTCTGTAGGCACCCACTGGTATCCTAGGTGTATTGAGTCACACATACACCTCAAGAGTCTACCTATTTATACTTGGACTTATATGACTGCATTAACTCTGAATGTGTCACTGATTAATTTCATGTGAGTTTACTGCAGTTAAATGACATATAAATGATGAAACTTGCATGAGTGATGTGCTTTGGAGAATGTGCATTGATTTCATGATCATTGGAGTTTGAAGTTGTAGGCACCACCCTGAGATTCATTCACGTCATTTTCTAGAGACTACAAAATGTTAGTTGGGGGGGTGTGATTACACGTCAAAACTGCGTAATTGGGCACTTTAATCCGGTCTTTACGACTTATATTTTTAATTAAGTGTTCAAATTTGTCCAATATTTTAATAAAGTGCCGAAATTATCATTCTTGAGTTTTATTGTGCAATTTACGAGCTTTTGATAATTCTTTTTACCGCAGGAAAAGTCCCAAGAACCAAAACTGACACCTGTTCGTATTTCATGCATAACTTTTCCATCCAAATTCTGATTGAGGTGATTCAAATTTTTGAAGAAATAGGAAAGGATTATGTACAACTTTTGTGTTTTGAGTTTTGTAAGAAACTAGCTTCAAAAGGGTCAAATATTGCAGTGAACAAAGAGCAAAAATGTGACCCGGCCAAGCAAGCCGGGTCGGGTCAAGTTGTCGGGTCGGGTTGGCTAAACCGGGTCTAGGGCTTCCCCTAATATCTTTTAAATTCTTCTTCTTCTCTCCCTTATTTCCCAGATAGATCTTCGGGCTGCTCTCCATCTTCCTTTTCTCTTCTTCTTCTTCTCTTGTTCTTCTTATTTCTTGCTCTGTCTCTCCCTTCCTTTAACTTTATCCCACTCTTTCTCCTTCTTTTCTCTTCCCCTGTCTTCCTCTTTCTCTCTCACTCTCTTTGCCTCTGCAACTCCCCATAGCCCTCTACAAACTCCCTGTGCCCCCGGCACCACTCTCCTTCCCTTTCTTCTACCCCCTCCTATGCATAGACTAACCTGTGAGCCACAGCAGCTCCTGCTGGAACCCGACCACACCAGCAGACAGCCCCTGCGGGCTTCTCCCAAAATCCCTCAGTCCCCTTGCTGCCAGAAGCCATCACAGCCGCCAGCCCCGTGAAGACCACCAGCAGCATCTCCTTCACAGTAGCGGCCAGCATCTTCTCCCGCACCAACCAAATAGAGCAGCCGCAGCAGCTTCACCTTCTCCTCTGCGACACTAGCTGAGACTCCAGAAGATCACACAACCATTTGCCATAGTAGCAACCTCACAGAAGCTCCATCTTCCAACCCAACTACCATGAAGATCAGCAGCATAGCTTGCTTTCACCAGCCAGGCCCCTGCTCTCTCTCTCTCTCTCTCTCTCTCTTTTATATCTTTTCTCTTTCTTTTATTATTACTAATTAATCAGTTGAATATTGTTTACTTTTTATTTGAGTTTATTGTTATTTTTAGATTTTGAATATTATTTGGGGTGTTTCATTATTATTGAAGTTTAATTGTTTTTTTTTTAATTCTCTTTCGGTTAAATTTTTTTCCGTAGATTAGTTTAATGTTCCAAGTTATTTAATTAATTTAGTTAGGGTCAGTTTCGTCAAAGTTCATATTTTTTTAGTTTTGTTAAAGTTCGTATTTTTATTTTTCGCTATCATTCAAAGTTTAGATTTTTGATGTGTTTGCACTTTTGTTCGAGTTCTTGGTTTGAATTATTGATCCATATTAAAGGTTTGATTTTTAGTGTATGTGTGTGTGTTTGATTGAGTTTCCATTGCATGTTTTAATTCCTTATTTGTAGTTGCCATCTTTAATAATGCGTGTTTAGGTATTTCCTTCAGTAGACTAGGATTTCCATACTTTTTTTCTTTCTATTGCAAGCATGAGTGGCTAAGTTCGGTAACTCGGGTTGTGGGTCGATGTCGTTTGCGTTCCATGGTTTATTAGTTATCCTATGATATCATTGTTAAACTTTTATTTGGTTAAAACCGAAAATTGAAGGAATCGTTGATAAATCGCAAGCTCTTGCTTCTTGTTTTGTTGTTGACGTTAGGCACATCAAAACCTTGATTTAATCTAGGATTTTAATCAACTTATTTTTACATAAAATTCAGTTGATGCGTAATAAGAGTTTTTATTTTTTTCCGTTTGGATGTGGCCAATTTACTCGTTCGTTAGTAATAAAATTTCATCTTCTTAATGCCTTGATTGGATTAACAAGAAGGAGTAAGGCCTAGGAAATTAGTAAATGGTGGAAGCAAACAGACGTTGAACCCGTAACCCGAGTGTTTGGTAAAATTGTTCAGTTAATCTGTTCAGTTTTGGTTGCATTATTAGATCTACATTTTCGAAAAATTGATAAAATTTCAGTTTCTTTTTGATAGTTTACTCAAGCTTCTCTCACTTTGTTTACTGATTTCAAAATCATAAAAGACCAAAAAGATTTTCAAACCTCATTTTTCAGCAACTAGATTTCACTAAACTTGCATAAATACTTTGATACTCAGTGGTCCCTGTGGAATACGATCCTGGACTCATCCTTGATACAACTTAACACTTATGCACTTGGAAGCACAACTCAGAACGAGTCACTTATAGCTTGGAAAACACTTACTTAAGACTTTGAGGAAAAAACTTTTTCTATGATTTAAAACAAGTCTCTAAGTCAATGATATTTCCTAAGAGTTTCAAGCATCAATATTGAATTTGTGAAGTACTTACATGAGACTTTTATAAATTAAAACTATCTAAGCACTAAGTCTTCATGCTTTAGCTTCCATTCTTTGTCTAGCTTGAACTTTTTCTTCAATATGCTTTAATTTCATCATTACTCATGTCTTTAAGCATAAGCTTCATTCATCCTCTTTAAATGCTGGAACTTGATCTCATAAATACTTTTGAAGCCCTAAAATTTACTTAAACAACCATGTTAAGTACCTTGATTTGTTATCATCAAAACGAGATTAAGCCTTGTCATGCCAACACCAGTGATGAGGGTACATATGGTGAAGGGCTTGTGGTAAAGGGTAATCAGGATCCTAGGAGAGGGAAGTTCTGGAGTGAATTAAGTGGCAATAAAACTCAATTGTAGACCAGGAGGAGAAATTACGTTCGCTATTTTAAGTGCGGAAAAATAGGGCACATAAAATTGGAGTGTTCATAGTGGGAGAAGAGGAAAGCAAAAAATCAATAGGGTTCGTCAAAATCTACTAATGTAGTAGAAGAAGGAGACTTGTGGAGTAGTGATTGCGAGATAATTTCTATTTCATCAGGTTCATAATGCCTCATGGATTCTTGGATCCTAGACTCGGGATGTTCTTTTCACACGAGGCTCAACAAAGCTTAGTTAACCTTTTACTGATTGGTGAGTTTTGGTTCCATTCTGATGGGGAACGATGCTATTTACAAAGTTATCGGAATGAGGGATATTAGAATCAAGATGTATGATGATGTGATAAGGGCGTTATGTGGTGTAAGGCATGTACCTGATATATAGCAGAATATGATATTATTGGGGACTTTGGATCATAATGTGTATAGTTACAATTATGAAAGTGGGACAATGATGGTGTGTAAAGGTGTCTTGATGGTGATTAAGGGACAGAGGATAGCAAGGAATCTTTATGCACTGCTGGGTAACACAATTGTAGGTGGACTTGTAGCTGAAAGTTCAGAGTCTGATAATACTATTTTGTGTAAAATAACCACACACAAAATGGAGGGTATTCTTAACTACATTGTTTTGGATGTTTGGAGACCGATGAGGGTAGCATCACATGTTGGACATGGGTACTTCATGAGGCTATCACAAAAGGTCTGGTAGTATCTCATGTGACACAAGTTGGAGATGTTTACTAGGTTTAACTTGTTGCTAAGGTGGAGTACCATACCAAGAGAAAGTTGCTCAGCTCAAACGTTGGAGTTGAGTATACTGGTGTTCAAGGAGTTTTGCAAGCATGACATGGTATATGCAAGGTTTGTAAAGAACTTCTCGGTAAAGTCAGCAAGTATGACGAGTTTCTCGTTTAATCGATCGCCAAAGGTATCACTAGATGGGAGAGTTGCAGAAGAGGTGTGGACAGGTTATATGGTAGACTTATATGGTTTAAAAGAGTTTGGAGGTCTGGCCATGCACATTTCTAGTGAGGTGGGATCTAAGCTTGGTGTAATGTTTAGACGGTACATCTTTCTAGGGCATAAGAAAGCTGAGTTCAACTTGGGTGATCTAATGGTAAAAAGGGTGGTGATCGATGGAGACATGGCTTTAAGAGAAACATGTGCCATAAAGCTGCAACAACAACAAGCATGTTGTGTAGGTGGAGTTGGAGACTCAGGGCAGAAGCATTTGCCTAACAAGGCTTAATCTCATTTTGATAATGACAAACTAAGACATCTAATTATGTCATCAAATGTATTTACAGGTATAATAGTTTAAAAACACAATGAAAGATGTTTAATGGAAAGCTATGAAGAACACAAGTAAATGAAAGATGGCTCTTGAAGTAAAGCTTGGATGAAGATCAAGCTTAAGGATGTGAAGACCTAGTTAGTTTATCATGTGTATTGTAAACTAGGTTTCATGTAATACTTCTCAATTGGTTTTTGTTATAAACCTTTTAGGTTAATTACTTGGACTTAGATACCTTTTAAAGACTTTGAAAATATTTTTGCAGAGTCCAAATGTTTTTTCAAAAGGTTAAAAATCATTTTTGGAATAAAAAATATAAAGAATATTGAATTTTAGGGTGTTTGGGCACTTGAGGCAAATGCTTAGTCGACCAAATGTAGGAGTCTGAACAAAATGGTCTGACATTAGAGAGTTCGGGTGATCGAACCACAAGTTTAGTCGACTGAATGGCTACTACCATTATAAAGTTATAGAAAATGTTTGTTCAGGAGACTGAACTCAGAGTTCAATCGGCTAAATGGCTACCGCCATTTTTAAATTCATAAGTTAATTGGTTTAGGCGACCAAATTGCCACTTCAGTTGATTGAAGCGCTGCGATAAGTTTTTCAAATGACAAGAAATATTTTCGATGTTGAAATATAATGTTACCAAAACACTCACAAATGACTATAATTCAAACCTACCTATAAATAGCCAACCCTAATTGTGTTAAGGTAACCATAACACATCGATTTACATTGAAAAATCATGCCTTGCGCCATTTTTGCTGAAACTGAATTTCTGAGTTGTTCTTTCAAAGTTTAAAGCTTTCAAAACCCAAAAAACTGAGCCTATCTCTTTGAGCTTCTCAACAAATATATACTGAGTGTATTATAGTGTTTATTGTGTACGAATCCACTCTGGTTGGAGAGTTATCTTTGTACAAATCCATTTTTATTTGTTTGTGAAAAACTGACGACTTTGTAATTGAGTTGTTGACAAGTGGAAGGATTTTTTTTTCTTGAGAGGTTTCTCCACCTACTGAAGGAGAGAGGTGTCTCCACCTACTGAAGGAAGGATTAGTGAATCCTCATAGCAGGTTGCTTGAGGAAAGGAAGTAGGCACGGTTGTCGAACCTTGTAAAAACAAGTGGGTGTCACTCTCTCCCTTATCTCTATTATTTTTCAATGCATGTTTACTTTGATTTGTGAATGTTGTGAATGTTGTGAATACCCTTGTTGATCAAACTCTGCTGTAGTTACAAATATAAGTTTGATTTAATCTGCTGGAATTTTATTATATTGATTCATAATTCATTCAAGTTATAGCATAAATTTGTGTGTGGCTGAGCATATGTTTATCAACATTACTCTGCTGTAAGTATTGTCAATATCTTGTAGTTTGGTTTCATATTTAAATCTTAGCTCGTACTATTTAGAATTTAAAAACATATATATTGATAAAATTGTCTATTGAGATAACTAATGTTGTTAAGAAGTTATAGCATATGTAAAATCAGTTTTAAAATTAATTAAAGCTTCCACATATAATGTAACACCCCGAACCCTTAAACCCGGGTGCAGCGCGTTAAATCTGATAAAATCTCTGATAAATCATATTCCATAATTAACATAATATACGCAGCGGAAAACATAATCATAATCTCCATATAACATAATACCAGAGTTTACTAATTCTAACTATAATCCATATTATATGTACGTGTATATGTTTCGGTATGGGTAAAATGCCAACTGTTTAAAATATATTTCCTTTGAGTTTAGGGTTGTTTATTAGATATGTATATACGAAAATGAACTGATGAAAGTGGGAAATATTTTCAGGATAATTAAGTAAGAAATAAAAGGTATTTTCAGTATATAAACATTAAATGTTGGTTGACTTATTTTACAGACAATGTATGAATTTTATTGCTAAATTGTGTGGCATGAGAATCTATGCAAATATATGTTAAATGTATGAGATGCAGACTAAGTAAGTAAAACAATAAGAATAAAATATAACATGGACAATGTTGCCTGTGTATGTTAAATGCAACCATGTAAATGTAAGACAGCTGAAAGACAGCTATGTTAGCAGATCTAGCACACTTCTGTGTAGACTAATTGATGACAGCTAAAAGGAGCTGTGTTAGCAGATTTAGCACGTTTCTACATAGACTAACTGATGATGGCTAAAGACCAGCTGTAGTACGAAATAATGAAATGAAATGTTATGCAATGAAATGACGATGAAAAGACAATGAAATGAAATGACAAAAGTAAATGATGTAAATGGGAAAGAGTCATTTAAAGTGAAACGAATGCAAAGTTAAGTTATGAACAGGAATGAATGTGCATGAATGTATAATGATAGAAAAGAATGATGTATTATGATAATAGAAGTACGTATGTATGTAAAACATGTTACGATTGGGCAAGGCGTACTTTTCGTCTGAGGGCTTGCTAAGTAAGGCGAGTGCACAAGTAGCTTCAGATGTGGCAGTAGCTACATAATGCACTAGGGCAGAGGGAACCTACTTGTATGGGCGGGTAGAATTCCCAATCCTTAGGGCCTTTTCCAGTAAACTATTGTTGAATGCGTGAGTACAAGATCAATTTAACATTTGAGGGCTTACTGAGTAAGGTGAGTGCCCTATTATGCTTAAATTGTGACCTTCGGGTTGCTAAATGTATCAGAGCAGAAGGGTGCTACTTGTATGGGCGGGTAATCACCCCTATCCTCTGGTAATCTCGTGGGTTAAACATTTGCATGTGTTTGTTTAGGATCAGAAAATGACTTTCAGTATTATGTTAATGATTTGCAAATATTATAAAATGATATGTATAATCTCATGATGGCCACACACTGAGTTTAATATATTATTTCTTCCCTTACTGAGATGTGTCTCACCCGAATATGAATTCCTTTTTTTTTTTTCAGGATTTCTCGGGATCGAGCTTTGAGAGCTCGAGATTTTATAACATTTTTGGAATATATAAGAAAAAAGGTATATTTTTATGTTAATTCTGATATGTATATTTTATGTTTTATGTCTTTATGTTTTAAGTCAGTTATGAAAGGATAGTTGTGAAACTTACTGGTTTTAGTGGATAATGTTTTGGAGACATGTATATATTTGAATATAGGTGGATGATTAATTTATTATGGTTAGTAGTTAGAGTTAGTAAACTCTGGTATTATGTTATATGGAGATTATGGTTATATTTCCGCTGCATATATTATGGATTATGGATTATCAGGGATTTTATCAGGTATAACGCACTGGACCCGGGTTTAAGGATTCGAAGCGCTACATATAAAATTTTAAAATATCAAATTCACCCCCCCTTTTGGGATTACACCTCGATTTTCAATTGGTATCAGAGCATAGGTTGCAATAAATCCTAATAAGTAGTTGTACAAAGATCTAAATAGCAAACCTAGGTGTGTCTCCATTTGGTGAAGGTCAATCCTCTACAAGGCCTCCAATATTTTGCGATGTTAACTACACTTTTTGGAAACAATGGATGAAATTTTTTTTACAAACCATGGATTGGAGGGCTTAGAGAGTTGTTGTCCAAGGTAATTACGTGCCTACAAATTTCACTGATAGTAAAGAAGTTCCTAAGTCTGAAATTGAAATGAACGAAACAGATATGAAACTAATACAAATCAACTTGAGTGCCATGAATTCCTTATATTGTGCGTTAGATGCAAATGAATTTAATAGGATAATGGGTTGTAAGAGTGCCAAATAAATTTGGGAAAAGTTAGAAATAACTTATGAAGGAACCATAGACGTTAGGAATAGTTGTATAGATATGCTCACTAGTGAGTACGAAGCTTTTAGGATGAGCGCTGATGAATCCATATCTAGTATGTAGACTAGGTTCACTCATATCATAAATTCCTTCAATGCACTTGGAAAGAACTACCCCACATATGAGATGATTAGGAAAATTCTTTGAGGTCTCCCATCTATTTAGGAACCTAAGGCTACAGTATAAATTTAAAGGTGATGACCTTAGACGAGCTCATTGGGTTACTTCTCACATACGATATGGCCATAAATGAAAGAGCAACTAAAAATAGAAACGATAAGAAATCCATCGCACTCAAACCTTCCAAGATAAACTCAAGTAATGAGGAAGATGAAGAGATGGATGAAGAAGATATAGCCCTAGTCATCAAAAGACTAGGTAGGCTCTTTAAAAATAATTAAAAAATCACTAGGAAATTTCGAGGATTTAGGATGGATAAAGGAGAATTGAGTAGAAAAGAAATAAAAGCAGAACCTCCTACTTGCTACAACTACAAGAAGGCGGGTCATATTAAACCTGATTGTCCATAGCTCAAAAAAGATTCTAAGAAAAAGAAGAAAAAGGCTATGAAGGCCACAACATGGGATGATAGGTGGGCTATGGCAGGAGGAAAACGGCCATAGGAGATGAGAAAAATTTTTTGTGGAGAATTGGAATGACTATGAGGAGATGTTGTTGCAGTGGCTCAAGCATCAACACAGGAGACGAACAGCTCCATATGCTACTATGGTAATCGCCTATGGTAGACGGACAATAGCAAACAAATTCTGCAATGGCAGGTAGCAAATAGGTGGTAGTGGTGGGGGGGGGGGTGGCACTCCAGTGATTCAAAGGCAATAGTAAGAAGAGGATGAAGATGAGGAAGATTTGGGGATTTGGGGAATGCACAAGATTTTGTCAAGAGGGAACATATGGGGATATTTGGGAAGTATTTTTAGTGACTGTTTCAAACTCGTCACTAATACATTTTAATTAGATTTTTTTTTTTTAAATAAAATTGAGTTAACTAATAGTGATGGCAATAAACCATCACTAAAAGTCCTCAATAGTGGCGGTTCTGAAAACCATCACTAACAATTAATAGTGATAAATGGATTTCGTAACTAACAACAAGATAATTTTTCTTAATATATTGGCATCATGGTTAGACTGAGAAAACATACGTTTAGTGATGAACATATTAGTGACGAATTGTAATTCTGTTGACTTTTTGAGTACGGTCTCTGTTTTGATTATGACGAGCAACAGTGTCTCATTTGTGCATTGAGTGTTTGAACATGTCTATAGTTCTGGAAGCATAGATGATGATGCAAAATGGAAGTCATAAATGCACTTAAAGTTTATACCTCAACTTATTCCAAGCAGTAGAAGAATGAAGATTTCATTTATTCTTTGAGTTGTAATAGGTAATTTAAGGTTGAATGTGCATGCATATCATAAGACTAATTTGAATCTCAATTAATGACCTTAGATTGACCATAGGACCTCCAAGTAACATGAAAAACCTGTTTCATGAAATGCCTAACTTATACAAAGGTTTTCAAATGCTTTTAAAGTTAAAAGAAGGCAAAAAGTAAATTTTTCATAGGGGTCGGTCGACCCGCCAACCGACTGAATAGTAAAAATGAGCAATTTTTCACTCAATTTGATCTCATTTCAAAATATGTTCAACATGAAAATTGTGGCTTTTTTCCTTAGCTTTATTGTGATACCAAGAATGTCTAAATTGGAGTCATGAGAAGAAAAAGTTATGGCTAAAACACTGTAAGGTATCCGTAATAGAAGAACTCCCTTCATGTTTCTTTCATCTCATTGAAGGGCATTTTTCTCAACACATAATTTTTTATCTTAAAAAGTGTTCAACATGAAACTTATGGGATTTTCTCTTAGATTTCTGTTGATACCAAGAACACCTAATTTGGAGTTGTATAGAAAACATTATGATCAAAACACTGAAGGGTATCCCCACAGAAAACTTGAGGACAACCGACCGAAGCTCACGTGTTTTTGAAGCCTTATTCGATCAAGGCTTGGCCCCAGCTGACTGACCGTCTCAGGAAAGTGTCCTAACAACCGAAAAATGACTAGTTTTTGAAATATTATAATATTATAACTCTCCCAACAGCTACATGACGGCTATATGTGATTTTTGCTTATAAATATAAGCCTTAAAACACCTTTAAAATGTTGGAGAATCCCTTTGTTAATTTAGTTTATCATTCTTTGATTCTCCTACCTTTTTCTAGCCCATTTTTGTTCTTAAATCCTCATATTTTCATACTCCTTGAAAATCATTTTTGGGGAAAATATTTTTGGGGTCTTTATTTGGAGGGCTTGAGCTTATATTCATGATCATAATATATAGCTTGAAAGCCTCCTCATTGTTTTGAAAAATCAAAGTTTAAATTTCTCCTACTCCTTTATTTTGAAAAATCTCTTTGGAGAAAATGTTTTGGAGGTCTTATGTTGAAAAGGATTGAGCTTATATATCCTTCATATATATATATTTAGCTTGAAGGCCTTTTATTATTGTTCTTCAAAGATTAAATTTTTCCTACTATTCTTGAAAATTTTTTTGGAGAAATTATTTTTGTTATTCAAGTAAAAGCTTGAGCATATAGATAATCTCATATATATTTTTGCTTGAAAACCTACTTGTTTTTTAGATCTATCATGTAGAAAGAAATCCCTAGTTTCTCCTACTCTTTTTCATGAAAATATTTTCTTGGATAAAATCTATGGGTAATACAAGATAGCTTTGAGCATGTATTTATTGTTGCACACTTTGCTTGAAAAGCTTCTTGTAAAAAGCCTTGAGCACATATTCAAATATATATGTTTATGCTTGAAAGGTTTGATTATTTTTTAAGGTAATTATTTTTAAAAAGAGAATCATTTTCCATACTTTCATGTTTTATTGAAAAATATTTTTGAGAGAAAAATCATAATTCTATTGAGCTTCATGTTTAATTCATATAAGAATGCATATTAGTTTTTAACGTGTACAATTCTACTTGTATTGAGAAGCATTTTTCTTATACAAAATTGTTTTATTGTATTGGATGGGTTCATCTTGTAAATTGAACTGGGGAGTTCCCGCCCTGTAAAGGAGACCAGTTGGGCTCAACTTGAAAATTGAGCTAGGTTTTGGCATCGGTCGTAAAGTGTTGCTGAGGTATCTCCACCTCGTAAGGAGTGTTGGTTGTGGCTCGTCATGTGAATTGAGCTGGGGTGTCTCCATCTCATAAAGGAGACCAATTGAGCTCAGCCTAATAATTGGGTTGGGGTATTCCTTGCCTCGTAAGGAGAGGATTGTAAGTGGCGTCGCTCCGCCCAGTTAAAGTGAGCACTTAGTGAAATCCTTGGGTGGTTTGCCCAAGGCGGAGACGTAGGTTAGATTGGCCGAACCTCGATAAAATATTCACTCTCTCTCTCTCTCTCTCTCTCTCTCTCTCTCTCTCTCTCTCTCTCATTTAAATTTTCGCACTTTAATTTCCGCATGTGTATTAATGTTTACTTATTGTCAAAATTATTTTTCACACGCGCATTTTATTTTAAATGAGATATGATGTGGTGAATAAGAAATATTCAAATTAGCGAAATATTTTTAAGTCCCAATTCACCCCCTTTTGGGATCACACCTAAAGTCACAAATTCATTATTAATGATCAGTTATTAGTGACAATGGTATTTTTCGTCACTAATATCCTATGTATTAATGACGAATCATCTTTCTGTCACTAATAGTGCAGTATTAGTGATGGTTTTTGGTTCGTCTTTAATACTTTTGTCATTAAAAAGGACATTTTTTTTTTTTGGTAGTGAGTGAATAGGAAATGTTAAGGAAATTTTTAAGGAAAATAAGAATAACATGTTGACTTTTTGAGTCCGATCCTTGTTTTGATGCTGACAAAGTACCAGTTTCTTAAGTGTGTTTTTAACTACTTGAACAAGTTTACTCTTCTACACACACATAAGAAAACAACGATGGAAGCTTGTAGGACTTAAAGCCTATACGGTCAAGTGCATTCCATGAAATTAGAAGAGCAAAAAGATGAAGAAAACATTTATTTCTTATTGTAATTGCATTTATTTTTATTATTTGGTCTGTAATAATGCATGCATCTGCATGATATGGTTATTTGCTCAGACAGGACAATAGATTGACCATAGGGGGTCACAAGACCATAAAGTGACCTTAGGGATCACCTTCAACCGACGTCAAATTTTTGGGGTTAACTCTCAAAGACCATAGATTGACTTTAGGTCCCAAAATATCACATGAAAAGTCCCCTATAACTTAGAAGTTATAATTATGTGAACAAGGGTGAATTTGAATAAAAATCTAGACTTAAATGCATAATTTTAATATACTCGATTGACCGAACCTGAACCTACATAGACTTTCAGTCGACCGAACCTCCTAGAGTCAACTTGTTGACTATTTGGTCGACCATTTTTAAATGAACTTGAATTGTATGGTTGATCAAACTGACACGTGAGTGATTCCTAACGCTTTGGTCAACTGAACTCTTAGTTGAAATTTGATTTAGTCGACTGAACGTCAAAATTTGGTCAACCGACATGCCCTAGTTGACCGAACCTCGGAGGGTTCAAAATTGCCTTGATATGGTTGATCAAAGCCTCAATTCAAAAATGCCACAGTCGACCAAACTTGTCAATATGGTCGACCAAACCTTTAATATGGTTGACCGAAACTCTTGGGTTGGAATTTTTTAAATACGCTAAAACATCATTAACTTTTAATTAAACTTTTCCAAAATACTACGCATCTCCCCAATGGTTATAATTTTCGTAAAAATCTATAAATAACCCCTCATTTGCTTTGATTAGAAACTTTGATTAGCCTAAATTTTCTCTCAAACCCCTTGTTAATCAAAGTTCCCCCAAATCATTTTTATTGTCAAAATCATTCTTTTGGGGCAAAATATTTTATACAAATCTCTCTAACTCTCTTTTATGCATTTACTTCAAAATTATTTTTGATGAGAGTATTTTATTTAGGGCATTTTATTTACTTTTACTCTCATATAGCTTTTATCTTTGAAAAACATTTTTGAGAGTATTTGCTTAGGTTTTCTCTTAGTTATTTCTTTGATAAATATTTTTGGGAGAATATTATTTACAACACAAATATTTTCTTGAGCTTAAATTCCTAGATTCTCCAAATATTCTTTATTTGTAAAAATATTTATAGGAGAACAATAATACTCATTTTTCATATATATTTTATTTGTGCAAAATTATTTAGATAAGCATCATTTACTCTACTGAGTTTAACTCATATCATATTAGAGTGCATGCATTTGAGCTTTTAATGTTGTACATCTCTACTTGCTTTTAGAAGCATTTTTGTATGTACAAAAATGGTTTACTGTATCGATTGGGTTCAGCCCGGAATTGAACTAGGGAGTCTCAGCCCTGTAAGTGAGATTGGTTTGATTCAACCCAAAAATTGAACTAGGGAGATTCAGTTCCGTAAGTAAGACCGGTTCAGTTCAATCAAAAAATTGAAATGAGCATTTTCCTCGTCCCGTAAGGAGAGAATGTAAACAACTTATGTTCCGCTCGTTTAAGTGAGCAGGGATAGTGTAATCCTTGGGAGGTATGCCCAAGGGGGGGGGGACGTAGGCAAGTTTGGCCGAACCTCGATAACAAATATCGTGTGTTCCTCTCTCCCTATCTCATTTACTTTCCACACTGTAATTTTCATATGTGTATGTTTGTCCATTTACAGTTATAATTATTTACATGCACACATTCATTTAAATGAGATATGCTGCACGTGTATGTTTGCACTCATGGTTTTATTATTTATATACACGTCATTATGTTGAAATGGATATGATATATGATGAATCGACGTAAATATTTAATATTGCCAAAATATTTTTAAAAACCAATTCACCCCCCTCTTGGAATCACACCAATTCGAACAGAAAAGATGAAGATTAAGAGGATTATCAATAGAAAAGGAGAGGAAAAGATGACGTATCCAATAGACTATAGATTAAAGACTTTATAACAAAAGGATGCCCTGATGAATTTCAACACCAAATATTTTCTTCAAAACTAATCTATGTAACTTAGATGCAATTAAGATGGGTTGGACAAAAGTAAAGATTGGACCAAGATCAGCCTTGATCTCTCTATACTTATTTACGCATCCCAAAATGACATGTGCCCCTAATCACTGTACATAAATATCGAAGCAGCACAATTATTTTGTTGAAACATTTTGACTTCAAATAAAGTAGTGCAATGATTAAAGTTAACCCTCAAGCTTTGCACATCATATATATAATGAAAAATGCACAAGGAAAATAGTCTGACACCTAATTCAACTCCTTAAGGAGCAAAACCATAAGAGTGGATATAAATTTACAATGTGTAAATTCATTAATAGACAACCTAAATTAGCTTAGCCAAGTGACATATTAGTATTCTTAGCGTAACCATATGACACAATGATAAGGTTGTTAAGTGGACCAAGTGGCTGTCAAATTGAGTGACATGGCATCAAGGTTAATTCAATTATGTGAGAAATCAACAAGATCAACTTGGTCGGGTGACACATCATATAAATCAGTTTAGCCTCTCTTAGTTCAAACAATTAGGAAAACACCAAGTAGACACTGTTACTATGCCCATGGTAATGAAAGGCATAAATGTCAGTTGTTACATCACTCAACAAATTTAATGGAAGATTTAAATCTTAACACTTCAAAATCACAAGGGGTCCCTTAAATAAATTAGATGCCTTTTAAAAAGGAAGAACAACCTACACCTCTTTGCTCACAAGATCCATAATATCTTATCAAATTCTAGCTTAGTCATTTAAGGATATTTACGAGAATTGCTTTCGACATAATTTTATTTTGTAGCACCGTGTTCTGATAATTTAGAAATCCAAAAAAATAGTGGATTTTGAAATAGGTAATACCATTAGAAGAGGAGAATTCAAGCAAGATGCTTGGATTCTCATAACAAGATAACAGAAAAAGGCAAGGTTAAATCATCCTCCCAAATAAGAGAAAATACAAGAGATCTTGTCCCAATATAAGGACAACCAACACTTTTGAAATAGTGAGAACTCTGCAATTAAACAAGTCTTTTAAAACAACTGTAATTGTGGCTTAAATGTGGATTTCTCGGGATTTAATTTAAAAGCGAACAAAAGAAGGGAAAAGGATTGGATCATAAACAAGGCCATGTTAGTCAATAAAGAAGTCGGTGAGGATATTCAATGAGAGAGATGATATTTATTGATTTGATCGAAACAATGGATTGTTCATTGATTGCTTACATAATTTTATTTTCTATTCATCCTGAGAATATTTATCTCCAATCTACATCAATACAACTCTAATGGAAGTTTATGTTCAGTGTAAGGTAACACTCATGCTCATTCTGTAAGAAAAATAATAATTTTGAAATCTATATTCTACCTCTATCTTGAAAAAATGTACGAGTGAACTTCACATGAGTCTGTAGTCTACTCCAGTGTACATCTAAGAGAAAGATACAAAGCTTGAAATATCTAACGTTTACTTTTAATAAAAGAATGACATCAATTGGTCGGTCAACACTAATTAATAAAGATAGAGATTCGATGCAATAATAGGTGTAATATTCTATGTGTTAGTGTACATATATATATATATATATATATATATATCTAGAGAGAGAGAGAGAGAGAGAGAGAGATCTCAATTTGAATGGTGGAAAATCCTCCCTATGCACACTTTACATGCAAGTTGGCAGTAATATATAAACATGCGCACCCCAGCTCCAAGTAGTCGGCCGGCCAAGATGAGCACTCCGCCAAAAAGGCTGTGTTATAGTTTCCACGTATATATATGGGCCCATGCATGCATGCATGCATGTCCTTCATCTCAGTGCTCCTGAATGCAAACCCAAAAAATAAAAAGAAACCCATGCACATATTCTGTGGACAGAAATTGGAATCCCATTGATATATGGCCGGTTCTGTCTCTCATCATCTCTCTCTGAGTTCAATGAGAGAGAGAGAGAGAGAGAGAGAGAGAGAGACTGCTCTTAGCATCTAGCTCTGGTGGTTCACACCTTTTAAATGAATAATAGAATTGAATATTAGAGGGAGATATATGATAACATGCAATGATAAATCCAATTGTCATATCGAATTTGGGCGATACGAATTTTGAAAACAACAGTGAGCAACAGCGTTCACTGTATATGACCACTATATGGCATTTTAATTTTTAAACAGGCAGAGGCATGGAATATATACAGCATCGCTTGAATTCGCCATCTTTCAAATATCAAATTCGCCCTACTACTACTACTATTACTACCTAGCTTCCTCCTCCTTCCCCTTTCTTTTCCTGTTCCTTTTTGAAACTTCATATTCTTCTGTTACGTGCATATCCGGTGCATGGCGTTAGTTAATTGCACGCTTGCAAGGACATTCTATGTGAGAGGCGACCATTCCATTTCTGCTTTTCAAAATATAAATTTTGATTAGAATATTATTGCCCAAGGTGGACAAGTGTTTGGAGTCTTTTAATTTGACCAAGTTATTAATCATAACAATAAAGGTTACAAGTTCAAATTTTCCTTGAAAGTTTATCTCGGTAAATTACCAGAGGGGTGCATCAATGGGCTGGCGGCTTTCACCCCCTGGCTGGATTTGGTGCCGCACCATAGTGTCCAAAGTGGCGCGATGGTGGTTAGAGTCCACGGGTTATTAAAAAAAAAAAAACAATAATAATAATAAAAGTGTAATGTTAAGTTAATTATTATACTATTACGTGAAATTTATTTTATTTCATACTTTTAATCAGTACAATTAAAGACTTGTACTTACTAATTTCATGTAATTGTTCGGGCCATCCTAATTAAATCTGAAAAAATATTAGTGAACTTCCTTACAATGTGTATAAAATGTTGAATTGACATTACACTTTATATATAGCTATTATTTCTTATGAGCCTAATGCTAATTAAAAAAATCTCGACTAATTTTATTTGTGAATTCATTGTGACTTCAAGTGCATAATCAGTGTAAAATAATTCATAAATAATATATACTTCTTTTTCATCATATTCAATAATATTTGAACCCCAAATGGACCGACTATTAAAAGGACGAAGGGGCCTTCTATGAATTTCTACCCTTTGATTCATAAATATAAGATTGATTTAAATTGCAACTTTAATGGAATAAAACTAATAACTACAAATTCTTAATTGTGCAAAACAGAAGTATAGGAGCTTACATAGATTTTAACTAATGTACAAGGACAAACTTATCCATTTTCTCTAATAATAATGTCATCGGTTTTGAATTTAGTTGTGAACACTATGAAGGAGTTGTGGGTTGATCACGTCTCCTTTGATTTGGTGCAACTTGAAAAAAATCTAAAAGGCTTGGGTAGATTGGAGTTCTGGGACGACCACATTAATACTATGATAAGAATTAGTTGTGAGAATTGACAAACTCCTTAGGTTTGATTTCTCACGAAATTAAACTTATCATTGTGCGAATATTTTTATAGCAACGATTGCTCCGCAAGGTATCACAAAATAATCTATTAATTTACATACTAAACTCTATGATATAATATACTAATAATAACAATAATTATAGATTCTCTAGCAATGAAAAGGAAAATAAATCTTTCATAAAGGTTGCTTTATAGGTCACTGAGATTTTGAATGAAATCTTGTCAGTCCGGCAGAATAAAGGGGCCAGGAATTTTTCTTTTTGTACTAATGGATTTGGTTTCAAGTAAAATAAGTTCTGTATATATGTTAACTAGAGCAAATGGCAAACTGCATTTTGGGCTAGCTAGTATATATAATTAAATTCTTATAATTAATCAAATAAAAAAGTAAAAAAGTAATGAAGCTAGCTTCATCCTAATGCTTTCAGTAGAATGTCAACTCTAAAAAATGTGAAGTTTTGACAGGTTCATGTACCACTCAGCCCACTTGCAAGTACCTGTATGAATGATATATGCACCAATGGTTGAGGGGATTAAACTTTAGTTAATGAAAAAAAATTAGGTCCTTCCGTCTGACCATCTCATCCAATGAAAATACATCAAATAGTGAGAATACTAAACCCTATCATGTGATACTTACTATTTTGTATATTTTCATTAGATGAGAGAGCCTGATGAGAGGACCGTGCTAATCCTCTCGAAGGACCTAGTGAGTTTACTTGCTTAACCCAATCAAGTTGGGTTCGTTGTTATATATACTTTTTTTTTTTTTTAAAGAAGGACGACACCTCCATTTATTTATTGATAACCCCTCACTTTTGGCGGAGGAATACCGTGGTTACAAGACAATCAATAGGAGATAAGAAAAGACAACACGTTAAAAAATCTCCCAAAGAACAACACCAACATCCAACCAAAAATTGGGATACAAGACCAAACAAAACAGGACCTACAAAACAAACTTCTTGCAACAAAAAGACTTATAACTGATTTGACAATGTAAAAGCTAGAAAAGACTTTTATATATATATATATATATATATATATATATATATATATATATATATTTTCCCTATGTTGTAAAATCTACAAGTTAAATCTTCTAACCCTATCCTCTCTTTTCCTCTCACACATAATTTGTGAGAAATTAATGTATGTTATGGGCATAAGTTAACTAAGCAACTATGCGGCCATGATTTTGAGCTTAGTCGCCATTCGAGAGTACCTAAAAAGAATGATCAGAGTACATGTCACATAAAAATAAGTATTTTAAGTATTTATTTTTTATAAAAAATGACTTTTGGTTTGATAAAAATCAGTATTAATCGTAAAAAAATATTTTTTTTGAACTATTTTGAAGAAAAAATAATAAGTGAATTTAGAGAAGTAATATGGGATTATTTTTGGGGAGTTAATTTGTGGATATTATTGTAGGAGCGGCGGTGACAACTCTATAATTATAATGACTTTTAGTGGCAATTTTGTTTAGAAGACCCTCTTCCCCTCTCTCAACCTCTCCCATGCAGATTGCATTGTCAACGCTTCTGGTGATACATCATAGATGTTCCACCTCTTCTTACTCTTTCGCCACTCTTTTACTTCTGACTCCTCTCCTCCGCAAATTATAAGCTGCCCACCTCTTCTGCAAGTCGTTAACACCAGTGCCAGCGCCTCCTCCTCATGGTATCACATCTCCCCCACACATCGCAGGATCACTTGCAGGAAAACATGAAAGAACAGAAGAATGTGAGTTGTTAGATATGGAGCTATCTGTAAAGCCTAGGTCTCCAGATTTGATTTGAAATGAGATATGATCCCTGTAAGTCCAAATCTGGAATGAAGAAATGAAGAACTATACACTTACTTAAATTAACATTAAATTAATAATACTATGATTCATATAAATTAATAGTCATTAAGTTATGACACGAAGTTCGTCGATGTCGGGTTCTACCCGGGTGCTGACGAAGAGGGAAAATAAAATGATGGTAATTGATGAAAAGAAACCGTTGGTTTGAGAAATGTTGAGCTTGTATTACTACCCTAGAAAATCAAGGTTTTATATATAAAAGGGGATCGTTGCTTATATTATTGGTATTTGAAAGAATCAATGAAATAAGTGAGTTTGAAAATGAGAGAAAGTTTAAATGAAATGCAGTGATATGCATAAGTTTTTAAAATTTACAATTTCATCATAACATATATCTATATATATATATGTCGCGATGTCCTGCAGGGCCACCTCTTCAAGGAGAGTAAATCTTTGAGTCGCTTCGATCAACTAGCAAGCTTGATTAGATAGGGATAAATGTGAGATAATAGGTAAATATGTCCATGGAGTCACCAATAACCTACTTTATCTTAGGTGAGATTAGAATACCTAATTAATCATTGTTCGTTCATTGGGCTCTAAATTATACCTAAGTCCCAAAGAACTTATGTTTGATCTGCATTACCGGAGTCTTGGGAGTGCAACTATGCAAAAAAAAGGTAAAAGCACTCTCCGCACACCTGTTTTTTTTTTTTTTTTTTTTTCAAATAGTATCGAATTAACCTCTAGTTATTTCGAATTGAATAAAATGATATACAATTGACCCCTGATAATTATTGCTAACCTTTAAATATTGAATTTGTTTATACCTTACTTAGAATTTCGTTTGTTAGATTACCACTTTACCTAAAAGTTTAAGCGATTAGGTTGTGGCTCAACAATGTATACCAAGCTTTAACACTTCCCCGCACATGCAGTCTGACAATACGTGGAGAGATAAACATACGATAAATAACACTCATGATAGGGAACACAATTTTTTTTAAAACACCACAGAATAAATACGGGCAACAAGACTAGAACCCACGACCTCCTGGTACCCAGCTCTAATACCATATATGTTAGATTACCACTTTTCCTAAAAGCTAAAACTATTATGTTGTGGGTCAACAATGTATATAAAGCTTTAATACTCCCCCGCGCACTTGCAGTCCGGTAGCACATGGAGAGATAAACACCCGATAAATAATATCGTTCAAGAATGTAAACTTCATCTCACCTAGGAAATTTGAAGAAACACAATTATCCTTTTACAAATTGTCATCATTGGATTAATTAACGAAATTTTCATGCAACTAACCACTTGATTAGTTCATTTTCGACCTTCAAATATTGAATTCATTTACACCTTATCTAAAATTCCATTCAAGGATGTAAATTGCATCTCACTTAGGCAATTTTGAAGAAACACAATTGTCCTTCTTCAACTTGACATCCTTGGATAAATTATTGGAAACGCTCCAAACCCACCACGTGGGGCCGATTGTGCCACGTAGGAAAAATCTGCATAAATCCCTGCAACAATCTCTGATACCATGAATACACAACCCCCCCCCCCCAAACTGGGGTCTCGAGTATTCCTGTTTATAACTGAAAACATAAATATGCAGAGGAAGACAAATCATGTCAAAAACATATTACTTAGAGTATCTATATGTCCCCAAATACAATTACAAAGACCCCTGCCATTATTACAATCCCAAAATAACAAACGCCACACCTAGTGTCTCACTAGTTCTGACAACCACTATTGGCAGTCTAATCCCAGCCCGAAGTACGCTAGACTCGGTTCCTTGTAGGACTTGAAACTTTAGATGGATATTGGGGTGTGACACTTCTCAGAAAAGAGGATCAAATTATCATCAGTGTGTGATTAACATGAGTTTTAGTGTGAACATAATATTTTCATTTATTTAACAGAATAGGAAATGACAATTGAAAATTGTACTCACCCGTATAACTAAAAATACTTATATTTTCCTGTATAACATAATTTGCCTCAATATAGCTCATTTCTCGTAAATTCACAAATATAAGCATAGAAGAACCAACCTCTTGGGCCACTGAGCTAACGACATGCTTCCCCCCATGATGGGTTGTGTGGCACGAGTAATGAACTTAGCATATGGTTGGCTAACCATAGCCAAGTAAAAGTAGGTTGTAAGTATGATTGTGCCTACCCTGTACCCGGAATGCCCGTCAGGAGGATCCCCCGGAATGTCCTTTGGGAGGGGTCTCCCGGCATAGCCTATAGAAGTAGTACTGTATCCATGCCACTAATCGACTATCCATCATCACACCATCATACAGGTGTGATTGCACTCCCTGCCAAAATTCTATAGCTACAGTATTGTGCTCACATTACATTTAATCCCTCGGGGTTCTTATACCATATATTACAATTTATGTAAATAAGAACTATAATAAAATCCCATTTCCATTTATCAATGTAAAACATGCCATTATTGTATCTCGGCATATAGCCGCCATTTCAGTATATCACAACCGGCATATAGCCGCTAGTTCAGTATATCATAATCGGCATATAGCCGCTAGTTCAGTATATCATAACTGGCATATAGCCGCCATTTCAATATATCACAACCGACATATAGCTGCCATTTCATTATATCATAATTGTATCAATCTGCCATAACATATACTAATAAAATCATCTGATCAAACTATCATATTTAATTATACCATAATACTCGTTCTCATGCACACCATTTTGATTTATAAATCGTAATATGATAAAACACCCAGGGAATATAAAATTTGCTAAAAACAAGGGTATGATCATCTCCAGGGTTTAATTTAACTCAAACTAAATATTTTACAAGAAAAAGAAGATGATCAACCCATTCACTTTAGTTTTCTCAAAATACGTATAATACTCAAAGCTACCATTTTCATAAGCCTGATTCGTTTAGAAAAAACACATATATCGTTTATAAAATCAAAAACAACAGTTTAATCAGTTCATATTTCAAAAAGAGCTAACATAACCTAATCCTTTTACCTGTTCCACAAAAATCTTCCTAACACTTTCAAAACATAC
Organism: Malania oleifera; assembly: GCF_029873635.1. Classification (NCBI taxonomy): domain Eukaryota; kingdom Viridiplantae; phylum Streptophyta; class Magnoliopsida; order Santalales; family Ximeniaceae; genus Malania; species Malania oleifera. The sequence continues at coordinate 31,525,870 of NC_080421.1, forward strand.
GAAACCCTAACTGTTCAAATCTACCGAGGATCGATGACCTACGAGCTAGGAGGAGGGAGAGAGGATTGGAGAACACAAGGAAGCCCAGGAGAGTCTTATGGAGAGAAAACTTTGAAACCCTAGGAGAGAGAGAGAGAGAGAGAGAGAGAGAGAGAGAGAGAGATTTTATTTTTCTAAAAGAAAATGAGCTCCATTCTATTTATAGGAAAGTTGGTTCGCACGAAACCGTCGACGGTTTTTTTGAAACCATCAACGGTTTGGCCATTTACTAAACTAAATTCTTCTTTAGAAACCTCTTGGTAGTCAAAACTGTCGACGGTTTTCCTGAATTTTCTGAAATCATCGACAATTTGGTCCTATATCAAATTGATTTCCTCTTTTCATTCCCTTTCTCCGTTCTTTTCCTTTTTCTTTTTATTTTCTTAGTTTGGGTTCCTACAACAACCTCTTAGATTTTTAAATGAGAACCACATAACCCCAATAAGTATGTTTTTCCATCATAGGGGACTTACACACCCGCATGCACATATACATGTAAAATGATAGGAATGCAAGCTCCAATGCAAGTTTTCCTCTGAAACATGCAACAATGAAACAATAAAGCATAAAAATAATGGAAAAGAGGTCTTAGGGGATCAAGAAAATTTTCTAAGTTTTTAAGGATTTTTCACTATTTTCAAGATTTTTATGGAATTTTTTTCCATTTAGTGGACTTTTATTTTTTAAAATTTTTTGGGATTTTGGACTTCTAATTTTTTTGGGGATTTTCTAAAATTTTTTCCATATTTTGTTTTGATGTTTTTATCACTCCCTTTTATTTTCTTTAATTTTTGAAGATTTTAATGATTTTTCATTTTTTTTAGTTGATTTTATAATAAAAAATTTTGTTTCTACCAAAATTATTTAAACAGGATTTTCAATTTTTTTAAAAAAATTTTCTGAAATTTTCAATATTTTTTCAAATTTTTTTTCTCAAAATACTTCTATTTTTAATAAGCTTTGAAAACATACTAAATTAATAAGGAAAACAAAAAAGAAAAAGAAATTAGAAAAAAAAAAAAAAGAAGCATGGGCTGGCTCGGCCAGCTGGCCCCCACCACATGCATAGCCCCAAAAAGAGGGAAAAAAAAGATTGTTGTTTGAAAAGTCAAAAAGGAAAATATTATAATAATATATAACTTAAATGTTAAACCCTGATTGCTTTCCCCATCATTTTCTTTTCTTAGCCCCTCCCTGCTCTTCTTCTTTTTCTGTGCTTCTTCATCTTTCTCTCTCTCTCTCTAGCTCTCTTTCTCTCTATCCAAGCCGTCGCCATCTTGTCACAGCTACCACCGCTCCAATCAGGCACGGCCACCGCCGTTCGGCAACCCCACTGAAAAAAATATGTTTTCCAAAAAAAAAAAAAAAGTCTCCTCATTATCTTGTTAGGATCAAAATGGACTGATATGTATAAGCTTATAAGAGTAAATCAAAATCCTAACAAATCACCTAAATATATACAGAAAATTAATTTTCTTAATTAAAGGGATTACCACCTAAATATATATAAAAAACTAAGTCTCTTAGTTTTTTATTTACTCTTATAAACTTATATATAGGAGTCCATTTTGACAGTAAAAAGATGAAGAGGAGATAATTTTTTTTTTTTTGAAAACTCCTTTTTATCATGGTATCAGTGCAATGATCTTGTTGCATGTGTCAATCATTTTCGCCTACTTTGATCACATTATGTCTACATCTGCAATTGATTTCACAGATCCTTTTTTTCTCCATCCTTTTGATCATCCTGACATGATTCTTGTTCCAAAAGTCTTACATGAAACCAATTATATTATGTGAAAGAGATCTATGCTGGGGAGTCTAAATGCTAAAAACAAACTCGGGTTCATCAAAGGAACAATTGCAGATGTAGGCATAGTGGTATCAGAGTAATGATCTTGTTGTTACTGTAAATCATTTCCTATTATTACTATGTCATCTACATAGATAAGCACCATAGTTGTAGATGAGCTTTTAGTTTTCACAAATAAAGAATAATCTAAATGTGATTGAACAAAGCCCGCCTTTTTGACTTGGCTGAGGGTGCATTAACATGATTTTCCCTCACACAGCAGAGTATGTCTCATTTAATCCCATAAGGAATTGTCTCAGCTGAATCCTTTCCTCTTTTTCGTTTAGATCTTTTTTGTCCTCCACAAGTACACATGATTGGAGGACTACAAGCAGTTAGCTCATCCCACAACATTTTTCATCTTTGTATAATAAGAAAAAATTAATTTTTAATTTTGTTTCAATTTAACAATAAATCATTGAGTTTGATACCATGATTCCGCAGATTTTTTTTTTCTCCATCCTTTAAGATCATCCTCGGAAGCTGAGTACAAATCCATGACAATGGCAACCTATGAGCTAACTTGGCTTGAATTTTTACTCAATGATATGCAAGTTTTTACAGGACCAAAAAGATTACTATGTGATAATTAAGCTGCTCTCCATATAGCAGCAAACCTATATCATGAGCATACCAAACATATAGAACTTGATTGTCATGTTGTAAGAGAAAAGATACAAGATGATCAGATCATCACACTGAATTTGCTCCATTTCATTTGAAGTTGGCAGATGGGTTTTCGGAGGCTCTTGGAGGAAATGTGTTTAAAGAATTAAGAATCAAATTGAACATGTTGAATATACATGTTCCAACTTGAGGGGGAGTGCAAAGATTACATCAGCTTAATTTTAGAAATCGAGAGATATTTAAATGATTTTTCTAGAGCAAGAAAATGAAAAATTGATTCATGAAAAATGACATCACGACTTGAAAAAAATTGTTGAGTGTTGAAATCATATAAGCGATAGGCTTTTTGGCCTACAGGATAACTGACAAAGATGCATTTTCGAGCACGAGAGTCAAATTTGTGAGATGGTTGCATATTAGTTGCATAACAAAGACATCCAAAACTCGCAAGTGAGTTAGCCAAATGGTAAGTTTCGCAATAATGTTTAGAATCAAATACAAATGAGGGAATACCATGACTCAAAAATTGTGAAGGTGCCTTGGAGGGATGCCCTAACTACGTGTGCCATGGAAGGTTTGTAGTAGAATCAACATGATAGGTGACAGGGAAGGAAGGTGGTGCAGACTTCACTAGAGGAACAAAGTAGTACAAGCCATCAAGTTGCTTCCCTAAACCAATCATCTTCTTCGAAGTTAGGTCCCGCAATATACAAAAAGTGGGAAAACGCAAAAACACACACACACATGATTTGTTTTGAACAAGAAAAGAAACATATTATGGTTTGAAAATCCACACACAAATTTTTTGAAAACATTGATTTTGGAAAACATTAAGCCAATACAAAGCCACACTGATTTTTTTTTTTATACAATCTCCTTTCCCTGAATTTCTCCCCGCTATTCTTCCAACTCTATACCCTTCCTTTTGTACTTTTTTCATATTACAACAACATTTCCCATTTTTCCCTCATAGTAGATGTAACGACCTGCTGTTTAAATGAGGTTTTTTTTTTTTTTAATACTATAACATTTAAAATGCTCTGATACCATACTGAATTAAACCCAATCATCAACCTAAGTACCAAGAAGCAGAAATCAAATAAACATAACCATATGTAATTATATACAATACGAGAGTGCAAAAATGATTCCCAAAATATACAAGCACGACTGTTCCCAAAAATACCCTCAACTAGTTAGGGCTATATAAAAATATTCCAAAACAAATACTCACTCTCTACTGACAGGGCAATACTGAAACCTCTCTACCTGCGAGCCTGATCTGCTCGCCTACCTAAATCACTTGAAAAATGTTAAATTAATTGGGATGAGCCAACGCTCAATAAGATGAAATATGCTATTGTTAGTGTGTAGAAAATGAGTTACAATACTATGAAAATCTGTTACTATAAAAATCATTTAGAACTGAACCTGTAAATACAGTACAAGTAATAGAAACCACCCACATTTTCATGTTGCTTAACATATCTATATTTTAAGTTTCTACTCAAAATACTTCTAATATAAATAAGTATACTTCCTGTCTTTGTAAATCTGTATATACATAATAGTAACTGAAAACTTCCCTGTGGATAATTGTGTGTTATGATTTAACCCCTCATGACAGAGTTGTGCAGCCAGTAAGTGGGATCTACCCTTGCTGGCCAACTAGGGTAAACCACTATACTCCCTTGGTCTGATCTGCCCTCCTCAACCCATATCTGATGGGGAGCCTGTCCACGTCAGGGCACTATAAGATCGACCTACTACCACATATTATCTGAATAGGTGGTTGCACTCTGAACTGAATATCTATAGCTACGGTACCGTGCTCTGTAACTGTATGGTCTAATAGGGTATGATACTATATAATACATCTCTATATACAACTATTTGATTTACCATGATTTTGAAATAACTGTATTAACCATGACACTGAAATAAACTGTAACTGTGTCAACTGTATTTCTGAACTGAACTATAATTTGTAAGTTATGGTACTGAAACTGTATAATCATGGTACTAAAAACTGTATAATCATGGTATTCTATAATTACTATAAAACAGATTCATTGGCTGTATATTCTGTAAAACATACCCTGAAAATACTATAAAACATGCTTCTGTACTATATTTATATTCTCAAGCCACACAGTAATTTAATACATAATATTCATAATTAATAATCTATATAATGTCCTGCTGTGAATAATAAACTGGTAAAAATATACATTTCATACTGGAAATCATTTTAGAACTATCTAGCATAGCATATTTCTCTTACCTGATTTCTGCTAAAATTCCCCTATTGTAGCGAGTCCTACACCCGCAGGGTTCTCCACTCAACACCCTGAAAACCATATATCCCAGAACAAAACGTTACTATTTCTTTACCTACATTATTTCCTATAATTGACAGAAGACCAAAAATTGACTAAAAGACCTTACCTTGATCTTGGGAAGAAATTCGACTTGATCTCACCGATGATCCGCCCTAGCAGACTTGAAGAGAACTCCGCCAGGAGCATCGTGGTAGCCTCAGATTGTCGATCCAGCGAATAATGGGACCAAAATCAAAGAGAGATACAAAAGGGGTTGTAGAAGAGAGAGAGAGGGGAGAGAGCGGCGTTGAATTTATAAATTAATCCGAAATTTTGCACTATTTATACTGCAGGATTCGTCGATGAGCCACGTCACCTCGTCGACGGTTTGAGGAGTCTCGTGAAAACCATCGATGGTTTTCCTAAAACTGTCGACGATTTCTTGCAGACCGAGTTACTTAAAAGCTAAGTAATACATTTTATTTCATAACTCTCACATGTTCTCTCTCTCATTAGGGTTTTTTGGAATACTCTCTCATCTCTCTCTCCTCTAAGCCTCCCAGATCACTCACGAGCACTCCTCAATCCTCTCTCCCTCCTCCTGGCATGTAGGTTGTTGATCCTTGGCAGATTTGAACGGTTAGGTTTCATGGTTTTGAAGGTTTTAGGCAGTTTCTTTAGGAATAGGTAAGGGGAGTAAATTATGTCAGTTATTTTTGAAATATGAACCGATTAAATTGCAATATATGTTTTTAGAAAGGGTATATATGATTTTCTAAATGAATCGGGTATATGAAAATGATTGTTTTGACCTTTATACGTTTTAGGGAAAACTAACATGAATGGGTTGAACATCTCCTATTTTCAGTAAAATGTATAGTTTGAGTTAAATTAAACTTTGGAGATACTCATACCTATATTTTCAGTAACTAATATGTTTTCTAGACAATTATGTATATTTATGATTTATCAGATGAAAATTGTGGCATGAGAATGTTTTAAAATGGCATAAATGAATAGAATGTTTGTATAGTTATGATACAGTATGACATGATAGCTATATGTCGAGATGTGATATGAAGATTATATGCCGAGATGTGATATGATGACTATAGGCTAAGATTTTGATATAACGGCTAGATACTGAGTTTGATATGCCGGTTTTATACCGAGACAGTATGTTGGAATTGGTTTGATCCCAAGTGGGGGGGGGGTGAATTGGACATTTAAAACTTTTCAATTAATTTAAACAATTATGCCGATTCACCACATCTCATATCCCATTTGTAATAAAGTATGTATATAAAGTAAGTAAGCAATGTGTGCATACATAATGGTGTGCTACATATCTCATTTAAATTAATTTTTTGTGCAAACAAGATGGTTAGAACAAAACATAAACAGGCATACACATACTGAAATTAAAATGTGAAAAGTAAATGAGATAGGGGAAAGAGACACATGATATTTGTTATCAAAGTTCGGCTAAACCAGCTTACGTCCCCGCCTTGGGCATACCCACCAAGGATTCCACTAAACCTGCTCACTTGTGGGTGGAGCAGAAACCGTTTACAATGTCCTTCCGGGGTCGACATTCCCTAACTCAATTACAAGGCTGAGCCCAACTTGTCTCACTTACAGGTCTGAGACTCCCCAGTTCAATTTTCGGGTTGAACCGAACCGGTCTCACTTATGGGGCTGAGACTTCCTAGTTCAATTAATGGGATGAACCCAACCGGTACAATAAAAATCATTTTTGTACATGATAAAATGCTTCTAAATACAAGCAGAGATGTACAACGTTTAAGCTCATAAAATATATACACTCTTTAATGATATGCATTATGCTCAGTAGAGTAAGGGTGCTGTCAAATATTTTTGCATAAATAAAATATATGAAAAATGAGTATTATTGTTCTCCTATAAATATTTTTGCAAATAAAGAATATTTGGATAATTTAGGAAGGAATTTAAGCTCAAGAAAATATTTGTGTTGTAAATAATTTTCTCCCAAAAATATTTATCAAAGAAAAAACCAGAAGAAAACCTAAGCAATACTCTCAAAAATGTTTTTCAAAGATTAAGTGCTAAGTGAGAGCATATGCAAATAAAATAACCTAAATGAAATACTCTCCTCAAAAATGATTTTGTAATAAAAGCATGAAAGAGAGTTGGAGAGATTTGTATAAAAGATTTTATCCCAAAAGAAAGATTTTGACAATAAAAAACGTTTTGGGGGAACTTTGATTAACAATGGATTAGAGAGAAAATTTGGGATAATCAAAGTTGCTAATCTGGAGTAGTGAGGGGGTATTTATAGATTTTTCGAAAATTATGACCGTTGGGGATACGCTCGGTATTTTGGAAAAGTTTAATTAAAAGTTAATGACGTTTTAGCCCTGTAAAAAATTTTCAACCAGAGAGGTTCGGTTGGCCATATTAAAGGTTCGGTCGACCATATCACCGAGTTCAGTCAACTATGGATAATTTGAACTGTAAGGTTGGTCGAGCATATCAGGGCGATTTTGAACCCTTCGTAGGTTTGGTCGACCAAGGTAAGGTTCGGTTGACCATTCCTCTGGATTTGGTCGGTCGTGCAAAAAATAAACTACATGGTTCGGTCGACCAAGTAGTTGGGTATCAGAAACATGTTGGTTCAGTCAACCGAGGGTAGTGTGTTCAAACTGGTACGGTCGATCGAGCGAAGTCAAATGTTGACTTTTGACCGTTCGGACGACCGTGGCTTCTATACTACCACAGGTTCGGTCGATTAGGAAAGTCAAATTTTGACTTCTGGGCAAACAATGGTTCAGTGAACCAAGCGAGTAATTACTAGTTTGGTTCGGTCGACCGAGGGCATTAACAGTGAATATTTTGCCCAAAAAATCTAGCGTCGATCAGCCAAAGACTTTTTTTTTTCTCGATTTTGACCCTAAAGCTATTCCAAAAACTTTGTATGATTTTAGTATTTTTAGAAAAAGGTTTTTAGTGAAATGTGTTGGTCCCTAGGGTCTATCTACGGTCAATCTGAGCATTCATCCATATCATGTAAATGCATGCATTATTACAGACCAAATAATAAAAAACTAAATGCAATACAAATTAAAATGAATGTCTTCGTCTTTCACTCTTCAGTATTCATAGAATACCCTAGATAATATGATTTTTGTGTTCCTTGAGGCTTCTATGTCCTTTACCTCATATGTGTGCTGAATCATGAACCTGTTCAAAAACACTAAATGCACACATGAGATACTTGTGCTTTGTCGGCATCAAAATAGGGACCAAACTTAAGAAATCAACACTGTATATGATAGATATTTTACAGAATTATGAATAGTTTATGTTTTATACAATTTTATGAAAGTGAATATATGATTACAGTTTTATTATGCAAATTGTCTTGTATGACTTAAGAACCCTAAGGATCAGATGATATGTTATGAGCACGGTACCATAGTTATGATTTGGCCAGTGAGTGCATTCACATGGTGTTGACCTGATAGGTCACGCCCAGTTTTGATCATGACAAACACTCTTAGTACTAATGGGTGTACTAAGGCTTGCATGTAGGTTCACTGTGCACGTGCATTCAGACAGAAAGACATACCATGATGGTGTGCAGTGTTTGTGCCAATGAATAAAGAATTTTTTGATGTATTTGTAATTATTATTCATTTTTTTCATTATGGGATGTAATTTTATTATGGACTGTACACTCCTATGACTTGTAATAATTTGCATTATGCATGATAGGTAGGTATGCTCAGAAATGCCGTTGATTGACTATAGGGACCGAATGACCTTAGGGTACCATTCGGTTGATTTACGCCAGGTTTTTGGGCATACTTGAAAAGACCCCAGGTACCTGCACTTAGTGCGCAAAGTCCCCAACATCACTTTTCATATTAAGGGAATCAAATCAAGGCTAAAATGAACTTAATGGAAAATGTTGAGAGGGTTTGGGAGACCAAACCCAGGTCGTGTAAAATGTTGACTTTGTGTTCGGGCACCCGAACCACTTTTGAGCGTATCTCCCTCGGGCACCCGAACTTGTGTCAGGGCAGTTTTCAACTACTCGGGTGACCAAACGACACGTTCAAAATGGGCTCAAGCGACCGAATTGGGTGGTTCGGTTAACCAAATTATAACTAGGCACCCCAACATACGAACATTTGGCTATTGACTTTGATTCAGCCAACCGACTCCTTCAGGCACCTGAACCATTTAAAATTGAATTTTTGATCGAGTATGTTCGGGCGACCGAACCTCGTGGGTTAAAATATTTTTTATCAATTTTTTAATGGGGTAAATTAGGTTAATTTTCTTAGTGGCTTTTAAAATAAATTTAATTATTCCCATTGAGTCCCAAACGGTATTAGCAAAGCTAATTAGGGTAAAATTCTCTCAACATCTAAAACCCTATATTAGCAAATACTACTTCCAAACACTCACATACTCCACTCTCCTGATCTCTTTAGGTGTTGTTTCTCTAAGGCTATCGTGCTTAATCTCACTAGCTAGAACTCTCACTTGTATTATTACTTGATTGATTTTTTTTTTGAGAGTTTAACGTTAAAGTTCTTCCACTGATTTCATTTGATAAATCTTGTGTGGGAAGACTTTGAGGGTTGTGGCTCTTGCATTGTCATTGCAAGACACCTAAACCTTTTTCTTTTTTTTTTTGTGCAAAATCATTTTTTAAAATCTAGTTTTTTAAACACTCCATTGAGCTTTGCATATTGAAATATCTTGCTGAGTTTGTTTGAATCAACTTTCTTAAGAATATTTGAAACCCTGATCTGATCTTGTGTTATTCACATATTGCGTTTTAAATCTTGCTTTGGTATACACTCTAGATTTGGATAGATAATCTATACTTGATTGAGTGTTTAGCACACATTAGAGCACTGAGCATATTTTACCTAGTACACATTATAACTTTTTTTTTTTACGATTTCAAATTGCTCTGAATCACCTAGTACAATTAGATTTGGAAGAAGAAAACAATAAAAGCCTATAAAATAGGAATTTTACCTCGATTTATAAGTCCAAATTCAATCAAAATCACTTTTAAACCTCTTCTTATCATTTTTGACTGCTGCAAGATCATCTAGAATAGACAGATTTCATAAATAAAAAAAAGACTACAAAAACTCAGAATGATAGTGATTTTATCTCTATTTGCATGCCCAATGTTAGACCTCTTCTGAACATTTCAAACTACTTCAAATCACCTGATTATGTAGTCAGGTTTATTAGAGACCAGAAAATTCAAGAATGATAGAGGTTTTGCCTTGATTTACATGCTCGAGGTCAAAATCATTGTCAAACCCCATATTAATATTTTGGACCCTTTCGGATCACCTTAGACAATCAAAAACGACAAAAACAAAGTACAACAAGGTAAAACAGAAAGGAAAAGGTAGGAAAAGTAAGAAGACTTGTTGATCCCTACTTTGGACCTCCGATCAAAATGACCATTAACAAGGTCTTGATTTCATGCACAAAATTCAAGAAAATAATTGAACACATCCTAACCATCTTGGACCACTTCAGGTTACACGGGACATTCAAAATTGAGTAAGAATGCTTCAATACACTAGAGATAAATTGAGGGGGGAGCTTATGATGTGCCTCGCACTTTCAATAAATTGATACCTAGATAAAATCTCGTGCCAACAAAGTTATAATTTAAAATCCAATAGGTTACTTCTTTGCTCCCATTTGGGTAGACTAGAGTTCAATTCCTCTTTTAAAAAAAACTTCTCCCTTGTTTTAGGAGGGGGTTTGGGAGGAGGGTCCGAGCAGGGGTTGGGGGTTGTAGTTGATTGTGGAGGTCCCTATAGGAGCCATGGATAGATTGCCACATTCTTCCAATGGTTCAAAAAAAAAAAAAAAATGAAGTTATAAATATAAGTACTATTTTAAAAGAATGCTTTTAATGAAGTTAGTCACACATTCTTACAATCACTCCTTATTTGATAATATTTATTAAAGAATAAAATAAAAAACATTTATTCATTATGATTTTTAAAAAATATGGCCTCCAAACATTTTACCAACCACTTCCTTTTATTTTTATTTCAAAATTATTAATCTTTTATTTTTGAAAATAAAATATTAGGTTTTTACAATAATAAATAAAAGATAAAATTTTTTTTTTTAGATTTTTCACTGTGCATGCACAAACAACACCTTCACAAACCAAAATTTTTTAAAAAAATGGAAAAGATAATTAATTAGAAAACTAGCTTTGCTGAGATAAGATAAAAATGGGAAAGAGAAAGGGCTAAATGTGATAGAAAAAAAAAAAACCATAGGTTCCATTTATTTTTGAAGGAACACTTTTCATGTTTCATTTTCAATTTCTGAAAGAAATACAAAAATATTAATTTAAATTTCTAGTTTTCAAAGATTTATATTATAAAGGTAGAAAATAAAAAGTTTCTTGAGTTATATAAAATTTACATTTTTTTTTCATTTTTAATATATAAATTTCAAAATAATAAGAAAAATAAAGTTGTATTTTCAAATTTTTAAAAAATTATATATGGTACTATTTGGGATCATGGATTTTGAGTTTGGATTTAACTTTGTAAGGATTTGAAAAAAAAAAATGAATTCAATTTTATACTATATTTTGCAATAATCCAAACAAATATAAATTCAAGATTTGATTGTATGCACACAGCGACAACTAAAATAAAGAAAACAAAATATGGAAAGCAGTAATATTTTCCAACTTCTCTATATAAATTTAGAAAATTAGAAATAGGTTGTATTTTTGTAATTGTCTTAAAAATTAAAAAATAAATAAATAAAACTATTTTCATAGTAAAATGTTGTCAAAACTTTTTATTATTTCTTATACAATTGTGAAATTGAAAAAATAAATAAGTTTTATAAATTTTTTAAAACTACAATGAAAAATGAAATTAGTTTTTCACAATTAAAGGAGCGCTAGCTTAGGGTGCCCCCTTAAGTGCTAAGCATTGGAAATAATTTAAATTTTATTGCATTTAAGCGCATGAAATCTTAGTAACTTGAAAAAAAAAAAATACAGAATACTTAGAACGATGAAATATTACAAAGAATGAATTATAGTTAAAAGATTGCAAGCTAATGTAGAGAAACTCTATTGTCCTAAAATCAAATTTGCCACTTTCAACAGTTCAGTAGGTACTCGACATCCAGTCTCTAAGCTTTGACAACATATGCTACTAATGAGGTGCACACTAAATCAAAAACTTACGAACTAAACTCAATCCAGAGATAAGCTAATATTTTATCTGGAGAAAAGAAAGAGAGAGGAAAGCCGACAACATTGTTAGAAGTGTTAGAAGGTCAATCGTATCTTAAAGCTAATATTTTATCAGGAGAAAAGAAAGAGAGAGGAAAGAGGACAACGTTGTTAGAAGTGTTAGAAGGTCAATGGTATCTTAAAAACTGTGAATTCTACCTCGTTATAGGCATCGTAAGGGGACGTTAGAGGTGAATTAAATTCATTGTCTTGAATGATAAGAATTTGAAACTAAACTTGGTAAATAATTTAGCCAAAATAGCTGCCAATTAAAATTAGTAACAGTTAGCTATTACTCTGATATAAAGTTAGAAACTACTAACCTTACTGCAATTGAGAATGAAAAAGTTAATTAACCAGTGCTATATTGTCAAGACATAATGGTCAAATTATAAAGAAGACATGTGAGTCTTTCTAGTAGTGAAGACATGCGAGTCTTTCTAGACGTGACAATGCATTTGGGAGGATATTTGTGATGAGAACCCAATGGCTGCAAACGCAACAGTGAAGAAGACAAGATAAGGGATCGATGAGAATAGCATAGATATTAGATACCTTACCTTTCCCCTTTACCTATAAAATTTACTACTCCCACTTTCCTCCACTCGACTTGGTCTCATCCAAAGCCATGGGATGGGTACCCCATCATGTCACTGTCCCAAAAAGGAAAGCAAGCTAAAATACTGAACTGAACGAAATATATTACTTGAAAGAAGTCTCTCGCACGACTGTTCATTACCTGTTGTCTTATGATTCACAGCTATATAAAAGTATACATATTATGGTTGAAAGAAATTGCACAACTACGGTTTTACTTATCAATTAATTAGATGATTTGGGAATAAAACATTCATCTTTTGGAGTAGAGGGCTTAAATGAGACTAACCCTATGATTGGAGGGGTTTTAGATTTGAATAAAATGTAATATAAAATTATATCAAAAATTTTCAAATTTATCTAAATTCAAATTGAAGTTCCGAAATGTATGCTCCCTAACATAGATAACGTAAAAGAATTTTGTTTCGTAAAAAGGATTTTCTTTTGATAGTCAATTGATTTATGGTATAGTTGTTGGAAAAAATCACTCTATACATGAACAAAATAAGTGTAAGAGCCTTACTGTTTTAGTCTCATCATAATTAAATTTTAGAATTAATTTCATCATAATTAAATTTTAGAATTAAATTTTAAATTAATTATTGGATTGCCTTCCCCAAAAGTCTCAAATTTGGGTGAAAGAACACTAACACCCTTGTTTTCCCTTGTCGTCAGCCAATGGAGTCAAAAGCTTTTTCTATCCAAATTCCAGAGAGTTGCACTTAATTCTTTAGAATTTTCATGTTTAAATTTGGTGTTTGTTGTTGTTCGTTTAACTTGAACACATGCAGCGGAAGTACACAATCAAACACAAATCAATCAACAACCACTAATGCAAACACTCAATGATGAAATATACTCGAGAAGCAATTAAACAATAATAAGAATAAGCAAAAACACAACTAGGACACAAAAAATTTGCGTGGTTCGACAATAGCCTACATCTACAGTAGCAGCACTTCTGTTTTTCAGAATGAACAATGTCAAAGCTTATACATCTTTGGGTTACAATAATGTTTAAGTACGAACCTAATACGCAGAGAAGTGTTCTAGTATATTTAAACTACATCTGTGTCAATTCCCGGAGGAAATCCATCCGTTTTAGCCTAATCTATAAGCCCCCGATTTGAAATCACGTAATCTGTGCCAATAGTAGCCAAACTGTCGACGATTGGGTGCTAAGAAAATGACCTCCTGCGTACTACTTGAAATCACCGACAGTTTGCCCTCACTGCTGTAGACTCCTCTCATGCAATTGTCCCTCGCTTCATGTAGCCTTCTCCAATACATGTGACCAGCTCAAAATATGAGCCACATCTCCAACAATCTCCACCTTGGCGAATATTCACCACCTTGAAAATCTAAAACCAAAACCTATGCTCCACCAGGGCCTGTAGATTGGGTTTGTCCCTTTTCTAACACTTGGAGACATTGATCAAGTCCAAACAATGCTTGAACTTGTTCGTTGTGACTGGTTTCATCATCATATCCACCGCATTGTCAGACGTATGGACCTTCTCAAGGAGAAGGTCCCTTGAAGAAATCAATTCCTAGACCATGTGATACCGCACATCAATGTGTTTCGTCCTCGCATGGTAAACCTAAATTTTCGCCAAGTAGATGATACTCTAGCTATCACACAACAATCAAACTCCACCTTACTAGACACCCAGCTTTCTGACTAGTGCTCTAAGCCATAACTTTTCCTTGGTGGCCTTAGCTACTGCCATGTATTCCAACTCGGTAGTAGACAACGCCACGAGCGACTGCACTAAAGATCTACAACAAATAGGTCCTCCCACAAGGGTAAAGACGTAACCCGTGATCGACCTCCTGTCATCCAGGTCAATCTCTTGCGTAATCAACATCCACGTATCCCACCACCGATGGATCACTCTATTGTGCATTGAACATGATACCATATCCGGTAGTACCCATCAAGTAACTAAGAATCCACTTCACATGTAGTAACCTGGAAAATAATAATAATAATAATAATAATAATAATAATAATAATAATAATAAAGTATAATATTAATAATTAATTAATTAGTTAATTGATTAATTAAATAAATTAATAAAATAGATTAATTAATTAATAATAATAATAATAATTAAACAAATAAAATGATAGTATTATAATAATAAAAAATTTTAAATGAAAATAAAGATATATATATATATATATATATATATATATATCTCCACTAAGGATTGAAATCAATCCTTCATTCTCAATCTGGAGAAATCCAAAGAACTTCCCAATGCCTAGCTCTCAATACAGCTCTCTTTCTCTCCTCAAACACTCACTCCCTCTCTCTAAAATTTTTCTCTATCCGTAAGCCAAACCAAAAAACGAACACCACCACGTGGTCCTAACTTTGTTCCTCATAATTTTAACCGGAGTGGAATTGTCATTTGGGGATACTAGACACCACTTTAAGGCTAAGGTAGGGAGAATAAATTATATTAGGAATTTTTAAAAATTAACTGATTAAATTTTAATATTTGATTATAGAAATTGATATAT
The DNA here is from genome assembly GCF_029873635.1 of Malania oleifera. Taxonomy (NCBI): domain Eukaryota; kingdom Viridiplantae; phylum Streptophyta; class Magnoliopsida; order Santalales; family Ximeniaceae; genus Malania; species Malania oleifera. The sequence goes on from NC_080421.1 coordinate 31,541,139, forward strand.
ATGTTTTATGGGTATTCAAATATATGGAAATTGGATTTTGGAATATTATTATTATTATTATTATTATTATTATTATTATTATTATTATTATTATTATGAGTTGATTAAACTGGCATTTGTGAGCTTAGGAATTTTATAATAATCGTTATTTCAAAGATTAACTGATTAAATTGAGAATTTGGATACCGCAATACTATATATAATTTTTCTTAATTATTTAGGCATATGGAAATGATGATTTTTGGTTATTATATTATGGTTTAATGCTTAATTTGTGTGGCATGAGATTAATATTTTTTTTAAATAAACTAGTTGTTATTGTTGTGGTGCATATAGCTTATATGTTATGGTGTTGTGTTGTTATTTATGTAAATTGCAATATAACGTTAGTAGGAGTGAGGAGTTTGTTATATTGTACCTGTTATAAATCGCAATATAACGTTGACAAGATTTGAGGAGGTCGTTATATTGTCATTTTTATAGATGGGGTAAGGTCATGGTAGGCATGAGGAGGTCATCTTACTGTTTTATTATGAATAAGGTTGTGTGTGTTTGTGACTGTGGAAGTGTGTGACGTAAGAATGTGGGGGAAACGATGAGGAGGGATGCCTTGAGAACCACGGGTTGTGAAGTAAATATGTATTTTCAATTATAGGTGTGAGTGCATGAATGTGGATTGAATGTATGGTAAATGTGCATATGTTATGGTGTATGTGTATGCAGATTATGTGGTATGATTGATGTTGAATGTGTGTGAGTATAGTTACAAGTCTCCTTATTGTCGTTGTTAATTAATAAACAAGTATATTTTGCATACACTAAAACTCATGTTGCCACACACTGATAATAATTTATTCAATCCTTACTGAGAAGTGTCTTACCCCAATATACAACTCATTTTTCAGGACCTTCACGTGATTGAGCTTAGCAAGCTCAGGCAAGGTTGGTTAGCGTAGTGTAGTATGAGTGTTTGTAAGAACTTTAAAGTATTTAACTTTATGTTATTTTAAAATTTTGGTTATGTAATATGGATAGATGGAAATTCCTTTTTTTTTTTCATGTAATATAGTACTTTGGTATTTTATTTGAGGATGTTTAATTATATTTCGCTACTTGGATGATATTTATGGTATCAGAGATAGGTGAATGGAACACATAATAGGCCGGACCCCACTTGGTGGGTTCAGGGTGTTACAAAGTGGTGTTAGAGCCTAGTGGTTCTATAGACTTTAACAGATGATTTTATCAGAGTATAAGTTCAAGTTATGATGAGGATAGGAATGGGTAGATTAGAATACTAATAGGAATTTTGAGTTTTGTTTCATAGCCTGGAGTCAGAAAATCCCTTGATGGACTTCTGTAATTTTCTAAATCAGTCGACTTGTTCAGAAAATCACGATAAATCTATCGATGGTGATATTTACAAGTAGAGAGACTGGAACTTGAAATTAGAACTCGAAGGTTAGGTTGGTTGATTTATGGGAATAAGCCTCTGAAAGAGAATTTCGGTAATTTATGTGTTTTGATTTGACAGTTTGAGATCAAGTTGGGTGTTTGATGTTTAAATTGAATGATTTGAATGTTAAACTGGTTTCTTTTTTTTTTAATTGTACCAGTTATGTTAAGATATGGAAATTATAAACTCACCTCTGTCCTATCTTTAGGATGGATCCCAAAGTTAAGAATGTAGATGCCGGAGGGAGTAATAACTTAAGGGCTTCTAGCGAGGATGATATTGATACCTCCATACTACTGCGAGGTTTAGCTCAGTAGGTCAAGGAAGAGATCGGGACTTTGGGGGGTAGAATTGCCCACTTGCGGACTAGGACTATTCAATTAAGCAATTTACTCGCCTGAAACCCTATACTTTTTGCGGGAGGAGGTGACCCAATCATGGCTAAGAATTGGGTGTAGGAGATGAAGAAAATACCGATAGTGCTACGTTGCATTAATGAATAGAAAGTTCTTTATGCCACGTTCAAGCTGTCGGGAGAGGCCAAGCTGTAGTGGCTAGCGGTGAAATTACTAAATGAGCAGAGGCTAGTGCCTACTCCATTGACCTGGAACCGCTTTAGAGAGCTAATTTTTTATCACTATTTTTCCACCACCACCCGAGATGCAAAGGCCGAGGAATTCTTGAACCTGACCCAAAGGCACCTCATTGTGCAGCAGTACACTACCAAGTTCGTGGAGCTATCTCGCTTCGCCTTATACATGGTCCCAGATGAATTCAGAAAGACGAGGAGGTTTGAGAGGGGTTTGTGACAGAGGATCTTTGAACACGCGGTAGTCCTACAGGTATAGATTTTCTTAGAACTAGTGAATAAAGCCACCGTAGTAGAGATGAGCCTGCAGAGAGGTGCAGAGATGTTAGATTAGAGGAAGAGATTTATGCCTTCCAGTTTTCATGTAAAATCCAGATAGGGTTCATGAAGGAGAGATGATAATACTGTAGGTCAAAGGCAAGGAATAGATAATCGAGGCTATCAGGGTAATACTATGTGTTTTAGGTGCAGCAAGTACGACCACATAGCCCAAGAGTGTCCTGGGCCGCTGAACAATGCAACATCTACTTCTAATCAAAATCGGGGGAATAATCAGGACCCTCAAGGCGGTCAGGCACGTGTTTACACACTTAGCCCGACTGACGTGGACATTGTTGGTGGCGTGGCAGTAGGTAATATGTTTATGTTTTGAGGCAAGTAATAGATTTATTTGATTTTAAGTGACATATTTATATATATTTGTGGAGTATATTGAAATTTGTAGTATGAGAATGGTTAGGTAATTTTAGAGGTAGGTAAAAGGATTGATTAGCGAATTTCGAGGACAAAATTCTTTTAAGGATGAGAGAATATAATAACCCATAATAATAATAATAATAATAATAATAATTAATTAATTAATTAGTTAATTGATTAATTAAATAAATTAATAAAATAGATTAATTAATAATAATAATAATTAAACAAATAAAATGAATAGTATTATAATGATAAAAAAATTTAAATGGGAATAAATATGTATATAGGATAAGTAATATATATATATATATATATGTATAAAATATTATTATTATAATAGTATATAGATATATATCTTCACTAAGGATTGAAATCAATCCTTCATTCTCAATCTGGAGAAATCCATAGAACTTCCCAACGCCTCACTCTCAGTACGACTCTCTCTCTCTCAATCTCTATCTCTCTCCCTCCTCAAATACTCACTCCCTCTCTAAAATATTTCACCATTCGTAAGCCAAATTGAAAAACGAACACAACCACGGGGTCCTAACTTCAATCATCGCCAATTTAACTAGAGTGGAATCGTCATTGGGGGATCCTAAACACCACTCCAAGGGTAAGGTAAGGGGAATAAATTATGTCAGGAATTTTTATAAATTAACCGATATATTTTAATATGTGATTACAGAAATGATATATATGTTTTATGTGTATTCGGATATATGGAAATTAGATTTTGAATTATTATTATTATTATTAGTTGATTAAACTGACATTTGTGAGTCTAGGGATTTTATAATAATTGTTATTTCAAAGATTAACCGATTAAATTGAGAATTTGGATACCAAAATACTATATATGATTTTTATGAATTATTTAGGCATATGGAAACAATGATTTTTGGTTATTATATTATGGTTTAATGCTTAAATCGTGTGGCATAAGATTAATATTTTTTAAAATAAACTGGTTGTGATTGTTTAACTTATATGTGTTGGAATTTGTGTATTCCCAAGAAGGGGCGTGAATTGGAATTTTAAAACCTTCTTCTTAGGTTATACTAGATATCAGTAATACACAACCTAAAGTCTTTCTAAGCATATACCAATTGCGCAGATAAAAGTGATATGCAGAAATTAAATCTTGCGCAATGTTCACAATATGTCAAATATAACATACATGTGTAGGAATATAAAGTGTTGGAAATTAAACGTAGACACACGATATGTTATTAGGGTTCGGTCAATACTGCCTACATCCTCGCCTTAGCTCGCAAGCCCGAGGATTACCACTATTACTCACTTAACGAGTGGAGCGGCACCGTATACAACACCAGGTCAAATTACAAGGGCTGACCTCAACCTTTACAACCTGATCCTTACGGGTTAGATCAACACCCCCTTATGCCACGCCTGGAATACAACTGATGATAAGAATATTTGCGTATAATTCAAATACTTCTACACAAGCAGATATGTACCACTATGCACAATACAACCAATGCATTCACAGATGATAAGGAATTAATATTCAAGTAAGATTTTGAAATTTTAATTCAAGAAAATATATTCAACAAGTGAATATTCAAGGTTACCTCAAAAACCCTAATCAAGTATCACACAAATATTTTATCAAATATAATCACAGCAGATACTTAGGGTTTAAACTTGCAAAAAGATTTATCAAATAAAGTATGCAAGCTCTCAAGTCTTGCAATTTGAATTTAAAGACTAGGAAGCTAAAACAAGTTATTCTCAATCAAATATTTATATACGAAATATTATGAGAATAAACAATCAAGCAAAACTCTCAAAAATAGATTTTCAAAGACGTATGAATATGTGAGAGTATTTTTCCAAGTAAAATAATTTGTTAGGATGCACACAATAACCACAATCAACTCCCTTCAATATTGCAATTGATTTGTAAGAGAGGGGAACAAGAAAAACAAACTCTCTATTTCAAAAGGATATTTGCAAGTAAGTATGAACGAGAGTATTAAAAATTTGTGCTTGGAATGTAAAGTTTATGGCAAAAGAGGTACAAAAATTTGAGAGGAATTTTTTGCTACTCTATTTGCTAATCTTGTGTTAATCTTTCCAAATGGAGACATATATATAGCCTCTAACAAAAATATAGTCGTTGGGACATAAAAGGTATTATGAAAATTATTTAATGAGTTTTTAATCCAATTTACCCTTAATTAACATGAGTTACCACAGTTTAAAATATGGCAACCCAAGAGTTTCGGTCGCCCATACCTCAATGTCGGTCGCCCGGACCTCAAGGTCGGTTGCCTGAACACTCACAACTGGAAAAGTTGAATTTTCAACTTCGGGTGCCCGAGGACATGTTCGGCTGGCTAAACTAAGACGATTTTCCAAACGCTCGAGGTTCGTTTACCCGGTTCATAGTTCGGTCTACCGAACTTCTCATTTCAGTTGCCCGAGGTATATTTGAACGTAAGGTTTAGGCGCTCAGGGAAGGTGAAAAAGTTTATATTCATGATTTGGTCTATCGTGAAAGTTTAGTTCAATTTCGATTTAGTTGCCCGAGCCAATTCAACTATTTTGACTTTTTACCCATTCGATCGACCGAGGCATTTTCAGTGCACAAGGTTTGGCCGCCTGAAGTCCTTTCATGCTTAAGAAATGGGTCCTATTTTTAAGAATAGTTTTCCCCTATTTGCATAATTATAATCTATAAGATTGAGGGGATTTATCAAAGTGATGTGTAGGGACCTAGGGTCGATCTAAGGTCTTTGAGCTAACCCAAAAAATATGGCATCGGTCGACTGAAGGTTAATCTATGGTTTTGAGCATCTAATCCCTATCATGCATCTAAATGCATTATTACATACCATTTTAAATATTACAAACCCAAAAGAATAAATACAAATACAATAAAGAGAGAGGTCTTCAATCTTTTACTTTCATGTGTGTGTTTTGAAAAATTAACTTGTTCAAGTACTTAGGCACACACATTAGTAACATACGGTTTGTCATTATCAAAACTAGGGATCAGACCAAAAAGTCAACAATATGTTATGGTGTTGTGTTGTTATTCATGTAAATTACAATGTAATGTTGGCAGGAGCAAGGAGTTTGTTATATTGTACTTGTTATAAATCGCAATATAACATTGGCAGGATTTGACGAGGTCGTTATATTATCATTTATATTGATGGGGTAAGGCGTTGGATGGCATGAGGAGGTCGTCTTACTGTTTTATTATGAATAGGGTTGTGTGTGTTGTGATTATGGAAGTGTGTGAAGTAAGAATGAGGGGGAAACAATGGGAAGGGATGTCCTGAGAACTACGGGTTGTGAAGTAAATGTGCATTTTCAATTATGGGTATGAGTGCATGAATGTGGATTGAATGTATGGTAAATTTGGATGTGCTGTGGTGTATGTGTATGCAGATTCTTGGTATGATTGATGCTGAATGTGTGTGAGTATAGTTACAAGTGTCCTTACTGTTGCTATTAATTAATAAACGAATATATTTTGTATACACTAAAACTCATGTTACCACACACTAATAATAATTTATTCCATCTTTACTAAGAAGTGTCTCACCCCAATATACAACTCATTTTTCAGGACCTTCGTGTGATCAAGCTTAGCGGGCTTAGGGCAAGGTTGGTTAGCGTAGTGTAGTGTGCGTGTTTCTAAGAACTTTAAAGTCTTTAGGTTGTTTTAAAATTTTGGTTATGTAATATGGACAGATGGAAATTCCTTTTTGGTCATGTAATATAGTACTTTAGTATTTTATTTGAAAATGTTTAATTATATTCCGTTGCTTGGATGATATTTATGGTATCAAAGATAGGTGAATGGAACACATAACACCTTGGACCCCCCTTGGTGGGTTCGGGGCGTTACATCACAACATCCCAGTTCTGTCAACCTGAATTCGAGAAGAACTTGCTCACCACGCTGAGAGCATGTGTTAGGTCCAGCCTCGTACAAACCATGACATATGTTGAATTTTTGAGTCCAATCTCTATTTTTATGCTAACAAAACACAAGTTACTTATGTGTGTATTTAGCATGTGAATAGGTTTACACTTCAACACACATAAGGCAAAAGGGAAATGGAAGCCATGAAGGACCTAAAGTACATACATCCTGACATTTTCCATGAAGCTTAAAAAGCAAAGAATGAAGACAAATTTACTTTGTAAGTTTCATTTTGTTTTTATATTTTGGTCTGTAATAATGCATGACATGCATGGTATGAATGAAAGCTTAAATGACCATAGACAGACCCTAGAGACCAACACATTTCACAGAATAACCTTTTCTTAATAACTAATGGGTTAGGGTAAAAAAATTAGGACTAAAATGAATTTGACAAAGGTCAACCAACGTTGCATTTTTTGGCTTAATTAAAAAGCCTCAATTGATCGGCCCTATAGCATTATAATCACCTCGGTTGATCGACCTTGTATTCTGATCTATTTATTATGCCTCGACTGACTGACCATTTAATTGACATCTGCCTTGGTCGACTAACCTTCATGAACTAGCAAATCGGCCTTAAGATCGGGTGACCGAATCTACGAAGACTTAAAAAATCACCATGGCTAGCCGACCCATCACCTCCCACGGTCAACTGAACCCCAAAATTAATTTCAAATCTCTCTGTGTTCGACCGACCGATAGTATCCCTTAGCCGACTGAACCTCTTGGGTTTCGGTATTTTCAGTGCTTAAAATGAGTTTAAATTTAATTAAACAATTTCAAAAATTCCTAATATGTCCTAAACGGTCATATTTTTCCCAAGCTCTATGTATACCCCCTCATAACTCATTTTTTAATCAAAAGATTAGAGAGGAAATTCTCCAAAAATATTTTTGATCTTTATTCATATTACACTCTCCTACAGTTATTATTTTGAAAATTTTCTTTTGGAGAGCATTCATTTTGGGAATTTGTTTTCACTCCAAAAATTCATTTACTCTGATTCACTACTTCATTTTAGAAAATATTTTTAGAGAGTAAAGTTAAAGTTTCTCCACTTATCTCATCCTGATAAATTTTTTTGTTGGAGAAATTTCATATTACTGGTGAATCTTGCACATCCATTGCAAGACTTCATAAGCTTACTTGTTCTTCATTGCAAAAATTATTTTGAGCTACAAACCCTTGCTTTCCTTTGTGCCATAATTTTTTAATATCATTCTTTGGGAAATTATTATTAGGGTTTGAATCTTTGAAGCATTCATCATAACATCCTCTCAAAGATTATAAAATATTTTTATGTGAAAAATATACATACTCACTTGATCTTTATTTTCATATCATATGTGAGTGCACATTGTGCTTTATTGTTATACACATCTGCTTGCTTAGAAGCATCTCTGTGTACAAAATATTCTATATTTATTGTATTCCTGACGTGTGGTCGGAAGAGGATTGCATTGACCTGTAACGTGCACCAGATTGCTTAGACCCGGTTAGGAAAGCACCAGATTGCTTAGATCCAGTTAAGAAAGCACCAGATGGTTTAGACCCGACTAGGAGAACCAGGAGCACCTTTCTAAGGTGTGGTTGTAAAGGTTGGGGTCAACCTTGTGAATGTGACTTGGGGTATTCCTTGCTCAATAAGGAGAGGAAGTTTGTAATCGGTGACGCTCCACCCGTAAGTGAGCATTAGTGGAATCCTCAAGTTGGCTAGCTAGAGGCGGGGGCATAGGCACAGTTGCTGAACCTCAATAACATATCTTGTGTCATTTTTTCCCTTACACTATTTAATTTCTACACTTATATGCTTACATTTTAATTTCTGTGAATGATTAGGAATTATTGAGATTGCTTTAATTTTTTAAATATTTGCTCAGTTAAATATTTTTGGATATTGGGATTACTTAGAAAGACCCTAGGTTGTGTAATACTGATTGCGATTTGAATCTAACCTATGAGAAATTTTTAAAATCTCCAATTCACCCTTCCCTCTTGGGATTACACCAATTACATTAGCATACATCAGACACCCCAATGCACTAGCATAGGGGACCCTCTGCATATCCAGGACTTCACCGTCTGTACTTGGGCATTAGGCGATAGACAGCCTGAAATGACTCACCAAAGGCATGGCATGCTCCCCGACTTAGCATTAGTCATGCTAAACCTCTCCAATACCTTCTCCACATAGTCGCTCTAAGATGACCATAGTCTCCCTGTAACTTTGTCCTTGTGAATCTCCATTCCAAGTATTCTCTTGGTTGCACCTAAGTCTTTCATGTCGAACTCTTTTCCTAATAGAGTTTTCAACCAATTTACCTCAGTTATGTCTTTAGCGGAAATCAGCATATTGTCTACGTATAAAAGTATAAAAGAAAAAAGAGACCCATCCACAAGTTTCCTTGCATAGACGTAGCAATCATACTCACACCTCTAGTAGCCAATTTGGGTCATATAGGCGTCGAACCTCTTATACCACTGCCTTGGAGACTGCTTTAGCCCGTACAATGACTTGTTTAGTTTTTGGACTAAATGCTCCTATTTAAGCTGGTTGAACCCTTCCTATGTGTCATGTAAATCAGCTTCTCCATGGTGAGATAGATTCACCCTGTCTTTACGTCCATCTACTCCAAATGTAGATCATGTTTTGTCACCATCCCCAACACTACCCTGATGGAAGTGTGCCTAACCACGAGGGAAAAGATTTCATCGTAGTCTACTCCCTTCCTTTGTGAGTACCCTTTCTCTACCAAGCGAGCCTTATGCTTCTCTCTTTCCTTTCTTGAAACTGCTTCCTTTTTCCTATATATCTACTTGCATCCGATTGCCCGCTTCCCAGCTGAAAGGTCCACCAAGTCCCAAGTCTGACTTTTATGCAATGACTCAATCTCCTCCATCATAGTGCCTATCTAGCTACCCTTCTCTTGGCTTTGCATCACCTCCTGATAGGTAGTAGGATCCTCGATACTGATGAAAAGTGCATAAGACACTAGATCGTCAAAATCATATCTTGGGGGTGACCTTACGATGCGTTTGGGTATGTCTATAGCTATGCTTCAATGTGGCTGCTAGTCATATGAGCTAAAACTCCCTATGTCATCTCCGCCTTGATTTTTTGACTCCACCAGCACGTCTGGCCGATCTCTTAGGCTAGGACTCCCTACATGTCTACCTTGAGTTTCTAACTCCACCTGAATCGTATGCTCGTTGCTGTTGCGATTTTCTGGCAACTGTTTCCCTATTTCATCCTGAGTACGTTGTAGCATGGCTTTCTCATCGAAAACCACATCCCTGCTGATCACCACCTTGTTTGCCACTAGATCACACAGCTTGAACCTTTTCACACCTTTCTGATATCCTAGAAAGATGCACTGTCTAGACTTCACCTCAAGCTTAGATCTCTCATCACCCAAGATATGCGCATAGGCTAGACACCCAAATACTTAAAGATCAAAGTAGTATACCTTATCTGCTTTCCACACCTCCTCAACAACATTCCCATTCTGTGATGCCCTAGGTCATTTGTTTACCAAGAAACATGCCATACTCACCGCCTCAGCTCAGAAATTCATGGCGAGCCTAGCATGCAACCTTAGGCACCAAAACCTTTCAGTTAGGGTTTGGTTTATCCTCTCCACCACATTGTCTTGCTACGGTGTCCAGCATATGGTAAAATGGCTCTTTATGCCATGCTGCTCACAAAACTATCTAAATCTCGAGTTTGTGTACTCAGTCCCATTGTCTATCCTGAGGAATTTTATCTTTCTTCCCATATGGTTTTCCACTTTAGTTTTCCACACTTTAAACCTGGAAAACGTTTTTGAGTTGTGACACAAGAAGTAAACTCAAACCTTTTGTGCATAGTCATCGATAAAACTCACGAAATACATGTGTCTCCCTTGTGATGCCACTCTCACCGGTCCCAAAACATCTGAATGAATGTAGTCTAGTACTCCCTCCTTCTTATATGCGATCGTCATGAACTGAACTCGGTTCTCCTTTCCAAGTATGCATTACTTGCAGAACTCCAGCTTGCATGATTTTACTCCCTTTAGAAGATCTCTCTTGTGAAGTTCTTGCATCCCACAATCTCCATATGCCTTATATGCATATGCCACAAAAGAGTATTGTGAGACTCAGACTCTACGGCTGCAGCTCCACCTACAACTGTAGTACCCAACAGTGTGTAAATATTACCTAACACTTTCTTCCCCTTCATCATGGTCAGAACTCCCTTACTCACCTTCATTACTCCACCTTCAGACTAGTAACTAAAATCGTTACAATCCAAGGTTCCTAACGAAATCAGATTCTTCCTCAACTCTGGTATGTGCCTCACATCACACAACGTCCAAATTATACCATAATATGACCTGATTCTGATATTCCCCATCCTGAACCTTCTTTGTTTTCAGCACCTCCCTTCCTCCTCTCTAGAAACTCGGGTTTTATGTGCCTTTTTTACTGCACTTAAAACACCACAGGTCCTTCTTCTTCCTAGACTTGGATCGAGCCCTATGGCCACTCGATCCACTCCAGGAATTGCTCCTCCTACGATCCTGATTAAACTTAGCCACGAACTCTTCAACATATGAATCCTTGACGCTGACCTTCTTCCTTTGGTGGAACCCTAGCAACCCACTCCTGATATCCTCCAACTCTAGGGTTTCTTTTCCCCAAGTTAGTTTCATAACTAGGTTTTCGTATGTCAGAGACTTCGGTAGGGAATTTTGTAGTATCAATGCTTTATCCTTTTTTTCAAAAGACCCTAGCCATTGTTGAATCAATAGCTCTGATACCACTTGTTTTAGTTCATTCAACTTGAATGCACGCAGCAGAAGCACACAATTAAACACGAATCAATCAACAACCACTAATGCAAACACTCAATGATGAAATATACTCAATAAGCAATCAAATAATAATAAGAAGAAGCAAAAACACAACTAGAATGTGCAAGATTTACATGGTTTGGCAATAGCCTAAGTCTAGGGGAGCAACACTTCGATTTTTCACTATGAAAAATGTCAAAGCTTATATCTTTGGGTTACAATCGTATTTAAGTATGAACCCAATACGCACAAAAGTGTTCTAGTATATCTAAACTACATTTGTGTCAATCCTTGGAGGAAATCCTTCCATTTTAGCCCAATTTACAAGCCCCCGAATTGAAATCACAAAATATGCGCCGACAGTGACTGTCAATGGTTTAGCCAAACCGTTGATAGTTTGGTGCAAAGAAAATAACCTAATGCATATTGCTTGAAACTGTCGCGGTTAAGATCCAATCCGTCGATGGATTGACCTCGCAGCTGCATACTCCTCTCATGCAATTGTACCTTCCTTCATGTAGCTTTCTCCGGTACATGTGATCTGCTCAGAATATAAGCCACATCTCCAACAGTGTTCAAGTGTAATAACCCCAAAAATGACTATACAAGATTAGTGGGGTGATTCAAAAAAAAAAAAAAATTTAAATTAAAATTTTAAAAATTATTAAAAAAATTAGTAATTAATTAATTAATTAAATTTATAAAAAAGGGAAAAAAATAATAATTAAAATTTATTTTTATTTTTATTAATAAAATATATTATTATTAATATTAATTAAATATTATTAATATTAATAATATTATTATTATTATAAAAAATTTGTATGAAAATCGGGGCATCACAGTTTGGTATTAGAGCTTAGGTTGTTAGGTTCTGCAGACTTTAGTAAATAGCGGAAAACAATACCAGAGTATATGAATGGATTATGAGGAAAATATGAGATGGGTAGATTGAGATATGACTCAGATATTTTCGGAGGATAAGATTGAAATTTAGGATTCTATCTTGCGGCCTAAAAGTAGGAATACCGGGGTTGTTTTTCTATTTTTCCTGGGGTGACGATTTCAGGAAAACCATGTATATTATCGTTGGGTCTTGTTTATGAGTGGTAGGATTGAATCTAAAATTGGGATTGAGAGTGAAGAGATGAATGATTATAGAAAGGTATTTTATGAATTCTGTTGTTGAATGTATTGATGGTGTTATGATAATAGAGTCTTAAGACTGTCTCATATTATTTTCAAGATGGAGCCTGGAAGTAGCAGTGCGAATGCTGGAGGTGATGGGGCAGGGCCTTCCAGTATGGGGGGCAAAGATCCTAATGCAGTACTGCGTAGCGTTACTTAGAAGATGATGGTTGAGATGGCCAAGAGTTTGGGGGAGCGGAGCTGCACGATCGAGCAATTCACGCGTATACGACCCCCATCGTTCTTTGGAGGGGCTGATCCACTCGTGGCTAAAAATTGGATCCAGGGTATAGAAGATATGTTGGCAGTTCTTCCATGCACAGATGAACAGAAAGTGTTGTTCACAACGTTCAAGTTGACTAGGGAAGCAAAACGCTGGTGGAGATCAGCGAGACTGTTAGAGGAGCAGAGACCTGACCAGGTAGTAGTGACTTGGAGCCACTTCAGGGAGTTATTTTTTGAGCGGTACTTCCCCACTACTGTCAGGAGTGTGAGGGCAGCAGAGTTTCTTCATTTGACACTGGGGCAGATGACGGTGCATCAATATGCAGCCATATTTGTTGAGCTGACTTGATTTGCCTTGTATTTGGTGCCAGAACAGGTAAAGAAGGAGAGGAAGTTTGAGGAGGGCTTGAGTCAAGGATTATATAAGTTGGTCATAGGCTTCCAGGCCCAAACTTTTTCAGAAATAGTTGATAGAGCTATAGTGATTGAGAGTAGCCTATAGAGGGGCGCTGCGGCACAGAGTCAAAGGAAGAGGCTAACACCCCCAGATTTTCAAGTAGGGTCTAGCCTGGGACCTTGAAGGAGGCATGGTAATAGTAGGGGTCAGGTACAGGAAATGAAAAATTGTACATTTCAGGGTAATCCATCATACCCTATTTTTCCTACATGTAACAAGAGGCATGAGGGAGAATGTCAGAGAGGAACGAAGACTTGTTATCAGTGCAGTAGATCTGGCCACTTTGCACAAGAATGTAGGAGGCCGTTGAGCAATGCATCCCCATTAAATCAATACTGGGGAAATAATCAAACACCCCAAGGCAACCAATAGAGGAATACTGCCAGGTATGTGTTTATTACCGTACTTCGGGAGAGACAAGGAATGTTGGAGATAAGTAACATTTTATATTTTTGAAGTAAGCAATAGTCTTGTTTAATTCCGGAACAATTCATGCATTCATATTTCTAAAGTATATTTAAATATATGAGATAATAACTTAATTAAAGAATGTTGTTTATTTATGGTTGCACCTATAGGAACTGTAGTGATACGTAGAAAAGTACTTAGTGATTGTCCAATGGATGTTTAGGGAAGAACACTACTTGCCATTTTAATGATATCTAGCATGTATGGATTTGAGGTAATTCTGAGGATAGAGTGGCTCGCTTTTATTATGCCAATATTGACTGTTATAAGAAGGAAGTAGAGTTTAAACTACCTAAGGAGTAGAAATACAGATATATTGGGTTGTGTGTGTGCGCCTCGCCACAAATACTGTTGGCTAGATGGGGAAAAAGACCATGTCTAGAGAGTTGTCAGGGATACCTAGATTGTGAAACAAAAAAGCACTAGAGGGAGAAGTAAAGCTCGGGGATATCCCAATAATGAGGGATTTCCCTAATGTATTTTTTGGAAGACTTAGTTGGGTTATCTCCTGACCATGAAGTTAAATTTGATATTGATCTATTTATAGGGATGACACTAGTCTCTAGGGCTTCATATGGAATGACTCAACGAATTTGAGAGAATTGGAAGAGTAGATGCAAAAATTATTGAACAAGGGATTCATCATACTTAGCATTTCACTTTGAGGAGCACTAGTGCTTTTCGTGAAAAGGAAGATGAGTTGATGAGAATGTGCACAAGATTAGGAGTTTCTTGGGATTGGCTGGGTACTACCGTAGGTTTGTTGAGGGCTTCTCTAGACTGTCAGGCCCACTTACCAGATTGACCAAGAAGGGAGTGAAATTTAAGTGGTCTGATGAATGTGAATAGAGCTTCCAAGAATTGTAACAGCAACTCATCACTGCGCCTGTGTTGACGATTCCTTTAAGAGAAGAGGGGTTTGTAATTTACAATGATGCTTCTCATAAAGGGCTCGGATGCGTGTTGATGTAGCGACGGAGAGTGATAGCCTATGCCTTATGACAGTTAAAAGAATATGAGAAGAACTATCCTACCTGTGATCTAGAATTGGCAGCGGTTGTTTATGCACTGAAGATTTGGAGGCACTATCTAAATGGGGGTAGGTGTGAGATATTTACTGACCATAAGAGCTTAAAGTATTTTTTTCATGTAGAAGGAATTAAATATGAGGCAGAGGAGATGGCTGAAGCTAATAAAAGATTATGATTGTACTATCAGCTACCACCCAGTAAAGGTTAATGGGGTTGCTGATGCTTTAAGCCGGAAATCAGTGAATTCATCTGTGTCTGCAGTGGGTATTCAGCATCCGATCCAAATGGATCTAGAGAGGCTTAGTGTGGATCTGGTAGAGGGCGATCACCAGGCCTTTATTGCTAACTTGGTTTTGTAGCCAACTCTATAGGAGAGAATTAAAGTAGCTCAGAGGAATGATGTAGAACTAGTAAAGCTTATGGGGAAGGTACAGGATGGTCAGGAAATAGAGTTTAGCATCTCAGATGATGGAGCCTTGAGGTTTTGTACCAGGTTATGCGTTCCTGCCGACCCTAAGATCAAGACGGTTATTCTGGAGGAAGCACATCGGTCCCTATATACTATACATCCAGGTAGCACTAAGATGTACAGGGATCTTCGAGAGTTCTTATGGTGGAGCAACATGAAGAGAGAGATAGCTTAGTTTGTGGATCAGTGTTTGACGTGCCAACAATTGAAAGCTAAGCATCAGAGACCGGCGGGATCATTGTAATCACTCCACATTCCAGAGTGGAAGTGGGAGCATATAGCAATGGATTTCGTCACAGGATTGTCGTCGGTGTTGTATGTATAGGACACTATTTGGGTAGTGGTGGATCGACTGACAAAGACTACCCACTTTTTGTTGATAAGAGTTAGCTATTCCATGGACAGATTAGCTGAGTTATATATCCAGGAGATAGTTAGGCTTCACGGCACCCCAGTGTCCATAGTTTCAGATAGAGACTCACGGTTCATATCTCATTTTTGGAAGAGTTTGCAAGGGGCCATGGGGTCTCAGTTGTCGTCCAGCACAGCTTTTCATCCTCAGAAAGATGAGCAGACGGAGAAGACAAGACAAATTTTGGAGGATATGTTGCGAGCATATATGTTGGACCTTGGAAGTTGTTGGATACGATATTTGCCATTGGTCGAGTTTGCGTATAACAATAGCTACCAAGCTAGCATTGGGATGGCACCATATAAGGCATTGTATGGAAGGAGGTGTCGATCCCTATTATACTAGGATGAGATTTGGGAGAGATAGTTATTGGGGCCAAAGGTGATATAGCAGACTCAGAATAGAGTCAGACTCATCAGAGACAGGATCCGAATAGCACAAAGCCATCAGAAAAGTTACGCAGATACACGCTAGCGAGAATTGGAGTTTGACGCAGGAGATCACGTATTCTTGAAGGTGGCACCGATGAAGGGAGTTATGAGGTTTGGGAGGAAGGGTAAACTAAGCCCTAGGTGTATTGGACCATTCGATATTCTTGAAAGAGTGGGTCCAGTTTCCTATCGGTTAGGATTACCACCGATTCTGTCTAGGATCCATGACGTATTCCACGTTTCTATGCTAAGGAAATATGTCCCAGACCCCTACCATGTGATCAGCTATGAAGCACTAGAGTTGGGTGATACTTTAGCTTATGGGGAGTGCCAGTGCAGATTCTTGAATGGAAGGAACAGGAACTACGCACAAAGAAGATCCCACTGGTGAAAGTTTTATGGCACAATCATGCTGTTGAGGAGACTTCCTGGGAATTGGAGGATCAGATGCGCCAGAGATATCCACACTTAGTTAGTAGGGTTTAATATTGAGCCAGTCAGAATAAAGTGAATAATATTGTGTATTTTTATTTGTATAGTGTGACGTAGGATAGATATAATTTTTAGTTTTAGAACGTGAATGGTTTTGAAAGAACTTTGAATAGTTGTAATCTCCCAGAACCCTAGTTGTAATCTCCCAGAACCCTCGTTGTAACCACGGTGTTCTTCCGTCATAAGTGAGGGTAATTAATAAAATTGGGGTGTTTCTCTTTAAGAATGAAAAGTGATGAAGAGCAAATTTCGAGAACAAAATATTTATAAAGAGGGAAGAATGTAATAATCCCAAAAATGACTATATAAGATTAGTGGGGTGATTTCCAAAAAAAAATTAAAATTAAAAAAAATTGAAAATAAGTAATTAATTAAATTTATAAAAAAGAAAAAAGGAAAAATAACTAAAATTTATTTTTATTTTTATTAATAAAATATATTATTATTAATATTAATTAAACATTATTATTATTATTATAAAAAAAATTTGTATGAAAATTGGGGCGTCACATCAAGTGTTTCCAAGGCATAATTATTCCTAAAAAGAGCCCTATAGTGGATATTGTAAATAGTAGAGTTTTTCGACACTTGTAGGCACAGAAAGGGAGGAGACGAAGACCTCCTTATGTCAAGAGTGAGCCATGCGCACCCTTGGGCATGTGACATACACTTGCTAGGCCCAAAATGTTGCCATGTTGCATCTCTTGTTCCCCCTCCACCCCCACAAAAATATTTATTTACTCTAGAAAAAATGTCCAAGGCAAATAACTAAAAAATTATAAAATAGTAGGTAACACATCTTAGTGAAGAATCTTACCAAACAAACACAAAAGTTTGAATAATAAAAAAAAGTATTAACTTATTTTCTATTAAAATATAATGATCTCACTTAAGAATGGTAAAATAAAAATTAAAAATAACACAAATTAAATAATCTACAAAACCAAACTTGTGAAATCAATTTTTCCTAGACCCAACTTTTACTTCATAAACAAAATTGAGATTAAGAGCTAAATAATATTACATTGTGTGCAAAGACAAAACAAAAGAAAGAGAGAGAAAAAAAAATGACATTGAATAACAGGAACATACACATTCATTGATAGCTACACCTAAAAATGAAAAAATTATATAAAAAAAAAAAAAACTTCAAAAAATCAAATAAATGATCTCACCCCTCAATATGCCTAGCCCAAAAAAAAAAAACCAATAAGTGCTAGCATTGGAGGAGTCCATATATGAGCTTGATACACATGGGTGAGCACCAACTTGACCCAAAAGCTTAAACCTATTGGGTCTTGAGCCCAACCATGTATATAAGCACTCATCATTCACTTAACAATCTCCTCCTCTCTTGTGAGTTCCAACTGCTCCCCCTTGAAATGAAACCATCTCCTTTGTGGGAGTAAGCTCAATTTTCCAACAGTTGCTCAAGTGGGCCTTACCATCCGTGCCTTACATGTCTTGAATTTCATTCCACATGCCTCCAAACTAATCCTACCTCCCACGTCTTAACCCTATTTGATCCTCCAACTATTATCTTGTCAGGAAAATTAGCTTTATGTCTCAACTTTTTACGATATCGCTTTACTCTAATACAACTTTTTAGCACTGGAGGAATCTATGGGGGGGCTTGATACACATGAGTGAGTACCAACTTGACCCAAAAGTTTAACCTATTGAGTCTTGTGTCCAACCATATATATATAAGTACCCATCATCCACTCAATTTTTTCAATGTGGGACAAACTCACAAGTGGAATTCTCAACAACAAGTTTAGAAAAAAAAAAAAAATTTGTGCACATAATCTAAAAGCAAAGAAAAATAGGTTAATAGGTTGAAAAAAGTTTTTTTCCATAGACAGATATGTTAAGAAAAATAAAAGAAAAATTATTGGAGGAGAGAGAGAGAGAGAGAGAGAGAGAGAGAGAGAGAGAGAGAGAGAAAGAGTGAGAGTTACCTCATTGCATAGCCATATCCTCTACTCACACTTAACCACTGTCACTATGCCATCATCTCTCATCTACCAAGCCTTCATCCCCCTCTAAGTATAGAAAGAATTAAAAGAAAATAAAGCAACACAGACACACACACAAGAAGGAAAATTATTCTCTAAAAATGTTAGGGTTGTAGGGTGTTAGAGAACAAATTTAGAAAAATTCTATAGCTTTGAGGCATGACTAAATTACTGTCCTTAAGGTGATAATTAGCCATACTAGAATGAGTTTCTAACAATAAAGTAATAACAAAAATCACGTCTTACATAACCAAAAAAAAAAAATGCAAGCAGCAAACCTTAATTTTTTTTTTTTTTTTTAGAAAAACTTCTTTGTAAATAGTGTATTTGACTATAAAAGAAATAAGAGAGGAAAATAAATATTTTTAATTTGATCAATTTGATGATCATTTTTGCCATCAAGATCTCTTATTTATACACGTGAAGAGTTGTAAATTATATCCCTTCAAACAAACACTAGAGTTTAAAGATATGTCTCCTCAAAAGAATATGATTGTTGTATTTAAATTTTAAACTGACAATTCATAGTAATTTTCCAATAGTCATGTTGTTTGAAGTTTAATTTTTAAATTTGAAATAATTAATTTAGAATATATAATGTATTAATTAATTCACACACACACATACTCAAGTGCCAAGTAGTTATATTTATATAACCGCTCCTAAAAGGCAAAAAATAAAATCATAGTAATCATCAAGTGACAAAAATTAAAATTTCAATTCTACCCTTCATTATAAATTCATGAAATTAGTAATTTCACATATGTCCAAATACTAAAATCAATGAACGCCGCCTCCCACAGCAGTGTGCCTTCCTCCAGCGTCGTTGTGGCTCACTACATGCTGCCAAAGATTGCCATTGCTGCACGCCAGAAGGAGACCGCCGCTGTCACCATCCACTTCGTCACTCACGCCATCCTCTCCTCCTATGGCCAGTTCACTCGTGTGTGTGTGTATGTGTGTGTGTGTGTGTGCATGTGTGCATGCGTGCGTGTCATAAATGACTCTGTGTGTGTGTGTGTTTGCATGTCTATGTGTGTGTACGTGTGTGCACACGCGCACACGCATGTGTGTGTGTGTGTGTGTGTGATTGTGTGTGTATGTGTGTATTTGTGTGTGTGTGTGTGTGTGTGTGTGGTTAGATAGTTAGATGGAATCCAAAAACTTAATTAGCTTAGTATTGTATGCTTTATGGGATAATAATTTAATTAATATAATTAATTGGACATATATTCCTTGCTTCATTTTCCTTTGAATTTTTATAAATTCCTTTGAAGGTTCATACATGTATGAATGAATGCCTCTTGGATGTTTTGAATTGTTGTTCATATTTTGTTGTCCTTTTACTTTGCTAGGGCCATAAACCCACCACTCGTCTTTTTAGAACACTAATCAGTGGTGTAACGCCTCGAACCCACCAAGTGGGGCCCAAAGGCTACATGTTCAATTCATGTATTCCTGATACCGTATACCACAACTCATGCAGTGGAAATAAATATACAACCTCAATATAAATACCAGAGTCTATCTATAAACCCCGAAATACAACTGCATCCATCTGTTTATATTACATCGCAGTATTTAAAACATAACTATACATAAATTATTATCACAAACACTCTAAAGTTTACCAAAAATACTACCCTACCCAAAGCTCTAAGCTCGATCGTCTGATGGACCTAAAAATATAATCATCCACTAGGGTGAGACATATCTCAGTAAGGAAGAATAAATCATAGCAGTGTGTGGCAAGGTGTTTAAATAGTACAGAACATATATTCATTTGTATTTCACTATCAACAACATCTAAGAAAATGCATCATTAATAACAATACTAACCTCTGATATTAAACTCACATTCATAATTATTTTTAATAATAATACCCAAGAATAGGGAAGATTACCCGCCCATACAAGTAGCTTCCCTTTGCTCTAATGCTAATATCAAGGCACTCACCTTACTCAATAAGCCCTTGGGCTATGTATATTGGTAAAGTCTCCAAGAATAGGGAATATAATGTAGCCCACACAGGCACCACTAACCATCACTACCAATCCCCATGACCTACCCATAGTAGATCAGTAGAACAAGCTCATCAAGTCTGCCAATACTCTACCCCAATATATAATGACAATATACAAATTCCTCAGGCCTGCCAACGTATATGGTGATTACATTTACGCAATATAACGAACTTCTCAGGCCTGCCAACGTTATATTGTGATACACACGAATAACCTTACAAAATGCCTCATACACACACATCACATTGTTCATTACACAGTAATCTCAAGCAACCAGTATACACAAGCAATCTTTATTCACCAGTAAACTATACTCACAGCCAACCAATGTTTACAATCCAAGAGTATATTTCATTATTCGGTACTCTCAATAGCCAATTAAATTATGAAAGTTATATACCTGCCACACAACTTTATCCCAAATATATATATATATATATATTAAATAACGAAATTCATCATTTTTCAAAATGCCTAGCCGTTAAGATAAATCATACCTAAATATATATATATATATATATATATATATATATATATAATTTGTATACTTGAAATAACGTGTTTATAATTAATCAAAATCGACTATAATTAATTCCCCTTACCTAGTTTCTAAATTTACGCCAACGGAAACCCTGAAACGACGCCTACGACACCCACCTGAACCCTAATTCAAAAACCCGAATTTATCAACTCAAATCTCAATAAAACACTATTTTATCATTCCTTAGGCCCTATATACTCCATACTAACCATTAAACTAATGTTTAATACCCTTACCTCAGTTTTGGGATGCTGCCCTAGAACCCTAAACTAGAAATCTGCTCCACATAGGTTGCATAGAATCTTCCCAGGAGTCCCGTGGTGGTTCCTGATCGTCAATCTGGCCTTTATTGGAGTGAAAATCAAAGAAAAATGGAGGAAGGGCCGTAGGGTTTTTGGTTAGAGAGACAGAGAGAGAGAGAGTGTGTGTTTATTTTTTTTATGTTTACAATTGAACTCTCGGTTTCCTTTTATAACTTTCAGTACTGCCAAGAAAACCGTTGCCAGTTTTCTATTTAACTAGCTAAGATTTACTGTTTACCCGTTACTGACTGAGGTAAAACCCCAAAACTGTCATTGGTTTTCTATTCCCTCTAGAAAACCATCGCCGGTTTTTCTATTAACTGGTTCCTTTCCAAAATCATCGCCGGTTTTTTGTTCCCTTTAGAAAACCGTCGCCAGTTTTCTCCCCTTCCAACCAAAAACTTTTTTTCTAAATTATTTTTTTTATTATTTAATTTTTTTGGGTCTCTACATTCTCTCCTCCTTATAAAATTTCATCCTCGAAATTCATTAATCCGACATTTTTTCACATCTTAAAAGCTAATTAACCACATTTACACACTTCAAATTTATTCTGACATATAAACCATCAAATCACTTAAAATCAATCAATACTATCACTAATGCAATCATAAATATATTACCTGCGCCTCTAGCATCGTCCCCCTCAGTCGTTCCAAGCATAAAAACACGTGTTGGGTTGCAGCTGCCATGAGGCATCGGGTTGTTCCTCCTATTTTTTTTAGGAGCAAGTGCACTGCTTGGTGAAGCACGACAACCATGAGCTATGTGGCCATGACTACCACACCTATAGCATAAAATATTCCCACCCCGGCATTCCCCCCAATGCCTTTGATTACATCTGAGACAAAGGGGCAGGATGGATTCTCCTGGTAGTCTCGATCAATCCTATCTAACCTCTAACCCCCAGTATCTCGATCTCCCCTCCTGGAATCCTGTTGGACATCGGTATGTGAGGTGGAAGGTATAGATCGTTTATTTTGTTTCGCTTCTGCCTCACTCTCCTATATACCGACCTTAACTACCATGGCCCTGTCCACCAGATAAGAGAAACTCTAAGTCAACAATGCCACCACTTGAGCACGTATCCCCTACCTCAGTCCTCTCTGAAACATTTAGGCTTTCAGCGGCTCATTTGGGACCATGTGTGGAGCAAAACGTGATAACTCCATAAACTTGACTGCATATTGTTACACCGTCATGGACCCTTGGGTCAAATGTAGAAACTCCTCTACTTTCGCATCTCGGGTGGCAACTGGGAAGTATTTTCCAAAGAAGACCTCCCTGAAACGGCTCCAGGTAATAGATGTATACCTTGGACCCTGCTCCTCCACCAGCTTTGCTGACCTCCACCACCTCTTGGCCTTGCCAACCAATTTTAAGGTGGCGCATTGTACCTTCTACTCCTCAATACATTGTAGAACAATCAGGAGATCCTCTATCTCTTCAATTCGGTCCTCAGGTACAATCGAGTTTGCACCTCCTTCAAAAGACGGTGGACTCATTTGGGTAAAATGCTGAAAAGTGCAACCCCCGTCTGCCATTGGCTGACCCTACTCTCTCCGAGCTTCCTTCTTAGTATGATGTGCTATGCTACGTAACAGTGCCGAGACATCAACGTCATCCTCACTAGAGGTATCTAGGTGTATATGTCCCCTGGTATCAACATCCTTCCCCCTAGGATCCATCCTAAAGATAGAATAGAAACAGATTTAGAATCTCCTCATTTATCATAACCGAAACAAGTTTGACATGAAAAGTTACTATCTCTGTGCATGTAATTTCTTCTTGTTTTTTATTTTATTTTTTTATTTTATGAATTTTGGCTAACTAATTTCCCCTATTCTTGTGTGTAGGTGATTTAAGAGGTCCAGGTGGCAGCTGGACTGACGGGCATGGCATCTTCATTATTGCATTTTTTTTTTCTATAATGCATATACCCCCGGGTTGCTTCCCCCTACAACTCCTGTTTGTAACATTATGTATTTCTTGTATGTAACCTGCATGTACCCCGCAGGCTTTTGTACTACGACTGTTATTTGTACCACATTCCTATATCCTTTCCCTATATGTATGTCATATTAGTTCTTTTGTGTGCGCATCACGTTTGTATCCTGCATAGCACGTGTTCCCCCTCCTCCTTTTACATAATAGAATGTGACATCATCTTTCAATTTTGACTTCAGAGTTGACCCATTTGACCCCAGCAACCCTATGGTCAATAAAACATGACCTTAAAGCCCAATCAAAACCTGATTTTAAAATTAAAGACTCAATTTAAAACCAAAAAACTCAGTTTGAATGACTTAGTCAACAAATTCCTACACTCAAACTAAAGAAAAGGACTAAATTTTGAAACTTAAAGAATTCAACTAAATGTACTAAAAACTTAATTACAAGGACTCTTTTTTTTTTTGTTTTTGAAAATATGGGACTCAACTAAACGATATCAGGACACAAATTTAAAATTAAAATGCTTAATGAAAGGAAATGAAGGAGACTCTATTTTATGATCTAAAACTTGACTTTAAAAGACTCAATTTTCAAAAGGACTCTGTTTACGCACTAAGAATCAAATTTAAGATTCAAAAGACTTGATTTCAAGATTTAGGGAATTTTTTAAAGCTGAAATGACTCGATTTTTGGAAATACCAGGCCTATTTTACCAAACCTAACCCAAAAGAAAGACTCCAGTTTCGAAGAAGACTTAATTAAAAATAACCAGGACTCCTATCTGAACCAAAACACTAGGGTTTGACCAGACTTTAGATCAGCTTCATTATACTGGGCCTTTTTAGGGAAGCTTGGTTATAATTAGGGTGTCTACACTTCACATAAATAACAATTTGAAAGCAATTGAATTATGAAGCAACAAATCGAGGTATGGTACCAATTTTCATAGGTCAAACCCTTCATGCCATGCAAAGGGTTTCACGACACTACTTATAAAAACCCCATCTGTGAGATATGGATTAAATAAATAAGAAAAGAGTAAGCCAGTAATTTGAGCAAGCTTCGTCAATGAAGCCAGTGTTTTTGTTGACGAAGGCCCTTCTATCATTCGGCAACAAAATGTAGAGGTTTGTCGATGAGGAGAAGTCGAGTGATTTTGGGAAATCCTGAAATCTCATGCTCGTTAATAAGGCCACTGCGACGCTGACGAGGTTAGCCGAGTCAAAGGCTCTATAAATATCCATTTCCTCTGCTTCTTGGCTAAGTTATCAAAATTCTCTTTCTCTCTCTCTAGAACTCGAAGATCCACTCTTTATTTCTCTCACTCTCTCTAAATTTCTTCGTTGTTTGTCGTTAGAATCGACGATCCGACGTTACTACGAGGATGAGGGAAGGAATCTTTATGTGTTATGTGAAACGGATCTTCATTTTGAGGTCTTCGGGTTTTTACCCAAAAAAAATTGAGGTAAGGTTCGGTTTTCATTTTTGTTTTCGTAGATTTGTAAAGAGTAAGATTGTAAGTGATTATCGTATTGTGATTTATAGGTTTTGGGAACTCGGTTCGCTGTTTAGGAGCCATAGAGTTCGTGTTTGGATTTTTGAGGAAAGGGGATTCTGTTTTTATCGGTTAATTTTTAAATTGGATTCGGTAGAACTGTGGTTCATAATCCTGTGTATATTTTGGCTAGTTATTTGGGGAAATCTAATAGGTAAAAATTATGGGGTTTTTACGTTACAATTTTGGGAAAATGGGGGCATTGGGTTGCATCTCTGGTTTCGTTGGAAAACTGTGGTTATATTGTTGAGTATATTGTGTTATGGAGATGGCCTTGCCTTAACTTGTTTTAAAATGTATTCTAAAAATCATGATTTTGTGATTACCAAATAAGTGTGGAATGAATTGTTATATGAATATGCATTGAGTTGTGATATGTTGAAATGAGATATAGGAACGTGTGTTCTGAATTGTTCTAGATTGTAAAAGAGTGTTCGGCTCTATATTTGAGGGTGTGAAATATCACTTGCCAGTGGCAAGAGTGTCTGACTCTATATTCGAGGGCGTGAAATATCACCTCTTACCAGCTGATCACCGAAGGGTGTGGATCCACCAAATGTACTAGTACGATGTCATGGGAGCCTGGGGCTACTCCATGTGCCGGGGACACCGTGTAATGCGGATCGGCTTCATGCAAAAGAGTGTGACGATACTAGGTTGATTGATCATGTGTGTGTTGAGAACTATACTTGAACTGTATTTTGGAAATACTGGAACTGAACTGTGTTATGTTTTATGTCATGATAACACTTATATGTCACACACCGATATAACTTGAATCTGCCTTACTGAGATGTGTCTCACCCCTATCATACATATGTTTTTTTAGGTCCTTCGAGTAACCAGAACTAGTGTCCTAGTGAGTGTGGTGGTCAGTTTACTACATGGAGTACTTGTGTAAGTACTTGGACTGTAACTGGTTGTCGTTTTGGGTATTGCTAGCACCCTGGGTCATGTTTTGTAATATGGAGCTTAAACTTTGTTTGTATAAACTTTGGTATGGTACGATGTATATATGGAATGAACTTTTTCTGCTGTGTATATGTCATGTATGTGGATGTGTATAGGGTGTACGGGAACCCCACGAGGTCGGATTCTCATTTATTATAGTATCATGTGTGTTTTTTATGATACATGGACATGTTAGGTTATTACATCACATCGTGGGGCCCATTGCTGGGTTTGGAGCGTGACAGTTTGGTATCAGAGCTAACCAGGTTGCTAGGTCTTGTAGACTTGGTTAGGTGTTAATGTGTGTACATACCAGAGCATAGGATGTCGTGAATGGGTAGAGTAGGTCAAGGGTCATCTTGTAGTTAGACAAGGATACGTTGACGATATTCTATGTTTTTCCTGAAATGACGATTTCAGTAAAACCACGACCAACCATTGATGGTTTTGTGTCGATGTGATAGGACAGACCTGGACCCATGAGATTGGTAGTTAACATGATTAGATGTCAATAATTGTGTAAACTGTATATGACGTAGGAATTCTAACCGATTCCTATTCTATTTTCAGAATGGAGCCTAAGGAAAATAACTTGGATAGTAGCTCTGAGGGGACTACGAGAGATGAGTCTCCTTCTGTGCCTCGAGGGTTAACAAGGTAGGTTATGCGAGAGATCGAGTAGAGTGTTAGGAGACGTGAATGTTCTCCTACTGCTTCTTGGTGTACCATCGAGAGGTTCACACGTATGCAGCCTCTGACGTTTTCAAGAGGACTTGATCTAATGATAGCAGAGGACTAGGTTGAGAAGACAGAAGGATTCTGAAGGTCCTACACTGTACAGATAAGCAGAGAGTCCTCTACGCTACCTTCTAGCTGTCTGGGGAGGCAAGGCGATGGTGGACTATGGTGAGTTTGCTGGAGAAGCAGAGAGTTGGTCCAACAAAGATGATGTGGACCTGCTTCAAGGAAGTGTTCTTTGATAGATACTTCCCAGCCTCCACACGCAATGCTAAGGCAGATGAGTTCTCTGTTTTGACACAGGGAGATATGATGGTGTAGAGGTATGCTACTCGATATATAGAGTCATCTCATTTCGCACCATACTTGATCTCGAACGAGTACGAGAAGACTCAAAGGTTCGAGAAGGACCTAAAGAAAGACATCTGCAAATTAGTGGGTATGCTGCAGATCTATGAGTTTTTGATTTTGGTGGATAAGGCCACTGTGATCGAGATCGGCATTCGGAAGGATGAGGTGGATCAGGAACCGAAGAAGAGGCTGATGCCATTTGGTTCTCGTTAGAGATCATGGAAGAAGAGGAACAATGGCTCGAGCTACTGCCAGAATATCGAGCATTAGGGTTCTCAGGTGGATCAGTCACGTGAACATTGTATCAGGTGCCACAAATGGCATGAAGGTGAGTGCCAGTCATTTAGGGGTAACCGTTACAGTTGTAGCAAATCAGGCCACATGGCTCGTGACTGCTGCACACTGAAGGGAGACACGCTTGCATCTAGTGTGAACTGGGGTAGCAATTAGATACCTCGAGGAACCATCCAAACGAACACAGCTCCGGTGAGGGTATATTCTCTTACTCTAGCGGATGCTGACCATGCGGGAAATGTAGTGACAAGTACCTTGTTATTTCTTTCAAATAGAGTTGTTGTTTTATTTGATTCGGGTGCAACCCATTTTTTGTATCTATGATCTTTGTAAACCTGTGTGGGGTTGAGACCCAAGTTATGAATAAAGGTTTATCTATAGCTACATCGTCTGGGAGTGTAACGTCATGTAGGAGGATGTTAGGAGGCTGCCCAATAAAAATTCAGGGAAGGCTGTTACCAGTGAATCTTGTGGTGTACGATATGTCTGGTTTTGACATTATATTGCAGATGGATTGGTTATCCTCTGGTTATGCTGTGATCAATTGTCGAGGAAAGGTAGTAGTGTTCAGACCTCATAGGGAGTAAGAGTATAAGTTTGTAGGATTGTGTGTGCATTCGACGCCACAAATTCTATCGGCATTATAGGCGTGGAGGTTACTTTTAGACGGATGTAAGGGACACTTAGCTTGCATGAAGGAACCACCGCGGGTGAGTTGAAGCTCGAGGATATTCAAGTGGTTAACGAGTTCCCGAATGTGTTTCTAGAAGATTTACCCAGTTTACCTCCGGATCGCGAGGTAGAGTTTGCGATAGAGTTACTTCCTGGCAAGGCACCGATCTCTAAAGCTCCATACCAGATGGCTCAGACAGAACTTCAGGTGTTGAAGGAGCAGTTGCAGGAATTACTGGAAAAGGGCTTTATCCGACCTAGTGTTTCGCCCTAGGGAACTCCAGTTTTATTCGTGGAGAAGAAGGACAGGTTGATGTGCATGTGCATTGATTATCATGAGATCAACAACGTGACTATAAAGAACCGTTATCCATTGCTTCATGTTGATGATCTCTTTGACTAGCTATAGGGGACGCAGATCTTTTTGAAGATCGACCTATAGTCAGGGTATCATCAGGTGAGGGTTAGATTTGAGGATGTTGTGAAGACTGCTTTCTGAACTAGATAAGGCCACTACGAGTTCTTAGTCATGCCTTTTGGGTTGATGAATGCTCCAGCAGTGTTCGTGGATTTGATGAATAGGGTTTTCCATGAGTACTTGGACCAGTTTGTAGTGGTGTTTATCGATGACATTTTGGTATATTCGAGGAGTACGGAAGAGCATAAAAACCACCTGAGGTTGGTACTAAAGATTCTACGAAAGAGGAAGTTGTATGCCAAAATGTAGAAATGTGGGTTCTGGTTGAAGCAGGTCATTTTTTTAGGCTATGTGGTTTCTAATGACGGTATCTTAGTTGATCCAAAGAAGATTGAAGTTGTGGTCGACTGGGTGAGACTGAAAAGTGTGTAGGAGGTTCAAAGTTTCCTAGGACTGGAGGATTATTATCGTCGGTTCATGGAGGGATTCTCTATGTTGTCTGGGTCTCTGACACGATTGACCAGGAAGGGTGTGAAGTTTGATTGGACCAATGATTGCGAGTAGTGTTTCCAAGAGTTGAAACACCAATTGGTTACTACTCCGACCATTCCTTCTAGGGATGGCGGTTTTGTGATCTATAGCGATGCATCTCTGAAGGGTTTGGGATGTGTGCTTATGCAATGGGGTAAGGCAATAACTTATGCTTCTCGGCAACTTAAGGAATACGAGAAGAATTACCCTGCATATGATCTGGAATTAGCTGCTGTAATTTATGCACTGAAGATTTGGCGACACTACCTGTATGGTGTTCAATGCGAGATTTTCATTGACCACAAAAGCCTCAAGTACTTTTTCATACAGAAGGATTTGAACTTGAGGCATAGACGGTGGTTTGATCTGATCAAAGACTATGATTGCGCCATCAGTTATCACCTGGGGAAAGCTAACGTGGTAGCTGATACATTGAGTCAGAAGTCGGAGCATACAAGTGTATCTGTAATTGTAGCTTAGCATCATATCAAACAGAATTTGGAAAGCTTTGGCATAGAGTTGGTGGTCGGAGATCATTAAGCTTTCGTTTCTAGCTTGGTGATCTAGGCGACTTTGTTTGAGCATATTAAAGCCACGCGGGCTAGGGATGCAGAGTTAGTTGAGACTGTGGAGAAAGTGCAACAAGGGTTGGCTGTGGATTTTGACATCTTTGATGGAGGTGTGTTGAGGTTTGGAACCAAGCTGTGTGTTCCAAATGATGACGAGATCAGAAGGACGATTTTGGAAGAAGCGCATCGTTCTTTGTATATGGTACATGCTAGTAGCACGAAGATGTATCGGGATTTGTGTGAGTCCTTCTGGTAGAGTGGTAGGAAAAGTGAAATTGCTTGGTTTGTGGAGCAGTTTCTGACATGTCAAAAGGTGAAAGCTGAACATCAGAGCCCAACAGGGCCATTACAGCCCTTAGCTATTCTGGAGTGAAAATGGGAGCACATTTACATGGACTTTGTTACCAGATTGCCGCTAGCACTTCACGGGCAGAATACCATTTGGGTAATCGTGGATAGGTTGACGAAATCTGCTCACTTTGTACTAATGAAGGTTAGCTACCCTTTGAGTAGGCTAGCAGACTTGTACGTGCATAAGATAGTCATAATGCACGGGGTACCAGTGTCCATTGTGTCAGATCAAGACCTAAGGTTTACCTCTCGATTCTGGAAGAGCTTGTAGGAAGCATTGGGGACGAAGCTTACTTTCAGTACAACGTTCCACCCTGATACTGATGGACAGTCAGATAGAATAATACAGATCTTAGAGGATATGTTACAGGCTTCCGTGTTAGACTTCGGTGGTGGTTGGATCCAGTTTTGCCACTAGTAAAGTTAGCTTATAATAATAGCTTCCAAGTTAATATCGAGATGGCACCGTTCGAGGCTCCGTATGGTTGGAGGTGTCAGTCTCCTCTGTATTGAGATGAGGTTGGTGAACGTCAGGTTTTAGGATTTGAACTCGTGTAGCAAGCATCTACGAAGGTAGGTTTGACCCGGGATAGGATTAAATCAGCTCATAATCGGCAAAAGAGTTACACGAATGTTTACCGTTGTGAGTTGGAATTCGAGGTGGGGGGTAAGATATTCCTGAGAATCGCTCTAATGAAAGGGGTGATGAGATTCGAGAAGAAGGGCAAGCTAAGCTAGAGGTATATCAAACCATTCAAAGTTCTTGAGCGAGTGGGTCTGGTAGCCTACAGGATTGCACTACCCCCAGCGCTCTCGAGGATCCACAATGTGTTTCACGTATCCATGTTGAGGAGGTATGTGTCGGATTAGTCTCATGTTATTAGTTACGAGAACTTAGAAATTAGGGATGCTTTAGCATATGAGGAGGTACCCATTCAAGTTCTAGACTGTAAAGTTCATAAGCTACGTACCAAGGATATACCGTTAGTGAAGGTATTGTGGCGGAATCGTGAGGTTAAGAAAGCTTCTTAGGAATTAAAAGCAGAGATACGCCGGAAGTATCCACAATTATTCTGAGAGGTAGTTTGGATAGTAGAGTCAGTTGAGTACGTGTGAATAATGCTGCTATTGTATTGTGATAGGTGGTTCGTATGTGGGAGTTTGTGTTATTGTGAACTCTCGAGACAGTATATGTATGTAACCATGATGTTTCTCCGCCATAAGCGAGAGTATGTATGTATTGTGGCGGGGTTGCGATGTAAGTGGCCGCCGACTCTTCTTAGAGTAGGTATGTGTATGCGATTGTGTGGATGAGTTTGTAAATGAGAAATTACAAATTTTGAGGATGGAATTTTTGTAAGGAGGGGAGGTTGTAAGAACCTAACCTATGAGATATGGATTAAATAAATAAGAAAAGGGTAAGACAGTAATTTGAGTAGGCTTCATCGACGAAGCCAATGTTTTCGTCTAAGAAGGCCCTTCTATCGTTCGGTGATGAAATGCACAAGTTCGTCAACGAGGAGAAGCCGAGAGATTTTGGGAAATCCTGAAATCTCAGGCTCAGCGACGAGGCCACCACGACGTCAACGAATTTCCTTCGCTGGCTCGTCAATGAAGATGCCGCCTTATCGACAAGGTTGGCCAAGTCAAAGGCTCTATAAATATCCATTCCTTTGCTTCTTGGCTAAGTTATCAAAATTCTCTCTCTCTCTCTCTCTAGAACTCAAAACTCCATTCTCTCTTTCTCTCTAGATTTCTTTGTCGTTCGTCGTTATAATCGACGATCCGATGTTACTACAAGAATCAGGGAAGGAATCTCTACGTGTTCTATGGAACAGATTTTCGTTTTGAGGTCTTCGGGTTTTGACCCAAAAAAAATTAAGGTAAGGTTCGATTTTCATTTTTGTTTCAGTAGATTTGTAGAGAGTAAGATTGTAAGTGATTATCGTACTGTGATTTATAGGTTTTGGGAACTTGGTTTGCTGTTTAGGAGCCGTAGAGTTCGTGTTTGGATTTTCTAGGAAAGGTAAGGGGATTCTGTTTATATCAGTTATTTTTTAAATCAGATTTGGTAGAACTGTGGTTCATGATCTTATGTATGTTTTAGCTAGTTATTTGGGGAATAATGGGTAAAAATTACGGGGTTTTCACATTACAGTTTTGGGAAAAGGGGAACGTTGGGTTGCATCTATGGTTTCATTGGAAAATCGTGCATATATTGTTGAGTATATTGTATTATGAAGATGGCCTTATGTTGACTAGTTTTAAACTGTATTCTGAAAATCATGATTTTGTAATTATCAAATAAGTGTGGAATGAAATGTTTTATGAATATGCATGGAGTTGTGATATGCTGAAATGAGATATATGAACGTGTGTTTCGAATTGTTGTAGGTTGTGAAAGAGTGTCTGGCTCTATATCCAAGGGTATAAAATATCACTTGCTAGTGGCATGAGTGTCCAGCTCTATATCCAAGGGTGTGAAATATCGCCTCTTACCGGCTGATCACCAGAGGGTGTGGATCCACCAAATGTACCGGTACGATGCCATGGGAGCCTGGGGCTACGCCATGTGCCGGGGACATTATGTAATGTGGGTCGGCTTCGTGCTGAAGAGTGTGACGAAACTAGGGTTATTGTCTGTGTTGAAAACTATACTGGAACTGTATTATGGAAATATTGGAATTGAATTGTGGAAAAATAATGGAACTGAACTGTGTTATGTTTTATATCATGATAACACTCATATGCCACACACTGATATAACCTGAATCTTGTTTACTGAGATGTGTCTCACCCTTATCATACGTATGTGTTTTTAGGTCCTTCGAGTAACCAGAACTAACATCCTAGTATTGGGAGCATGGTGGTCGGTTTACTGCATGGAGTACTTGTGTAAGTACTTGGACTGTAACAGGGTTGTCGTTTTGGGTATTGCTGGCACCCTGGGTTTTGCTTTGTAATGTGGAGCTTAGACTCTATTTGTATAGACTCTGGTATAGTATGATGTATGTATGGAATGAACTTTTCCATACTTATATGTCATATATATGGATGTGTATAGGGTATACAGGAACCCCATGGGGTTGGACCCTCATTCATTATAGTATCATGTGTGTTTTGTATGATACAGGGACATATTAGGTTACTACATCACACCCTAGGCCCATTGTCGGGTTCGGGGCGTAACACTACTTGTATCACATATGTTTAACTTGTAAGTTGAAAGAAAACCACAAACTCACTACATAAACATGTTCACTTTTTTTATAAGTCTCAAATACTTTATACATGGTAGGCAGTAAACAGTAAGTATAAAATAAACATGAGAGTTAAGTGGTAAAGAGCAAAAAAATGTTATTCATTTTATTAGTTCTCCGTTGATAACATGTATTTAGTGAGGGAAACAATTAGGCTAAACATATGTACAATAGCTAGTAAATTTTGCAATGATTGATGGACATTAATATTTTTCTAAAGAACTTTTTATATGATTCCTAGTCTAGCACAAATAAACATCAACATGTTTGAAGAATCATACTCCTTTTTTTCCTTGGGCGCCACACCACTTAAAGAACAAAACCTACACTACTATTTACATAATAGTTGCCTACCTAAGTGGTACAAGAAAAGCAGTTAGAAGCAAGCATAAAGCTCTCAATAAGCTTCATTCATTACACTAGCCATGTTTGTTTAATAACATTATTGTACCATTTTTCTCATCTATAAAGTGGACATATTTTCAAATTGTCATTACCCACTTGGGTAGGAGAAAGGGATTATTACCTTAAACTAACTAAAGTACAATGTTGATTAAGTTATATTCAACTACAAAAAATAGTTTTCATCTTTTATGTTTATTTTAAATTAAAAAACCAATACCTTATTTTCATTGGTTTCTAACTCTTATTGGAAAACATCTTTTTATTTTTTAATATTATAATTTCCTTACTCTATGTTCAGAAACATTGAATCAAATCTTTGAATTGGGTTTGTCTGAATTATGACAAATACAATACAAAATTATATTCAGTTTCTTCTCACTCCACACAAATCTAAATCTAAGTCTCAAACTCCATGTTGTCAATACAACCTTATATAATTATTAAAAAATTAAAAAAAGTATGTTGCATGTTTTGTAATTATTTTGAAAGTTAGAATAATTTTTTTTTTTTTTTAAATTGTACGACTAAACAAACTCTTTGTTTTTCACTTTTTTTTTAATGCTGTACAAATCTAGCATGAAAAAGTAAAAAATAAGTTAAATTGTAATTCTTTGAAAAACTAAAATTAAAAATTAAAAAACATTCTCCACATGCCTTAATAATTTTATTTTTTATTTCTATTTTTTCAAATACTTAAAAAAAATGTCACCTAGTTTTTTGTTTTCCAAATTTGTACTGAAAAAAGTGGAAAATTTTCTTTTCTTATTTTTTTTTATTAAAACCTAAATACTAAAAATTAATATTTTTATAATTATTTAAAAGTATAAACAAAAAATAAAAATTATTCTCCATAACTACAAAGACCCTAATCTTTTCACAGCCTGAGCAAACTGTACACCTAGCATGGCAGCAAAAAGATCATGCTGAACAGGGAAGAAGAAGCATCGTAACAGTGGGAGATAAAAAATAAAAAATTGGAGAGCTATTTAGGGTCAATCGATAATAAACCAAAGATGAAGACATTAGTAATAGTAGGTTAGTGATGGAATAATTTAAGATGGAATTGTGGGACCCACTGTGGTGGGGTATACACATTCTCAAATCGTATCCCTTCCTCCCCCTTATATATTTATGTGCTCTCCCAGTTTTTTCTAGCTCGGAGGCAAGTTTGAAGCACCTCATTCATTAACTTCTTCTTTGCCCCCAACTACTGCCACCACCACCACTACCGCCGCGACCACCGCCGCCGCCCCCGCCGCCGGAAGTAGCCACTCACCCAGTTCTTAGACAATAACACCCGCGTCCATCCTAAACTGCATAAAACCAAAATCAGAGCATATAAATACCGATCGCAACTGCCAGCCGCCCGCCAAAGATGTCGGAGCCCAACGAGCCGGCTGTCCTTGCGTACCCCCCGCAGCCCAATTCTTCACAAACAATACTACAGCTCAGCTTGTATCCCATAACTTTGAGGGTCTCTCTCTCTCTCAAAATAAATATTTCCGTTTATATATACCTAGTTTTTTGAAATATTAATATATATATATTTATATTTATATTTATATGCACCGTCGATTATTTAAAAGATGCATCATAACATATATTAAATGTAATCATCTTCCTAGCTAGCTAGTTATCAAGGGGAGACTTCCTCGGTTAATCAAAAAAAATAAAAAAAAGGAACAGGCTAGTATTATGGTGTGGGGCATTCTTGTGCTGATTTTCTTATATTTTGATTCCTTGCAGTTCGAGGAAGTGGTGTACAAGGTGAAATTGGAGGAGAAGGGGGGGTGCTGGGGCAGCACTACATGGAGCGCCACCAAAGAGAAGCCAATACTAAATGGGATAACCGGCATGGTCTGCCCCGGAGAGATACTGGCCATGCTGGGCCCCTCCGGCAGCGGCAAAACCACCCTCCTCACCGCCCTCGCTGGCCGCCTCTCCGGCAAGCTCTCCGGAAAGATCACCTATAACAGCCACCCATTCTCCGGTTCCATCAAACGCCGAACCGGCTTCGTCACCCAGGACGACGTTCTCTACCCGCACCTCACCGTGACTGAGACACTCCTCTTCACCGCCTTCCTACGACTGCCCAACAGCCTCACCCAGGACGAAAAGGCCCGGCACGTGGAGCGAGTCATTGCAGAGTTAGGCCTCAGTCGGTGCCGGAACAGCCTGATCGGGGGACCGCTCGTTCGCGGGGTGTCGGGCGGGGAGAAGAAGAGGGTGAGCATAGGCCAGGAAATGCTGATCAACCCTAGCTTGCTTCTGCTGGACGAACCGACATCCGGGTTGGACTCGACCACGGCTCAGCGGATCATGACCACGGTGAAGCGGCTCGCAGGCGGTGGCCGGACCGTCGTCACCACCATACACCAGCCGTCGAGCCGGCTCTACCACATGTTTGACAAGATAGTGTTGCTGTCTGAGGGCAGCCCCGTATACTGTGGCCCTGCAGCGACTGCCATGGAGTATTTCTCCTCCATTGGCTTCTCAACCTCCATCACCATCAATCCAGCTGATCTCTTACTCGATCTTGCTAACGGTAATTATACTTTCTTTTGTCGGAATTAGTTATTATGTCTTTCTTCTTTCATTGAGAAATTTAAACTGAAAAAAGTCGTCAAATGAGGGACAGGAGCAGGTGTCCTCTCTTCATATAATTTGATTAATTTCCTCCATGGATCCTTTCTTTCACATGAAACAGAGATCATATGAGTAGCCCTACACAAAGTGGTACTTTGGTTAGATGATTGTAACTTTGCATAAAAGAAGAATAATTTTGATACCCCATGCACTACCCCACCCACACACAACTCCCCTTTAACTGTACGTGACAAACTTTTGTTTCTCCCCTTAGCCATACTTCAAATGTCATCATCCCAATTCCTCCTCCCCCCTCCCCTCCCCGCCCACCCCCCACCCCCCCCCCCCCCCCAAAAAAAAGGAACAAAAAAAAAAAAGAAGGAAATTTCTGGGTATGCCAAAATATGGAAAATTGATTCTTTGAAATAATGGACATTCCACTTTTCATGAGAATGAAAATTGAAATTTTCAGGGATCAGCCCGGATTCGAAGAACGGAGTGACGAACCAGAACGAGAGCACAGAAGAGGAGCAAAAGTCAGTGAAGAAAGCTCTAATGTCCGCTTATGAGAAGAACATATCAACAAGGCTCAAGGCCGAGCTCTGCAGCTCTGATGTGATCAGTAGCTACAATAACTGTAGTACAAAAGATGCTTACGCAAGTAAGAAAGCATTAATATTCACTTTTACATTTGCTTTTGTTAATTTGCTTATAATTTTGTTCAGCTAAAGTATTCTGGGCGGTTATATACATGTATATATAAAATTAATTAGGTGGGCGTGTGGTTGCATGTTTAGGGATTGAAGGGCAATGGGGAGAGCAGTGGTGCACAGGGTGGTGGCATCAGTTCAAGGTGTTGATACAGAGGGGAATGAGGGAGCGTAGGTTTGAAGCGTTCAACAAGCTACGAATCTTCCAAGTCATTAGCGTTGCTGTACTTGGTGGACTTCTATGGTGGCATACCCCTACATCCCACATTGAAGACCGGGTGAGAATTTCTTATCATACTCCTCTCTCTCTCTCTCTCTCTGTATATACATATATATGGGGGGTTTTAAACTTTTACATGACATACGGTACAGCCACTGAAAAGCAATGTTTTAATGACATTAATAGGACAGTGGGACTTGAGCAATGATCCACTGGATTAGTGATCAGATTAGATTACTTTAGATTTTTTTTTTTTTATTATTTATTTTTTAGTTTTATACGCTTTGTTTTCATTGATTTTGCATACTTTGTGGGAAGATTGATTAAGTGATATTCATTTTCATTTAATTTTATATACATTTATTAAAGGTTGAGTTAATTTTTTTATATTTTTAATTATTATATATATATATATATATATATATAAAACTATAAATACCTATGGCAATTAAACGTTTAAACTTATTATATGGTGATATATGATAAATAATTTTTTTTCTTTATTAAAAGTTTAGGAATTCAAATCTCTAATTTTTTTTTTTTTTTTAATGAGGGATAGTCTATTGTGTTAGGTCCAACTAAGGCATATTATTGAAGTGAAATCAAGTTGCGTAGACCTAGAAATTAGTCAAAATTATCGATTCTTATTTCTGACATTTTTCCAAAATCTACTACCTACAAAACCAACCTTAGAGAATCTACCTTGTAACTGAATTTCTCAAACTTGCCTTTGAAACTTGTGACAAGTTATATGTGATAAAAATATTTGAACTTTAAAAAAAAAAATTTAATGCAAGTATTGACAAGTTTTAGTTTAAGAATTTCAAACTTGTGAACCCAAAATTTAGAACTTGTAAATATAACTAGTTCATGAAATTGATCATGAGTTTTATAACTACAAATTAAATTTAGGAACCATCTTAAAACAAATAAAGTTAATTTGACTAGTAAGTTTTAGGTTTCAATTTTTTAAAACTAGCCTTAGGCAACTTTGAGATTTTGAATACAAAACCTACTCATCCTCATTTGTAGGACAAGGATTCATGGTGTGACTTCAACTACAGCTATGTGATTGAGTTCAATTCAATCTCTACCAATTTAATTGTGTGGTGCAAAGTTGGATACACCATAGATGTATCATTGAGCTATCTAAATAGGTCAAAATTTCTCTCTTTAAGGGAGGTATAAAAGTTCATCCACTCTATGCTTACGGCACGACACGTGTCTCTTATGATTGATCAAATAATTCATGAGGTATGCACGCGTCATTAGTCATAGCTAAGTATGATGTAAATAAAAATGTTAAATAAGCTGCAATAAAAATCTAATCACATCATATTTGGGGAAAAAAAAACATGGATAATTTTTTTTTGCATATAGTTGGTTTCTAACAAAAACGTCACAATCAAAACAATGACATCCATTCGAAATGGTGGTGTCCGCTTTATCCAAATGGCGTACCTTCATTGAGACCAGACTACCATGGAATGTACCTAGGAAACTTTACCTTGTCCTGGCTATATGGAGTTGGACATCTAGTAACCCATATATGATTTTGACATCATTCAAATGTACGCCACATTTCAAAGTTTCATAACAAACATCTAGGGGGCAAAAAAAAAAAAAAAACTATGTACATAGATATATGCATGCATGCATGCATGCATACATACATACATACATACATACTAACCAATTGTTGCTCCAACAAAATGCAGATTGCCTTGATCTTCTTCTTCTCTGTTTTCTGGGGCTTCTACCCACTCTACAATGCTGTTTTCACATTTCCACAAGAACGAAGAATGTTGATGAAGGAAAGATCATCTGGGATGTATCGCCTTTCCTCCTACTTCCTGGCCAGGACCTTCGGAGACTTGCCTCTGGAGCTTGCACTCCCAACAGCCTTCGTCATCATAATATACTGGATGGGAGGGCTCAAACCTGATCCCGCAACATTCATACTCTCCCTTCTCGTTGTACTCTTCAATGTCCTCGTCGCGCAGAGCCTCGGCTTGGCATTCGGTGCCATGCTTATGGACATAAAACAGGCCACTACTCTAGCTTCTGTCACAACTCTAGTCTTCCTCATAGCTGGGGGATACTACGTTCAACAGATCCCTCCCTTCATAGTTTGGCTTAAGTATTTGAGCTATAGCTACTATTGTTATAAGCTTCTTCTCGGAGTTCAGTACAGTGAGAATGACTATTATGAGTGCTCAAAGGGAGTGATGTGCCGGGTTGTTGATTTTCCGGGTGTCAGATCAGTTGGGATAAACCATTTGTGGGTGGATGTGGGCATTATGGCCTTGATGTTGGTGGGCTATCGGTTGGTTGCATACTTAGCATTGTGCCGGGTGCAGATGAGGTGATTTTAGATGGCTAGAACGAGGAACATTTCCACCAAGAAGGCAGTTCAAACTTGGAAGAGTATTAGGATTTTTGGGTTCTTCAATTGAGTAATAATGTTAGCTTTAGATGGAAATCATGTCGGGTTTTGAACTGAGCAATCAGTTCAGAATTTTGATGTGCTACCTTTTAGCTGATGGCATAGACAATACTAACTTGGAATTTGGAAGAAGTTCAATTTTTCTGCAAAAATACCCCACAACATCCTGGAATAAACTTGCGAAATACACACACATTTACATTTAAGCCAATAATTTGAACAGCTAATAGAAGCAATACTGCAATACCACCAAACCTTACAATCACTTCATGATCCAAGATGTTGACATGTAATAGACCCAATGCACATTTTTTTCAAAAAATTAATAATAAAAACTGGAACATCCGCCAATGTGGATCTTGAATGGTTCGGCTGCAATGCCTAAAACATAAAGCACACCGGGAAAGAATTTTCTAATTTTTCAGACTAAATTGCATTGGAGAAGAGAAAATGAGAATGAGGAAAATGTGCAATTCGTTTTTTTTTTTTTTTTTGAGAGAGAGAGAGAGAGAGAGATCAAACAGCAGAAGCTGACTTTGAAGCCCACTATACTTTTCTGCAGAACCAGATTCTGAATCCGCGTGGGGCATCTAGAGTCGAGCGTTGCGTTTATTTAATAGCTTCCTGATCAACAAGAAGAAAGACAGCACTCATCAGAAAAACAACTGGGGGAGCACATGATAGTGATAATAAAAAAGAGAAAAACAAGACAGAGCACAGGCTTTTCGTTATGTTTCTTTTTTGGTAATATTCTATTTTTCTTAATAAATAGGGAGCGAGAGATTTGGATTCCACCTGTTTGATTTAATCTTCTGGTCAAGATGGAGCTTTTGGGGCTTGTGAGACATCCACGAGCACCCCACTAACATTGTGCCAATCATGTGAGATTCTTCTCCCAGCCAACTTGAAAAATAATGATTAAGGTAATGATTGAAAAAAGGAACAAAGGTGCACCACAAATTAATAATTAATATCTTCATCAAAATGTGATCTACTAGTTATTAGTATTAGTCAAGTATGCATAATTTCTGCTAAGATGAGACTTGATCTCCCCCCCCCCACCAAAAAAATAATGTTTGCGCGCAACTGCGCATGCATATTAATTTTTGCTGGGTTAAAGGCTAGAGAGTGGAGAGATCAGAGCATAGAAAAGGCAAACCCTAATCCTAATGGACAAAATCATCCACAGAAAAAATTTTTGAAGGCACTAACTGATGGGAGGAGGTCACCCACGTGGTAGTGTAGACACTAAAGATCAATGAAGCTTGGTGGACGCCCATGCACTAAGCAAGAAAATGACACCCAAAATCCTTGTCATTTCCTACTTAACTTGAGTAGAATGCACCATCCACAGTGCCACACCAAACTTCTCTGCTTGAACTAATAGAAAAGACAAGAAAATTTTCATACTCATCCTTTTAAGACAAGAAAATAAAGCTGTTTGAATGATCAAGGAACACTGGAATGGCCAGTACTGACAAGTGATTTGAGCGTACACAGAGGAATGCAAAAACAAACAAGCCTTGACCATTTGAGAACACAGATTGAGATAATTTTCATTGATGGTAGCAAACATACTTCAGGGGCCCATTTAACTTTCATTCTTATTAAAACACCCCAGTGTTATTTAACGAAAGACAGCAGGACTTTTTCAGCAAAATCCATGGATGCACATTTGCAATCAAATTCACAATTGAGTCTTAAAGTGAGGAACAAAAATTCTTTGATTCAATAATAATCAAATTCATTGGTCCATTTGCTTCTTCCGTAAATCGAGCTTTTTGATCCACATGCCTTGATTCCAGAGAAAATAGTCCATAGCCATGGAGAAAACAGCACCAGCATGAAATTTTTCTCTCTTTCAAATTCAAAAGTAATCAGAGCAGTCTTTTATGTAACAATTCGATGTTTTATGATAACAATTTTCAATTGATTTGGTTACTCTAATAAGAGACTTAAACAAATATGGCATATATAAATAAATTAGTTCACAAAGTTACCATAACCATCTCTCTTTCTTTTCGTTTAATTAAATGAAGGTTAAGAAGATGCCTACATAAGCTTGAAAAAGGAATACAACTCTGATATTTTGTCACTATGTCAATTACGAGCATTCTAGAACCAGTTTCAATCCATGGAGAAGATCAAGAGGATTTTCAGTTCTTTAGAGCAAAAAATAACCTCTGATCCTAGAAGCATTGTCATAGTTTTAAATTCCTTTGAGCAGGAGGTGATCAGGTAAGTTAGAATTGTTCTGACAGCTATTAACAAGTTACAATGCAGTAAGCAGTTGGGCTGTATGAATTATTTTGTACAGGAGTATTTTAAGACAACCAAAAAATAAAACCAAAGAGGATGTTATACAGGGCAAATGAACAATCAAAGTTGGAAAGAACAACCGGATTATAAAGAATGAGAACACATCAAAAATAAGAAATAACAAAATTGAAGGGAACCAGCAAAACTGATCACAATGTAGAGAGCAGAAAATCACCTATTTCCTATATGGATATTCAATCTATCTATTTTTGCCTGTTGTCAAAATAAATTTGACAAGCAGTGGAAATAAAAGTACCACAAAAGTCGAACTACAATTATCTCCAAACTTGTCAAATCAATTCAAATTTTTACTTGAGTATCATGAATATCCATCAAATGATGAGGTTAAATGATCATACTTTTTTTTTTTTTTTTTGGATTACGCACCGGGTATCCACGCGTCCGTTTTACGGTCCACGTGACTAATCCTGCGCCCCTTGAAGTTGACCCTACAACTCCAAAGGGAGGGTAAATTCAGGAGTCCAGGGCGGAAACGAGCTTAAGAGGGTTTGAACACCTGACCTCGTGACAATATGTTGGAATATCCCAAAAACTAGCTTATATAAAACCAAACATAATGCAGGTGTTCTATGCTACCTTCGAGAGAAACAATAGAGAAAGAGGCCTTTTTCGTCAACAAAACTATCCATTTGGGGTTCAACTCAAGCTTCCCCATTCTATTACCATTGTCATTGCTTCATTTCAATCCCTTGCAATTTGCATGAATTTCCTAAACTGCGAGAAATATTGCGTGAAGCTGGAATCCAATCTCCTGATTGTATCTTGTAAGATGCCGTCAACATCCCTGGCATAATGCCAGAAACTTAAAGCCAATGGCTCATGCTTTGCTTTGTAAGAATCAGATATCATGGGCTTCAACAACTAAAGTTGAAAGGAATGCAGCTTTGTGATTACAAAAAAGTGATCCTCGACCCTTAAACAATGAAATTTGAACAATAAAAATCAAGAGGATTTTACAGGGGATGAAACAATTCCAAAAGAATTACACAAGTGATTTAAGTTCCGAAGTTTGTTTACCCACTGCACATATTGCCTCAAAAAATGAGAAAGAGACGGTCGGCCCCCAAAATCAGAAACATTCACCCAGATTATCAGTAAAGGAATGCTTTGATAATAATATATTTCAGAAGTGCAACTAGAACACACCACCACTATTACCTTGGGTAAAAAACAGAAAGTCTAATATGAAGTATTAGACTCACAAACTAATAAAAGTCCTCAGAAGAGATAAAATACAAAAAGAATTGACATTTCACGTGATGGAAAAGGCTTCTTCATAGTGAATGTCTTTCAAATGCGAAGAAGCCCTTTTCATCATCAACAAACCATTCATTTAGGGCTCAACTCAGGCTTCACCGTTCCATTACCATTCACATTACTTCACTCTAACAAGAATTTCCTGAACTTCAAGAAATATCACTGCAAAGTTGGAAAATATCTTGGTTGTATCTTCAAAGATCTCAACATTTATGTGAACTGTTGTCCTAAATCATCTATTCAAGAGAGGCAGACAATAAAAAACAAAAATTTTAATCGATAAAGTACAAAAAAGAACAATATTTCACGTAATGTTGAAACAAAATCGTGATGGGGTCCTCTTCAGCAAACAATCCCCAACAAAAACATTTTAATAGGCCATTTCCAGGCCCCATATTAGATAATTAGATCAAAAGGCATTACTCGGCAAGACTGTTTCCACAGTCAGAACACAAACTAGAATGGAGAAAGACTAATTCCTTCATTACAAGGCCTGGAAATTCATTGGCATCATGAGTTTTGAGCAGGTGGAATGTTTGATTCTTTGTATAATAATTCTAACATCAAACAATAAATGTTGATGCTGAGCATCT
Source organism: Malania oleifera (assembly GCF_029873635.1). NCBI lineage: Eukaryota > Viridiplantae > Streptophyta > Magnoliopsida > Santalales > Ximeniaceae > Malania > Malania oleifera. The sequence goes on from NC_080421.1 coordinate 31,584,944, forward strand.
AGGTTTATTAACTTTCCAATTAACTTCACATATTGATGCTCATTTTCAAAATCAACCCAACATGTCAGGTCCATGGGAGTATCAGCTAGTCTAGTTCCCAATATATTAATCTCAGTCAGTATATTTACAACATAATTCCTCTAAATTCAAGCCTTTGCTACACCAAAAATCAAAGAGTTTTCAGATCCTTGCTTGAAATTGCTTTTGGGTCCAGAAATAAAACTTAGCATCTGCAATTTCACTCAATTCTCTACTTTTGAGTGGCATCATTTACGGAAACCACTCAAAGAGCGCCTGTCTCTTGCTTCCCAACAAAGATAAAGTCGTAATAGTAACATCATATGAAGCTAAAGGCAGAACTACTTTGCTAAACTTGTCAAATGTCCCAAATGTTAGGACCAGAAGAGTCCATAGGGGAGCTTAAGACACATAGGTGAACACCAACTTGACTAAAAAGCTTAAACTTATTGGGTCTTGGGCCCAACCATGTATATAAGTTGAAAGTAGAATAATATTCCCAAGAGGGGGGGTGAATTGGGTTATTTAAAAATTTTAAGTTCCTTTTAAATTTTTTGTTTAGTTCTCACAGCAAAACTTAAGTTAATCAATCAATTCTCAATCAACAACTAAAAACCGCAATTAGTTGAAAAATTAAACAATCCAATCAACCACACAATGATTTAAGATAACCAACACAAACACTTAAACAATCAAGATTTTTGCAACTCTTTGAAAGCTTTCAGTTTTTTTTGACAGCCCTGTAATTTGTATGCAAGCCCTGTTTTGGATTGATTTTTACTCCGTTCTCTTAATTAAGAATTCCGCAAATTAACCGACGTACTCCCTGGTGGGTTTCCGTAAATGGTTAATTGAAACATATTTTCTATAGATTAAGAGTCTTCTTTGAATTCAGTGTTTAAATTCTGCAACATGCACTTAGCATACACAAGAATATATATAGTGCAGAAATTAAAAGAGTAGGGTTGAGAAGAACATCAAGTTTTTTACGAGATTCGACTTTTCCCCAACCTACATCCTCTCCTTTAGCTAATACCACCAAAGGGTTCCACTAAATCAGTTCCTTTCCAGGCTGAACACTGCTGTTACAATCCCTCCTTCAATTAGGCTAGAGTGTGCCCCTCCAAACGATAACCCTCGCTTGGTACAACAATGATTCAAGGACCTGAACCGTCAATCAATCTACAAGAAAATATTCAAGAAAATTTGTACAAGAGATTTAAATCCTCTCTCTCTCTCTCTCTCTCTCTCTCTCTCTCTCTCTCTCTCTCTCTAGAACTCGAAAACACTCTCTCTATAACGCCCCAAAAATAATTATTACAAGAGGATGTAGTGATTTAAATAAATAAATAAGGTAATTAATTAAGTAATTAAATTATTTAAATAATTAATTAAAATCAATAATTATTATTAATTAAATATTATAATATCATATATTAATATAATATAATATATATGTATACATATACGTTAAAGGTTATTATTATTATTATTATGATTATTATCATATAAGTTAGTAAAGGAAAAGATCCTTTAGGAATGACATTTCTTGAAGAATCTACGCACCCCCCACCCCCCCGGCGGAGTGTATTTCCTGAAGAAGCTGCACTCCTTCTTCTGAGCGTCTCTGTCTCTTATCTTCATTCTCTCTCCCACTTCCTTCAATTTCTCGATTGATTTTCGCCTAATCGAAAATTAGAAAATACTGCTGGACTCCATTATCCACCACCGACATTTCTACTGGAACGGATTTGTCATAGAAGCAGCACAAGTACCATGTTATTGCTTTCGAATAGAGTTGTTGTTTTATTTGATTTGGGAGCAACCCTTTATTTTATATCTGCAAGTTTTGTGAAACTGTGTGGGGTTGAAACCGAAGTGATGGATGAGTGGTTGTCTGTGGCTACACCAACTAGAAGTGTGACGATACGTAGTACGATGTTAGGAAATTGTCCAGTGGTTATTCAAGGAAGGCTGCTACCAGTGAACCTAGTAGTGTACGACATGTGCATATTTGACGTCATACGGGGGATGGATCGGCTATTCTCTAGTTATGTGATGATTGATTATCGTAAGAAAGTAGTAGTGTTCAGACCTCCTGTGGAGCAAAAGTATGAGTTCATAGGATCGTGTGTGTGTTCGACATCACAAATTCTATTAGCTATATAGGTGAGAAAGTTACTTATGGACGGTTGTCAAGGGTACCTAGCTTGCGTGAAGGAACCACCTTGGGATGATCTAAAACTTGAAGATATCCGAGTGGTTAATGAATTTCTAGATGTATTTCCAGAAGACTTGCTTGGTATACTTCCTAATCAGGAGGTGGAGTTCGCTATTTAGTTGCTGCCAGGCAAGGCATCGATTTCTAAAGCTCCATACCAAATGGCTCCAACTGAACTTAGAGAGTTGAAGGAGCAGTTACAGGAACTACTGGAAAAAGGCTTTATCTGACCTAGTGTTTCACCCTGGGGAGCTCTAGTGTTGTTTGTAAAGAAGAAGGATGAATCAATGTGAATGTGCATTGATTACCGGGAGATCAACAAAGTAATAGTGAAGAACCGATACTCGTTGCCTTGTATAGATGATCTGTTTGACCAGCTACAGGGAATGCATGTCTTTTCGAACAAGGTTTTCCATGAGTACCTGGATCAGTTTGTAGTGGTATTCATTGATGATATTCTGGTATATTCTAAGAGTTCGGAAGAGCATGGAAACCATCTGAGGTTGGTACTTCAGGTTCTATAGGAGAAGAAGTTGTATGCTAAGCTGAAGAAATGTGAATTTTAATTGAATCGGGTCGTGTTTCTAGGCCATGTCGTGTCGAAGGGTGGTATCTCAATTGATCCAGGTAAGATAGAAGCAATGGTTAACTGGGTGAAACTGAAGAGTGTGCAGGATGTTCGGAGTTCCCTAGGACTGGCTGGGTATTACCGGCGGTTCATGGAGGGATTCTCTAAGTTATCTGGCCCTCTAACACGGTTGACGAGGAAGAGTGTGAGATTTGATTGGGATGTGTGCTGATGATGGTTTTATGATTTACAGCGACGCATCGTTGAAGGGTTTGGATGTGTGCTGATGCAACAAGGGAAAGTAATTGCTTATGTTTCTCAACAACTCAAGGTGTACGAGAAGAATTACCCTACGCACAATCTGGAGTTGGCGGCAGTAGTATATGCGTTGAATATCTGGAGACATTACTTATATGATCAACAATGTGAGATCTTCACGGACCACAAGAACCTCAAATAATTTTTCACACAAAAGGAGTTAAGCATAAGGTAGAGAAGGTGGCTCAAACTGATCAAAGACTACGATTGCACTATTAGCTATCACTCGGGGAAGGCTAACGTGGTAGCTGATGCGTTAAGCCGGAAGTCAGAGCATGCGTTAGTATCTGCAATAGTATGTATGCATTATATCAGACAGGATCTGAAAAGTCTTGGTGTGAAGTTGGTGGATGGTAATCATCAGGTTTTCATCGCTAACTTGGTGATCCAGCCGACCTTATTTAAGAGGATTAAAGTCGTGCAGGCTAATGATGCGAAGTTAGTTGAGGTTGTAGAGAAAGTGCAGCAAGGGTTAGCTACAAATTTTAACATCTCCAAGGGAGGTGTGCTAAGGTTTGGGACCAGACTATTTATTCCAAACGACAAGGGGATAAACAGGATGATCCTGGGGGAGGGGCATCGTTCTTTTTATATGGTACATCTGGGTAGTACGAAGATGTGGATTTGCGCGAATCTTTCTGGTGGAGTGGCATAAAAAGGGAGATTGCTCGGTTCGTGGAGCAATGTCTAACGTGTCAGTAGGTGAAAGCTGAACATCAAAGGCTGGTAGGGCCATTGAAGCCATTGAGTATTCCGGAGTGGAAATGGGAGCACATCTCCATGGACTTTGTCACTAGGTTACCACCAGCACTTCACGGGCAGAATGTCATCTGGGTAATCGTGGATAGGTTAACTAAATCTACTCACTTTATACCGATGAAGGTTAACTACTCTTTGAGTAGGCTAAGATTTGTACATGTAGGAGATAGTTAGAATGCACGGGGTACAGGTGTCCATTGTTTCAGATCGAGACCCGAGATTCACTTCTTGATTATAGAAGAGCTTATAAAAAGCACTAGAGACGAAGCTGACTTTCAGTACAACTTTCCACCCCCATATTGATGGGCAGTCAAAGAGGATAATACAGATCTTTGATGATATGTTATAGGCTGGTGTGTTAGATTTTGGCAATAGTTAGATTCAGTTTCTACCGTTAGTGGAATTTTCTTATAACAATAGCTTCCAGGCTAGTATCGGGATGACACCATTCAAGGCATTGTATGAGCGGAGGTGTCGGTCTCCTCTATATTGGGATGAGGTCAGTGAACGGCAGGTAATGGGGCCCAAACTCGTACAACAGGATTTTTAGAATGTCAAATTGATCAGGGATAGGATTAAATCAGTTCAGAGTCAGCAGAAGAGTTACGCGGATGTTCACTGTTGTGAGTTGGAATTTGAGGTTGGGAGTAAGATATTTTTGAGAATTGTTCCGATGAAAGGGGTGATGAGATTCAGAAGGAAAGGCAAGCTGAGCTTGAGGTATATTGGACCATTTGAGGTACTGAAATGAGTGGGTCCAATGGCCTACAGAATTGCACTACCCCCAGCACTCTCGAGGATCCACAATGTGTTTCACATATCCATGTTTAGGAGATACGTGCCGGATCCGTCGTATGTGATTAGTTACGAATCCTTAGAAATTGGGGATGATTTGGTGTATAAGGAGATACCTATTCAGATTCTAGACCGTAAAGTTTAGATGCTGCGTACCAAGGAGATACCATTAGTGAAGGTACTGTGGCAGAATCACGCAGTTGAGGAAGCTTAGTGGGAGCTAGAGATGGAAATACGCTGGAAATATCCACAGATGTTCTGAGTAGTAGCTTGGGTAGCAGGATCGGTATAGGTATGTATGTAATATTCAGTTATCATAGTAATGATGTGTGGTTAGTCTCTGAGAGAGTTTTGTAATATTGTGAGCTCCCGAGATGGTATGTATGTAACCACTATGTTCCTCCACCATAAGTAAGGGTACGTATGTATTTGGGACGGGGCTTCAGGCTCTTTCTAGAGTCGGGTATGCGTTGGGTATGTAGTTGAATTGGTAAATGAGAGATTACAAATTTTGAGGATGAAATTTTTATAAGGAAGGGAGGTTGTAAGAACCTGACCCCAGGTAGGTGTATTAAATAAATAAGAAAAGAGAAGGAAAATTAAAAAGGGTAAAAATTAGTCGGGCTCGTCGACAGGGCTTCCCTTCTCATCGACGAAGTCCCTTGTGCAGCTCGGTGACGAAGATCAATCGTTCGTCGACGAGGAGATGTCGAGAGATTTTGGGAAATCCTAAAATCTCAGGCTCGTCGACGAGTCCACCTTGGCGTCAACGAAGTCTCATGTACAGCTCGGCGACAAGTCTTAGTGGTTCATCAACGAGGAGATGCCAAGTGATTTTAGGAAATCCTGAAATCTCAGGCTCGTCGATGAGTCAACCATAACATCGACGAACTTCCTTTTGTGGCCCATCGACGAGGACGTCGTCTCGTCGATGAGTCTGGCCGAGTCAAAGGTCTATAAGTTGAATTTTCCATTTTTTCATGGTTAAGAAATCTAAATCCTCTCTCTCTCTCTCTCTCTCTCTCTCTCTCTCTCTCTCTCTCTCTCTCTCTAGAACTTGAAAACACACACTCTCTCTTTCTAGGATTTCAGGTCGTCTATTGCCGAAATCAACGATCTGACGTTACCACGTAGATGAGGAGGAGAATCTCTACATTTATAGCAGATTAGAAATTCATTTCAAGGACTTTCTAGTTTTGACCAAAAATCGAGGTAAGGGTCCAATTTCATTTTCATTTCGGTAGATCTGTGGAGAATAGTATTGTAAGGAAATATTGTTGTTTGTTGTTTAGGTTTTGGTACCTCAGTTCACTATTTTGGAGCCGTAGAGTTCGTTTTTTAATTTTCGGGTTAAGGTAAGGGGATTCTGTTTATATCAATCAGAATCGGTAAACATGTAGTTTACGATTGTATGTATGATTTGACTACTTATTTGGAAAAATCTATCAGGTGAAAATACGGAATTTTTGGGTTTTTATTTTGGGAAAATTTGGGGGGTTTCAATTATCATCTCTATTTTTGTTGGAAAATCGTATATTGTATAAAATTGTGATACTGAGACGGTCATACATATATTTGCATTAAACTATATTTTCGAATTGAAAACGATATGATTTGTTGTATACCAAATAAGTGTCGAATGAACTGTTGTATGTAAAATGTTCTAGGTTTTGTTAAATAGCCGTATTGGCTAATTATCGTAAGTTGAGAGGTATAGGAACATGAGTTCCAAATTGTTCCAAGTTTTGTGAAATGCCATGTCTCGGCTAATTACCGTGGGTGAGAGTGTCTGCCTCTATGTCTGAGGGTGTGAAATATAGCCTATTTATTCCAGTTGGTCACTGATGGGCGTGAGTTGACACTATATAGCAACGATATCTTTGTGGGGCTTTGGCTATTGCTAGGCTATCGGGTGCTCATATTAGTAGCGATATCTCTGTGGGGCTTCGGCTAATGCCAGGTTATCAGGTGCTTCGTGTAATGTATGTTTTGTATCATATGTACTAGAACTAGATTGTGAAAATACTGGAACTGTGTCGTGTTATGTTTTATGTAGAAATAACACATGTATGCCACAGACTAATATAACCTATTTTCTTCCTTACTGAGAGGTTTCTAACCCCGATTATACAAATTTTTTTCAGGTCCTTCGAGTTGCCATCACTAGCATTCTAGCGTTTGAGGGTGTGGGTTTCGGTTAGCTACGTATAGTACTTGAGTAAGTACTGAATTTTGTAACCAGAATGTCACTGTTAGGTTTTGTAGACATACGGGGTATGTACGGTATTTTGGAGTGTAGACTCTAGTTATGTATAAACTCTAGTATGGTACGTTGTATGTATTAGAAAGAAAATTTTCGCTGCGTAAGTCATGTATATGTATATGTATGTGAATGTGTATAGGGTGTACATGTACCCCACAGGGTCGAACCCTCATTCGGTGTAGTATCATGTATGTTTGAATTGATACAGAGACAGGTTAGGTTACTAAATTCCCACTTGGGGCCCATTTGCGGGTTCGAGGCATGATAGCAGTAGCCTGGTGCTTTTGGTCAGGCGCCTTTCTTGTTAAAACCCAGTTTAAAAACAAAGTCAGTAGGTTGGTAGACACTTGACAGAACCCAGTCAAGCTTCTCACATTACCTTGTTAGGCACCTGTCAGGGTCTAGGTAGTAGCCTGACGACCTTCTGTCTGTGTATTTTGAAATCATTTAATTTGGTAGCCTACTTACGATTCTAGTCAGGCTCCTGTCAAGACAAAATGTTGATTTTAAAATGATTTTTGTAAGAACTTTGTTTGCTTCTCAATTCTTGGAATTTCAATTTGTTTTCTAGAAAAATATGTTCCAAGATTTTAAGTTTTAGCTTTCTAGGTCTCTTGTTCCTAATGAGCTTCAAAAATAATTTCATATTTGAATATACTTGAAGTACTTACAAAGCTTGTCCTATTGACTCATTTATCTCTTCAATTCTTGAACTCCTTGAAATCTTGAGTTTATTACTTTGAGTTCTTTTAATTCTGAGCATTTTTGTTCTTCAAGCTTTCAATCTTGATCACCAATATTGATGTGAGCTTTCTAAACTATTCCTTGTGATCATATGCAGTATGCTAAGCTCCAATATTTATTTTTCCTGAAACATCACAGCTTTGAAATTTGATAACCTTACTTTGATATCATCAAAATTAAGAGTCGTAAGTCTTGTTTAGGCAAACAATCTCCCCCTTTTTTATGATGACAAATAAGGAGCAAAAAATAGAGTGAACCTTAAAAGGCTCCCCCTTACAATAAGCTTAAAACTAAACTTCAAAGTTTCATTATAGAAAAATTTCATATACTCCATGATTTCATTTATCATGCTCATCATCATTTCATAAATCATATCATGCTCATCAAAAATGACATAAACATTATGCTCGTCATATGACATGAACATTACGCTCATCATACGTTCATCAAGTAAGTAACCATCTTTTGCTCATAAACATAATCCCCCTTTTGACATCATTCAAAAAGGAGAAATACAACCACATAATAGACATACAAAAGAATTTTTTTCCATACATCCATCAAAAGTGAGCACATAGTCATATTCTTAAAGTTTACAAAACAGCATGAAATATCAAAATTAGTCATCAGATCCAGTTCTTCTTCTTCTTCTTCTTCTTCTTCTTCTTCTTCTTCATCTTCTTTCTTAGTGTCTTCAGAATCCTCTTCAGATTTTTCCTTGGAAGCGTCATCACTCTCCTCTTTTTCTTCTGATTCTCTATCTGATTTAGCATCACTAGGAGGTGCTGAATTGATATCAATAGGGGTTGCACCCCGAAAGGAACTAGTGAGATGTTGTTTTAACTTTTTAAGGCGCTGATTAAGTGAGGAGTACTGAGTTTCCATATTGGTGACTTTGTCCTAAAGGTAAGTGAGTCTAGCTCTCATGTTAGTGCTAAAGTTAGAGTAGTACTGATAGAAAGGGAGGAACCACACAGGCATATCTGCGTCCTCTAGAGCAGGATTAGGACCTTTTGGGTCTGGTTAAGGTGGCTTGTTCCCTCTATATAGCCATCCTTGTGTGAATTTCTTATAACCCATAAACTTGAGAGTGGTGGAGGAAAATAGATCATAATGGGTTCTTTTGATGAATTTTGAAGATGGTGTGATGACTTGGTAGTGAGCAAAGAGTAAGGATAGGATTCCACCGTAAGGAAGAACAACTTGGGGTGCTTCCATTTTTATAACCATCCACTTAAGCATTAAGCTAGCCAAATCCATTTTTTTCCCTTTGAGCAAGCACCACAAGACAAAACAGTCTAAGAATAAAACGTGGTCATATGATCTAGCTCTTGGTAGGATATTGAAAGCAATGAGCTTGTGTAAGATTAATTCTTGTAGATTGAGTTGTTTTTATAGTGGAGGATTGCCAAAGTATACAGGTGGATCATTCATTACAGGAGGCAAGAATTCTTGTGGGGTGAAACCTTGCTCCATAATCCATTGTTTTTCTATGGGATTGCACTCAAATTCACCTTTTTTGATGCGAAGCAATTTTCCTAACGAATGAGGTGTGAGAGTGATTGATTGTCCTAGGAGGTCGGTTGAAGCACCTACTTCATTTTTCACCAAGTTTGAGTAGAAAATTTTGGTCAAGTCGGGATAGTATCCCTTTGCTTGGTTTCGAATGAACTTATCACAACCGATATCTTTGAATAAAGTTAGGATTTCAGGAAAATCAGATTCAAAGAAAGGAACATCTAGAACTTTACCGAATTTGGGTTCGATGTTCTAAATATAGGTTCGATACAATGATTTGGTGTGTGCGGAGGTCAGCCATTTCTCTATTTCATCATTGCTGGCTTGATGAGAGGAGGAAGCCTTGTCCTTGTATCTTGTTGTTTTCAGCTGTGGCATATTGAAGAGTTGTTTGGGATCCTAAGACCCTAGTTTAAGAAGGTTTAGGTTGATTGGGTAAAGTGGAGATTGAGTAAGGGAAGGATTTGAGGAGGAAGAAAGAGAGGTAATGAAGAAAGAAAGAGTTTTGGAGAGGTATAAAAGAGTAGAAAGGCGGCTATTGTTTTAAAATGAGGTGTTTTTGCGTGTTTGGAAGATGACCACCACTCGTCAGGCGCCTATCACTTGAAGTGTCAGGCACCTGATGACTTAGATTTCACCAGGCAGTAGCCTGCCAAGCGTCTTCCTCTCAGCTGGCTGCTTGTCATGTAGGCTGTATGCAAATTCTTCCGATTCCTCTTCTAATTTACTTCACAAATGTGTAGCATCCCTAATTCTCGTCTAATAACTACAAATCGATCTTTTGAAAGTGGTTTTGTAAATATATCTTCCAATTGATCATTTGTATTTACAAACTCTAAAATTATTTCTTCTTTTTGTATGTGAACTCTCAAGAAGTGATATCTAATGTCAATGTGCTTTGTTCTTGAGTGAGATACTGAATTTTTTGAAATATTTATGGCACTTGTATTGTCACACTTAATTGGAATTGTTTGATATTCAAGATTGAAGTCTTTTAACCGTTGTTTCATATATAGTGTTTGTGTACAACAACTCCCGGCTGCTACATATTCAGCCTCAGCAGTTGACAAGGCCACAAAGTTTTCTTTCTTTGAAAACTAAGATACTAATGATCTTCCTAAGAAGTGACATGTGCCACTTGTGCTCTTCCTATCAATTTTTCATCTGGCATAATCTGCATCTGAATAGCTAATCATTTCAAAGCCGGTGTCTTTTGGATACCATAGACCTAGTTCAAATGTGCCTAATAAGTATCTTAGAATTCTTTTGACAGCAACTTGATGAAATTCCTTAGGTGCTGATTGAAATCTAGCACACATGCACACACTAAATATAACATCGGGTCTACTAGTTGTTAAATACAATAAGTTTCCTATCATTCCTCGATAATGTTTTGCGTCAACTGGTTTTCCCTTTTCATCCTTATCAAGGCTTGTGGAGGTGCTCATAGGAGTTCCTATAGGTTTACTTCCTTCCATTTCAAACTTTTTCAACATATCTCTAATGTATTTGGTTTGATTTATGAATGTTCCATTTTTAGCTTGCTTGATTTGTAACCCTAGGAAGTAATTTAGCTATCCCATCATACTTATTTCAAACTCTTTTTCCATGCATTTTGTGAATTCTTTACATAGATCTTCATTTGTAGCACCAAATATGATATCGTCCACATAGATTTGTACTATTAGCATGTCTTTTTTTTTAGTCTTAATGAATAAAGTGCTATCTACTTTTCCTCTTGAAAATTCATGGTAGCTTTAGGAGTTTGTTTTAAACCATACAAAACTTTAGTTAACCTAATTACATGATCGGGATATTTTATGTCTTCAAAACCTTGATGTTGTTTTATATACACTTCTTCATTTATATACCCATTTAAGAAAGCACCTTTTACATCCATTTGATATAACTTGAATTCCTTATAAGCTACATAGGCTAGAAGCATTCTAATTGCTTCCATTCTTGCTACGAGGGCAAAGGTTTCATCATAATCAATACCTTCTTATTGATTATATCCTTGAGCTACTAGCCCAGCTTTGTTTCTAGCAATTATCCCATTTTCATCCTTCTTATTTCTAAAAACTCATTTAGTTCCTATGATTGAATGATCTTTTGGTTTGGGCACTAATTGCCATACTTAACTTCTTTCAAACTGATTTAGTTCTTCTTGCATAGCTATAATTCATGAATCATCATTTAATGCTTCTTCTACATTTTTAGGCTTATCCTAAGAAAGAAATATGTAGTGATTGCATAGATTTTTCAAGGATGATCTAGCAGTTATACCTCTTGATGGTTCTCCAATTATTTGATCTTTTGGGTGATTTTTAACGTATCTCCATTCTTTTGGTAATTCCGAATTTTCTGTGGGTTTATCATTTGGAGTCTCTTCAATGATTTTTTTCCTTTTCTTTTACTTCTTTTGCTTCAACTATTTCTAAGTCTTCTGATTTTTGAGTGGGTTGTCCTTCTTTAGCTTTTGGTGTTTTGTTGAAAGGGTTTTCTTCATCGAAGGTTACATGTGTTGATTCAATTACAGTAGGTGTCCTTTTATTGTATATCCTAAAGGCTTTACTTTTTAATGAATATCCTAAAAATTTTCCTTCATCAGCTTTTGCATCGAATTTTCCTAACTCATCTGTATCATTCAATACAAAGCATTTACATCCGAACACATTAAAATATGAAATATTTGACCTTCTACCTTTCCACAGTTCATATGGTGTTTTATTTAGCTTTGATCTTATAAGTACTCTATTAATTACAAAGCATGCGGTATTTACCTCTTCAGCCAAAAAATATTTACATAGATTATGTTTGTTTAACATAGTTCTAGCCATTTCTTGTAGTGTTCGGTTCTTTCTTTCTACAACTTCATTTTGTTATGGAGTTCTAAATTCTGAAAAATTATGAATAATACCATGTTCATTACAAAAATTTTCAACATCCTTATGGTTGAATTCTCTACCTTGGTCACTCCTTATGTTTGATACATTATATCCTTTTTTTCATTTTGGAGTTTCTTACATAGATTTATTAGTAAGTTACTAGCTTCATCTTTGGAGGCTAAAAAAAAATACCCAAGTGTACCTAGAATAGTCATCTACTATTACAAAGGCATATTGCTTACCTCCAAAGCTTTGAGTTCTAGTAGGACCAAACTACTCTAGATGAATGAGTTCTAAGGGTCTACTAGAAGATATAGGTTTCTTCTTTTTAAATCTTGTTTTAATTTGTTTACCTAGTTGACATGCATCACAAATTTTATCCTTTCTAAATTTTGAATTAGGTAATCCCTTGACCAAATTATTTTTAGATAATTTTGATAATAAGTCCATGCTTGCATGTCCTAACCTTCTATGCCAAAGCCAACTGGCTTCATTTGTGGCAACCAAGCATGTTACACTTTGATCAGTTAAATTATCAAGGTTTATGCAATACACATTATTAACCCTATAGGTTGTAAATAGGATTTCTTGTTTATTAGGATTTTGAACTAAACATTTATCTTGCTTAAAGATTATGTCAAATCCTTTATCACTAAGTTGACTTATACTTAAAATATTATTTTTTAGGCCATCTACTAACAACACATCATCAGTAGTAAGTGAGGGTTCTTTACCTATTTTATCGATTCCAATAATTTTACCTTTACCATTGTCGCCAAAGGTGACATGTCCCCCATCTTTCTGTAGTAATGTAGTGGACTTGGATCTATCTCCGGTCATATGTCTTGAACACCCGTTGTCCAAGTACCACTTTTCCTTTGACGGTGTTGTCCTAAAGCATACATTCACGGTGTTACTTTTTGGAATTAAAGTTTCTTAATTTCCTTTAAATCATATCTAGTTCCATTGTTTACTTTCCGTTCATTTTTAACTTTAACATACTTCTTTTTAAGAGGATAATTAAACATGATGTGTCCTTTGTTTTTATACAAGTAGCATGTGGTATGTTTATGTATATTAGTTGAGGATGTGCTAGCATAGTATTTTGTGTCTTTTAAAAAATACCCTATGAACAATTTCTTCTTTCTTTTATTTGTGGTTCCATTAAAATCGATTCCTTCTTTATTACCATTCATTCTTTGTTGTCCAACCATCTTTCCGAAATTTTCTTTTCCTTTAGTGAAGTTGTAAATAATCATTTCTTTATCTTCAATTGTCTTTTTAAGATCAATTATTTCTAAATTTTTCTTATTTTGATCATTTACTTGTAGCTTAACTAATTCTTGTGACATATCATTTATTTTCTCCATTAGATTATCAATATGGGTTTCTTTTTCTTTTTCAATAGATTTAGATGATTCTAGTTGGCTTTTAAGATTTTCATTTTGTTCCTTCAAGGCTATATTTCTTTTAGAGACTTTTATAAATCTATTGTGAAAGGCAAATAACTCAGCTTGAAGTTCCTTATAAGTTGGCATACTTTCACAAGAGTCGTTGCATGATTCATTACTTGATTCTTCTGAGGAGGAGTAGTAGGAATTTACCTCTTTGTTGTGTGCCATTAAGCACATGTTTTCCATCTCTTGTTTGCTGGTTTCGCTTTCTGATTCACTCAAGCTCGTGTCATCCCATGTGGCTTTCATCGCTGTTTTCTTCTTCTTTTTCTCCTTCTTGAGCTAAGGACAATCTGACTTGATGTGTCCTACCTTTTTGTAGTGATAACACATCAATGGATCATCTCTGTTTTTGTTCTCCTATTTACTTGTTTCACCTTTTTTAGCTTTTGCTCCTCTGAATTTTCTAGTGAACATTTTGTTTTTTTTATAGAATTCTCCGAGTCTTTTAGTAATAAAGGCTATTTCATCTTGATCTAAGTCACTTGATTCACTATCTTCATCATTTGAGCTTTCTTTTGATGCTTTTAGAGCTATGAAGTTCTTATTCTTATTTTCAGGATTTCTTTCTTTTAAAGCCATTTCATAAGTGAGTAGTGATCCTATAAGTTCATCTAGAAATGTGTTTTTAAGATTTCTTCCTTCAGTTATGATCGTAGCCTTTGGTTCCCATAGGGGTGGAAGACCTCTAAGAATCTTATGGATCATCTCATAGGTAGAGTATGCTTTCCCTAAAGCATTAAGAGAATTTATTATGTGGGTGAACCTATATACATGATAGTGATAGATTCATCATAATTCATTTTGAAGGCCTTATATTCACTAGTTAGCATGTCGATCCTATTATCTCTAACATCTTCGGTGCCTTCATAGGTTGCTTTCAACTTGTCCCAAATTTTTTTAGCGGTTTTGTCAGCCATGACTCTATTGAATCCATTAGTATCTAAATCACAATATAAACCATTAATTGCACTTAAATTTACTTGTAGCATTTTGTGATTGATTTCAGTCATGTCTTTTTCTTCCCTAGGGACTTCTTTTCCATCTACTAATTTGGTAGGAATTAAGTCGCCATCTGTGACAACCTTCCATGCCTTCCAATCCATAGTTTGGAGGTAGACCCTCATACGTTGTTTCCAAAAGGTATAATTCAACCCACAAAAGATAGGAGGTCGGGTTGAGGATTGACCCTCTCCGAAGGATGCTATTCCTAGGTGTGTCATTCCGATCTTTATATAGCTTCTAGTTAAGATTTACTATAACTTAGCTCTGATACCAATTGAAAGTGGAATAGTGTTCCCAAGAGGGGGGGTGAATTGGGTTATTTAAAAATTTTAAGTTCCTTTTAAATTCTTTGTTTAGTTCTCACAGAAAAACTTAAGTTAATCAATCAATTCTCAATCAAAAACTGAAAACCACAATCATTTGAAAAATTAAACAATCCAATCAACCAAACAATGATTTAAGATAACCAACACAAACACTTAAACAATCAAGATTTTTGCAACTCTTTGAAAGCTTTCAGCTTTTGATGACAGCCCTATAATTTGTATGCAAGCCCTATTTTAGATTGATTTTTATTGCGTTTTCTTAATTAAGATTTCCGTAAATTAACCAACGTACTCCCTTGTGGGTTTTCGCAAACGATTAATTGAAACGTACTTTCTATAGATTAAGAGTCTTCTTTGAATTCAGTGTTTAAGCCCTGCAACTTACACTTAGCATACACAAGAATATATATATATATATATATATATATATATATATATATATATATAGTTCAGAAATTAAAAGAGTAGGGTTGATAAGAACACCAAGTTTTTTACGAGGTTCTGCTTATCCCCAGCCTACATCCTTGCCTTTAGCCAATACCACCAAAGGGTTCCACTAAATCAGTTCTTTTTCGGGCGGAACAACACCATTACAATCCCTCCTTTAATTAGGCTAGAGTGTGCCTCTCCAAATGATAACCCTCGCTTGGTGCAACAATGATTCAAGGACCTGAACTGTTAATCAATCTACAAGAAAAGATTCAAGAGAATTTGTACAAGAGGTGCTCTCAAAAGAGCTGATTAGTACAATTTCAAACTATATACTCCAAAGTAATTCAATATGAAATTTAAATTGAAGCTCAAGGGAGTGTATCACCAATTAAGTCTTTCAATGATTGAAAGATTCGGAATTAAGGCAAAAGATCAGTGTTGAGGGTTAGCAAAGCTTTAGTAGAATTCGTGCACAATGAGTTAGCAAGAGAGCCTTTGAATACTTGAGAGCAATTGAGAGTATGAATGCTGAATTTGATGCTTGGTAGTTTAATTCAATGATCTTAAGGCTTATTTATAGATTTAGAAAAGTGTTTAACTTGATCCCCAAGTTTACTTGGAGTAGTGCCCAAGTTTTAACTAAGCTTAAGCCCTAAGCAATCAAAATTTTAAAGAACTTTTCGTTAAAAAATTTGAAATCTACCGTGTGGTAGTAGCTTGGTGCTTTTGGTCAGGCGCCTATCACGTTAAAACTCGGTTTAAAAACAAAGTCAGTAGGGTGGTAGTCACTTGGCTGAACCTAGTCAGGCTTCTCAGATTACCTCGTCAGGCGCCTGTCAGGGTCTAGGCAGTAGCATGATGACCTTCTATCTGTATATTTTAAAACCACTTAATTTGGCAGCCTACTAACAATTCCAGTTAGGCTCTTGTCAAGACAAAATGTTGATTTTAAAGTGATTTTTGTAAGAACTCTATTTGCTTCTTAATTATTGGAATTTTCAATTTGTTTTCTAGAAAAACATGTTCCAAGATTTTAAGTTTTAGGTCTCTTGTTCCTAATGAACTTCAAAAATAATTTCATATTTGAATATACTTGAAGTACTTACAAAGCTTGTCCTATTGACTCATTTATCTCTTCAATTCTTGAACTCCTTGAAATCTTGAGTTTATTGCTTTGAGTTCTTTTAATTCTGAGCCTTATTGTTCTTCAAGCTTTCAATCTTGATCACCAATACTGATTTGAGCTTTCAAAACTGTTCCTTGTGATCATATGAAGTATGTTAAGCTCTAATATCTATTTTTCTTGAAACATCACAGCTTTGAACAAATTAAATAACCTTACTTTGTTATCATCAAAATTAAGAGTCGTAAGCCTTGTTTAGGCCAACATAAGCACTCATCATCCACTCAAATTTTCCAATGTGGGACAAACTCAGAAGTGGAATTCTCAACAATCTTCCCCTCGCTTATGAGTTCCAACTGCTCCATCTTGAATGGAAACCATCTCCCTTATAAGAGTAAGCCCAATTTCCCAACAGTTGCTCAAGTGGGCCTTACTATATTAGGAAATTTTTCATAAATATACTGCAATCAAGGATCTTTAATTATCATGAACTTCACATCTATTTTACCTTTATGTGGAAAATAAATAAACCATAATATAAACTTCCCATACCAGAATCAACTAGGCCAAATGAACCAAGAAGTACACCCGGAGAGCTGTAGAAATCATTTTTCCCACTTTTCCCCGGTCTCTTTCTTTCCTTCAACAGATTTATGGGATTTCCTAATGATTAGAGAGCAAAGGCAGAGAGAGGACAATTTCCTATATGCCTTTCTTCTTCCTTTCCTTTACCTTGTAGCCAACATCACCATTCAACTAACCCTTAGAGCTTATGAACTTAACTTTTCCTTTCTCTTCTTTAGCTCTCTTTTCTTTAGATTAGCTTGATGTTTGCTTGCCCTTATAGCTACTCCCCATAAAATATATATATATATATATATATATAATATAATATAGAAATACCCTTCAAACTTCCAGTCATAAATATCTCATTAATTCTAAGCTAATCCTTTCATGTTAACTCATAAATACATTCATTCAATATCCTTTAGGATATCGGCATATAGCCTTCATGTGTGACCCATATCATTCATGTGGGACATATCCTTTGGGATATATATCCTACATTCTCCCACTTGGCCCATATGAATGATATTAATATGAATTAACAAATAACTATAATGTGCACAAAATATTAGCTTATTTATAGTTTTAATGAGATTACCATAATATCATAATTAAGCAACCCATTAGCACGAGTCATGGCGGTAAATATCATTAGAGTGACATCTTCCCTTCTATGTACCACAATACTAATAAACCACTTAATTATGATCCACAATAGGAAGTTACCATACTATCCCTGTAACGTCTTTTTCAAAGACTATTTCTGTTTAACAGTAATCCATCTTCCATAATTACATAAATGATGGTAAATAGAGATAATGTTCAAAAATACTTTTATTGATATCATTATACATGCTATAGAATAAACCATAAAGATCCACTATCATGCATCAAGGATTACAACAAAGACTCATGTGATCAGCATGTTCTTTAAATGTCCTTGGTGTCAATCCCTTCATTAAAGGATCTGCTATCATAAGCTCAGTTCTTATATGTTCTATAAGCACTGCCTGTTTCCTAACTTCCTCCTTAACATCCAAATACTTGAGCTCCATATGCTTAGCGCTATTAGAGTATTTGTCGTTTTTTGAGAAAAGGACTGCTGCTGAATTATCACAATAAATTCTCAGCGGCTTGGCTATATTGTCGATGATCCCAAGTCCTAAGATAAAGTTCCGCAACCACAAAGCCTGAATCATGGCCTCAAAGCATGCCACAAATTCAACTTCCCTAGTAGATGCTGCTATGATAGTCTGTTTAGCGCTCTTCCATAATATTGCTCCTCTAGCTAATAGGAACAAATAACCATACGTTGACTTTCAACTATCAACGCATCCAGCAAAATCTAAGTCAGAGTAGCCAACCACCACCAACTGATCTGTTCTCGTATATGTGAGCATACAATTTCTGGTTCCTTTTAAGTACCTCTATACTTTCTTTGCATCTTTCCAATGTTCCATTCAGGGATTACTTTGGTATTTCCCGAGCATCCCAACTGCAAAACAAATATCTGGTCTCGTACAATTCTACACATACATCAAACTTCCAACAATAGATGCAAAAGGAATATTTTCCATACTTTTCTTTTCTAATTCATTATGTGGACAATCATTTACACTAAACTTGTCCCCTTTACAAATAGGAGCAGGAGTTGGTTTACAATCACCCATATGAAATCTTTATAGAACTTTATTAATATATCCTTTCTGAGATAACCCTAACAGTCCAAGTGATCCGTCCCGGAGTATTTTAATTCCAATGACATAAGTTGCCTTACCCATATCTTTCATTTCAAAGTTCATAGAAAGAAATCTCTTGGTATCATTTAGTAAACCAAGATCACTACTGGAAAGTAAAATATCATCAACATATAGAATCAGAAAGATAAACTTGCTCCAACTGACCTTTAGATATATACACCGATCAACGGTGTTTTCCTTAAATCCCAAGGTCGTGATGGTATCATGAAACTTAAAATACCATTTCCTGGAAGCTTGTTTAAGTCCATATATTGATTTCTTTAATTTGCAAACCAAATGCTCCTTTCTTCAATCATCAAACCTTCAGGAAGATCCATATACACCTCTTCGCCTAAATTCCCATTTAGAAAGACAGTTTTCATATCCATTTGGTGTAACTCTAAATCAAAATGAGCCACCAAAGCCATTATGATTCTAAAAGAGTCCTTTTTAGACACATGACAAAACGTCTCTTTATAATCAATACCTTCCCTTTGAGTGAAACCCTTTGCTACAAGTCTAACTTTATATCATTCAATGTTGTCATTATAGTCATGTTTGGTCTTAAAGACCCATTTACACCTAACTGTTTTAAACCCTTCAGGCAAATCAACGATGTCCCAGACTTTATTCTGTTCCATAGATTTCAACTCATCATTTATAACATTGATCCACTTTTCGGAATCATCACTTTCAATGGCTTGTGAAAACGTAACCGAATCCTTACTAGTTCCTAAATAATAATTAGCCTCTTGCAGATATAATAAATAATCATCAGAAATAGATGGTTTCCTTAATCTTTGAGATCTCTTTAGTGCTATTTCTTGTGATTGTTCTGTAATTAGCTCAATGGTGACATTTTCATTACGAAGTGATACATCATTAGATTGTTTTTCAATGCTATCATGCATTTCAACAACTAAAGGACAACAATTTTTGTCAAAGGTCTAGATATTCGTATAAGAACCTGAATTTCTTTAATGACCACATTTCGTGATATCTCACTTCCAGTGATTTCACCATTTTCAAGGAACTTTGCATTACCGGTTTCTACTATTCTCATACTATAGTTAGGACAGTAAAACCCATACCCTTTAGACTTTTCTGGGTATCCAATAAAGTACCCACTCATAGTCTTAGAATCAAATTTACTTTCATTTGGATTATAGACTCTAATCTCTACTAGACAACCCTAAACATGAAAGTGCCTTAAACTCGGTTTCCTTCCCATCCACAATTCAAAAGGAGTATTATGAACTACCTTACTAGGAACCCAATTGAACACATACATTGTTGTTTTAAGGGCTTCCATCCATAATGAAATGGGTACTGAGGAATTACTGAACATACTCCTAACTCTTTTCATAAGAGTACAGTTCCACCTTTCAACAACACCATTCTACTGAGGCATACCAGGCATTCTATATTGAGCACAAATACCATGTTGTTATAGGAATTTAGAAAATGGTCCTGGAAATTGTTTAATCCCCATCATACCTACCATATTACTCACCACCTCTATCAAATCTAATGATTTTCACTTTCCTATCTAATTGTTGCTCTACTTCAGCAACATAAGCTTTTAAAGCTTCTATTTCCTGAGACTTTTCATGCAACAAATAGATATAGCCATATCATGAAAAATCATCAATAAAGGTGATAAAATACTTTTCTCCACCTAAAGATGGTAAGCCAAAAGGTCCAAATACATCAGTATGAACAATTTCTAGTAGATTTCCACTTCTTGTGGCTCCTTTCTTTGTATGTTTAGTTTGCTTTCCTTTAATGCAATCAAAACATACATCGAAATCAATAAAATCAAGGTTTGATAAAACCCCATCCTTTACCAATCTCTCCATTCTTTCCTTGGATATATGACCCAGTCTTTTATACCACAAGAAAGAGAAATTTTCATTATTTTTACTACGTTTAGTTCCAGCATTAGTTTCAGTAAACTTTTTGTTGAGATTAAATTTATACAACCCCTCATACAAAACACCAGAGCCAACACATAAGTTACCTTTCATAAGATAGAAACCTTTATGTTCAAAGTGCAGACCATAACCATCATTGTCTAATTTGGACATGGAAATTAAGTTCCTAGAGATATTTGGAACATAAAAGGTATCAAACACGTCTAAACAATGACCCGATTCAAGATACAACCGAACAGTTCCAACACCCATAACAGGCACTTGATTTCCATTCCCCAAGACTATCATGTGTTCATTTTCCTTTACACTCTGGATCGTAAGGTATCCCTGGATCGAATTGGAAATAGTAGAACCAGAGTCAATCCACCAAGTATTAGAAGGAATTTGTGTCATGTTTGATTCGAAACATACATAAGCTAAAAACTTACCTTTCTTTTCGAACCATGCTTTACATTTCAGGAAACTTTTCTTTAAATGCCCATAGCCACGACAAAAGTAACACTTGGGACAATAATGTTCCTTCTTGCAAGTCTCACCACCATATGAAGTACTCGCCACCTTCAATGGATCTTTCTTTAAACCTTTCTTTATTTTCTTTCCTTTACTTGTAGCTACATGACTCAAGACATTTACTGAATATTGTCCTTGTTGTGTGAGTATTGCCTCTTCTTGAACTAACATGCTTGCCAATTCATTTACATTCCATTTTTATTTAATGTATTATCGTGAATCTAAAAAGACCCATACTGAGGAGGCAAAGAGTTCAAAATAAACTGAACAAAGAAGCTTTCATTAGCATTCATACCCAGAGTATTAAGTCTAGCAACCAGATTAGTCATTTCTAGGACATGTTCATTCATTCCTTTACTACCATCAAATTTCATTGTGGTCAATTGAGCCATCAACGTTCCTGCAAAGGATTTATCAGCTGAATGAAATCTATCCTCCATTGCCTTAAGATATTCCTTTGCATTATCTAGTTGAGGGAGTGTTGATTTAATGTTATTTTCTATATACATCTGCATGAACATCATACTTAATATGTTCAACCTTTCCCATGACCTATACAAAGCTCGCTGCTTCGAACTACTAGCATCAGTAATAGCAATTGATTTATCCATTCATAGAGCTAAGTCCAGATCCAGAACACTAAGGTGAAACTGAATCTATTCATTCCAGTCAAAGAAATTTGTACCATTGAAGATCAGAACAGGAGAAGCCAGCAAATGCAATGAAACGGGAACAAACAATGCAATAACACAAAATGCTCACTACATTAATTCTTTGAGTTTAAAACATTTCATTAGTAAATTGTGTTCAATCTTTGGATCAACTTATGTAATATACTAACACTTTACATTTACTAGTGATTTTCACCCATCCAGGCATAATTGATAACCTTTATAAAGTTCGATTGGTCTGTCACCTTTGGGCAAGCATCCCAATCTCACTACCATTCTTCAATTATCCTGATTAAATCAATGATTATTTGAAAGTTGGTGCACCTTTGGGCCAGCCATAATATTCAAATAACCATTCTGTTATAATTTTTTTTCAAGATTATATTTCAATCATCATTTCCAACTTTTCTTAGCATGATCACTTTGTTGACACACATGCTAACCATAATAGAAACATTGATTGATTCCTTATTCAACAAAATTTATCCATAATTTATAGCAGATAATCAATTCCCCACTATAAGAATTTTACTAACTTACTTTCATGTAAAATTATCTAGCTTATGCCTGCATAACATGTGAGTGTTCCATTATTAATTAAGTTATAATAAAATTATTTGCATGCGTATCATTCAGCAGTCCTACTTTAGTATCACTATACAGGGGAAAACCGTCAGCGGTCTACATGTAAGAAAACTTTTAGACCAACAAAAAACCCCATAAATCCATCAAATATCACATATATTTTTCAAACTTTCATACGAACCTATAACAATTTTGTAAGGGGTTAAAAGAAACAATCTTTATCATGAAAGGAAGATCATGATAATTTCAACCATGGCTCTAATAGCACATGTTAGGAAAATTTTCATAAATATACTATAGCCAAGGATCTTTAATTATCATGAACTTCACATCTATTTTACCTTTATGTGGAAAATAAATAAACCATAACATAAACTTCACATACCAAAATCAGCCATGCCAAATTAACCAAGAAGTACACCCAGAGAAGCTGTAGAAATTGTTTCTCCCACTTTTCCTCGGTCTCTTTTTTTCCTTCAACAGATTTATGGGATTTCCTAATAATCAAAGAGCAAAGGTAGAGAGAGGACAATTTTCTATATGCCTTTCTTCTTCATTTCCTTTACCTTACAGCCAACATCACCATTTAGCTAACCCTTAGAGCTTATGAACTTAGCTTTTCCTTTCTCTTCTTTAGCTCTCTTTTCCTTAACTTAACTTGATGTTTCCTTGCCCTTACAACTATTCCCTATAACAATAGCTAATATATATATAATATAGGAATACCCTTCAAACTTCCAGCCATAAATATCTCATTAATTCTAAGCTAATCCTTTCATGTTAACCCACAATTACATTCATTCAATATCCTTTAGGATATAGGCATATACCCTTCATGTGGGACGTATATCATTCATATGAGACATATCCTTTGGGATCTACATCCTACATACCACTGGCGCCTTACGTGCATCGGATTGCATTCCACATGCCTCTGAACCAATCCTACCTCTCACGTCTTAACCTTATTCGGGTCCATCCCCACCCTAGATGATCCTTATTGGCCTCAACCACACACTTGGTCCTCCAACTGTTAGCACGTCAGAAGAATTAGCTTCATCTCTCGACTTTTTTTTTTTTTTTTACAATGTCTCTCACCCAGAGCCATCGGCTCTGATACCACTTGTTAGGAGCAGCAGAGCCCATGGGTGGGCTTAATATATATGGGTGAACACCAACTTAACCCAAAAGCTTAAGTCTATATGGTCTTGGGTCCAACCATGTATATAAGCACCCATCATCCACTCAAATTTTCCAATGTGGGACAAAATCAAGTGGAATTCTCAACACCAAAGAGATTGTTTAAGACCAAAAGGGTGTGTTTGTTTCAGTGGCTAGGTGTAACAAGCCAAACACTTCACACTCTATGAAAGGTCACGTGGTTGTAGCACATAAGCCTAACTAGTCAGCAACAAGTAAACAATGAACTCCATAAACACGTTTACAAGCATCAAATATAAAATGCACAGTAACAAGTAAGCAAGCATGAAGTACACACAAGATCATAACAAATAGAAAAGCAACATAATACATTATAATACACCTCTACTAACAATGTGTTTTTAGCAAGAGAAGCAAGTAGGTTGAACCCGTCTATAATAGCTAGTGAGTTTTACAATGATTGATGAACATTCACCCTCCCCTTAAAAGCTTTCTATGCGATTCCTACTCTATCTAAAGGAAACACCTTTATGCTTTGAAGACTGATATTCCTTTTTCCTAGAGCACTACTCATCTAGAAAGATAAACCCTACCCTACTATATACATGATGGTTACCCACCAAATGACCATATAACAAGGGATCATAAGCAAGCATAAGGCCTTGAACAAGTTTGTCCCATGATATTATTCCCACTTATGTGGTGGACATCCTCATAGCTTTGATGCTGCTATTGAACTTGATCCATGAAAGGAAGCATGTCTTCCACAAACATTGCTTTATCCCCAAGGCCCTTCCACTTCACAAAGAACCCTATAACGACCCCGGCCTGCCATATGGGCCCGGAGTGCTACTTTAGTGACGTCTGTGTACCTAATACCTTGTTCATCATATATAAAACACATATATGCAACGAAAATAAAATACAAAATCCTCAAATTACATTACCAGAGTTCTAACTACCTTTATACACAAATTTATCCATTTTCACATAATTACATCCCATAAAACTAAACAAAAATAACATCTCTATCTACACACTACCCGCATAAATTTACACCTCTAGCCCGACTTCTCTAGCCTGCTAGACCCAATCTCTAGGATTACCTAAAAATATAGTTTGTAAAGTAGGGGTAAGGCACAGCTCGGTAAGGGAAAGACTAAGTTAATGTCACTGTGTGACCAACATGCATTTAGTGTACAGAAAATAACCAGTTCACTAAGTAGATAAACACATTTATAAAAACAATCTTATTTTACACTCACACACACAATTAGTCGAGGATAGGGAAGATTACCCGCCCATACAAGTAGCTTCCCTCTGCTCTAATACCATTACTGCTATTAGGGCACTCACCTTTCTCAGCAAGCTCTCGAAATTATCTTATTAATTATTTGCATTCACATAAATTAACAAATATGCATATAAGACACTCCCTGTGACAAACACGTCATTTACTTCCCCCATGGCACGGGTTGTACGGCCCGAAGGCTGGACTAATGTCTTGGGGGATCCACCCAAACAATAGTCATCTGTACTCTTTGCTAACATACTCCGCGAGTATACGCAGCTCCAACTGTTGGTCTGATTGCCCTCACCTAGGGGGGTGCATTCACCTCACGTAGGCAAATCGGACAAGGTCACCCTACACCTCTCAGCACAAGTGTAGGCACACACGGCAACATAACAAATCCCTAGCAACGGTACAATGCTCACAATACACTGGTCCCCAGGGTTCCTAAAGCATATCATATAATTTAGATAATAGAAATCACCATTTTAAACGTTAATTCACATATATTTCCTGTTATTCCAAAAACCTGGGCCCCGACCACAAAATACAATCTGGCATATAGCCATCAATTAAAACTCAGACCTCGGTCGTCATGCCAAATTCCTGCATTATTCACAAGCAATTATAGTATTTTCGCAACAATGCTAGTATTTCACAAACAATTCGGTATTTCAAAATCTCAAATCCAGATATACAATAATCTATACAAATTAAATCAATTGCCACACAATTTTCCACATTTTAACATAACCATATAAACAAACAAACTTTCCACCATTCATTTTATTAAAAAATACCATACCATATATCCTAAATTTGTAAAGTCCATTTCGAATGGTTGGTTTTCAAAATAACCTTTAAATTCTTAAATAAATAAATATGTGTGTGTGTGTGTGTGTGTGTCTATATATATATATATATATATATATATATATATATATAAACATAACAATTAATTAATTCAACTTTAATAAAATTACTGACTCAACTTAATCCCCTTACCTGATTCCTGAAAAAGTCCGCTAACACCCCGACCTACACCCCAGGACGTTCCAAATCCCTGAAACCCTAAAATTCAAATTTCACTACATTACTCATCACAATCCCTAGAGTAACTTTCCCTAAAATTTCCCTAGGCTCTGAATACCCTAAATAGCCTAATAAAGCCTAAATTATTAAACTTACCCCCGATTTAAGATTGGTGCCTCGAAGCTCCAGTTCGAAAACCCACTCCAACTGGATTGTAGAGAATCTCCCCACGAGTCTCCTAACAATTTCCATTCATTAATTGGGCTTATGTTTTAAGAAAATGTGAGGTAAGTTTGAAAATTGACCTTACCCCAGGAGATATACCTACGTTGCTCCAACGATAGATCCACTCCAGTAGAAGTGTCGGTGGCGACGAACAGAGCCCAATAGTGTTTCTGAATTTTCGATCGGCCGAATATCGAAGACGAGATTGAGGAGAGTGGGAGAGAAGGGATGGAGGAGACACGGATGGCACTACTCTCTGTTGCTTGATTCTCCTGAAGCTTCAGTTTGAAGCTTCAATTCAAGTTACGTTATATAACCTCTATATATATATATATATATAATTATATTATAATATAATAATATATTATATTATAATATAATATATTATTATATTATATTACTATATTATTATATTATATTATATTATATTATATAATTAATAATTATTATTATTTATTTAATTTTTTATTCTTATTATTATTCATCTTATTTATTTATTTAATGTTTTTTATAATTTTTTTAAAGGATCACTACAAACCCGTACTATCACCTTGACGGTGAGAACTTTATTTCTGCAATGATCTCTTCAACTCTCTTCCTAGTTGACTAACTTCATGTTGGATCTTCAATGTCTGTGTAGAATGGCTTGAGACAAGTGACATGAAACACAAGGAGGCCTTCTCAACTTTGGCCAAGATAGGATTGGTCCATATTTTCAAAGTAGTCTACTATCAACCTTGTAACAACTTGATATATTCTACATGAGCTCAACAAGCACTAAATCTCTCACTTTGAAAAGCAAATTCTTCTTCCTTGATCTGCCCATTTCTTCATCTGCTTGGTAGCTTTCTCCAGCTTAGGAAATCTCAGCATTCTATCTTCATTCATGGCAAACATGTATGCTTTCAAACTCTTTTGTATGACTCGTCCAATGTGTAAGGTAATAATAGCTACTAGCATGTAACAAGCTCAAAAGGGCACTTATTGGTTGTTAAGTTCTTTTAGGGCTAAGCCACATTGAGTAACTTCACCTAATTCTTGTCATTGGTGTTGATGAAATGGCACAAGTACTCATTTGATATCCTATTGAGTCTTTTACTCTAGCCATCAATCTGCATGTGATAGCTCAAAGAGATGTCAAGTCGCAAACTAATGCAAGACTGTGAAAAGTTCAAGACATAAGTTTCCCATAAATCTTGTGTTTGCGTCACTGATGATGTCTTAAGAACACCCCAATACTTCATGATGTGCTTGAAAACAATAGTGTTGTATCCTTTTTTGAGCAATACTTTAGTGTTGGTATAAAAGTATAAGCATAACTACTGTACATTAAGCTTCTTACAAGTCGGATTTCTAGCTTTTAGATGAGTCTAGTCGTTAAGAAGCTAAGTAAACTCAAGTCGTAAAAGTCGTACGTGCTTAGAAAACATGTCTATAATCATAAGTATAGACCTCATGTCCCCCACTCTAGACTATTTACTTATGAAGTCAAGTGGGACACTAACCCAAGGTCTCATTGGTATAGAAAGGGGCTTTAGAAGCCTTTTCTTTCGCTCAACCTTGTCTAGTTGGCAGGTGAGACTAGTTTGGGTTTACTCAACCACCCCATCTTACATCTGTAGCTAGGAGTAGTTCTATTTCAACAATGCCAAAGTCTAGTATCATCCTAAATAGCAAATCCACATGATACCATGACTAATGTGTCTCCACAATAAACCATCCTTTAACCAAAACTAGTTCTTCGCCATTTTCCACCAACTTCATGAGGTTTTGAGTCACTGGATTTTTGACAAAGTTCTCTTTAATGCGCTATCATATTGTTATGATAACCTTACTTATCGTCAATTGTGTTACCATTACGATACCTGCAAGTTTGGGCATCCTACTCAATGCATCCACAACTTGAGTAATTAGCTTCACCTAGTGCTCGAAAAAGAAATCAAATTTTGTCAAAAATTCCTACTAACAAGCCTAATTGAGGGATAATAGCCATATTATCCGTCTTCACTGCAAAATTCAACCCAAGTAGGTAATGTCGCCACACCTAAAGGCAATGTATCATTGAAATTCCCTTCTCTTAAGCATTATACATCCCATTCAGCTTCACTAAGATTACAACTCTACTACACAATATAGCCCTCATGTAACAAGTCACCACCTAGGGCATAGTCAAAAGCATTTATTTGTATTTGGAAGGGCTTCAGGATATCCAAAATAGCAAGTATCGAACCCTTCATCATGGGTTTCTTCCACTCATGATCCTTCATCAATTCAATTAATGAGCCAATCCTCCTCAAGCACCTCTCAACAAAATGTGTAGCTACGATTCACAAAACCAAGAATGGAATGCAGTTCCTTAATTGTCATTAGGATCTTCCAAACATGGATATCCTTCACCTTCTTAATGTCCATCCGAATACAACTTTGTTCAATCACATGACCAAGAGACTTGATGCTCATCTATGCAAAGAGCATTTATCCTTCTTCACATATAAGCTATTCTCCTTCAGCCTACCAATCATCTTTTGTAGAAAATTTTGATGCTCTTTCACATTAGGGCTAGACCACCATAACTTAAGGGTATTCCACAAAAAACTTGTCGAGGAATGAAATGCAAGATTCATCAATGTGCAAAATGTCATTGACGCATTTGTTAACCTAAAGACATCACTAGGATTTCATAAGCCCCAAACCACATCACGCAATTAGCCTTTTACTCATTACCTTCTACTGTCCTCACTTGATAGTAGCTTCATCACAAGCTAGGTTTGTTGAATAATTTGACATGGCAAAGCTAAAGAAACAAATCGTCAATTAAAGGAATCAGATACTTGTTGCACACAATAACTTTGTTAAGCACACATTATCCATATATAATTGCATTGCATCCTTCCATTAGGTTTTCTCTAAAACAACACCGCTGCTCCGAAAGGTGCTTTAATGGATCGTATATAGATTTCTTTCAATAACTTATCAAGTTGATTGCATAATTATGCCAACTCTAGAGGCATCATCGATATTGCCTTTTAACAAAGGGTTTTATCTCAAGTAATGATTTTCAATATCATGCTCCACACCTCGTCATAATGGCAAATTGTTAGATAACTTATCCGACATTACAACTTTGAACTCCAACACGTCTTGACAATTGGAACCAATTATTGTTCTACATATTCATCCACCACCAACATGATAAGATAGATATGCTCATCCCTTCTTATGCCTTCTTGAGTTGCAAAACAAAGAAGAACTTCACATCATCTCCTTTCTTCATCATAACTGCAACCATGCAAAGATAATCACCCATTAGACAAAGGGATGCATTGGAACCGCCCTAGTCTCCCATAAAAATTCTATGGCAAGTATCACTTGGAGAACATCCACAAAAACAGAAATGGAATTCCCATTTCCCTCCTACCAACCTTTAGAGATACCAGAAGGATACTCACAATGCAAAATATACCTCTTGATATCATAATACCAGGTCTTTCCATCTTCTTCATCTTCTATCATCAAGTAGTATGGTGGGACGTCCCGAGTTTCTACCTAGAAAGGTTAAAAAATGGTCCCTTCTGTCACCCTTATCATTGATGCCAAGGTCGCCATGGCGTCGGTGAATCTTTGATGCCTCCTTACAATCTAGGCATGCAATCGAACTCAATGAAATGAAACGTTTTCAAATCTTCTAAGTAGTGATGATAGGGAAGTAGCTAGAGGTTTTAGTTTTCCATTTCCCAATTGTTTGAAAGATAATCAGGGATGAATCCCCATACACTTCTAAGTCTCTGACTTTCATTTCCAAATTTTCTTGTAACCCAAAATGCAGACTTCATACTCTGCAAAGTAATGTTATTTATGCATAGGAAAGTCAACTTGACCACAATGGGATATTGCATTCCTTTTAAAGATACAAAAATTGCTCCAATGCCATAACATAGTGCATTAGCCACCCCATCAAAATACATACGCTAGTTTGAAGTCTCCAGTAGCTCATCTTCCTCTGATCCAAATAAAGCCATAACATCCTCATCTAGAAAGTTAATCATCATTGGTTCATAATCATTAATAGGAAGATCTACTAGGTTGTGTGATACAACATATACTGTCATAACAGATGAGCTGCCCAAGCTAGTGCACAACAAGTTCTTTTACTTTGGAAATTCACAATCACATGCTTGGCTACTCCTAGAATTGGGTGGGCTATGAAGTTTATGCTTTTGTGCATCATGTAAGTTGAGTTTCTACACTTCACTTTGTGAGGTAAGGTTGTAGGTAGCTTTGATATCAACCACAACACAAGTGCTCTTCCTATTGATCCATAGATTGACAAACATTAAACCCTTAGCTTTGGCAACTTTAAGTTCTTTTGTCTATTTCTCCTAACATATTAACCGCATTGCACGCAACCTTGGGGTTTCCTTCTCATCCTTATGTCTCCTCAATAATAGAAGCACGCAAGGCATTAAATGATCACTTGTGAAAGAAGCAGCAACTTGATAATGTCCTTGATAGAAACAAGCAATCTCACCCTTACCATTGAATTGTTGAAGGCCCCAAATGAGAACAACTCCTTTGAGGATGATGCCTTGGTCTCGGCTCCCCAACTTTTGGATTTTCTATCTTGAAAAAATATCCAATGTTTCCAATTGACAAACCACTTTCCTTAGGCATAAGGAAATATTTTTCTACTGTAATTAATCACATTTCCATAGTACCCTGCAATAGCCAAGTCTTGAACTCTGTTGATGAAGTTCAACACTCGCTCACAGTTTCATACCTTTAGGGGGTAGAAAAACTTGTCTCCCAAATATCCAACATCAAATCAAAGAAACATTACACATATTCTTTCATGAAGTGCTTAAGATCTTATAAGTTGATCCGAGCATCATAATCAAAATTATCAGAAAAGAATTGGTCATTAAGCTCTATTCTCAAGTCTTCCATAGTATCAATTGTACATCTACCGTTTTGGATTTCATCATACTTGGGTATGCCACCATAGTTTGGAATCCCTACTCAAGTACATCATGATACTCCTTTTTCCTAGAGCACTACCAACTTGAAAGATAAATACTAGACTACTATATACATAATGATCACCCATTAAATGAACACGAGACAAGCAGTCATAGGTAAGCAAGGTCATGAACAAGCTTGGATCATGACACTAGGCTATGCTAAGGACCCTTAGCCCATGTTTGGTGCAACATACCCAAATAGAACTACCAAGAAGGGGACTCAGCCGCTCGACCCATTTATATTGGTGGGCCAGTCCTCCTCCCTTGCAGATCAACCATAGTAGCCAAAAAAAAATTTTAAAGGAAAAAAAAAAAAAGATAGGACAAAGATGACCATGTCTTGTTTAGCTCTAGCACCCCCACAGTGTGCAAAGAATCCTCTTCTTCCCCACTTCACTACAAGTCTACAACTCGGCAACACTCCGTATAGCCATGGATGGTCTTTAAATCCCCTTCCCAATCTCCACAGCTCTTATGATTATGTTTCTACTTCATCTCAACATATCCTCCTCCATCCACAATCTCCTTCAGAGTAGATGCCTTTAGGTAGGGATATTCTTGAACAACAAATAGGATAATCAAGATGGATCAATCTTGTGGAGATCAAAAACAGCATTAGGTCTCTTAGTGGTTAGCTTTTTTCTTTTTATTTCTTAAATTTTTCATGATTGTAAATAGGAGTGGTAAAATGAGTTAACGGGCCGAGTTCAGGTGGATCATAAGGTCAAGGTTAAATGAGTTCGGGTTCGGGTTCAAGTTGACTCATTTACTAACTGGTGACTATTATGTAAACTCAAAAATATCCGTTTAATAAAGTTCAAAAAAATATAATTATCTATTTTAAAAATTTTTAAACGGGTCATGGAGGTGGAACCGTGGAAGGAGGCGCTGAGGGCGAGAGTGAGGCAATCGGCGGACTTCCCGCCCCACCTCCGTTGATTCATCCACTAGAAAGAAATCTCAGATCTCGCAGTCGAAGTCCCAATCGTAGGGCTGCTGCTCCTACTGCTATCCGACAGAGAAACGAGCATTATGTGGAGAACCCCCGATGGAGAAGACATTCCGATCGCCAGAGGGCTCCCTAAATCACCGTGGCCGGGGTGAGGCGACGTCGAAGGTGAGGCAACGACGCCGCTCCAACATAACCCTTCGGCTAGTGTCCCTCCCGGCGCGGAAGCTGCCCAAGAGAGATGACAGTTTCGATTGTTCCGATCTGTTTTGGATGCGACCCATCTCCTCGTCTATGAGGTCGCCGCCGGCCATGGCCATAGAAAGGTTAAGATTGGAGAGACAGAGCTTCAAGTTTGAAGAAATAGAGGAATCGTTGTTGTTGGCGGGGGCGGGGGCGGGGGTGTATGTGACGGCGCTGGACTAAGCGTCGATGAAAGCTCTTGAGCTCTGCTGCTTTATCTCCGCAGGTGACGAACTGTCTATAAGCGTTCAACTACTTTGGAGGCTCCTCTGGTTCGTAATGTTGGTGAAAAACACTGGGTACCCCTACCCTGCCCTTCCCAAACCGGTCTAACCCATTTAATAAATGGGTTGGGTCCGGATTGACCCGTTTATGAACGGGTTAATTGGTAATAAACCTAAATTCAGTTTAAATGGACGGGTCATGGGTCACTAGTCGAGTTTTGACCCGTTTTGTCACCCCCAATTGTAAATCGAAAGAAAAAATTTGAATGGATAAGAAAAATGAAAGATTAGCCTGCAATTTAGGGTATTGCTTTTCATAAGAATATTTTGGTCATTTAAATGATTGGCTTGCAATTATCCTGACCTTATGGAAACCCAAACATAAGACAAGATAACTATTAGGGCCCATCTAGTCTAATCCAGTTCAATCCACTCCAGTCCTATCGGACGCACCAAAAAAAGTGCACCCTAAGACCATAATGGCTTTATTAAACTTACACACCTTGCCTCTCACATAAGCAACAAGCATCAAAGGTTACTCAATGGAAGCTTGTTCTTTTTTATACCAATACAACATCTAATTGACATAAAGGCCAATAAATTAACACCAACAAGATTCAAAAGAGCTACGTGGGAGAAATGTCTCTCTTAATGTCATCTACACCATAAGTTTTAAACATAGGCCCAATAACTAACATGCTTTAAGCCTTCCAATAGCACAATCAAGGTCATATTTAATGGTATGTACACAACAAAACTTAACCAATTCCTTACTAGGACGAAGATCCTGTTGGGAGGAAGGGATCCTGGAGTAACAATCACACACGAAGAAAGAAAGAAACACAATTGAACACCGGATTTACGTGGTTCGATCAAATCAACCTACGTCCACGGGAGCACACACCATGCGCTATATTGGGAGAAAAAATTACAGAGGAGTAGCCACACTGCTCTACTCAACTCTCTCTCTCTCTTTCACTCCTCAACTCTCTACACTGCACAATACAACACTCTGCGCTTACAGCACTCACACTACATACACATCTCTCATTCCTCTCACAGCACACTGCAACACTGCATACACAACTCTCTACTCACAACACACTGCTACACACACATGCACATATATATACACATAGGGAGGGGAAAAATTCAAAGACGATGGCTGCAGTTTCAGCAAAGTCTGCAGAGTAGGTGGCCGCCGGTCTTCAATGTCCAAGTTAGCGACTGGGCTGGTGCGGCTGTCGGCGACTCCACGCCTACAATCTCAACAATCTCCCACTTGGAGACGGAGACAGCATCTCAACCAGTATATAGGAAAATGATGTGCTCATGTCTATCTTTAAGCATGAAGACCAACTGAAGTTGAGTACAACTTCAGCTTTTCTGTAGTCACCACCTTCGTCAACATGTCAGCTGGATTTCTGCTACCTTGAATCTTTTCAAGTGTCAGTAATCCATCTTCTAATAAAGATCTGATGAAGTGATAACGCAATCCGATATGTTTGGTTCTTGAATGAAATGCAGAGTTCTTTGCCAGATGTATTGCACTCTGACTGTCGTTGTACAAAACACTCCTTTCTTACTTTAACCCAAGCTCTGTCAACAAATCCTGAAGCCAAATCATCTCTTTGCTGGCTTCTGTCACTGCTACGTACTCAGCTTCTGTAGTGGATAGGGTAACAATCTTTTGTATTTGCGACATCCAACTAACAAATGTTGTTCCAATAGTGAACACGTATCCGGTGGTGCTCCTACAATGATCAATTTCACCAACAAAATCGGCATCTACATACCCTTTGACTTTCAAATCTCCTTTGCCGAAACACAAGCACTTATCAACTGTGCCTCTGAGGTACCTAAAGATCTACTTCACTGCTTCCCAGTGAGTCTTCCCTAGATTAGACATGAATCTACTGACTGCTCCCACTGCTTGGCCAATGTCCGATCAGGTACAAACCATGGCGTACATGAAACTTCCAATGGCTGAGGTGTAAGGTATCTTAGCCATGAAGTCCTTCTCTTCATCTTTCTGGGGAATTTGATCTTTGGAGAGGCGAAAGTGTCTTGCCAAAGGTGTATTTACTGCTTTGGCGCTGCTCATGTTAAACCTCTGTAGAACATAGCTAATGTACTCTGACTGAGATAACTGCAATGTTCCCTATCACTTATCTCTGGAGATCCGCATCCCAAGTATCTGCTTCGCTGAGCCTAAGTCCTTCATGTCAAATTCCATTGACAATTGCTGCTTCAGTTTCCTAATCTCTTCTATATCTGGTCCTGCGATCAACATGTCATCCACATATAACAACAGAATGATATAGCTATATTGATACCTCTTGAAGTAGCAACAATGGTCGGACTTACACTTTAGAAAATCATTCCTGTGCATAAAGCCGTCAAATTTTCGGTACCATTGTCTGGGAGCTTGTTTGAGACCGTACAAGCTCTTCTTCAACCTGCATACCAGATTCTCCTTACCTTTGTCCAAGAATCCTTCTGGTTGATGCATGTAGATTTCCTCATCAAGATCACCGTGAAGAAACATCGTCTTCACATCTAACTGCTCAAGTTGTAAACTCTCTGAGGCAACAATACTCAGAACAGATCTGATGGTTGTTAACTTCACAACTGGTACAAAAATGTCGGTGTAGTCAATTCCTTCCTTCTGCTCAAAGCCTTTAACTACCAATCGAGCCTTGTATCTCCTGGAGCCATCATGCTCCTCTTTGATTCTATACACCCACTTGTTGTGAAGGGCCTTCTTACCTTTGGGCAACTCAGCTAGTTCCCACGTTCTGTTAGAGGTGAGGGACTTCATCTCGTCCTTTATCACAAGCTCCCACTTGCTCGCATCTCCTGCCTGACATGCTTCATCAGAGCATTCGAGCTCTCCTAAATCTATAAGAAGTAAATAATCTATATACCTTTTGTTTGGTATATGGGGCCGAGTAGATCACTTAAGCTCCAAAGCTGGAGTAGGAGGCGGTGGTGTGACGATCCGCTCTACTGGTTCCTCCGCCTGAGGATTCTCGGCATTTTGTTGTTGTGTCCCGACACATTTTGGGACATCATCCATATCTACGTAGGTTGATTCTCTTTGAACTAGTTTGGTGGATTCTGCTGTGTGCCTATCTTTGTACATCACATTTTCATTAAAAATCACATCTCTGCTTCTAATCACCTTTTTGTTTTCATCATCCCAAATGCGTTATCCAAATTTATCTCCACCATAACCGATGAAAGTGCATTTCCGGGATTTCGGATTCAGCTTATCCCTAACATGATCATTGATATGTACATATGCAACACAACTAAAAACTTTCAAATGTGAAAGTCTTACCTCTTTGTTACTCCAAACTTCTTCTGTTAGACTATAGCCCAATGGTATTGAAGGACTTCTATTAATCAAATAAGTTATTGTGTTTACTACATCTGCCCAAAACATCTTTAGCAAGCCTGACTGCATACGCATGCTTCTGAATTTTTCTGTCAACGTTATGTTCATCCGCTCAGCTATGTCGTTGTGTTGAGGCGTACCTGGCACAGTCCTTTCCATTGTGATACCATGCTCAAAGTAGAATTTCTTGAACTCGGTGTCAACATACTCTCCACTATTATCTGTTCTCAGTTTCTTGCTTTTCAAACAAGTTTCATTTTCTACCATCGCTTTCTAATTTTTAAAAGCATAAAAAACATCAGATTTATACTTCAAGAAGTAAACCCATACCTTCCGTGAATGAACATCGATAAATGTGACAAAGTAATGCTTTCCTCCTGTAGACGAAATGATTGTTGGTCCCTATACATCTGAATGGACTAGCTCAAGTCTCTCCTTCTTCAGGGTACTGATGTTTGTCTAAAAACTAACTCTCTTTTGTTTCCCAAATATGCAATCCTCACATGAGTCAATCTTCATCGACTGTAAATCACTCAACTTACCCTTTGAGTGCATCATCCAGAGTCCCTTCTCACTCAGGTGTCCGAGTCGTTGATGCCATAGGTTGCTATCATCATTTCTTGTAGCAACTATAATAGACATAGATGCATCAGGAGTTACATAAAGAGTACCACTTTTCTTACCTCGAGCAATTGTCAATGCATCCTTTGAAATCTTCCATTCATCACCAATGAAAGATGTGTTATAACCTTCGTCTTCCAATTGACCGATTGAGATCAAATTCTTCCTCAGGTCTGGAATATACCTAACATCTCTCAGTTTCCATACTAACCCATTCATTTTGATCTTCACTATCCCCTTACCGGTATTATCGCAAGGTTGATCATTGCCCATATATACTTTATCGAAATTACCTGATGTATACTCCTCCAAGCAATCTCTACTGCAAGTGGCATAGAATGAAGCTCCAGAGTCTAACACCCAAGACTCCTTTTTGCTCTCCAAAGAGCAGATCAAGAAATCATCATTTTCAGAAGCAATATTTGCTTCTGTCTTTGCCCTCGTCTCTTTCTTCTGACTTCTGCACTGATTCTTGTAAATGACCAGTTTTTCCACAATACCAGCACTCAATAACTTTTGTACTCTGGGAACCTGTGTCAGAAGTACCTCTGGGATTTCTGGATTTAGACCGCCTGGGCCTAGATCTGCCGCAATTTTTTGATCGTCCATGCCTATATCCTCTGCCTCGACTCTCCATGTTCAAGGCTGAACTCAAAGTGGAGACATGGTTTGACTATATTCTGATTTCCTCTGTCAAAATCATGTTGACAACCTCATTGTATACAAGTTTCGATTTTCCTACGGAGCTACTGATGGCAGTAAAAACAACATTCCAACTTTCAGGCAACTGACTGAAAATCAATAAGGCCCAAATCTCATTATCAAATGTTATCCCGACTGAGGCGAGTTGATCCGAAAACTCGTTGAAATTATTCAAATGCCTGCTGAAACTTTCACTTGCAAACATGCTCATTGTAAATAGTCTTTTCATGAGATGTACCTTGTTTGCAGCTGAAAGCTGCTCGTACATATTAGAGAACGCGTCCATCAGAGACTTGGTGGATGTTATATGTTGGATATTGAACGCAATAGACTTTGACAACGTTATTCTAATGGCTCTGAGGGCTTTTCGATCAAGCAACTCCCACTCGCTCTCCTTCATGGATTCTGGCTTTTCCATCAATGGTAAGTGCAACTCCTTACCAAACAAATAGTTCTTGATCTGCATTTTCTAGAAACTGAAGTTTATGCCGTCAAACATCTCAATCTAAGAGCTCTTTTCATTTGACATCTCGATTCTATGATTTAAAGATGGAATTACTCAAACGGACAGCACGGTTGGATCTAGAACGGCCCATGGCTTAAGTCGTTCAAAAAATGGACCCAAAATGGCTTCGAAAAGCCCAGTCAAACTTTTGGTCAAACACTAGTCAACTCTAACGGAATATTCCTTTCACGAACGGAATATTCCCTGACGGCGTTAGTGACGCCGTTAACTACGCCGTTTGCTGACGTGGCACTGTGGGGCCCACTATGGGACCCACTTGCCGACGTGGCGTGGCGTGGGCTAACGTGGCGCGGGGGCTAACGTGGTGGCTGACTCGGCCACTTACTTGGCGCCATGTGGTGCTGACGTGGCGGCTGGCTAGGCACAGGTCCTGGCTGACGTGCGCTGACATGGACGGGTGACGTGACGCTGACGTCACTCGTTTTCAACCTCTGTCTGTTCTCCGGCGCGTGTCGCACGTGCAGGAACCTACCAAGTCTCTGCCAGCACGTGAAGGCGCATCTGGGCACGTGGAAACCTCCCCTGTACGTTGGCGGCGCATGCGGTCTCGTCTCTGGTTGTTTGAAGCTCCAATTGCCATCGTTAGCTTCGTCTGGACGAGAGGAGTTCAATGGTGGCCTCATAATTAAATTTTGAGCTACTGGACAGAGGCTCAAAATTCGAGAATTTTTCTTCAGGTGATTCTACTCCAACCACGCTCTGATACCAATTGTTGGGAGGAAGGGATCCTGGAGTAACAATCACACACGAAGAAAGAAAGAAACACAGTT
Source organism: Malania oleifera (assembly GCF_029873635.1). NCBI lineage: Eukaryota > Viridiplantae > Streptophyta > Magnoliopsida > Santalales > Ximeniaceae > Malania > Malania oleifera. The sequence goes on from NC_080421.1 coordinate 31,623,544, forward strand.
GAACGCCGGATTTACGTGGTTCGGTCGAATCGACCTACGTCCACGGGAGCACACACCACTGCACTATACTAAGAGGAAAAATTACAAAGGAGTAGCCACACTACTCTACTCAACTCTCTCTCTCTTTCACTCCTTAACTCTCTGCACTACACAATACAACACTCTGCGCTTATAGCATTTACACTACATACACATCTCTCACACCTCTCACAGCACACTGCAACACTGCATACACAACTCTCTACTCACAACACACTGTTGCACACACATGCACATATATATACACAAGGAGGGGAAAAATTTAAAGATGGTGGGTGCAGTTTCAGCAAAGTCTGCAGAGTAGGTGGCCGCCGATCTTCAATGTCCAAGTTAGCGACTGAGCTGGTGCGGCTGTCGACGACTCCACACCTACAATCTCAACAGATCCAAATAGCCCATGTCCCCTAAAAAGTCAAGGCCTCAATTCCTACACCCATTGAATGCTTCCACTTAGGATTAGCAACAGCCCCAACATATGATCACATGAAAAAAATGAAAGAAACAAATAGGGCGAAAGAATAACAACTATAGGAAGATGAGGGCACTAGGGTGGGTAGCAAAGGACTTACAAGCGCAAGATCTAGAATTTTTTTTGAAGCAAAGGGAAAATATGAGTTTGACCAAAGACTCAGTTCCAAAACGAGAGGCTTGACAAGGGGGCTAGATGGCTGCAGGGTCTCCCTTCTTATAATGCTCGTATACCTTCAAATGTTTAATAATGAGAGCAAGAATTGGTGACTCTTGATAAAGAAATCCATTAACAGCTTATTGATAGGGAATAGAGTCATCTGAGGAATACCTGGCATGAGAAAATTAAATTCTGCCCTAAAAAAAAAACAGTAAGAATATGCGGATGAAAACAAAAAAAGCAACAACAACAACAGGATATGTCACTTTCTGCAACCCCATTCTACTAAGGGTCAGATATAAGCAATATGACGAATAATCTCTTTGTCAGTTTATCCAAATAAAAATACTGAATCTAATTTTGAATTTGAGCATTATCAGAAATGCAATATCAATGCCAAACTAATTATTTTGTTCAATAAAATTGAATGGATACATTAAGGAACTCAAGATTATTCTTTCAACAAATATAATCAAATCATATGAAAAACTAATAATCCACAGAGAACACATAAAATTAATGACAAGACAGACTCTAAACATCACGTGGACCCAGATATTTGAATGAACTAATATTTACTGCAAGACTCACTGTCGATTGATAGGAAGACTCCCATGCTTCCCTAAATTGACGCACTTGACACTCAAAATGAAGAACAGATTTGAAAACAGAAACAAGTTTTTCAATCTAGAGAAGAGACGGGCTCACAGATGGTCTTAAATTTCCACAAAATTGCCATTGAAATTTTCAGTTTCCAGCACCCTCATAATCAAATTGGCAATCAACTTCTATTTTACAAGATTTCTATTGAAACTTCCAAAAAAAAAAAAGACACCTTTATTTTATTGAAATCTTGAATTTCAGCAATATTTGTTGGAATTTTAACAATAGAATAAAATTTCTTTGAAATTCAAATTTTATATTCATAACTCAAATTACTATGTTAATTTACCTTCGTTTTTTATTGAAACTAAATATTATTACAAGAAGATATGAATAGCTTTCAAACTTTTGAAATTATATGAAAAATTAAACATAGATATTAGCTACAACATTTTATATGCCTAAATTATCTATATAATAATATTTAACAAATTAATGATTTCACCTACAATTCTATATTAATTGAATATGCTTAATATCATTATTACATTACAATTAACATTCCTATCCTTGATGCGTCGTATATATAATATTTTAGTTCCAAATCTTGCATATTATTATGCCTATTAATACCTTCTAAATTTTCATAAAAGAATTCCATGCTTTACTACACTTTTCCATCATTTTTTTTTAAATTTTAAAAAATTGAAAAAAAAAATTAGTCCAAATTGAAAATTTAAGACATTGGTCCCTATTGAGACACTGCTGGTCCAAAGAAACACCGTGAGATGAATAAAAAAATGAAGTACAAGTATAATCTAAACCACCACAATCTTCACATGCCCTTCACCAATCTTCTTTATCCTTAGATCCCGAGTAACAAAATAATTAACACACTCATGATTTTGGGGGAACAAAAGGCCTACCTTAGAACTGCTGGATTGTAGGAGTACTTATAAGTTTGGAACTGCTCAACTCCCTCCATTTCAAAAAATAAAAAAAGTGGCTCAACTACAAAGGTTTTTGAGACCAAGTTATGTTTTGGTTATCTACTCTACATGTTGATGGGCAAGCAAGCTCTATGGTTGCTTCTGAATTGAAAGGTAAAAAGAAAAGCTAAAATGGTGGAATAGGAACACTTCTAGAGAAATTCACTTGAAAACGGATGTGATCTTTAGGAACCTCAAGGAGCTTCACGATAGCACAAGGCCCCTGTTGTTGTTCATTCTCGGATACACACAGTGGAAGCACACAATCACAGATGAACGAATCAACAAATACTAATGCAATCACTTGATGATGAAATATACTCAAGAAGTAAACACTTAGTAATGAGAAGAATGAAAATAAAACCAAAAGATGCAAGATTTACGTGGTTCGGCAATTTTCCTACGTCCATAGGAGCAGCAACTTCGTTTTCACTATGAACAATGTCAAAAGCTTATAATAGGGTTACAAATAATTGATTATATGCAAACCCTAAACGTACAGGAACCTTAGATCATATCTAAACAATCCCTGTAGCAATTCCCAGAGGAAATTCCTCTGATTAGCCTAATCTACTGGCCCCAGATTTGAAAATACGTAACTTGCGCCGACTAAAACCGTCAACGATTGGAGTAGAAAGAATCACCTTTGCATTCTTCCTGAAACTGTCGATTGTTAGAGCCCAAACCGTCGGCAATTATCCCCCTGCCTGCAAACTCCTTTCATGCTCTTGCTCCTCGCTTCACGTAACATTCCCCGGTGCATGCACTTCCGCTCAAAATATGAGTCACATCCCCAATAGTCTCAACCTTCGCGAATATTCACCACTTAGGAAATTCGAAAGCAAAACTGTTGCTCCACCTAGGACAGTAGATTGGGTCCATCTCTCGTTTAGCACTTCAAGACATTAATCAAGTCCATGCAATGCTTGAACTTGTCCATTGTGACCGACTTCATTAGAATATCAGTCGAATTGTCAGACGTATGAACCTTCTCAAGAAGAAGTTCCCCTGAAGCAATCAGTTCCCTGACCTTGTCATACTACACATCAATGTGCTTCGTCCTCATATGGTACACTTGATTCTTTGACAAGTAGATGACTCTCTGACTATCACATTGCAGCCGAACTCCACCTTGCGGGACACCCAGCTCTCTGACCAACCCCTTAATCCACAATGCTTCCATGACAACCTCGACCACTTTCATGTACTCTAACTTAGTGGTAGACAACGCCCCAAGTGACTGCACCATAGACCTCCAACAAATAGGTCCTCCCACAAGGGTAAATACATACCATGTGGTAGACCTCATGTCATCCAGGTCTCCTACGTAATCAACATTAATACACCCTACTATCAACGAATCATTATGTTGTGTATTGAACATTATGCCATGTCTAGTCATACCCCTCAGGTACCCGAGAATCCACTTCACAAAATCCCAGTGTTGTCAACCTAGATTCGAGAAGAACTTGCTCACCACGCTAACAACATGCGCCAAGTCAAGCCTCGTACACACCATGACATACATCCGACACCCCACTAAGCTAGCATACGGGACCCTCGACGTATCATGAACCTCATCGTACGTCCTTGGGCATTAGGCAGTAGACAACCTGAAATGACTCACCAAAGGCGTGCTCACTGGATTAGCATTAGTCATGTTAAACCTCTACAACACCTTCTCACATTGCTGCCTTGAGATAACCATAGTCTCCCTACAACTCTGTCCCTGCGAATCTCCATGCCAAGTATCCTCTTGGCTGCACCCAAATATTTCATGTTGAACTCTTTTCTTAACAAAATCTTCAACCAATTTACCTTGGTCATGTCTTTAAGCATCAATCAGCATATCATCAACAAATAGTAGTAGAATATATGAGAGACCCGTCCACAAGTTTCCTCGCATAGACGCAGCAATCGTACTCACACCTTATGTAGTCGATATGGGTCATATAGGCATCAAACCACTTGTACCACTGCCACGGAGACTGCTTTAGCCCATACAATGACTTCTTCAATTAGCAGACTAAGTGCTCTTGTCTAGGTTGGCTAAACCCTTCTAACTGTGTCATGTAAATCATCTCCTCTAGGTCACCATGGAGGAACGTTGTCTTTACCTCCATCTGCTCAAGACACATATCATGTTGCACCACTAGTCCCAACACTACCCTATTAAAAGTGTGTCTGACCACAAAGGAGAAGATTTCATTATAATCTACTCCCTTCCTCTGCGAGTACCCCTTCACTACCAAGCAAGCCTTGTACTTATCTCTTTCCTTTTCTCAAATTTCTTCCTTTTTCCTATATACCCACTTGTATCCAACCGCTCACTTCCCAACTGGAAACTCCACCAAGTCCCACATCTAGTTCTTATGCAGCAACTCAATCTCCTCCACCACAACGCCTATCCAACTAACCTTCTTCTGGCTGTGCACAACCTCCTGATAAGTAGTAGGATCTCCGCTACTGGTGATAAGCGCATAAGACACTAGATCATCAAAACCATACTTGGGAGGTGGCCTGAGGACACGTCTAGGTCTGTTTATAGCTATGCTACGATACGGCTACTGGTCATCCGAGCTAGAACTCCCTATGTCATCTCCACCCTGAGTTTTAGATTCCATTTGCACCGCTGACTAATATGTCAGGCTAGGACTCCCTACATGTCTACCCTGAGTCTCTAACTCCACCTGAATCGCATGCTCATTGCTGTTGCGATTTTCCAGCTCCTGTTTCTCTATTTATTCCTGAGTACGCCACAACATGGCTTCCTCATCGAAAACCACATTCCTACTGATCACCACCTTATTTGCCACTAGATTCCATAGCTTGAACCCTTTCATGCCTTTCTGATATCTCAGAAAGATGCACTGTCTAGACTTTGACTCAAACTTAGATCTCCCCTCATTGGGAATGTGAGCATAGGCCAGACACCCAAATACTCTAAGTCTAGAGTAGTCTACCTTTTTCTCTTGTCCACGCCTCCTCAGCAACTTTCCCATTCTGTGATACCCTTGGTGATCTGTTTACCAAGAAACATGCCATACTAACTACCCCATCATAGAAATTCATGACAAGCCTAGCCTACAACCTAAGGCACCAAGTCCTTTCAGTCAGGGTTCGATTCATCCTCTCTGCCACACCATTTTACTGCGGTGTCAGTAAAATGTCTCCTTATGCCATGCTGCTCACAGAACTCTTTGAATCTCGAGTTTGTGTACTCAACTCCATTGTCTATCCCAAGGAACTTGATCTTTCTCATAGCCTGGTTTTCCATCTGCTCCTGGTCGACCGAACCGCGATATATATATACACTTTTCCTATGTTCAAAGCTCGATTTTCCTAGAAATTTTTAGAGTTTCCCTCATTGTTCTTCCACATATTCCTTAAAACCCTTAAGACCAGTGCCAAATCTCTCTTATTCTACACCTATGGCTCGCCAAAATGAGCATATCGAAGCACACAATCTGGCACACGCAGAGGACGACTACTTCCAAACGGAACTCTCCATGATCAGATACGTGCATGAGTTTCATCCTAAGGAAGCACTTCTATGTAAGATTCTTGACTTAGAATTTATGGATCAGCATTTTAGAAACATCATGGACATGTTTGAGTATCAAGGGTGGAAGACCTTCATTTCTTATTCACCTAGTGGGCACTACCCTAAGTACGTTGGGTTGTTTTATGCAAATTTGGGGAATGATGAAAATGGCTATTTTTCTAGGGTAGTAAGGAGAGACGTTCATTTTGATGCACAGTATATCTTTGATGTCCTTGACATAGACCGTGGGGACTTCGAGTGCCCAGACGTGGTAAATTCTTGGACTCACGAACAAGATTTTATGGTTGTCACATTTGCAAACCTAACGCTGTCCGATCCATGTGCAACTAGTCAGAATCATCCCCCACACTATAGGTTGTTTACTTTAGAGGCCAAAGTCATGCACCACTTAATCACATATAATATCCTGCCCAAGGCAAGTTCTAGAGCGCATGTATCTTTCTTGGACTACTTCATTATTTGGTGCTTGTTCGCTCGAAAAAAGGTAGATCTACCAAGCTTGGTAATACGATGGATGATGGCCAAGACGATTGGCCACAGGATTATTATGCCATACAGAGGGATCTTGAATAAGTTGTTTCGATCCATAGGAGTCACCAATAGCAATGTGGCTACTCTAAAGAGAAGGGTATCCACTAATATCTTTTCTACCATCACCCTGAGACTTATGGTGTATAAGTTGGTTGGAAACATCTGGTTGCCATCTAAAGGTGTCACGCACAGGTGGAGGCCCCACAGGAGCTTCCATCATAGCCTGCACAGCCGTCGAACATGGATCCGATGGCTGCCATCACCAGCCTCTCTGATTCCTTTAGGCAATTTAGAGTATCAGTCGAGTCAGATATGCGACATCTTGCATCATCATCTGCTGCTCTTCATGATGAGTTCTAGAAGTTCTCAATCTCCACTACTAGTCAATTCAAAAATCTGGAGGGGACCATGGTCGTTAATTTCAGTGAGCTGAATGATCATATTCGGGAGATGCGAGACGAGAGAGACCGAATGACCATGGATTTTGATTTCAATGCCGATGACGGTGGCGATAGTGGTGTTGATGGAGGAGATATCTAGGCCCAGGAGAGCAATCTGCAGTTCAGAACTTGTGGCTATGATTTATTTTATTTTATATCATCTAGTCTATACCTATATAAAATAGCTTTTACTTTTGTTTCTATTTTATCATTTCGATTTCACGCACCACACGCAGATACTATCCTATGATGCTTTTTCTTTTGATTATGATCATATATATGTGGTAAAATTCAGGATTGCATAAGTTTTTGTGTGTGGATAACTATACTATTGAAATGCATGTTTAAGTATAGAATGTCTCCTACATGGCAGATGCAGTTGATGAGAATTGTCTGCTGGTAGATTTAGGTTCTCGCATGCCTTAAACTCTTGAGATACTGTTGTTTGAGAATAAATTTTGTGCAAGTTAATTTTGGTAAATGTCCTGTTTATAGCCGGCATGCTGCCGAATTTTCTATAGACATTTGCCCAAAAGGTAGAAATGATTGAATATCTCATGTGCAAACGAATTTTTAGATTTTTAAATATTCACGCCTGGCCTGTTTTCTTTGGATTTTAAATTCCTTGTAGCTAAGTGTGCATATATACTTAAAGTGCTTAGACATTGGCAGACTCTTATGGATTGATCATATTTTCAAACAAAAAAATGCCAAAATCATTACATGTAACTCTCTATCTTTTCTAAATGCTTATTTTCTTAAATCTTGAGTTGTGTTTCATTTGAAGTATACTCAAGTTAATTTATGAAGAAAATGCATATCCTTATAGGGAGTCACTTAACATTAAAATCATTTGAAAAATACGTTAACTATGTGGTACTCTCACAAGTGGTATCTTTCCTCTACCACATAGTTGTAATACTTGGTCTTAGGCCAACATGCTTTCATTATACTATATCCTGTGAAAATACATGTTTATCTTGGCCACCAAAAATGATTATGCTAAAATTCACTTTAAAATATTTTTAAAAGGATGAGTGAAAACCAAATGAAAATTAAACCTCATCTTCACATAATCATCGAGTATTTAAGGAGTCTTAGCAACCAATATCATTGTTGATTTGTCTTCTTGCCTTAGACTTTGTGAATATTGAGTATTGCTCATGTGCACATGTCTTATATCTATAGTATGATCATATTGGATGTCATGAATATAGCTTATTACTTGTGATGTACCACTCCTTTGTCCACTTCATGATGATATTGAAATTTATATTTGATTGTTGGACCATACTGAACTATTTGAGTAGTTGTGGATAAACTGTTAGGATATATAAACTCAAACAGGTTATAATTTCTACAGGATTTATTTTGGAAAGTCTGATTTACAAACGGCACTCTGCCGAAATTTTTCAAAATCTTTCCAAATTTTCTAATGCATAAATGTAACACTTACCCACTGCCTAGAATTTTTAACACTTATAGCCCTTTTTTCCGTTGTCAAAATAGGGAGATAGAGAGGGGCAAAAATAATTGGGTAAAGTAATTTGGTTAAAATAAATTGGATGCATATTGATAGGGGAGCTTTCTTAGGCTTATTCCCGTATTTTCACTAGTTGTATTTGTCGTCATCAAAAAGGGGGAGAATGTTGACCTTATAGGTTACGCCTAGTTTTGGTTATAACAAATACTCATTATATCTAATGGGTGTTTGAGATTGTGTGCAGGAACTTATATTGTCAAATCAAGATGCATATAAAAAAAGTGAAGAGTCAAGACCCAATTCATTCTATGTTGTAATATATAGTTCATTTGTGTAGTTGGTCTGAAATAGTAATTAGGGTTTTTTCTTGTAATAATCATTACACACATCACATGCATGGTCTAATAGGTAAGCTCAGACTAAAACTGAAAAACAACTAAAACTAGACCTAGAAAAGACCTTAGGACACTCACCATTGCACTTGTATGTGTTAGGCACTTGAATAAGGTGAATGTGAAATAAATTAGGACCGAAATGCACATTTGGTGCACCTTCGGTTGACTGACTTAAGGAGTTCATTTTGACCCTGGTCGACCGAACCGGTCTGGGTTAACTAGTTGACCACAGTCCGGTCAACCGAGCTCTTGAAGCTTATTTGACCCCGGTCGACCAAACCACTCTAGAGTCAACAGTTTGACTTCCTAGTTGACCGAGCGAAAATTGTATTGCACCAACCTAGTTGATAGAGTTCCCACGTGTGGGATCCAACGGTCTAGTCGACCGACCAGTCTAGTTCATTCTAGTCCTGGTCGACCGAACCTCGCTAAATTGGAAAAATCGTCTCAAACATACCATTCGGTCGACCGACCCTAGAGTTCATTTTTGGCTTGGTCGACTGAACCATTTGAACTTGGGTTGACCGAAAGTATTCTGGTCGACCGGTACTCTTGGGTTGCCCTACATTTTTACCATGGTTAACTATTTTTTAACAAGGTTAAAATTACTAAGTGTCATTAAAACTTTTTTAATAATCCCAAACTTGTCCCCAACGGTTATAATTCATGGGGTGTTTATATATACCCCTTCATTTGAGAAAATTAGGGATAAGATTAGCAAACCCAATTAAAAATTTTCTCTCAAGCTAAAAATCTTCTACTACTTATTTTCTTACTCCAATCACTCATACTTACCCTCTTCGATTGCTTAAATCCTCTGTAAGTTGATTGAGTGTTTATTTTCATAGGTTTGCTCTCCCATTCGTGTATTGAGTAATTCGATTTTAACAAGAGCTAAACCTAAGTATTCTTAGAGGCCTTTACTAATAAGTCTCTCCTAAGAAGACTTGCATTGAACTCACGAGTATTGCATCGTCGTTGCAATTACTTAGGAAGTTTGTATTTGTTTTTGGGTTGCAAAAACATTTTCAAAAACATTTTCAAAAACATTCTCAAATATCTTGGGTGATTTATTTCAACATATTTTGGAAAAGATATTTGCTTATATGATTTTAATCTTTGCTGCAATATTCATTAACTTACATATCATTTGCTGAATACAAAGATTAAATATCTTTTGCAAACCAAGCATAAACATTATTTGATATTTACATGACTGAGACATCATTGAGACATCCTATTGATTGGTACATTTGAGACTTGATTGATATCTTTGTTTAAGCACGTTGTTTGAATATCTTGTGAAACAAAGAACATACTGGTTTGCACTCTCACGCACTGATTACACAGATAGAAAACATATTTGAGAGTTGATATATTGAACCACATTGAGCTTACTTATTATATCTTTTTGGTGGTGTATATGATTGCGCGCAATTAGGTACACATTTGCTTTACTTGAAAGTATAATCAATGTATCGTTTCATTGATTGAGCAAATTTGTTGTATTTCCAGGCATGGTCCTGAAGAGGGAGACTAGCCCTTTGAAATATTCTCGGATTGGATTAGACTCGGTTAGGAAAGTTAGGTGCACCATCCTATTAAGGTGTAGGTTGAGGTAACCCCGCTAATTGACCTGGTTATAAAGGTTGAGGTCAACCCTGTGCTAAATGACCTGGTTGTAATCGGTGCCGCTCCACCCGTCAAGTGAGCCCTCGGGCTTGCGAGTTAGAGGCCGGGACGTAGGCACAGTTTGCCGAACCCCGATAACATATCGTGTGCCTTGTTTATATTTTTGCACTTTATATTTACCGCACATGTATGTTATGGTATGAATGATGCGCTTGATTTAAATTTCCCCACATTATATTATTGGCGCATTTGGAATTGCATAGAAAGACTCTAGGTTGTATTATACGGGTATTTCATTTAACCTAGGAGATAAATTTTAAAATTCCAATTCACCCCCCCCCCCTTTCTTGGGAATACACCAATTCTAAAAAAGACTAACCCTCATTAAGAGTAAACTCTCAAATCTCCCAGTTTGGAGAAAGGTCATTGCTTCAAAATATGGCCTTGACTATAAATGATTCTAAAGAAGATGGAGAAATCTAAGGTGCCGGAGTTCAGAAGTTGGAAAGACTACATTTTTATCAACTTTGATATGGGGAATAAGGAAAGTATTTACTTGGGGCATGACACTTTTTGTGGCCCTTCTCCTCTTAGCACTAGATTTCCCAATGTTTCAGCTTGGCTTGTGATAAAGATGCTCACTTTAGCTTGCAAACAATGGGATGATGTAGAATATCCTTTTTTGTGAGGAACATCCAAGATTGTAAAATTTGTAATGCTAAGGAAATTTTCTATGGTATTAAGTTCCTTTCCATCACACAACCACTCCCCCCCCCCCCCCAAATGAACAAAAGTCGATCCTTGACAAAGCTAGTAGCTTTACAATTGGCAAATTCTAGAGGAAACTTATTTCTCCTATCATAACTAAAGCAAGTTTCCTTGGAAACCTATTTGGATATCACTACTAGGAAGATTCATACAATTAACAACCTTCAAAAAAGGGGTATCCTTCTAGTTCACACATGTTTTTTTTTTTAGGAAGATGCTAAATCTATTGTACATATTTTCCTTCACTACTCTCAGACCAAAAACCTATGGGATCCAGCCACCGTTCTAGTCGATAGCAACAAGAAACTACTAAGATAGTGAAGAATGAAATTTGGAACTTTATATGCATTCAAGCAAGGAAAGAAGAAAACCCTTGAATCTAATTCCCTTCACCGTTTTTTCGATTGTGATGAGGGAAAGGAATAGAAGAGCTTCTGATAGATCAGCTACATCATTCGCTTTTATCAAAGTTAGATAAAAAAACACACCAGCTAGTAGTTATAATGGTTTCAACATGACACGCACACACAAAACTTGACATTTTTTAAAGACATTGTTTTGCACAATTTTCTTCTTCATTCCAATTGTACTTGGGTGGCACCCCCTTGTGCCCTTTAATGGATTTTCTCACTGCATATAAAAAAAAAAAAAAAAAGACATAGAAGGTCACCAAACATTTAAATGATTTTGTTAAGTGAATCATAAATAAACTTAGGTACACAATTGAATGAAGAATAGAAGGAAAAGAAGAAGTATTTCCATAACCAGAGGCAACAATAACCAAACCACCAAAACCTTATAAGAATGAATACTTTGTAGGTTTAAAGTTGTAAAATAAATTAGATCTACCTATCACATGGGACAAGGCACCAGTATCAACAATCCAGGGATTGGAGGACAAATAGGAAAGAAACCCTATTGTACTCAAGTAATTAAATTTTGATTTTGGTGGAAATTTCAATTTCAATGTAAGAAATAACAAGAAAATATAGCAAATTATGGGAATTATGAATGAAAATATTCATAAGTACTAAAATAGTTTGCTGTGTATAATTTGAAACCAAAACAAGTTGAAAGAAATTTATATATAATAAGTTTATAGTATGTAGGGTTTATAAATTGCATAACTAATCAAACAATCAACTGAAAGCACTCAGATCATTACAATATCAATCAAACATTTATTTACAATAGATTTTTCCTTAAATTGTTTTAGCTGCAAAAATATATATAATTAAGAGAGAAGAAAAATAATTACAAGCTAAATGAGGACCAAAAAAAAAAGCACCGAAGTAGTTAAGAAATCCCCTTCTTGAACCTTTACCATCATTATTAATATAAATCTACTAACTTTCACTGGCCTTTTCCCCCTGGCTTTTGTGACAATCCAAACACATTTCTTGTCCTTTAGGGTAGAATTGATATATTAAACATAAACCCATCTTATCCAACAAATGTTTTGAGCTTCAATATTCTCCCCATTGACCTCCACCTAGGCAACAAAGGAGGAAGCAAAATTCCACCCCAAATTGTTCCTTCGCCTACTATAGTATTACTCAATGTCTTTACCATTATCTCCAAAGAGAATAACATGTGAAATATCTCCAGTAAAATCTAAGGAATCTAAAGCATACCCATATTGCTCACAAAATTCACCAAATAATGAACCACCGCTGCATTCAAAGTCACTATCAAGATAACTTCCATTGTAAGTGTAGACTCCCTAATTTTTATCAGACCTTTCTGAAAAGACTTGACATAATAAAGACTGATTTTGAGTCCAAAGTGATCCTGAGTTTAAAGTTAGGTCCCTTTGAAGCCATGAGTTTTAAAATCGAGTCTTGGTACCAAGTATTGTTAGTTAGGTCCTTTGTATTTCAATTTTTTTATTTTATTTTGAGTCCCTGTTAGTAAACCGAGTCCCAATTATTTTAATTGAGTCCCATTGTAACAACTTGAAAATTTATACCATTTTTTTAATTAATTAAAATTACTCTAATACCCCTGTATTTCTATTATAACATCTCAAGCCCCAAGTGGGCACCGAGGAAATTCTTGTTCACAAGATAGCATTCCTATGTAGCAGAAAACATAAGGTTATACCCTCATATTTACAATACTAGAATTCAGTAATGTCTCAAACATTAATACATACATATCTACCCAAAAATCCTCCACTAGATCCCCTATAAACTGTTGATAAATACATCTCCCCAAAACCACTTACCCTTTTGACAGGGTAGTATAACTATCCCCTCTACCTCCGAACCTGATCTAGCTGGAACACCTAAAATATGATAAATTACTGGGATAAGACAACGCTCAGTAAGACGAAATATGCTATTACCAGTGTATGGCAACTGAGTTCACATGAATATTAAACTAATAAATAACTGAAACCGAGATAGCATATAAAATAATATACAGTATAACTCACACCTATGTGGCATAAAATACAACTGTAATATCTACGCTTTCTATTATTCGTACTTCTAGTATTATGGTATATCTATTTTTATTCTGTAAATCTGTACACATATAAATAACAATGAAAACTTCACTGGAAAACTGTATATCATGATTTACCCCACATGACTGGTTGTGTGGCCCGTAGTTGGGACTATACATTGGTTGGCCTACCAGTGCTAGTCTAACTATATGCATAAACATGCCTGTAGTGCGAAAGGCCCACTCCACCTGGTCTGGACGCCAAGGAGCACACTACACAACTTGTGGCACAATCGGCTGTTCCATACTCTATCTGAGACGTATGGTTGAACTCTGAACTGAAATAGCTATGGTACCGTGCTATGATAACTAATCTGATTCATTAAGGTATGATAATGTATAATACTATTCTATATTGTTGAATTTTTGAGTCCATCTCCTATTTTGATTATGACAAACCATAGTATCTCATCTGTGTGCTTAGTGTATGAACAGGTCTACCTTTCTAAAGCACAGATGAAAGATGAGAAATGGAAGCTGAGAAGCACTCAAACGAGCACATCTTTCGACGCAATCCATGGAATTCCTTAGGAGCAGAGCATGAAGTCTTTGTTTGTTTTAAGTTGTATTTTTAATATTTATCATTTGGGTTTGTAATTATAATGAAAGTTCTGTAATAATTAATGCATATCATGCATGTAGGGATTATAAGCTCAAGACCATAGATGGATCGTATTGGTCGACCGACGCCGGATATTAAGCTCAAAGACCTTAGTCTGACCATAGGTCCCAATATATTGCATGAAAAAACCCTCATATATCTTAAATGTAATATCCATATTAGTAGGGGTAACTTCAAAAGAAGGTTAGAAATCAAATACACAAATTTCACGTATTCGGTCGACCAAACCTTAACACACTAAGAACCTTCGGCCGACCGAACCTCCCTAGGGCCAAAAAATTGACCACTTGGTCGATCGTCCATAAAATGAACTGCAACGCCCTAGTCAACCAAATTGGTACGTGGGAAATCCTAACGCCCTGGTCGGCCGTACTTGAAGAAGAAAAATAGCCTGGTTAACCAAACACCCAAGTTCGGTCAACCGAACTCAATCTGGTCGACCGAATCTCAGAGGTTCTAAAATTGCCTCAAGCTTGGTCGACCATCTTCTCAGTTCAAATTCATCATGGTCGACTGAACTGAGCACCCTAGTCGACCGAACCTTAAAAATGGTTGATCGACCCTCTCGGGTTGTCCAATTTTTGCTGAGTTTAAACTAGGTTATTTTTAATTAAACTCACTTAATCTTTTTCCAAAATACCTAGTGTTTCCCCAATGGCTATAATTCTTCCCAACACTATAAATACATTGTCATTTGAAAAATTAACATATGATTAGGGTTTTGAGATTAACCAAATTCCTTTGAAAATCTTTTTGGCAAAAATCATTTATACTTTCATATTTTTCATACTCATTGCCAAAATCTCTTCTCCTATAGTCATCTAGCCATTTATTTTGAGTGAGATTGTTTTTACATACTCATCATACAAGCTCAAACTCTCTTTCTTTTATATTTTCTTGTGTATTTATTTTTATAGAGTTGCTTAAGATTTTTCCCATAATATTTCACTCATAAATATTTGATTGGGAAAAATCCTTGCTTGGCTTAAGATCTTGCATCCTCATTGCAAGATTCATAAGCTTGTCTTGTGTTTTGACAAAAATATTTTAGCAAGCTTAAAACCCTTTTATCTTTTGTGCTTTACTTTTGAAAGACATTATTGTGATATTTGGTTAGGGTTATAAAGTACTTTTGATTAATCACATTACAAGCACTTTATCTTGATATCAAAAGTCTTACTCTCACAAACGCATTTTGACATACATACTGTTGAGAGTTAACACATTAGTTCAAAAATCTCACTTGAGCTTAATATCCTATTATATATGAGTGCATTATTTAGTTGAGCATATTGGTACATATCTGCTTAGTGTAAGAAGCATATTCATTTGTACACAAAGTTTATTATCTGTTGCATTCCAGGTGTGGGCCTGAAGAGGGAGACTTGCCCTAGTACAAGTCTCGAATTGGCTTAGACCTGGCTAGGAAAGTTAGGTGCGCCATCCTGGTAAGGTGTAGTTGTAGGTTGAGGTCAGTCCCGTTAATTGACCTGGTTGTAATCAGTGTCATTCCACTCGTGAAGTGAGCCCTTAGTAGAATCCTCTTACTTGTGAGCTTGTGGCGGGGACGTAGGCAGTATTGGCCGAACCCTGATAACATATCATGTGTGCACTTTACATTTTAACTCTTTATATTTACTGCACATGTATGTTATTCTCAATTGTCTGTGAAGGCTACGCATGATTTAATTTTCGTACATTATATTTATCTGTGCATTTGAAATTGCATAGACAGACCCTAGGTTGTGTATATACTGTTGTTAGATAGTTTAACCTAGGAGATAAATTTTTAAATTTCCAATTCACGCCCCTCTTGGGAATACACCAATTCCAACATATATATATATATATATATATATATATATATCTTATTGTTTCATCATGATTCCAAATATAACCATAACACTGTAAAACCAATTTGAATATACTGTATTATCTGAGCTAAAATATCTGTAATATCTAATTTGTATGATCTATAATATCTGAACCGAATAATCTATAATATCTGAGTGTTACGGTTTTTTAATTTTGGGAATCATGGTATTCTGTTAGTGCTGTAAAATATATGTTTGTGTATATACTGTAAATCATAATTCTATAAATTTGGTGAAACATATTTCTGTTCATAAATATTGTAGATCATGTTATTCTGAAAATTGTATAAATACTATACTAACAAATATTGACTCAAGCCACATAATTAATAAATAGAACTTATATACTGAAATTTGTATAAATATATAATTTATACTCTATATCTCATAATCAAATAATATAATTTACTCATAAAATTTCTGAATTTACTATCATAGCATATTTCCCTTACCTAATTGGCTAGGAGATCTGACTCCAATTATATTCCTACGCCCGGCGCGCCAAACACAGAATCCTATAATATTATGCATTTCAATTAACCCATCTCAACCATATTTGCCTTTTCCCCAAGCTCATCTTTATCTTTTATTCATAAAATTTATGAACTATAAATTATTTATCAATATTACTTGAGTTCCTGAGAAAACACCTACTAGGATCCTCAACCCATACTTGAGGTGTTTAGAAATCCAAACCCTGCAATCACAACACCCTAATTTACTCAACCCAAACACTAGTATATCAACATCTTATACTAAATCTGGGTTCAAAAAAGCCTAATAACTATGAAAACAATAAAATAATTTACTTACCCTGATTTTAGAATGATGTCCAAACTTCTCAAACCAAAATTCTGCTTCAGCTAAGTTGTAGAGAATCTTCTCAGGATCATCGTAGTAGCTTATGATCGTCGAACTAGGGAGAAACAAGGCCGGAATCTTAGAGAGAAGTGAGAAAAACCTAAATTCTAGAGAAAGAAACAATAAAATGAAAGTTTCCTCGCCAAAATTTGATTTTGCGTATATATATAGACTGCTGCCATGTGGTTTCATCGACAAGACAGGTGGACTCGTTGGCGAACCGAAGAAGAGAGTTCATCGACGAGGGTATGAGTTCATCGAACAACCAAAGGTTCTGCATATCCCCCTCTTGAGTGATTATTTGCATAGATTTTCTGCCGACTCTAAGCTATATTGATTCTATCTCCAATAAGCTGTACTTTATCATATGCCTACTCCACTATTTCCGGTCCTAAAACTCGCCTCTTACCTACCTCATCCCAGTATAGAGGAGAACGACATCTCCTACCATATAACACCTCGTAAGGTGTCATGTTGATGCTAGTTTGATAGTTGTTATTGTATGCAAACTCTACCAGCGGCAAATATTGGGTCCAACTACCCCCAAAATCAAGCACACACGCCCGTAGCATATCCTCTAATATCTGAATCATCCTATCTGACTGCTCATCCGTCTGAGGATGAAATGTCGTGTTGAATGACAACTAAGAGCCCAGAACCTCCTGCATGCTCCTCCAAAATTGTGACGTGAAACGTGGGTCCCAGTATGATGCTATAGACATTGGCACACCATGTGATCATACTATATCTTGAATATATATTTCTGCCAGTCTATCCATGGAGTAGTTGACTTTAATAGGAATAAAGTGAGTGGTCTTCATTAGTCAATCTACGACCACCCAAATAGGATTCTGCCCCAATCGTACCGGCGGTAAACCCATCACAAAGTCCATAGAAATGTGATTCCATTTCCACTCTGGGATATACAGTGGCTGTAGCTGACCTACCGGCCTCTGGTGCTCAGCCTTTACTTGCTGGCATGTCAAACACTACTGCACAAATTTAGCAATCTCTCTCTTCATACCGCTCCACTAGAAATACTCTCGTAGATCCTTATACATTTTAGTGCTGCCTGGATGAACCATGTATAAGGATCTATGAGCCTCCTCAAGAATCGTCCTTCTGATATCCACATCTACAAGCACATACAGCCGAGTATGGAACCTCAGAGCTCCATCATCTGATATATACTAAAATCCTCTCCCTGTCCGTCCTGCACCTTCTTTATCAACTCCGTCAACTCTACGTCATTCTTTTGGGCTACTTTAATCTTTTCATATAGCGTAGGCTGCACCACCAGGTTGGCAATAAATGCCTGGTGATCACTTTCTACTAACTCCATGCCAAGCCTCATATTCCCTGCTCGACATTCTTTTATATGTCTTTTCCAACATGTTAGGCAAATAAGATAGGTCTGCCTGCCTTGAACCTCACAACTCCCTATCTCCTACCTCTGACCACCTCTAAGTCCACCTCTCCTCCTTAGACCTCGGCTGGGTCCCGCCTGAAACCCAGGAGACGTAGCCCTCTTCCTATGATTAAATTCCATAAACTCCTCCACCCAAGCATCCTGAATAGAAGGGAAAATATATTGCTCACAAAAAATTTCTTTAAAATGATCCCATGTCAGGGTCACTGATACTGGCTTTTGCTCCTCAAGTAACTTTGCTGACATCCACCAATGCTTGGCCTCCCCAGTCATCTTAAAAACAGCATAAAACACCTTCTCATCGTCTGCACAGCAAAGACTTGCTAAAATACCCTCAATCTCTTGAATCCATTCCTTCGCAGTAATTGCATCAACTTTTCCCAAAAAAGTTGGGGGAATTATACTAGTAAACTGCTCGATAGAGCAGTCTGAATTAATTGGTGCCCAATATTATCCCCCAGGATTCCGCACAATTCTAGTCATAACTTGTTGACTTATACTATGCAGCATCTATTCAGAGTAGTTGCCACCAATGCTGAAAGCCCCTACGTTGCCACTACCTCCAGCATTCATGTTATTGCTACCAGGGTCCATCCTGAAATGACACTAAACGTGACTTAGGGATCCTATCCCTATAATTTATGTATCTAACCAAAACTCATATTATCCCTCTACCTTGACATTCCTATCTTAATTCAAGATTTAGTCCTACACTTTAGAAACATAACCCAGTAATAGTTTACAATGGCTTTTTTGAAATCGCCACCCCAGGAAAGACAAAAAAACCACCATGGAAGTCCTGCCTCTAAACTGCAGAACAAAACTTCAAATCCCTTTTCCTATACTCTGGTATTGTTTTTGCTACACTCTAGAGTCTACAAAACCTAACAACCTAAACTCTAATACCAAACTGTAACGACCTGCCTATTTTACCATATTTTTTTCCACATAAAAATAATATTAATAATTCTAACATTCGGCTAAATTGTCATAATCATTATCAACCTGGATCCATGGGTACCAAGGATATACCTGTCATACAACTCTGACACCTAAGCAGGGGAAAACATAAAATTATATACATGTCATACAACACCAAAAACCATACCAGAGTTCTAATAAATCTGTCATATACATATACATACATCCCAAAAGACCAAAAAGTATCCTAAGGTCTTAACCCAAAAATCCATCTAACCCTAACTCATCCACTTACCCTACAGATAGGGTAGGTCAGTTCACTTCTACTATTGCGGGGCTTTATCCACCCTCCTACCTGGATTTTCTGAAATGTTTGTAATACTGGGGTAAGTCACCTCTTAATAAGGGAAATAAACTATTATCAATGTGTGGCAACATGAGTATTTTTTGTGATATACATATAAACAGTACGTAATTCATATCTGGTATAAACAATTGTATCATATCTAAACAAAACATTATTTATCAAAACATAGTTTAACGTACTAAATTTCGCTACAGCTTATATAAACTTATCATACTTGAATTATTACCCAAGATAGATAGATAGTTAGCTATCGTCATGTCATACCCCCCACATGAGAGGGTTGTGCAACTCGAAGGCGGGACCTAGCAATGGCTGGCTGACCATGCTAGGTCAAATGTCAGTTATAGTGTAAGTACGATGAGTTTGTTCCACCTATGTCGGACTACCAAGGGAACTACGACACTCCCATAAAGCCACATCGACTGTCATCTCCCACACTCTACATAAGAAGTGTGGTAGCACTAACATAAATGTAAACGTAAACATAAACGTACAGCTATCGTACCATGCTTCGTGAAACTAAACTAAGTTATCCGGGTTGTGAAAACATTTAATACATTTCATAATATTGAACATAGCAGTTTCATATTTCAGAGAAAACATGACATAAACTTATTTCATAATTTCTTACATATCATACATAATCACAGCATTTATGCCGGCATAATTCATAACGTAAAAATCACGGCATTTACATCGGCATAATTCATAACATAAAAATCACGGCATTTACGCCGGCATAATTCATAACATAAAAATCACGGCATTTATGTTGGCATAATTCATAACGTAATAAATATAAATTCTTGCACTATTTAACATAATTTTAAAACCATAGTTCTTGTACTATTTTTTTAGGATTTTCTTGAAAACTGCTATAACATGATTATCTTGGAAAAATCAGAATATTTCAATATAACATAATTTTCATGGAAATATTATACTCATGCCACACAAATGTAAATAACTTCATAAACTCATAATTTGTTCTGAAATCATATTTCCATATCAAATGTGTTAAAATCATTTCCCTGTTCAAGAACAGTATTTCCAAACATAGTTCTATATCATACATATTTTTCTAAAAATAAATGTTGTATAATAATAAATAATTTCATAAAAAATTGACTTAATTTATTCCCTTACCTGACTTACTAAAAAGCCCACATAATATTCCAAACTTACACCTGTGTGTTCCTCAACTCAACACCCTGAAATTGCATTTTTTCCAACAAAACTTTAGTATTATTCTATCTAAAGCATTTCCTCAGTACAGAAATACCAAATACCTTATAAAACTTAAAATAACCAACTTATCCAGATTTTGGGATGGTACCCAAGTTGGCCTAACTAACGAACTACTCCAGTAGACTTGAAGAGAATCTTCCTAGGAGTACCGTGGCGACTTCCGATCGTCGAACCGGCAAGAATTGAAGCTAAAAATGAAGAGAGAAAGAGGGGGAGACGAAACTTAGAGAGAGAGAGAGAGAGAGAGAGAGAGAGAGAGAGAGAGAAACTTGCTGCATGAAATTTTGCTGAAATCCCGAGGTTAGTGTATTTATAAAATACAGATTCGTCGAAAAGACACGTCACCTCATCGACAAGTCCGTGAAGGAAGTTTGTCGATAAACACTTACCCCTCGTTGATGAATTTTAGGCCCTGAAAACAGCCCTCTTGATAATTTCTCATCGGCTAGGAAAGCGTCCATGTCGATAAGCCCAAGAAGCCTGTTCGTCGACGAGCACTCTGCACTCATCGACCAGACCCTGCTGAATATTCTTTTTAAAATTCCTTTTCTCTCCTTCTATTGGAATTGGTGTGATCCCAAGAGGGGGGGTGAATTGGGTTTTAAAAACTTTTCAACTAATTTAAATGTTTCACCGATTTACCACAATTCATATCCCATTCAACATATATATATATATATACACGTATATGTAAATCGAGTTTTATAATAAAAGCAAACATACACGTGTGTAGTATCTTATTTAAATTAAATGTGCATGAGAATAATTTTGACATTAAATAAACATTCATACACATGCTGAAATTAAAGTACAGGAATTTAAATAAGATAGAGAGAGAACGACACCAGATTTGTTATTGAGGTTCGGCCAAACCAGCCTACATCCCCACCTTTGGCTTATCCCCAAGGATTCCACTATAAACTTTCTCACTTAACTGGGCGGAGCAAAAGCCTTTACATCCTCTCCTTACGGGGCGAGAAAAACCACAGCTCAATTACTAGGCTGAGCCAAACTAGTCTCACTTGCGGGACTGAGACTCCCCAGTTCAATTCCGGGCTTAACCGAACCGGTCTCATTTACGGGGCTGAGACTCCCCAGTTCAATTAAAGAGCTGAACCCAACCGTCACGCCTTACTAGGATGGTGCACCTAACTTTCCTAACTGAGTCTAAGCCAGTCCGGGACTTTCTTAACCAGGTCTAAGTCTATCCGAGACTCTTCACAGGGTGAGTCTCCCTCTTCAGGCCACGCCTGGAATACAAATATACTTAATAGAATTTGCGTACAAACAAATGCTTCTAAACTAAGCAGGGATGTACAACATTAAAGTCTAATATGCACTCTCATATGATTTTGAAATGAAGCTCATGTAGTGTATAGGTTTTCTCTCAAAATATTTTTCAAGTAAAACTTGAGAGTTTGGAAAATGATTTTCTTTTCTAAAATGATTGACCTTTTCAAATTCAAATCATAAAGGTTACCAAGCAAAAATGAATATATGCTTTAGCCTTTCTTTTTTTTTTTTCAAGAAGCTTTTCAAGCCAATATATATTAATGAATATATGCTCAAAGATCTTAAATAACCCAAAGAGTTTCTTCAAAAATATACTTCAAGATAAGTAGGAGAAACTAGGATTTTGCTATCAAAATGATTGACCCTTATAAAATAAAAAGAGAAGCCTCGAGCAAGTATATATTAAATTGATATATGCTCAAGGCTCCCTCTTGTATAACCCAAAGAAATTCTCCAACAAATGTATTTCAAGATAAGAGTAGGAGAATATTAGGGTTTTCTTCAAAATGATTGACCTTAGTAAAATTAATCTCAAGAAGGCATTCAAGCAAAATATATGAGCAAGAATATTAGTCTAAGCCTTCAAGACATTATTCACAAGAAATTTCTCCAAAAAAAATATTTTTTCAAATAAAAGAATATGGGAGAAATTTAATTTTTGAAAACATGAAAAATAGAAAGGCCTTCAAGCAATATACATATAGAGAATGTTATATGCTCAAGCCTCTTCAAATATAACCCCAAAAATATTTTCCCCAAAAATGGTTTTCAAAAGAAGAAAATAAGACACATTTTAATCTTTGAAAATATATCACAAATGAAAGAAGAAGGTCATCAAGCAATATATACATGTATATTATATATGCTCAAGCCTTTTCACATAAAACCCCCAAGAATATTTTCTCCCAAAATGATTTTCAAATAAAAGAAGAGTAGGAGAAAAATGAGAATTTAAAGAACAAATGGGGTATAGAAGTGTAGGAGAATCAAATAATGATAAACTAAATTAACAAAGGGATTCTCCAACAATTTTCAAGTGTTTTGGGGTTGTATTTATAAGCAAAAACCCCTTGTGACCGTTATATAGTCGTTGGGACCTTAAAATATATTTTTATTTTGAAAAATAGCCATTTTTCAGCCCTTTGGGACACTTTCCCGAGAAGGTCAGTCGACCAAGCTCAAGGTACGGTCGACCAAGGCTTGAAATCCGCGAGTTTCGATCGACCGTAGTGAAGGTTTGGTTGACCGGCCTCGACTTTTCTGCGTGGACACTGTTCAGTGTTTTGACCATAATATTTTCTATACAACTACAAATTGGATGTTCTTGAAATAAATAGAAAGGTAAGAGAAAATCCCACATATTTCATGTTGAACACATTTTATGATTATGAGTTTTGGTTTGATAAAAATACCCATCAATGAGATGGAAGAAACATGAAGGGAGTTTTTCTCTTACTGACACATTTCAGTGTTTTGGCCATAACCTTTTCTGTGTAACTCCAATTTGGACGTTCTTGGTATCAAACGCAAGCTATGGGAAAATGCCACAATTTTCATGTTGAATATGGTTTGATATGAGATCGAATTGAGTGAGAAAATTTCTTATTTCTAACATTCAGTCGACTGGCCAGTTGACCGACCCCTTTGAAAAATTTAGTTTTTGCCTTCTTTTGACTTTAAAACCATTTAAAAACCTTTGTATAAGTTAGAAATTTTATGAAAAGAGTTTTTCATGTTATTTGGATGTCCTATGATCAATCTAAGGTCAGGCAGAGCTTCAATTTTAAATCTTGTAAGATGCATGCACATTCAACCCTAATTACTATTACAACCCAGAAAATTAATAAAGTCTTTGTGTCTTCTACTCCTCAATGCTCCATGGAATACGCCGATTGGTGTTCTTCTCAGTGCTCTTTACAGCTTCCATTTTGCATTCATCACTTATAATTACAGAAATATAAACCTGTTTACACTCAGTTACACAAGTGGGATACTGTGGTTTGTCATTATCAAAACAATGATCGGACTCAAAAAGTCAACACCTTCCTTTTATTATTTAATTACTAAAATTTTTCAGGTCTCTACACAATCATTCTTTCTCTCTTCTAAATTTCTTCCCCAATTTTCGGTTGATTGAAGAATGGAAAATACCACTGGGTTCCATTCTCAGCCACTAACATTTTAACCGGAGTGGATTCGTGATTAGGGCATCATAGGCACCACTCCTGGGATAAGGTAAACTCTCTCTCTCTCCTCAATTTTTCCTCAAATATTTAGTCGAATCGATGATCGAACACCACCACGGGGTCCTAGCTTCGATTCTTGTTATTTTAGTTTGACAAATTTTTAATTTGGGTTTCCTAAGCACCACTCGAAGGCTAAGGCAAAGATAATAAAATTATATCCGTTAATTATTTTTAAAATTTAATTAGTTATTGGAAGTGTGCGGGCCTAGGAAATATTAAAATAATTGTAATTCTGGAGTTGAGTTGATTGCCCTGGGGAAATGTGATTTCAGGGTTTTGAGCTCCAAAACGCCGCGGGCTTGGGTTTTAGGATCTTCGCAGGAATTCTCTCAGTAAACAGGTAAGGGGAATAAATTATAACAGATATTTTTAGAAAAATTAACTAGTTGAAATTAAGTACGTGAAATTTTGAATACTGTTTATGTTTTGGAAAAACTATGATATTGATATTTTCCTTGTGATCATTATAAAATGTTTATTAGTTAAAAATTGTGTAGCATAAGGAATATGAAATAACAATTTTATCACGGAGAATGTGGTTAATATTGGAATATGTGATAATATGAGATATCGAGATATGATTTAATTTAGATGTGAAGATATGAGAAACCCAGTTATGTTTTATATATGTACATACGTGATGATATGAGATTTATATACAGATATGCTTTTACTAAGGAATGATGAAATATGATATACAGATATGTTTTTACTAGGAAATGATGATATACAAGATATATAGTAATGTTTTACAGAAACGATGAAATGAGAAATGTAGATATATTTTATACTGAAATGATAATATGTGAAATACATAGAGTTGTTATATATAGAAATGTTGAATAGAGAATTATACAGAAATGATGAGAATTACAGAAATGATGAAATGTGAACACAGCAATGTGGAAATGAGAACCTTGATGGACCATAGTATACAGAGCACAGTACTGTTGCCAGTATTTGTGATTAGTGCAACAACACGTCTGGTACAGAGTGTGGCGAGGCAGTCGATTGGGTTGTGTTACCCCCTGGGGTTCGGACCAGGATTGAGTAGTCCAATTGTACTACAAACACGTTCCCCGTTTTTATCTAACCAGGTATGCCAAACGCGATTAGGTCTAGGGGTGAGCAAACTGTCGATTCAACCAAATTCATTTAATTAACTAAATTAACCAAAATTTTCAGTTAATGAATGCTATTAACCGAACTGACCAAACCACTGAACCAAACCAAATCGAACTTGACCGAATTACCGTTTCAGGTAATTCGGTTAACCAAATTTAACCGAATTAATTAATTAATTGAAGTTTGGAATAGAAAATAAGTTATATTTTGTCATATAGTTGGAGCTTAATCACAATATTTAAGGAGCAATGATCAGATTTAATAATAAACAAATAAATATCACAGGTAAGGGAATAGTTAATTGGGAAGCTGCGGGAAGAGGGGACAATCAACTTTTAAAAAAAAAAAGTTATCGTTGTTTTACCAAAAGATATTTTTACAAGATTTTTACCATTACTATATTGTATAAGATAGTTTCACTAGGCTTTTTATTGGATAAGATAGTTTTACATTAGAATTGGAATCCACAAGTGTCCAAACCACTCCAACTTCCACTACTCTATCTCTCTGCAGTGTTCACTTCTAGTTTTGAACTTTTAAATGAGCCCCATCTCCAGTTTTGAATTTCAATCTGATCCTCTCATGGCCACCCATATCCCTTACCCTTCGTTACCCAGTTTCAAGTGTGTTTGTCTGTGGCACTTCACCAGCAAGCAGAGATCCAAGGAGCACCCTCCTTTAACAAATTAAAATATACTAATTTATATTTAAAATTTAATTAATTATTAAATCAATTAATTGGTTAACTAAATTAACATTTCCTATTCACCGAACCAAAACCCGATTCACCGAATTTTAATGAAGCATAACTGAACCAATCGAACCAATTTTTTTAACCGAACTGAACCAACCCATTTCAGTTGGTTAATTCAGGTTTCCTTGAATTATGCTCACCCCTAGCTAGGTCCGGCCTTCAGGCCGCACAACCCCATTATGTGGAGTGAATACATGACGATGTGAATATTCGCAGGTTGGTTTCTCAATAGAGACGCAATAATATCCAGTCATGAGCTACAAACGCGGCATGTATTATATACTGGTGGATGCTCATGAGCTAGAAAATGTTTATGAAAAGTGAAAAGTGAAATGAATAGCCATGAGTTACAAACGAGTCGTGCTTTATACTAGTGGATACTCATAGGCTAGAGAATGAATATGAATATGAGAAATGAAAGAGTATGTATATGAATATGAGAAATGAGAGAGTATGAATATAAAGATGAAAAATGAAAGTATATGTATATGATTATGAGAAATGATAGCTGATTACGCACCGAAACTGCGTAATTGGGCATCTTAACCCGGGCTTTACGGTTTATATTTTTAATTAAATGTCCAAAATTATCCAATATTTTAATAAAATACCAAAATCATCATTCTTGAACTTTATTGCACTATTTATGAGAATTTGGTAATTTTTTGTCGAAGGAAAATTCCCGGGACTTAAAACCGACACTTGTTCGTATTTTATGCATAACTTTTCCGTCCGAGCTCCGATCGAGATGATTCAAATTTTTGGAGAAAGAGGAAAGGATCATCTACAACTTTTGTATTTTGAGTTTTGTGAGATATGGGCTCCAAAAGAGTAGAATTTGCAACAAATAGAAAATTAAAAAAATGAAAAAATCAAGTTGTCGGGTCAACCCATTGTAAACGGGTCGGGTTGGGTAATCAGGGTCATAGGGTTTTTCCCCATCCCCTTTAAATCTTCTCTTTCTCCTTCTTCTTTTAGGAGCAGCCCATGGGGCGACGCTCCTCTGTTCTTCTTCTTCTTCTTCTTTAATCTTTTCCTGTCTTGTTTCTCTTTTCAGCCTCTCTCCTTTCTCTCCTTCTTCTACTCTCTTCTTCCTCTTCTTGCTTTGTTTCTCTCTTTACTTAGTTATCTCCATCTCTGTCTCCTTCTTTTCTTTTCCCCTCTCTGCTGCTCCCTCTCCGTCCTCCACTGCTGCTGCCCGTGAACATCCCAGCAACACAGTAGAACTTCTACGGCACAGCAACTTCTCTGGCACAGCAACTTCTCTCTGTTTTCAACTCCGTCTACCCCTCTGCAGCAGCCAGCTGAGCACCCTGCTGCTACACCAGCAATGCAGCAGCTGTGGTAGCTCAGATTGCAGCAGACACCAGCAATGGAGAGCCTTCACCAGCAGACCCGAAGCAGCCCAAACTCCCTGCTGCAACTCTCCTATGTTCTCTCTCTCTTCCTTTTTCTTTTCTTTTCTTTTCTTTCCTCTTCTTTTTAATTTGCAATTGAAAGTTTTATTTTTTTTTATTTAGGTTCATTGTGTAGTTTAGGATTTGAATATTAGGTTATGTGATTTTAATATTTTTTTTTCTTCTTTCTTATGAAGTTGAAGTTTAATCATTATTTATTTATCTTGCTTTTAATTAATATTCTCATTAGCTTTGAACAATTTAAATTGATTTTTTTTATTTATCATTCTCTTAAAATATATAATAAATGAAAAGAGAAAATATAAAAAGAAAAAAAAAGAGTGTTTTTGTTTTGAAGTTGTTTTTTTTAAATTTAGTCTTTTTACCGAAACACGGTTTAGTTAGGGTCCATTTTATTAAACTTCATATTTTTATCGTGCTCCATTATTGTTTGAGTGTTAAATTCTCGTTGAGTCCGTGTTTGTGTTTAAATTGTGATTCTTGATTTAATTCCGTAATTTTGTTCGGTTTCTACTGGGTGTTTTTAATTCCATGTTCTAGGTTACCATCTTTAATTAGTGCGTGTGTCGATGTTTCCTTAGGTAGATTAGAGTTTCCATTCTAGAGTGTTTTAATTCCTTATTTGTAGTTTCCATTTTTAATTAGTGCGTGTCCCAATGTTTCTTTAAGTAAATTAGGATTTCTATTCTTGTTTCTTTTATTTAGTGCATGTTAGTTTTAGGGTTTTTAAATTACGTGTCATTTAATTCGTCAGAAGTAAAATTGAACAACTCTGAAAAACCCCGAATCTGAATTGAGTTCAGTACCTTTTTAATTTCGATTGGAAGAAAGTAAAATTTGAGATTAAAACGCATTCCCTGAGGAGACGATCTAGCCCTTGGGCTTAATATTACACGATAGAACTCCTATACTTGGGATAGCTTTCGAGCTGCTCATTTTTTGAGTGAGTCAATAGCTTATGAATATGGATGTGAGAAATAATATCAAAACTTATGAAACTATGTTTTATATCTATATAATTGCAAGTACATATTTGTATATTTTTCTAAGATGATATAATCATTTAAATGAGTGTATTATGATATAACTAAACTCATGTGCCACACACTGTCAATAATTTTATCCGTCTTACTGAGAGGTATCTCACCTAAAATTTAAACATTTTAGGAAACCAAGACAGACCAGCAGAGAGAGCTCTAAGGTAGAGGAGACCATGGTACCCTCGTATTCAGGGTAAGTGTTTGAGTTAGGGGATGTGTTTTATGTAACCGCTAGACTATTTTATGGATTTTTGGGGATGTATATATGTGTGTGTGTGTGTGTGTGTGTGTGTGTGTGTGTGTGTGTGTGTATAGAGGTCTTAGCACTCTGGTATTGTATAGCATTTTGGATGTTATTGTATACTAGGCTCAGACAATGTATGTAATCCACTGCATGAATAGTATGTTTGGATGGACTAAATACCTGGTATCCCCCTTTAAGGTCAAGTTATGTGTAATATATGGTATCGGAGTTAGTTGACATATGATGATTTATTATTTTTGAAAAAAAAATGGTAGAAAAATTAGGTCATCACAGTTTGGTATCAAAGCCTAGGTTGCTAGGTTTTGCAAACTTCGGTGAAATACAATACTAGAGTATAGGAATGGATCTTGATGAGAGTAGGATATGGGTAGACTGGGATATAAGTCAATCATTGTTGGGGGTTAAAGATTGGAATTTAGGTTTCTATCTTGCAACCTGGGGGCAGGATATTCTGTGGTGGTTTCTGTGATTTTCCTGGGGTGACGATTCTAGGAAAGTCATAGTAAACTATCACCGGTTCTTGTTTCTAAGTGGTAAGACTGAATCTTAAATTGGGAATGAGAATGTTAAGATGAATGGTTATAGGAGAATATCTTATGGTTCTTAGTCTGATAAGTGTATTAGTTTTATTATGATGATAGAGTTCTAAAACTATTTTGTTCCATTTTCATGATGGACCTTGGGAGTAGCAATGTACATACTAAAGGTGATGATGCAGGGCCTTCCAGTATGGGCGGTGGAAACCCAGATGCGGTGCTATGTAGTGTCACCCAACAAGTGATGGCAGAGATGGCTAGGAGTTCTGGGGAACTGGGATGCACGATCGAGTAGTTCACATGTATGCATACCCCGTCTTTCACAGAAAGGGCCGACCCATTTGTGGCTGAGAACTGGGTCCAAGAGATGGAGGAGATGTTGGTAGTTCTCCCGTGTACTGAGGAGTAGAAGGTATCCTTTGCTACGTTTAAGTTGACAAAAGAAGCTAAATGTTGATGAAGATCAGCGAGATTACTGGAGGAGCAGTGGCCTGAGCCTGTAGCTATGACATGGAACCGCTTCAAGGAGTTATTTTTCAAGCGGTATTTTCCCCACTACTACCAGAAATGCTAAAGTGGCAGAATTCATAAATCTGACTCAGAAACACATGACGGTATAGTAGTATGCTGCTAGATTCATCGAGTTGTCCCAATTTGCCCCATATATGGTGCCAGATAAGGAAAAGAAGGTGAGCAAATTTGAGGAAGGCCTGAGACAGGGTTTAGAAGAGCATCTTGTGGGCTTTCAGGTCCAAAATTTTTCAGAGCTAGTAGATAAAGCCACAGTTATAGAGACCATCCTACAAAGAGGTGCTAGAGCACAGAGTTAGAGGAAGAGGCCCATGCCTCCCGATTTTTAGGCAAGTACCATGTAGTTACCAAATAATTGTAGGAATTAAATAATTAAGAAGAGAGAGAGAGAGAGAGAGAGAGAGAGAGAGAGAGAGAGAGAGAAGAGAAATTTTTCAAGGGGGTTTAGCAGGGCCTCATTGATGAACGCTCTGTGTTCTTTGACAAACATTCTTTTTGGGATTGTCAACGTGGGTGCTTGTCTCATTGACGAGAGGTTACCGAAAGGCTGTTTCTAAGGCTTGAATTTTGTTGACGAGGTATAAGTGCTTGTCGACGAAACTCCTTCTGGACTCATCGACGAGGTGACGTGGCTTGTCGATGAGGCCACATGGACATCACTCTTTATATAGCCCCAAAACCAATTTCAGTGGAAAAATTTTCATTTTTATCAATTCCTCTATCTCTCTCTCTCTCTCTCTCTCTCTCTCTCTCTCTCTCTCTCTCTCTCTCTCTACACGGTTTCTCTCACTTCTCTCTAGATTTTTGGCTCTGATTCTCCCCGGTTCAACAATTAGAAGCTACCACGGTGATCATGGGGAGATTCTCTACAACATAGTCAGAGCAAAATGTTGATTTGAGAAGTTTGGGAATCATCCCAAAACCAAGGTAAGTAGATTATTTGGGTATTTTTAGTATTACCAAGTTTATTTGAGTCTAGATTTTGTATTATATGAGAATATACTAGAGTTTTGTGAAGTAAAATCAAGGTATTATATTTTCAAGGATAGGATGTTTTGGGACCCTGCAGGCATGGGATGAGGACCCCAATGGGTGATATTTCAAGAACCCAGGTAAAATGATAAATGGTTTAAAATAGTCTAGAAATTGTGCATATGTGGCTTTGGGGAGAATATGTATGTGATAATTATCTAGGTGAATTCAGTTGTTTTATTGAGAAATTATACATGTGTTATCTCAAGATGTTGAAATTATGAATGTCGCATGCGTGAGATTGTAAATAGAATTTAGTGCTCAGATAGTCAAGTAAGGGAAATATGCTTTGCTAGCAAATTCAGGAATTTGTTTTAGTATCAATTATTATATTTGAATATGGGTACAAGGTGTGAATTGAATGTGTCAGAATATAGATTTATACAGATTTTAATACATGAGCTTTTATTTAGTTGTGTGGCATGAGTTAGTATCGAATTAGAAATATATTTATACAGTTTTCAGATATCATGATTTATAGTATCTTAGCAGAAAATATTGTTATACAGAACTTATACGAATTTCAGAATATCATGATGTACGACATTTATACATGTATAAATATCTAAAGATAGAAAGATATTTTCAGATTTTGCAGGACCATAATTTATGGAATATATTCAGAAATATATATATATATAAAACAACATTTTTAGTATACCATGATTTTCAGATTTCAAAACCATAACATTTCAGATATTCAGTATTTAAATAAGATATTACAGTTATGCGAACTCATCTGCCACACACTGGTATAAGCATATTTCACCTTACTGAGCGTTGTCTCATCCCAGTAATTTACCACTTTTCAGATGATCCAGGTAGGCGTGCAAATCAGGCACCAAGATAGAGGGGACTTTGTATTGCCATGTTTGGAGGGTAAGT
The DNA here is from genome assembly GCF_029873635.1 of Malania oleifera. Classification (NCBI taxonomy): domain Eukaryota; kingdom Viridiplantae; phylum Streptophyta; class Magnoliopsida; order Santalales; family Ximeniaceae; genus Malania; species Malania oleifera. Next base: position 31,655,572 of record NC_080421.1, read on the forward strand.
ATTTTGGAAAGTCACTTTTTGAGTAGTCCCTCAGTCTAGGTGAGGGCATTTTGGGAATGGTTAAGTATGTATATTTTGGAGAGATATTGACTCTCTGGTATTGTATATATTCGATGTGGATATTTGCTTTCTACTTTCCGCTGCATAGGTAGTTTATGGTTATACAGGTTCCACGGTCCTTACCTGGTCTGTGATGATGTTATAGTTTATATTAGAAGGTAACAAAATGGTGAAATTTTACAATTTATATATGTGAAGAAAAATTGGCATGAAAATTAGGTCGTTACAATTTGGTATCAGAGCCTAGGTTGTTAGGTTCTGTAGATTTTAGAGTGCAGCGGAAGCAATACCAGAGTATAGGAAAGGATTAAAGGTTTTGTTCTGTGGTATGGGTATAAAATTTTCGTGGTGGCTTCTTTGTCTTTCCTGGGGTGATGATTTTGGGAAAGCCATAGTAAACTATTGTCGGGTTGTGTGTCTAGGTTACAAGATTGGATTTTAAATTAAGATAAGGGAGGATAATTAATTGTAAGTATGAGATTTCAATTAGATGAAATAAATTAAACCTATTTGAGAGATAGGGTCCTTAAATTATGTTCTTTTTCTTTTCAAGATGGACCCAAGGAGCAGTGATATGAATGCTGAAGGTGACAGAGTAGGACCTTCCAGTATGGGGGGTAGAGATTCTAATGTGGTATTGCGCAGCGTCACCTAGTGGGTGATGGCTGAGATGGACAAAAGCTCAAGGGAGCATAGATGCACGATCGAGCAGTTTACACAGATGAAACCTCTATCATTTTCTGGAAGAGTGGACCCTTTAGCAGCTGAGAACTGGGTCCAAGACATTGAGGATATGCTAGTAGTGCTTCCATGTACAAAGGAACAGAAGGTAGTATTTGCAACGTTCAAATTGACAGGGGAGGCAAAACGCTAGTAGAGATTAGCGAGGTTGATTAAGGAGCAGAGGCTGGATCCTATGCTAGTGACGCAAAGATGATTCAAGGAGCTATTGTTCGAGTGATATTTCTCTGCTATCATTTGAAGCGCAAAGGTAGCAAAGTTCATACACTTAACTCAGGGATAAATGATAGTTTCACAGTACGCAACTCGATTTATTGAGTTGACTCTGTTTGCCCCACATTTGGCACTAGACTAGGAGAAGAAGGCAAGGAATTTGAGGAAGGTCTAAAGTAGAATTTGTTTGAGCAAGTTATTAATTTTTGGGCTCAGACATTCGTGGAGGTTGTGGATAAAGCTGTAGTTATTGAGAGTGGCATGCAGAGAGGTACCGCAACTCAGAGTCAGAGAAAGAGGCCCATGCCTCAAGGTTTCTAGGTGGGTTCTAGCTGGGGCCCATGGAGAGGAGATCGTTACAGTGGAGGTTAGAGGTAGATGATGGAACCTCGAGAGAATCAGGGTGTACAGACCTACCCTGTGTGTCATACGTGTGGGAGGAAACATCTGGGTGAGTGCCAGGCAAGAAGAGATGTCTACTATCATTGTGGGAGATCCAACTACATGGCACAAGTATGCCCTAGACCGCCAGCTCAGGCCCCAGCTCCCAGACCGTTCCGGGGTGGTTATCAGGCACCTCATGGAGGCCAACAAAGGAATGTAGCCCCGATAAGGGTTTATGCTCTGACATCGGGAGACACCGAGGCTGCGCGAGACATTATTATAGGTACACTTATTGATTTACCATATAAAATTGTAGTTTTGTTTAATTTAGGTGTCACCCACTCGTTTGTGTCATCGGGGTATGTTAGATTGTCTGGATTTGAGACACAGTTTCTAGATATTGAGTTGTCTGTAGCTACGTTGACTGGATCAATGGTGAGATGTAGGATGGTACTTAAAAACTATCAAGTGGGCATTCAGGAGAAAATATTACCAGTCGACCTCGTGGTATTAGATATGCAAAGGTTGGATGTTATTTTAGGTATGGATTGGCTGGCAGTTAATTACACCATCATTGATTGCCATCAGAAAGAGGTGATTTTCAAACCCCCGGGAGAGTAGGAATTTAGATTTATGGGGTCGCGTGTGCACGCCTTGCCACAGTTGGTGTCAACTATTCAGGAGAGGGGGCTACTTCAGGGTGGTTGTTAGGAATATGTTGCCTACATAAAGGAGCTGCCAAAAGAAGAACTAAAACAGGCCGATATTCCAATGGTTAGAGAATTTTCAAATGTCTATCCAGAGGAGTTACTTAACTTACCACCAGATCAAGAGATAGAATTTGCAATTGATCTGCTTCCAGGGACGGCATCGATATCTAAAGTGCCTTACAGAATGACTCCAGCTGAATTGAAAGAATTTTAGAATATCATGATGTACGACATTTATATATGTATAAATATCTACAGATAGAAAGATATTTTTCAGATTTTGCAAAATCATAATTTATGGAATATATTCAGAAATATATATAAAACAACATTTTTAGTATACCATGATTTACAAATTTCAGAACCATAACATTTTAGATATTCAATATTTAAATCTTCATATATTCAGTATTCAGATAAACAGTTATTCAGATTATACAGCACATTTAGATCAGTTATTTCATGTTATGGTTATTTCAATTATATCAGAATCATGGTAAAATAGTAATATAGAAATATGAGTTACATATATATAGTATCAGACCCTGATGGACCAGATCAGTTCAGAGCATGGTACCATAGCTATTTTCAGTTTAGAGTGCAACCACATAACTCAGATAGTATGTGGATTTTCAGTAGTTGATCGTGCCTATGTTGTGGACAGGATCCCTGTAAGTTAGGGTTGAGGAGGTCAAACTGACTTTCGGAGTTCAGTTGACTTATCCTGGTTGGCCAAGGAGTGATAGGTCCCACCTGCGGGCTGCATAACCCTGTCATGAGAGGTTAAATCATGACCTTCAGTTATCCATCCAAAGAGGTTTTCTCAGTTATTATTATATATCTAGACTTTACAAAAATAGCAGTCATACCTATAGATACTAAAATTATTTTGAATAAAATATTCAAAAACAGTTTATGTTAAGCAACATAGGTGTGAGTTATACTGTGTATCGTTTATATGTGTTCTATTAGTTTCAGTTATTTATAGTACTTTTAAATCAGATATTACAGTTATGTGAACTGTTAGCTTTGGTGCAATCCTAAGAGGGGGTGAATTAGTATTTAAAAATTTTATCCCCTAGGTCAATTCACTAACATCAGCATTACATAAGCCTAAGGTCAGTCTATGCGATCAACAAGTAAACATACACGTGCAGTAAAAGTAAAGTGCAAAAAAGCAAACAATACACGCAATATGTTATCAAGGTTAAGCCAAATTTCCTACATCCCCGCCTTGGCTACACCAGCACAAGGATTCCACTACTGCTCACTTAAATGGGTGGAGTAGCACCGGCTACAATCAGGTCAATTAAAGGGGCTGACCTCAACCAACACACCTTACCAGAATGGAACACCTAGCTTTCCTAACCGGGTCTAAGCCAATCTGGGACTATTCCATAGGGCTAGTCTCCCTCTTCAGGCCCGCGCCTGGAATACAAAAAATGTGTATTAATTTTGTACACAGAAATACGCTTCTTACATAAGCAGGTATGTGCACTAGTACAGCTCAAGCAATAATGCAAGCACGTATGATATGTAAATAAGTTCAATGCTCTAATGTGTGCTACACACTCAATCAAGTATAGATTATCAGTCTAGATCTAGAGTGTATATCAAAGCAAGATTTGAAACACAATATGTGAATAACACAAGATCATATCAGGGTTTCAAATATGCTCAGCAAGTTGATTCAAACAAACTCAACAAGATATTTCAATATACAATGCATAATGGAGTGTTTGAAAACTAGCTTTTGAAACAGATTTTGCACACAAAAATACAAGCTTAAGTAACTTGCAATGACAATGCAAGAACCACAACCTACTAAGTCTTCCCACACAAGATTTATCAAATGAAATCGGTGGAAGAACTTTAATGCTAAACTCTCAAAAAAATCAATCAAGTAATAATGCAAGTGAGATTTCTAGCTAGTAAGATTAAGTACAATAGCTTTAGAGATACAACACTTAAAAAGATCAAAGAGAATGGAGTATGTGAGTGTTTGTAAGTAGTATGGGCTAATATAGGGTTTTGGATGTTGAGAGAATTTTGCCCTAATCAAATTTGCTAATCTTTGCTAAATATGACAAATGAACGGGTATTTATAGGCAAGGAGAAATTTTTTACCGTTGGGGACTCAATGGGGATAATTAAATTTGTTTTAAAATCCATTAAGAAAATTAACCCAGTTTACCCCATTTAAAAAATGGTAAAAAAAATTTTAACCCGAGAGGTTCGGGTGCCCGGCCTAAGGTTTGGGTGCCCGAACAAACTCTATCACAAAAACATCTTAAAAGGGTTCGAATGCCCGAAATTATGCTTGGGTGGTTGAATCAAAGTCAGTAGCTTAATGTTCGTAGGTTCGGGTGCCCAAGGCTACATTTGGTTAACCAAACCAAGTAATTCGGTCGCCCGACCCCCTTTTTGAACCTGATCGTTTAGTCACACGAGTAGTTGAAAAGTATTCTTACATAGCTTCGGGTGCCCAAGGGAGATACGCTCAAAAAGGTTCGAGTGCCCGAAGCATGAAGTCAACATGTTGACTTGTTCGGTCGCCGGAGCCATTTTACACGACTTGGGATCGGTCACCTGAACCCTCTCAACATTTTCAATTAAGTTCATTTTAGCTCATTTTAATTCCCCTGATATGAAGAGTGATGTTGGGGAATTTGTGTACTAAAAGTAGGTACCTAAGGTCCAACTAAGGTTTGTATGAGCATACCTACCTACCATGCATGATGCAAATTATTACATGTCGTAGAGTGTACAGTCCATGACAATATTACATCCAAAATGAAGAAATGAAATAATAAATACAAATATAACACAAAATTATTCATTCTTTGGCACGAACATTGCACGCCATCATGGTATGTCTTTCAATCCGAATACGTGTGCACAGTGAACATGCATGAAAGCCTTAGTACAATTATCAATACCAAGAGTATTTGTCATGATCAAAACTGGGTGTGACCAATCAAATCAACTAAAACTCGTCTGCCACACACTAGTATTAGTATATTTCACCTTACTGAGAGTTTTCTCGTCCCAGTAATTTACCACTTTTCAGGTGATCTAGGTAGGCGTGCAGATCAGGCACTAAGATAGAGGGGACTTTGTACTACCCTGTTTGGAGGGTAAGTATTTTGGGAAGTCACTTTTTGAGTAGTCCCTAGGTCTAGGTGAGGGCATTTTTGGAATGATTAAGTATGTATATTTTGGAGAGATACTAACTCTCTAGTATTGTATATATTTGATGTGGATATTTGCTTTCTGCTTTCCGCTGCATAGGTAGTTTATGGTTATACTGGTTCCACGGTCCTTACTTGGTCCGTGATGATGTTATGGTTTATATTAAAAGGTATCAGAATAGTGAAATTTTATAGCTTATATATGTAGAAAAAAATTGGCATGAAAATCAGGTCATTACATACCAGCCGGGGACCTTGGAGGAGATAGGGTGGTAGAGGAGGTCAGAGACAGTGGATGGGAGACCGAGTTGTACAGGACATACCATTGTACCCTCTCTACCCTAGGTGCCATAAGAGACATCCAATAGATTGTCGAGTCAAAGAGGTGATTTGTTATCGATGCAGTCGACCCAAACACATAGCTCGAGACTGTCGTGCATCACTGAGCAATGTACCTACTCCTAAACTATACCGAGGAGATCATCAAGAACCCCGAGGAGGTCAGCAGAGGAATACCGCCCCAGCATGGGTCTACGCTCTAACACCAAGAGACGTAAAGTAGGCAAAAGATGTAGTGACAGGTATTGTTTCAATTTTGTCTTGTAAAGCTATTGTCTTATTTGAGTCAGAGGCTACTTACTCCTTTATAGCCTAGGAGTTTATCAAATTTTGTGGGATAGAAACTCAGCCATTAGATGTCAGTATGTTAGTGACTACGCCGACTAGGAATGCAGTGTTGTGTAGAAAGGTGCTTAGAGATTGTCCAATCTATGTACAGGGGAGGTCCTTGTCAGCTAATTTGGTAGTCTTGGATATGCATGGTTTTGAGATAATTCTGGGGATGGACTAGCTAACTCCCCACTATGTCAGTATTGACTGCCATTAGAGAGAGGTAGTATTCAGACCCCCAGGAGAGCAGGAGTATAGGTTTGTGGGAACATATGTGCGCACCCCACCACAGATGTTATCAGCCATATAGGAAAGGAGATTGCTTATGGAGGGATGCCAAGGGTACTTGGCTTGTGTAAATTAAGGAAGTGCTGGAAGGGGAGTTAAAATTGGAGGATATCCTGATAGTAAGGGATTTTCCTGATGTGTTTTCAGAGGAGTTGTTGGGACTACTTCCTAATCGAGAAATTGAGTTTAGAATTGACCTAGCTCTGGGGACAGTTTCGATTTTTAAAGTGTCGTACATAATGGCGCAGACAGAATTAAAAGAGTTGAAAGAGTAGTTACGGGAGTTGTTTGACAAAGGGTTTATCAGGCCCAGTGTGTCACCTTGGGGAGCGCCGATATTGTTTGTGAGAAAGAAAGATGGGTCGATAGAATGTGCATCAACTACAGAGAAATGAATCAGGTGACTACTAAAAAATAAATACCCGCTTCCTCGTCATTGATGATTTGTTTGAATAGCTTTAAGGGACATAGATTTTCTCCAAGATTCATCTACGATCTGGGTACCATCAAGTAAAGGTCAGGGAGGAAGATGTTCCGAAAACAGCATTCAGAACTCGGTAGGGCCATTATGAATTTTTGGTTATGCCATATGGACTGACAAATGCCCCTGCCATATTCATGGACCTAATGAATAGGGTCGTCCACCCTGTGAGGACCATTTGAGGACAGTACTGCAGATCTTGAGGGAAAGGAGAATGTATGCCAAATTTAAGAAATGCGAATTTGGCTGAAGCAAGTAATGCTCCTTGGGCATGTTGTATCTGGTGGTGGTACCTCTATTGATTCGAGTAAGGTTGAGGCGGTACTAGACTGGGCACAACCAAAGAATGTGTAGGAGATTAGAAGCTTCTTAGGACTGGCAGGATACTATCATCGATTTGTAGAAAGATTCTATAAACTCTTAGGCCCTTTGACTAGAATGACAAGGAAGAATACAAGGTTTGAATGGATAGATGAGTGCGAATAGAGCTTCCAAGAGTTAAAGCAGCGACTCATCACTGCACCGGTTTTGAAAATTCTTTTGGAAAAAGAAGGTTTTGTAATTTACAGTCATGCATCACGCAAAGGGATCAAGTGTGTTCTGATGCAATGAGGGAGAGTTGTAGTATATGCTTCATGGCAGCTCAAAGAATATGAAAAGAATTACCCTACCCATGATCTGAAGTTAGTAGCATTGGTTTACGCGTTGAAAATTTGGAGACATTATTTGTATGGGGGTAGGTGTGAGGTCTTCACAGATTATAAGAGCCTAAGGTACTTTTTCACACAAAAGGAATTAAATATGAGGCATAGGAGATGGTTAGATCTTATTAAAGATTATGACTACACCATCAGTTACCACCCAGGAAAAGCTAACGTAGTAGTTGATGCTTTGAATTGGAAATTAGTGGGCTCATCAATGTTAGCCATGGTGAGTTAGTATACGATCCAGATGGACTTAGAAAAACTTGGCGTGGAACTGGTAAAGGGAGATCACCAGGAATTCATTGCCAATCTGGTAATTCAGCCCACCTTACAGGAAAAAGTTAAAGCTGCTCAGATGAAAGATGCGAAATTAGTGAAGATTATGGATAAAGTGCAGAATGGTCGGGGAGCTGAGTTCAATATCTTAGATGATGGAGCTTTAAGGTTTTGTACCAGACTGTGTGTGCCTGTTGATGCTGAGATTAAGAGAATTATCCTAGAGGAAGCACACCGATTTCTTTATATAGTGTATCTTGGTAGTACTAAGATGTACAAGAATTTTTGGGAGTCTTTTTGGTGGAGTATTATAAAGAAAGAAATTATTGAATTTGTGGGGCAGTGTTTGACATCCCAGCAAGTAAAAGCTGAGCATTAGAGACCAGTGGGATCATTGCAGCCACTTCACATCCCCGAATGGAAGTAGGAGCATATTTTGATGGATTTCATTACAGGATTACTATCGGCGTTGCATGGACAGGACGCCATCTAGGTAGTTGTTGACCGTTTGATGAAGACGGGCCACTTTCTTCCCATCAAAGTTAACTACTCCGTGAGTAGACTAGCAGAGTTGTACATATAAGAGATAACTAGATTACATGGCGTGTAAGTGTCCATAGTTTCGAATCGAGACCCACGGTTCATATCTCGTTTCTAGAGGATTTTGCAAGGAGCCATAGGTTCTCAGTTAACATTCAGCACAACATTTCATCCTCAGATCGATGGATAGATAGAGAGGACCATACATATACTAGAGGATATGCTACAAGCTTGTGTGCTGGACTTTGGGGGTATTTGGATACAGTTTATGTCGTTAGTTGAATTTACTTATAAAAACAGCTACCAGGCTAGTATTGGGATGACACCATATGAAGCATTGTATAGTAAGAGGTGCCGATCACCGTTATATTGGGATGAAATTGGTGAAAGATGGATTTTGGGCCTAGAGTTAGTCTACTAGACCTATGATAAAATCAAACTTATATCTACTACCAGCATGCAATTCTCATCAACTGCATCTACCATGTAGGAGGCATTCCAGACTAAGCATGCGTTCCAATAGTATAATCAACTCAAGATATTCAATATAGCTCAATAAAAGTTTGTGCTAGGAAAAGACATAAACTATCCATCAAAGACATTTTAATCATTTATTGAATCATGGATAGTGCGGCAGTGTTGTACACATATAAGCATAAAGGCATAAACAATATAAGAATATGAGAGCATTCAAATTTATATATATGAAGAATAAAAGCTCCCCTTGAGTCATGCACTCAACTTATTTTATACCTTTTTCATTTTCTAATTACTTAACCAAGTGTTTTAGATTTTTTTTTTTATTTTTTTTTTCATGATTAACACGCTTAGGCTTAGAGGACCAAAAAGTCACAATGAGTATTTCTTTAAATGAACTAAGCCAAGATTTGCCTCTTTTCTTATGATTTGTAGTACATGAGAGGCCCTAGTTAGAATGGCTTTGAATAATAACTACACGTGCATTGGTCACTTTGAGACACATGCATTCATCAAGATTAGGACCTAGGCAACCAGTTTAGCAATTCAACACAGTCAAAGGATATGAAGTTCTAAATGATTTAATTTTAAAACTTGAGAGCTTTGTTTGAGCTATAGAGAATAAATACTCTTGGATAATAAGATTATCATTAAGCTTAGAAGAGTATTTAGGTGAAGTAGGACATTGTATAGCATAAGTAGGCTGGAAGGTAAGTCCTAGTTATTTAGATAAAGAGCATTTAGGAGTATATAGTTTGAAGAACAACGCTTTTTGAAGAATGGAAAGTATCCTTTAGATATGATCACTATTTTGGAGTAAGGATACAAACCAATGAGAGAATGGATCTTTACCAGATGTGATCATGATGTGGTAAAGCTTTTCCTATAAAGGAGATGAACCAGAATCTAAGGATTTGTGTTTTGAACTCAAAGGGAACAATCCCCTAGTGGATACTTTTAATTTTGATTATGAGCTAGATGTCTTTTTAATTAGCACTAGTAGATATGAAATTTATTATCATTGGTGCTTATACCTTTAGTGATGACTAAATTTTGATTAATGAGATTAGGGTTAAAGGTATGTATACTAGGATGGACCCCTAAAGCTCATTTCTGTGCAATGGACAATAATTGCTTAATTTAAGATGTTTTATCTTCAAGCATGAGTCAAGAATTTTAAATTAGTTACCTGGCAAGGATGTTATGTCCAATTTGAAGAGGATTTTCATTCAAGTATGCTATAGCCAATGTTTTCATATTTTATCCAATCATTATGATATATATATATATATATATATATATATATATATATATATATGTGTGTGTGTGTGTGTGTGTGTGTATGTGTGTGTGTGTGTGTGTGTGTGTGTGTTAAGTTTAAATTGGATATTTTATCTGAGATTGCATAAAGGCTAGATTGTCTAATGTTCTTAGCATATAGTGAAAGTATATAATGAATGCACATATTAAGATTTAACATTTTAAGCATAGACCACTTCCTAGCCTTTAGAGCATCACAACCCCTAAATCTAGGAACTAAGGATGGATTAAATGATTATACAATATTAATTTTGATCCATTTTTCCAAAGGTCATACAGAGTTTGCTTTCATAACTACCCACGCCATCTCCTTATCTAAGCCTCTGGCACTTTTAGATGGACAAGTAGATTGAATGTGTCATTTCATTTTTCGAAATAAGCAGGCTTTGGATTTTCGTGAAGGGATATGCTTATTTATTCTGTTTTTACTTGATGAGGCATAACTATGGGTTTGATAAACAGAACATGAACCCTTTGAAAATATTTTTGTTTTTAACTTCCAAGGGTTTATCATTGTTATTCTTATTACAAGAGGGTTTGAAAATCATTTCAAAATAGTCTTCAGTTTTTCTTTCTAAGCAGATGATTTTCAACACTTTCACAATCTTCTTCGTCTCTAAGGTGGTATGATATTTTCTTAGATCTTTTAATTATTTTATCAACCTTCTATTTTCATTTTTCAAAAATATTTTCTATTTAGATATCTTACCTAGAAGCTTATATTGTTTAGATGAAGCCTTTTCTAGTTTTATATATATAGGCATGCTTTCATCATATAATTCAGCACATGATTCATTACAGGAATTATTATAATCATTAACAAATGAATCATTGCATGCAGCAACTTCAACAGAAACAATGGATGATTCATCGTAAGTTATATCACAATAAACATCGCATGAATCATTTACAGTATTATCATAAGAATTAATACATGCATTATCGTCAAAGCAGTCATTAGAGGCAACTAATGATTCAACATATGATATATCACAGACTTCAGCATAAGAATCATCACATGCTTCATTACACGAACCAGTAAATGAGGTAGGGTAAGATTCATATACCTCATCATCTACTAATGTAATCGGCTCATGATTAGCCACTACCTAATCATATAGGCTTGGAGCGTCTCGAGTGGCAATCTCTTTTTCTTGGGTCTCTCCATACTTCTTTCCAAGCTCAACCCATATCTCATGTGCACTACTACATGCCATAATCTCATGAAGAATATCAGTATCTAAAGCAAGGTACAATAAATCCATGGCATGTGAATTTGCATGCATTAAAATTAATATTATTTTCTACTGGCATACAAATTCCCTTATCAATCACCTACCAGGCCCTCCAACTCATAGATTTTATAAATACACTCATTCTAATTTTCCAAGTGGTGTAATCGACACCACAAAATAATGGAGGACTAGTAGGTGAATGTCCCTCTTCAAATGGGGATACACCAATGAGAGCCATCTCGATCTTTTAGCAAAAACTTTTAAGTCAATGCCACGAGGCTCTAATACCAATTGTTAGCTTTGGTGTAGTCCCAAGGGGGGGGGGTGACTTGGAATTTTAAAAATTTCTCCCCTGGGTTTAACTAGTTCAACAATAGTATATCCACAACCTAGGGTCTGTCTATATAATTCCAAATGTGTAGACAAATAAAATGTGTAGAAATTAAATCATGCGCAGCATTTTTACAATATAACATACACGTGGGGTAAATAAATTACAAAAAAATAAAATGCACACAAGATATGTTATCGGGGTTCGGTCAACTGTGCCTATATCCCCACCTTGGCTCACCAGCATAAGCATTCCACTATGGCTCACTTAACGGGTGGAACAGCACCATTTACAACCAAGTCAATTAGCGGAGCTGATCTCAACCTACACCTTACCAGGATGGTGCACCTAGCTTTCCTAACCGGGTCTAAGCCAATCCAGAACTATTCAACAGGATTAATCTCCCTCTTCAGGCCCATTCCTGGATTACAAGAGATGTAAAATTTTACGTACAAACAAATGCTTCTTACAAAAGCAGATATATACCACTACGCACAATATAATTAATGCACCTCAAGTATGTATGAACTATAAGCTCGGTGCTCTACGTGGGCAAAACACTCATATAGGTATACATAATCAATCTAGATCAAGAGTGTATATCTAAGTAGGATTTGAAACACAATACTTGAATATCACAATATCATATCAAAGTTTCAAATATGCTAGCAAGTTGATTCAAACAAACTCAGCAAGATGTTCTCAATATACTAAGCACAAGGAGTGTTTGAATGCAAACTTTGAAAATGATTTTTGCACAAAAAAATATAGACTTAGGTAATTTGCAATGACAATGCAAGAACCACAACCCACTAAGTCTTCCCATACAAGATTTATCAAATGAAATCTGTGGAAAAACTTAATGTTATACTCTCAAATAAAATCAATCAAACAATATAGTAAATGAGAGTACTAGCTAGTGAGATTAGGCACAATCACTTTAGAAATACTCACAACACTTAAGTGATCAAAGAAAATGGAGTGTATGAGTGTTTGGGAGTAATATAGGCAAAAAAATGATTTTTGAATTTAAGAAAATTTTGGCCTTAATCAAATTGCTAATCCTAACTAATTATTGCAAATGAACATGTATATATAGGCAAGGTGGGATTTTTGACCGTTGGGGACTCAATGGGGATAATTAGAAAAGTTTAAAACAGGTTTAGAAAAATTAACCCAATTTACCCCTTTTAATTTTTAGTAAAAATTAATTTACCCCGCGAGATTCAGGTGCCCGGTTTGAGGTTTGAGTGCCTGAATAGACTCACTCGAAAAATCAATTTTTAAAGGTTTGGGAACCCAAAATTAGAGTTGGTTGGCTGAACAAAAGATAGAAAGTTTCTGTCTGCAATTCGGGTGCCCGGATCCAAGTTCGGATGCCCGAGGTCTTTTTGAACGTGAAGTTTCGGGCGCCCGAGTTGGTGAAAAGTGCCCCGACATGGGTTTGGGTGACTGAGGAAGATACGTTCAAATTGGTTCGGTCACTTGAAACCTGGTCAACTTGCTGACTTCTCAGTGGTTTGGGCGCCCGAGGTGTTTTGAACACCTGGAGTTCGATTGCCTAACCTCTCACAAATTTTTCACTTAAAGTCCAATTTTGCTTTATTTAATTCCCCTGATATAATGAGTGATTTTGGGGACATCTTAAGTGCAAGTGCCAAGACCTAGGGTCTTTCTAAGGTCTTTTGAGGACACTGAAAAAATCCGGCATCGGTCGACCCCTAAAGTCTTTCTAAGGTCTTAAGCTTATAGTCTTACATGCATGATATGCAAATTATTACAGACCTTTTTGAAATGAAATTATTACAGACCCGGTAACATTACAATACCTAATAAATGTGTTGGGTCTTCACTTCTCTTTAGGTTGTCGCATGCCATTATATTTGCCAATAAGAACCTGCACACAAACTTGACAACCATTAAATACTAGGTATTTGTCATTATCAAAACTGGGAATGACCCATAGGGTCAATAGTTCATCTTCATCCATTTCATCTTCACTACTAGAGTTTTCTTTTGAAGTTTTGAAGGCTATAGATTCTTGGGTTTCAGTTTTACCATTCCTTTCATTTATGGACATTTCATATGTGAGGAGAGAACATATAAGTTCATCTAAAAAGGTGTTTTTAAAATTTCTTCCTTCAATTATGGTCGTAGCCTTTGGTTCCCATATGGTTGAAGACCTCTAAGAATTTTACGAATCATATCATAGGTAGAGTATGTTTTTCCTAAGGCATTGAGTGATTTAATTATGTGTGTAAACCTTGTGTACATTGATTCATTTGGATTCATTTTGAAAGCTTCATATTCACTAGTTAGCATGTCAATTCTTTTATCTCTAACATCGATCGTTCCTTCATAGGTTACCTCTAACTTATCCCAAATTTCTTTAGCAGTTTTGCAGGCCATGACTCTATCGAATTTATTAATATCTAGAGCACAATACAAAGCATTGATAGCACTTGAGTTTACTTGTAGCATTTTGTGATTTATTTCAGTCATGTCATTTTTCTCCTTAGGGATTTGTTTTCCATCTACTAATTTGGTAGGAATTAGATCATCATCTGTGACAACCTCTCAAGCTTTCCAATTCATAGTTTGAAGATATATTCTTATCCTTTGTTTCCAAAATGTGTAGTTCAGTCCGTAAAAGATTGGTGGTCGGGTTGAGGATTGGCCCTCTCCAAAGGGAGCTACACCTAAGTGTGCCATTAAGATCTTTGTATAGCTACGAATTAAGATTTGCTATAATCCCGCTCTGATACCAATTGAAAACTAAGGTGTAGTCCCACGAGGGAGAGTGAATTGGGTTATTAAAATTTTTCTTTTAAATCTTTTTAATTAATTCTTGACTTCTTTGTTTGATTTAACAATCACACAAAAACTTAGCTCTTTTTATACTATCCATAACACAATTAAACAATCAATCAACCACACCAAACTTTAAAACCAATTAATCAAATCCACAAAATATTCAATCAAGATATGCTATGCAATTCTTTTAGCTTTTCTAAGAATTCAAGATGTCTAGTTTGTTTACAGCCCTGTGGTGAATGAAAGTTTGAATCAAGCCCTGTATTTATGAAATTTGTTTCTCAATTTGATATTCAACAAAACATCCACACTCTTCCCAAAATTCAGATTTCAAATAAACCTTAGTTAATAGGTTTTGGGGTGTTAACCAATCAACGTACTCCCTTATAATTTCTATAAAATATTGATCAACCAACGTACTTCCTTTAGGTTTCCGCAAGCCCAAAAATAAATTAAACTTTAGCTCTATTTAAAATCCAATCCACGTAGTTTTTAAGATTAATGAATTTAAAACATTCATGCAGTTTATATGTGCTGAAAATAAAGAGAGTAAAGGAAAGAGAGTGACACCAGGTTTTTACGAGGTTTGGCTTATCCCCAGCTTCTGTCCTCACCTTCGACAAATCACCAAAGGACTCCACTAAATTAGTTCCTTTTCTAGGTAGAACAACACTGTTACACACTCCTTCAGTAGGCTAGAGCCCACCTCTCCAAGTGATATCCCCTCACTCGGTCACTCCTTCAATTAGGTTAGAGCCCACCTCTCTAAGCGATATCCCCTTACTCAGTTACTCCTTCAATTAGGCTAGATCCCTCCTCTCTAAGTGATACCCCATGCTTAGCCAAAGATCCAAACACCTTGGAATTGTCAAAATCACTGCAAGACAAGATAAAAGAAGATGTATAGGAGATGCTCTCAAAAGAGCTTATTAGTACAAATTCAATCTATATACTTCAAAGTAATTCAAATATGAAATTTAGATTAAAGCTTAAATATAATATCACCAAATAGTTATTTCAATGGATGAAAGAATTAGAGATTGAGAGTCAGCAAAGCCTCAACAAATTTCGTGCAAGACGAGAGTGAGAGAGCCTTTAAGAGTTTGAGAACAATTGAGAGAGTTTGAATGCTGTAATTGATTCTTGGTGTATGAATTAATTGATCTTGGGTGTATTTATAGTGTTAGAAAAACATTTAACTTGATCCCCAAGTTTACTTGGAGTAGTGTCCAAGTTTTAAACCAATTTTGAGCCCCAAGTAATTGACTTTTCAAAAATATGTCCGTTATAAATTTTAAATTCTTCCACGTGGCAACAGCCTGAGGGGTTCTCGTCAGTCACTAGTCAATGATTTACATAGCTAAAATACACAGGCAGTAGGGTGGCAGTCGTCTGTCACCTTGGGGTCAAGTGCTTGTCACTAAACAACCTAGTTTTAAAAAAGAGGCAAAAAGGTGACTGTAGCCTGATGAAATCTCGTCAGGCTTCTCATTTTGCATCATCAGGCGCCTGTCCAGACCCAGATAGTAGCCTAACAACCTTTTGTCTGTATATTTTACAAGCTTTTAAAGTGGCAACCTACTGACCATGTTCAGTTAGGCACCTGTCAAGTAAAAATTTTGGCTTTTAAAATATTGTTATTCTCTCTCTCTTTTCTTATCTATTCTTGGAATGTTAATTTGTTTTCTTTGAAAAATATGTTCCAAGATTTTAAAAATTAGAGTCTCTGGGTCTCTTCATTCCTAATGAGCTTCAAAATGAAATTTCATAATTTGAAAATACTCGAAGTACTCACAATATATCTCCTATTGACTCTCTTCATTTCTTTGATTTCTCTTTGTTTCTGAGCTTCAATGATCCTTTGAACTTTCATTCTTGAAGATTTTTCTTTAATATCAATGCTCTTATGATCTTCAAGATTTATCTTTGAATTCATGCTTTAAGTAATCCATGCACTAAGCTTCATTTGATTTTCTTTCTTTGGAATACAAGTTTTGTTAGAACTTGACCTTGTGTTCTCATAGTTGAGTCCTAAAATGACATTACTTAACCAAATATGTTAAGTTCCACCTGTTTGTTAGCATCAAAACAGGATGTTAAGCCTTATAAGGCCAACACAAATGACAGTTAATACTAGCATAGTTAGCTGTCAGCCAATCCATACTTAGTATTACATCAAACCCATGCATGTCTAGAACAATTAAATCAGCGGATAGTACTCTTCCCTGAATTTCTACGAAATAACCTCTGAGCACCCTACGACACTTTACCACTGAACTAGCCGGTGAAGCTACTGACATTTCTACATCTAATAACTGGGTCTCGCCTCTAGAAAATTTAATGAAATTCACAGATACAAAAGAATGAGTAGCACTCGAATCAAATAAAATAATAGCATGGCAAAAAAAAACAGTAAGGGTACCTATCATGACATATGCGACCATCCCAGTGTCTTCTAGCATCAGAGCATAAACCCTCGCTAGGGCTGCATTCCTCTGCTAACCTCCACAAGGCATCTGGTAACCTCCCCGGAATTGCCTGGGAGCAGGAGCAGTACCAATAGGTGTAGGACAATCTCGTGCTAGATGCCCCGATCCTCCACAGCGATAACATACACCTTTCCCTACTCCGCACTCCCCCAGATGCCTCTTTCAACAAATCTAACATACAGGGTAGCTTTGAGCACCTTGAACCTCACGGCCCCCAGTCTCCTGCCTATGACCCCTACCATAGTTTCCTCACCTCCACTGAACCCAACCAAAGCCCTGCTAAAAGCATAAAGGTGTAGACCTCTTCTTATGTCCCTGCTCCTCTGCACCCAGCCGCTCACTGGCCTCAGCCAAAGCTGCTCTATCAAATAACTCAGCAAAGTCCTATATTTTTAATACCATAACTTGCCTGTAGATCTCAGGCCTCAACCCCATTTCAAACTGTCTTGCTTTCTTTGCTTCGTCAGGTATGATAAACAAGGCGAAGCGGGACAACTCGATAAACCTCACATCGTACTATTGGACCGACTGCTGTCCCTACTTCAAATTCAGGAACTCTTCCACTTTAGCTTCCCTGATAGTGGCTGGGAAATATCTGTCAAAGAATAAGAATAATTCTTTAAATTGGTCTCATGTCATAACTATCAGTGTCTTCCTCTGCTACTCCAGAAGTTTCACCGTAGTTCATCACCTCTCGACCTCTTCTGTCAGTTTATAGGTGGCGAAGAGGACCCTTTTCTCATTATACACTGCAATACTGCCAAAACTTTCTTGATCTCATGCATCCAATTCTCGGCGACTGCAGGGTCAACTCCTCCTGAAAATGCCAGAGGATTCATCGTGGTAAATTTCTCTATCATGCACCCATGACCTACAGACGGACACCCCTAAATTTTGTCTTATTATACTTGATTATGGCATCTATACCAACATGAATCATGGCATATGCTCCGGCATGAATCACGGCATCTACACCGGCATAACATAACATGAATCACGACATCTGTGCCGGCATATCATAATATACTGAACATAATTTCTCTGTACTATTTAATATTAATATCATAAAATCATGGTTCCTATATTGTTTTATAATTGCCCTGAAAACTATCATATCATGCTTAATCTAGGAAAACATACTATTCTAATATACATAATTACATGGAAGTTTAAACTCATGCCACACAGAAATGGGTAACATTCTGAATGAAAAATTTGTTCTAAAATCATAATTTCTGAAAAATCACTTTTAAATCATATCCATGTTTATAACAGTATTTCCCAAATATAATTCTATAATATACATATTTTTCTGAAATTTAATGCTGTAAAATAATAAATAATTCCATAAAAATTTCTAACTTAGTTTATCCCCTTACATGACTTACTGAGAAGCCCCCAAAACACCCAATCCTACACCTGCAATGTTCCCAGCACAACACCCTGAAATTAACATTTTCCCCAACCAAACTTCAGTATTATCTTCCCTAACATATTCTCCTCAATCCAGAAACTCCAAATATTCAATAAAACTGAAATTAACTAACTTACCCAAATTTTGGGATGGTTCCAAAGTTAGCCTAACCAACGATCCACTCCTGCAGAAATGAAAAGAAACTTCCCAAGAGTAGCGTGGCGGCTTGGGATCATCGATACGACAAAGAATCGGGCCAAAAAGCTAGAAAGAAGGTGAGGAGGGTGAAAATTTTAAAGAGAGGAACTCCACATGCAAAATTTTCTCACCACAAATTTGAGCTCAGCATATTTATAAAAGGCAAACTAGTCGACGAGCCACATCATCTCATCAATGAGTGCAAAAAGGAGATTCATCGACAAGCACTTACTCCTCATCGACAAATTTTAGGTCCTGAAACACCCCTCTCGGTAATTCCTCACCGACGAGACACACAACCCCATCGACGATCCTAATAAGTTTGTTCATCAACAAATGCACTGCACTCGTCGATGAGACCCTGTAGAAACCCTTAAGAAAATTCCTTTTTCTCTCCTTCTTTACTATTTAATTACTATAATTCACTAGGTCTCTACATTATATATGTATACATACGGGGATGATATGAGATTTATATACAGATGTGATTTTACTAAGGAATGATGAAATATGATATACAGATATGTTTTTACTGGGAAATGATGATATACGAGATATACAGTAATGTTTTACAGAAACGATGAAATGAGAAATGCAGATATATTTTATACTGAAATGATGATATGTGAAATACATAGAGCTATTTTATACAGAAATGTTAACCAGAGAATTATACAGAAATGATGAGAATTAGAGAAATGATGAAATGTGAACATAGAAATGTGGAAATGAGAACCCTGATGGACCATAGTATACAGAGCAAGGTACCGTTGCCAGTATTTGTGATTAGTGCAACCACACGTCTAGTATAGAGTGTAGCGAGACAATCAATTGGGCCTGTGAAGGGTTGTGTTACCCCCTGGGGTCTGGACTAGGATTGGGTAGTCCAATCATACTACAGACGCGTTCCCGTTTTGATCTAACCGAGTTGGCCAACCGTGGTTAGGTCCAACTTTCGAGCTGCACAACCTGGTCATGTGGGGTGAAGACATGACGATGTGAATATCCAAAGGTTGGCTTCTCATTACAAACGCGATAATATCTAGCCATGAGCTACAGATGCAGCGTGTATTATATACTGGTGGATGCTCATAAGCTAGAAAATGTTTATGAAAAGTGAAAAGTGAAATGAACAGCCATGAGTTACAGACGAGTCGTTCTTTATACTTGTGGATACTCTTGGGCTAGAGAATGAATATGAATATGAGAAATGAAAGAGTATGTATATGAATATGAGAAATGAGAGAGTATGAATACAAAGATGAAAAATGAAAGTATATGTATATGATTATAAGAAATGATAGCTTATGAATATAGATGTGAGAAATAATATCAAAACTTATGAAACTATGTTTTATATCTATATGATTATGAGTACATATTTGTATATTTTTCTAAAATGATATAATCATTTAAATGAGTGTATTGAGATATAACTAAACCCATGTGCCACACATTGTCAATAATTTATTCCGTCTTACTAAGAGGTGTCTCGCCCAAAATTTAAACATTTAAAGAAACCAAGACAGACTAGCAGAGAGAGCTCTGAGGTAGAGGAGACCATAGTACCCTAGTATTCAGGGTAAGTGTTTGAGTTAAGGGATGTGTTTTGTGTAACCCCTATACTATTTATGATTTTTGGGGATGTATATATATATATATATATATATATATGTGTGTGTGTGTGTGTGTGTGTGTGTGTGTGTGTGTGTGTGTGTGTGTGTAAAGGTCTTAGCACTCTGATATTGTATAGCATTTTGGGTGCCATTTTATATTAGGCTCAGACATTGTATGTAATCCGCTGCATGGATAGTATGTTTGGATGAACTGTATACCCGGCAATCCCCTCCCCCTTTTAAGGCCGGGTTATGTGTAATAGATGGTATCGAAGTTAGATGACATATGATGATTTATTATTGTTGAAAAAAAAATGGTAGAAAAATCAGGTCATCACATTTTCTGCCCGTTTGGTTGCAAAGCAAAAGGATAAAGGAGGCTAGGGTTTCGACGAGTCTCTGAGGGTTTGAGAAAGGAGAGGGTTTGAGGTTGGGAGATTTCGAGGAACTTCAACTGCAAAGAGGAAACATGGGGGCTAGAGTTTATTTTCACTCGGTTGTAGAGAGGCATTTTAGAGAGGAGAAAAGAAAAAGCAGAGAGGCTACGGTTTCTATGTTTTTCAAGTGTTGCTAGGAAGAGAAGAGAGATTAGGAAGAGATTTGGATCAGAGAGAGAATGAG
This sequence comes from Malania oleifera, assembly GCF_029873635.1. Lineage (NCBI taxonomy): Eukaryota > Viridiplantae > Streptophyta > Magnoliopsida > Santalales > Ximeniaceae > Malania > Malania oleifera. The sequence continues at coordinate 31,676,344 of NC_080421.1, forward strand.
ATGAGTGAGAAGAGTTGCAAGGTTTTAGGGATTGCTGAGTTAGGATCGAAGAGAGAGAGAGTGGAGGACTTCTGAGAGTGGTTTGCAAAAGAGAATAGTGAAAGGAGTTGCAGGTTTTCAAGGATTACTAAGTTATGATGGAAAAGAGAGTGAGAGAATAGAAGTATTCACAGAAACCCTAGGGTTTCGTTTGCAAAGAGGAAGGAAGAAAGAAGAGAGAGGAGAGAGCCTCGGGAGAGAGAGGGAAAGAATGAAAGAAATGAAAATTTTTTAATTTTTATATGTCCAGTTTAAGGACCGTAGGATCGTGACACATGGCTTCCCATCCACCGTTCCTTCATAAGCTACGTGGTCTCTTGATGACCGTTCGATACGTGCTTTCCCACAATGGATCGTATCAAGCCACATCTTCAATCCATGTCATCTCCCCTCTTCCCCTCTCGCTGGTCGGCATGTGGCGCTCCATCTTCAACTCGTTCAGCGCTTCACGTGGCCTCTTGGAAGCCGTTCGATCTACGTTACTTTGCAATGCCCATGCTTTTGCCACGTAATCGATCCATGCACGGCCTCCCCTCAACTGTCTGATACACATTCCTCTGCAATGGTCAGGACCATGCCACACCTTCAATCCAGGCTTCCTCTCACTACTCCATTTGATAGCCGACACATGGCTCGTTCTCCTCCATACACACAGAGCGCAACGTGGCCCCCTGATGGCCGCTCAATTAGTGCTTCCCCGGAGCGGCTACGATCAAGCCACGTTGTGGACCTCGTCCGTATACTCTCACCTACGCGGGATGCAACACGTGGCTTTGCCCTGACCCGCTAACCAGTCCCCCTTCGAACTGGTTGACCCCCTAGACTGGTTCCTCCATGAACTGGCTTGTCTCACCGAGCCGGTCCTGAACCGGTTTATTATTTTGCTTATTTATTTTTGTAATATTCTATCTATTTGTTTTTAAATTCAAAAAATTTAGAAACATCACAAAAAAAAAATTCAAAAAAAATCAATGAAAAATTATAAAAATATTTTTTACTTGGTTATCATTATTTTCCTCAATAAATTTTTTTATTTTTGTATTATATTTTTTAATTGTCTAAAAATTCTAGAAAATATGAAGAAAAAAATTAAAAAAAATTTAGAAATATTAGAAAAATATTTTGGAGGTTAGAAAATTGTTTTTGCAAGCTTTCGTCCTGAATGAGTTCAAAAATCTCCTAAGAATTTCAAATATATATATATATATATCATTTAGTATTAGAAAAATCCTATAAAATTTCAAAAAATCTAGGAGTTTATTTTTGTTAAGTATTTTCTCAATTTTCTTTCCCTATGATTTCAAAAGGGGGCATGAGCTTTTTAAGCTTCACGTGCCCTAGATCAAAGGGAAATATTTATATTGTATATTATGTAAACATTTGTATGATCTATTTATTTGCATGTGCATTTTGTAATTTTTCAAATGGGAGTAAAACAAAAGGCTATTGAATTAAATTTGGGTTAATCTTCAGTTAATTAGGTACCATTCGTAGAACGGATGTGTAAGAGGTACTAATACCTTCCCCTCACATAACCAAACTCCCAATCCCAAAAGGTTAGTGGCGACTCCGTCATTCCAATTTTTTACGAAAATCAAAACCATTTTTCATTCGCCCACCTCGGGGCACCCTTGCTCCCAGGGACGTCGCAATAGCTTGGCGACTCCGCTGGGGACAATAGCGAGTCGAGCAAGTAATTAATTGCTAATTATCCCAAATTAAAATTTAATAGCCTTTTGATTATTCCCTTCCATGTTGTTAATATTTCATACTTGTGAATATTTGAATGCTTCTTGTACATGTTGTGATTAGTATATTGTTGTTTGCATGATAGCTTGTCTTTTAAATTTTGTAAATTATGTCTGAATATTGCATGTGGGGAACACAGGAGCAGGCTGAACTAAAATTCACCCACTTTCACCAGTCTTCTGCCTAGGCTTCCCCCTTTAGGAGTTGAAAGGAACACAGTACCATTAGCCCTCATGAGATATGATCTTTTGGGGGGGGGGGGGGCGAACTATTCCGCTCAGCTTAAACTCTGTCCAAGCCCATTGGGCAAGGATAGGGGACATGTTGGGAACACATTGTCTATAGGGATTAGAAGCTTAACCCCACATACTTGACTACAAGGTTCACTCTAGTAGGGTAGAGCTTTCAACTGAAAAAATCTTGTAGTAAGACACCTATTTGGGGCAAGGGATGGGATCCACATTCTTCTTCATGATATAATCTTGTCTTGTGTTGTGATTGATTGACTAACTTGCATAATCCATTCATTTTCATGCATGATAGGCCCATCATTGTGTTGCAAAAATTCTAAGATAGCCCAAAGTTATTTCATGACAGGTCTAATGGTGATATGTAAAGAAGAAGAGATCGCAGTCCAGTTGTATTCTAAAGACCAACAAAACCGTTATGGAGATAGTTTGAATCACAGCTTAGAAAAGGTATTGTAGGCCTAGGTCCAGCTGGATATCATAACCAATTCCCTGAAGGAGATAAGGAAAATTTGGATTTATTAGACAACTGAGAGACATTTGCATTTTTCAGAGTTGTATGGTCACATAGGCTTCTTGCTACATGTAGTGGTCAAGCATGATATAATAAATGTCCTGACAGAATTTTGGAATCCACCCTACCATTGCTTCACTATGGAAGGGGTGGACATGACTCCTACCATGAAAGAGTATGTATCTCTGTTGAACTTACCAAAGATTTACAAAGCCTATGTGCCTAATCCCACTACTTTATTCAGAAAGGATCTAAGCAAGGTAATTGGGGGTTGAGGCCCAAAGAGTAAATGATCAAGTCATTAAGGAAGCAAAAATTATCTCTTGGGAAGTACTGAAAACCCTAGTGAAACAAGGTGAATCAGAGGATAGTCACATCAGCATGCGCCACGCTATCTATAGGTTAGTAGTTTTTCCGAAAGAAATAGGGGTCATTGATCATGGAGTTGTTTCTTTCATGGCTCAGATCCAAAATTGGGTTAATCCAGTGTTAGGCATTCTAGCAGAAACAATCCGATCTCTGGATTATTGCCAAACTAAGGGAAAAGGCCAATTGAAATGTTGTGTTTTATTGCTCTATGTATGGTTCATGAGTCATGTACCATGCAAGGAGAACCATTTTCATCCTATATACTCAAGACTCCAAATTCCACTAATAGACTTTGAGAAGGCTTCGTGGGAAGAATATCCGAGCAAGAAAGAATGGGCTGAAAGAATGCGCAATTGGGAAGCCAAAGGATTCTTGTAGATGGCACCATGGATAGGTAATTCCGATACGGTCTAGCGATATGGTAATTTCCCATGGGTTCCCTTACTAGGCCTATGGGGAGGAATCGCATATGCTCCCCTTATGTTTAGGAGACAAGTGGGTTCTTCTCAGTTCATACCAATGACTTATGAGTTAAGCATATCAGAGTTCACTTACAAGAAAGAAGAGGCCCACAAGTCGATCGGAAAGTTTGCAATTTCATGGAAGACAATCTACATCATTAGTTCAGGCAAGCGTTTTATGGATGTACATGGAAATTACAATAATTGGGTTACCAACCGCGTTAATCCTCAAGTTGCAAGGATTCCACTAAGACCACCCCCAAGTCAAATTGGGCTAGAAGAATGACTCATGGAGGTTGAGCTCGTGGCAAAGAGAGGAAAGGATAAAAATGTAAAGCGAAAGAAGAGTTAATGCATACAAGCCGAAGAAGAGATAATAGCATTAAGAAAGGAACTTCGAGTTGAGGCTCAAATCAACCCAACCTCATAGAAAGCTGACTTTGGGAACAAAGACAATTAAAAAAATAGAGGGGATATGGAACTTGTCTATGTACCCACCTTTTGAATTAATAAAAGCTATCTTAATAATTTTGGAAATTCAATCATTTAGTATTCACATGCAACCTTTCCGCATTTGCGTCCATGAATCGAACATCCATTGCATAGCATACTCATGCATCATTGTTCTAAAGAAGGGATTTTCTATACAGAAGCAAGGAGTGAAGGCCTCTACTCATCTGTATAACACTCGGAGGAAAGCTAAAGCCATGAGTGAATAGTTGGAAAACAAAGTCATGGGTCTGGAATAGGGACAAGAGGAGATAAGCGATAAAATGAGTAAGATTCTAGAGTTGCTGATGAACAAAGGAAAAGTAGTGCAGAGTGACTCTAAGATAGATTCAGACCCCGCACATGCTTTGGGATTCACGCCAGTTCATGGACAAACATTAGCTCCACCACTTGTCTTTACATAGGGCCCGATGCCAAATATCTCCCCATTCATCCCTACCAAGCAAGTTCAAGGGTTCCCGGTGGCAGAAACACCTCCAATGGTAATTTTCGATACGGGGATAAACATATCCGAGACAGAGTGCTGTTGTGATGTGCTTAAGGAAAGATTAAAAGCAATGGAGGGAACTAACGCATTTGGATCCATCAATTCCACCAATCTCTGTCTGGTGCCAAGGGTAACTCTTTCCTCGAAATTCAAAGTCCCTGAGTTCGAGAAGTTTGATGGAACCCGTTGTCCTTAGACTCATCTGCATCTTTACTATCATAAAATGGCAACATATTCAGATAATGAGAAGTTGATGATGCACTGCTTCCAGGACAGTTTAATCGGTGCCACTATCCAATGGTATATACAGTAGGACAGAACCCAAGTTCGCACCTAAAAGGATTTGGCCAACGCCTTTATGGCCCAGTATCGCCACGTGACAAAAATGGCACCTAACTGGTTGAGCTTATAGGGTATTGAAAAGAAACCCATCGAGACATTCAAGGAATATGCATACAGGTGAAGGGACAAAACAATCTAGGTGAGCCCTCCTATGGACGACAAGGAGGCAATCTCCCTATTTGTGAACACATTGAAAGATCCCTACTTTGGGCATCTTCTAGGGGCGACCCACCATGATTTTATGATTATCATGTCCACTAGAGAAAGGATCGAAATGGCTATAAAAATAAGCAAAGCCAAAAGGCCTGCATTCAGACTCAGGTCCAAACAAGAAGTGGACTGATAAAAAGAGAGACGAAGAATTTCAAATGATTCAAGGGCATTTTTATCAGGGGGGTCCAAAATTAAAGGCCTACGAAAAATTTTGTTTTTGAACCCACTGTGAACCAATTAGCGCATACGGGCACGAGGCCCTAATTTGTTTCTTTCGGGCCCTTGCCAGCCCAAAAAAATGTTTGGACGCAGGAAAGAGGTGTCTAGAGGAATTTTCAGAAAATAGACCCTATCCCGATGACATATTCAAAGTTGTTCCCGCAATTTCTTGAAAGAAAGTTAATCTCAACCATCCCCGGGGATTCCATTCCAACCCCTCTCCTGCAATGGTACGACCCAGAGGCTCGGTGCGCATATCACGCCAATTTCCCAGGACATACCATTGACCAATGCTGGGCATTTAAACACAAAGTACAATCATTGAGAGACGCTGGATGGTTAGTATTTGATGACGAACAATCGGGGATTCAGGGCAATCCTTAACCCAATCACTGTAAAGGCAACGTTAGTTTCTTGGAATAAGATCTAGAAGCCGAGATTAGTCAGAGGACTTATGGATCCGGGAGATTTTGCAAGTAGCCTGAATGAACAAATTTACTCTTTGACCGTAGGAGTGGAGATGCAAAATTGGAAAACTTTTTACCACCCCACCCTCTTCGTGTGATGCTTTTTTTATTTTATTTTTGTAATTCGCTGGCGTTTTTGTCTCAAAAAATTTATTTCCTATTAATGAAATGAAGTTATGCATTTTCATATATCACTTGCATCATGAGTTCAGTTGCCAAAAAGTTGTTTGCTTGTGTTTTATGCATAGATAAGGAAAATAACAATACCAATATTTGAGCCAAGAACAGAAGTTAAATTTTGAATTTTAATTCAAGAGGCTGAAATACAAAGAAGTGACCCTTGTGGCAGGTGGTCCTCGAAGAACCATACGTGTTTAAAAGAGCATTCTCAGGAGGAGCTTTAGTAGATATGGATGGGACCGATCTTCTGCACCCTACAAATTCAGACCCTGTAAAGAAATATTTTGTTCTCGAAGGAATTCAACAAAATAAATGCGCTATTCCAGGAATCTCATGCCAGTTTGTCACTCTTTGGCCACCATTTTTCTCATAAAAGAACCAAATATTGATTTATCACTCGTTAAACTCTTTGAGCCTAAATCTAAAACAATTTTCTTCTAAAGTCACTTTCCAAGTGTTTAACCAGGTTGGGGATTTTAAGTGTCTTGACAAATCTTATGAGACAACAATTAGCTACCAAAAGGATGGCATACCATTTCTGCTACCAAGAAAGAAAAATCGAGAAAATAAAAACCCCTTGCTAGCCCTTTTGAGCTTGAAACATTCAATTCTTGACTTAGCCATTAACGGATCATACCCCACACTGGGGCAATTCCAAAAAGATTAGTCCCAATGTTCAAAGTCCTTCATGAAAAAGAAAGGCAAAAGTGTAGCAAAAGAAGAAAAAGGGAAAAGGAAAGAATGAGGAAAAGAAACAGACATGCTTCAAACGTAATCCTTGATCAATGATTACCCTTTTTACAAAATGTGAGTCTTACTATACCTCTTTCTCCTCTGACCTATACCCTTTAGCCTACGTTATGGTCCAAATGAAAGCCCTAACCAGATTATTACATATTGTTGTCTCAAATGAATTGTTAGACTCGATGTTGAGTCTGAACTATGTAATGACCTGCTGAAAAGGTACCTAGGTAGCTTGTTCAAAGGACAAGTTCGGTCAATATCTGGAAAATGCCTTACCACAAACTGGGGTACAAAACGTTATTATGGGATGGGATTTTTCAGCCTTAGTTTCCATTTCCTTTTTAAAATCTGTGTCCCTAAGCCTACGTTTCGTTCCAAGTCTTAAAGACCATCTTGAGATCAAAACACAGGCTGAACTTGACTAAACTAGGGGCAACAGTTAAACAAAAGATTTCCAGTGGTTTCACAGCAGAACAAGATAGAAGAAAAGAAGTGTCCCTTGATAAAATTGGGGTAGTCCTTAAAAAGAGAAAATCAAACATTCAGTCTAATAAATTAACATCATCGTCATATGGCTCTCGAACACTAGTACAAATTTTTTTTCCTTTTAAATAACATTTGAACATGGTAAACATCTATTTTGCGCATATGATCTCTTGATTTAGTAAATTGATGTCTTAAATGTATTTTTTATTCTTAAAACCTCCTCCCTCCCCCCCCCCTCCCCCCTCCCCCTTTCATTCCACAAAAGCTCCAAAAGAAGAATGGATAGTCAAAGAGGTATCCCGCAAGGCTTAGATAGATTCACTAATATATTTTCCTATAAATAAGATGCAAGATGGATTGGATCAGTCAAGAATGAATTTAACTAGGGTAGATTTAATGTTGAGTTTCAAGGGAACCAATTCAGGGACATTTATCTCGAATTTGAATTTGAGAATATGGTCATGATCAGAGATTGGGTTGTTGATTGCAGGTGCATTGGAAAAATAAATTTCATACAGGCATTTCATGCATTGCATAGAAAAGAAAAATGCATACATACCCTCGTGATCTAGCATCATAAGTAGCAGCATGCATGCATATCCTACAACATGCATGCGTACCATGCAACATGCATACATCTCTGCATTATAGCATCATCAATAGCAACATGCATGCACCTCATAGCATCATTCAGTCATACTTGTCTTGTTGTATAGGTTTTTGTACATCTTTTTTCATCATTGTCTAAGCAATCCTTGTTTTGCTAATGTCTAAAACTAGGGCATCGACCTAGATCCAAATTATGATATTTACTTTGAAACTGGGGCTTCAACCTTTAGTCCTTGATTGATTGTTTTGAAACTAGGGCAGTGGTTTTCATAACCAAGCAATTCTTCCCCAAAATAGTTCCATCTACCCCAGAAATCGAGGCACTAGTCTTTAGGTTTTAGATGATGTTTTCTCAAATACTAGGGGCTTTTTTGCCTCCAAAGATCAAACAATTTATTTTAAGTTAGTCTGATTGGGTTCAAGTTGTCTTTAGTTACTTCGATACTCGAGTTCCCACACTCAGCACAAGTCATCTTTAGCTACTTCGGTACTCAGGTTCTCAAATCCGGTGCAAGTCATCCTCATGTGCTTCGACACTCAGGTTCTCAAACCCATTGCAAGTCATCCTCATGAGCTTTGACACTCAGGTTCTCAAACCCAGTGCAAGTCATCGTCATGTGCTTCGGCACTCAGGTTCTCAAACTCGGTGCAAGTCATCGTCATGTGCTTTGGCACTCGAGTTCTCAAACTCAGTGCAAGTCATCCTCGTGTGCTTTGAAACTTGGGTTCTCAAACTCGATGCAAGTCATCGTCATGTGCTTCGGCACTCGGGTTCTCAAACCCGGTGCAAGTCATTGTCATGTGCTTTGGCACTCGGGTTCTCAAACCCAGTGCAGGTCATCCTCATGTGCTTCGGCATTCAGGTTCTCAAACTCGGTGCAAGTCATCCTCATGAGCTTTGGCACTTGGGTTCTCAAACCCAGTGCAAGTTATCCTTATGTGCTTTGACACTCAGGTTCGCAAACTCGGTGCAAGTCATCGTCATATGTTTCAACACTTGGGTTCTCAAACCTAGTGCAAGTCATCCTCATATGCTTCCGCACTCAGGTTCTCAAACCCAATGCAAATCATCATCATGTGCTTCAGCACTCGGGTTCTCAAACCCAGTGCAAGTCATCCTTATGTGCTTTGGCACTCGAGTTCTCAAAGTCAGTGCAAGTCATCTTCATGTGCTTCGGCACTCGGGTTCTCAAACTCAGTGCAAGTCATCCTCACATGCTTCGGCACTCGGGTTCTCAAACCCGATACAAGTCATCGTCATGTGTTTCGGCACTCAGCTTTTCAAACTCAGTGCAAGTCATCCTTATATGCTTTGCACTTAGGTTCTCAAATCCAGTGCAAGCCATCTTCATATATTCAGCACTTAGGTTCTCAAACTCAGTGTAAGTCATCCTCATGTGCTTCAGCACTCGATTTCTCACGCCCGATGCAAGTCATTCCTCATGCATATTGGATCGGGTTCCTAGACCCAAAGCATTTATTTGTAACTCTTCATAGGTCATGTTATAATAACCCTTTGCGGGTCCCTGCTAACCAAAAACTACTAACTACTAACTTCCTTGAAAAAAAAAATGCAACATTTCCATATTACCTTAACTTTTCTCTTCCCTGATTGGAAGAAGCAAACAACACTCGATTGATTAGAAAGCTTTGAGCAATTGGGTAGCTTAGTTAAAATAGGTGTCTTTTATCTTTATCGGCTTGTTACTAAAGATAACATAGGGGAGCCCCTATTGTTACTTTGAAGCAATAAAGCCTATGAAAAGGGGCAGTTGTAGACACCCCAATTTTAACCAAACATATGGGAGCCCCTATTGTTACTTTGAAGCAATAAAGCCTATGAAAAGGGGCAGTTGTAGACACCCCAATTTTAACCAAACCTTTCTAAGAAGACCCAACATAATAAAAGTTGACTTTAAATCCCAAAAATTGGAGGATCCTTTTTGAAAAGTATGATCGAGTCCTAGTGTTTATAAATTGAACCTTGGCATTTTTTTAAAAATTTAAGTCCTGGTAACAATTTAATCAAGTCCCTTTCAAAATAAGTAATTCTGTTTCTAAAAACAGTCCAGATATTTATTTTAAGGGAGCAACAATACACAGGAAAGGCATAAAAATAATACAAGGAAACAAACAGTGAAGCAAATCCAATCCTTGGTTTCTAGCTAGAATAGCTGAGAGCATCCTCGTAGTCTCCTGTTAACAAAAAGGAAATACAAAATTAGTTGCCAAATGAAATTCAGAAAAATAATAAATGAAAAAAATTCACATGTACACAATCATGGAGAATGAAGGTTGTTAAAATATTCCCTGCCAAAATCGCAGGAATAAAGGGGCAGGTTGTTATGAAATTCTGTTAGAGGGAAGAGCATTTGGGTGCCAAATGAGCTGCCCAGACTCTCTATAAATAGGAAGTCTCGCACAGTGCAACGACACATAGAAAATTAGAAGGAAAAAGGGCTCGCACAGTGAGAATAGGGCAATTAGAAAGGAGATAGAGTTCACAAAAAAAAAAAAGCATTAGAGAAAGCAGAAAAGGGAACAGTGAGCAATTACCATAGAAAAAAGGAAGGAGAAAAGTTAGCAAAAGATAGAGAGTTAGAGAAATTACAAGAGAGCAGTTAGAAGAGAAATTAAAACAAGGGAGGGTAAGAGCAATTGAAAAAGCAGAGAATAGTCAGAGCATTATAAAGAGCAATTACCAGTGCAGAGAGCAATCAGGGTAAGTGGCATAGATAGACAGAAATCGAGAAAGCACTTCGTAGTGCCCTCCCATTCAGAACCCGAGGCCAGTTCAAAAGCTCCTACCCAGACATCCAAACAGATACAGGAGGAGAAGGAAGAAGTCCAAAGGAGAGGAAGATTTGAGGTAAAAATAAAGTGTCTATTTCTGTTCGAATTATATGCTGAAATATGTTATGTTGTGTGTGTTGGTGTGGAAGCAGGTACCCCTATCCAAGTTTTAGGTTCACACTTGAACCTAAACCGAACCTCAAAGCTCAGACCCCAAGCATCCAAAGCCCACTCCCTTCGACCCAAGCTCGGATCTCTTTAAAACCCGAGCGCGTTTTTGAAAAGCTAACTCGAACCCAATTTTTTTTTAAACACTGACCCAAGCCCGACTTTAAAACATTGACCCGAGCCCAATTTTTTTTAAAAAAAAATACTAACCCAAGGCCACCATGACTAAACCCAAGGCCCATCAACCCATCTTTTAAATCCGGGCCCAATTCATTTTAAAACACCCAAGGCCCAACTCTTATTTTTAAACCCGAAACCAAAACCATTTTTTTAACCCCAAAGCCCAACACCATTTTCAACCTGAGGCCCAACCCATTTCAAAACACCTGCCCATTTTAAAAAATATATATCCAAAGCCCACACGTGCCCAAGCCCAACACGTACCTAAGTCCAGGTGGCTTACTCGGGTCCACCCGAGTTCACACATCCCCTTGGGTTGACTCGTGCGAGTCAACTAATATTACCATACTCTTTTATGCATAGCAATCTTTGTTCAAATATTTTTACTAAGTATCATGTCTTATTTATTGGATTATTAATAGTAATTAAGATAATAATTTCACATATAGAAGTTTATAGGGATTGTAATAACCCGAAAAAAAAATAAAAAAATTATTAATTAATAAATTAAAATTATTAATCAATTAAATTAAAATTATTTATTATTAATCAATTAGTTAATTAAGTATTGTTAAATTTGATTTATTGAAAGTATATATATAAATATAAATATATGATATGAAGTTAAGTTAAAGTAAGCAAAGGAAAAAAAAAACTAATTAGAATAATGATATATATATATATATATATATATATAAGTATATAATATTTAATGATATATATAAATCTCAGAACAGACGTTCTCCTACGCCTCTCTTTGAACTCTCTCCTTCTTTCCCTGTGTCACTCGTCCACTCTCCATCTCCGTCTCTCTCTCTCCCCTCATTTCTCGACGAATATTCGACCGATCGAGAAACGGAAGGTGTCGTTAGGTTCCTAGCTCTGCCACCGACATTTCTACTGGAGCGGATTTGTCGTGGGTGCGGCATAGGCACCATTCTTGGGGTAAGGTAACTTTCCCCTAATTTCTTAATTTTTCGTTAAATCTGTTGTTGAATCGACGATCAGACACCATCATGGGGTCCTAGTCGTGATCGTCGTCATTTTGGCATAAGTACAGTTTCAATTGGGGTTTTATAGGCCCTACTCCAAAGCGAGGGTGGGGTTTGAGAAATTTGGTAACTTAGCTATATTTAAGGGTATATTTATTTATTTAGAATTTATGGCCCTAGGAAATATTAAAATAATATTTTATTTAGGGTTAATTTAATAGAATTAGGATTTTTAATTCAGGGTTCGGATAAGTGTCGCAGGTATTTTTTGGGATCCCTGTTGGCATAATTCAAGAAACCAGGTAAGGGGGAAATTTATATATTAAATCAGGTTTTTCATGAATTAAAAATGATAATGTGTTATTTATATATATATGTTTTTATATGGGTTTAAAATGCCAGCTATGAAATTTATGTTTTCTGAGCCTAGGATTGTCGATATAGTTATGTATATGTGAAGGTGAATGAATGAAAGTGAAAATAATTTTCTGATGAATTAAATAAGAAATGAAATGTATTTTGAGCATATAAATGTTAAATGTGGGTTGGCTTATTTTATGAGAAATATGTATGAATTTTACTGCTAAATTGTGTGGCATGAGAATCTGTGCAAATTATATGTTAAATGTATGAGATGCAGGCTAAGTAAGTAAAGCAATGAGAATAAAATATGATATGGACAATGTTACCTGTGTATGTTAAATGCAACCAAGTAAAGGTACGACAACTAAAAGCCGAGTTAGCAGATTCTAGCGCATTTCTATGTGGACTAACTGATGATGGCTAAAGAGCGGCTGTAGTACAAAGAAATGAAATGAAAATGTTATGAAATGAAATGACAAGGAATGACAATGCAATGAAATGAAATGTGAAATGTGAAATGTGAATGATACAAATGGGAAAGAGTCACTTAAAGTGAAACACAAGGAAATGTTAAGTTATGAATATGAAAGAATATGAATGATTGAATAACGATGGAAAGAATGATGTATTATGATATTAGAAGTATCTATGTATGTAAAACATGTTATGATTGGGCGAGGCATACTCTTCATCTGAGGGCTTGCTGAGTAAGGCGAGTGCACTAGTAGCTTCAGATGTGACAGTAGCTGCATAACGCACTAGGGCAGAGGGAACCTACTTGTATGGGTGGGTAGAATTCCCTATCCTTAGGGCCTTCGCCGATAAACTTTTGTATGAACAGTGTGAGTACGAGATCAATTTATCACTTGAGGGCTTACTGAGTAAGGTGAGTGCCCCGGTATGCTTTAACTGCGACCTTTGGGTTGCCTAAATATCAGAGCAGAGGGGTGATACTTGTATGGGCGGGTAATCACCCCTATCCTTGGGTAATCTTATGGGTAAACCTTTGCTTGTGATTGCTAGGTTCAATAAATGACTTTCAGTATTATGTTAATGATTTCCAAATATTATAAAATGATATGTATAATCTCATGATGGCCACACACTGAGATTAATATATTGTTCCTTCCCTTACTGAGATGTGTCTCATCCAAATATGAAATTATCTTTTTCAGGAGTTCCTCGAGATCGAGCTTAGAGAGCTCGAGATCTTATAGAATTTTTGGTAAATAGAAAGAGAAATTGGTATATTTTTTTATGTTAATTTTGATATGTATATTTTATGTTTTATAATATATGCTTTAAGTTTTATAAGATATGGATGTTTGTGAAATATACTAGTATTAGTGGATAACGTTTTGGAGACATGTATATATTTGAATACTGGTGGATGACTAATTTATTATGGTTGGTAGTTAGAATTAGTAAACTCTAGTATTATGTTACATGGAGATTATGTTTATGTTTTCCGCTGCGTATATATTGATTTATGGATTATCAGGTATAACGCACCGAACCCAGGTTTAAGGGTTTAGGGCGTCACAGGGATTCCCATTACTATTGCTATCCTTAAAGAATAAACTATCCTAGTTTCAATTTGCCAAAGATGGGTCTTACCAATAAATCATTATCAATAATAAGAATCATAAAAGATATCTATTTGTGTCATTGACAAGGAAGATTGGAAACTAGTAATTGATTACCTCCAACATGGAAATCTTCCAAATGATCAACAACATCAAACTAAAATCTATTGACAAGCAACAAAATTCATCTTTTACAAAGATACACTTTATAGTTTTTTCTTCGATGGGGTATTTCTTCGATGTTTGGGAGAAGAGGAGGCTAAGCAAACATTAGAAGAGGCACATTCAGGGGTTTTTGGCGCACATCAATTTGAACCAATGCTGCGTTATAGGATTAAAATGATGGGCTATTATTGGCCGACAATGGTGCAAAAGTCTATAGAATATGCAAAGCCATGTCAACCTTGATAGTTTCATGCTAGCTATATACATTAATCAGTGGAGCTTTTACATCCTACAGTGGTTTCTAGGCCTCAAATTTCTTAAAATGGGCAAAATTTATTCCATTTAAAGAAATAAAGAAAGAGCATGTAGTTGAATTCATTCACACAAAAATCAATTATAGATATAGTCTCGATTCTTTAGAAATTCTTTAATAGTGTGATGGATAATCTTTGTTAAAGGTTCAACTTCAAATAGTATAATTCATCAATATACAATGCCCCAACAAATGGACTAGTGAAAGCTCTCAATAAGACGTTTTGTAATTTTTTAAGAAAGGATGTGTCAAAGGCAAAAAAATATAGGCTCGATAAGATTGGAGAAGCATTATGGACATACCGTACAACTCATCGCACACCTACACAGTCCACACCTTACACATTTGTTTACAAGATTGAGATAGTTCTTCCACTTGAGCGTCAAATCCTATCATTAAGAATGGTTATTTTAAAGGATTTGACTCAAGAAGAAAATTCTCAATTACGACTTCAAGTGTTAAAAGCCTTAGATGAAAAGAGACTCGAGGCCCAACAACACCTTGAATGCTACCAGGAACATCTTTCCAAAGCTTTCAATGAGAAAGCTTGGTCGTGGTCCTTTCAAATTGGAGATATGTTGCCTCGATGACAAATTCAATTCTAAGTGGCATGTATAATTTTTAATAGAAATGGCTTAAGAATTGGCCCCACCAATGGCAAATTCTTAAAATGTTACTATGCCTAGAGTTTTTAAGTTTAAATCCAAGTAAGGTAAAAATTTTATGAGCAAAGAAAAAAAAACCCACCAATGGTGTCGCATATAGTTAAACTATTGAGACACTACGAAATCCAAGTAAAACAAAATGCACCGCTAATGTTGCACATGGATAAACTGCTAAAACACGACCCAATCAATGGGGGGGGGGGAACCACCAATAGCATTATACACGGTTAAACTACTGAAATATTCCATCAAGTTTAAGGTGGTTAACAAATGAATGCTCCAAGTCTACATGAGCGTAAACTATGAACGACAATAATAACAATAATATATATATATATATATATATATATATGTCTCTATGTCGTGATGAGACTGCAATTTGACAGCTCGACAACTCTTGGTTGAAATAATTGTTACTTTCATTGAAATTGGATATTAAAGAATGCAAAACCACTTTATTTCATATCCATATAAATAAGAGAAAGTACATCGCGAAAAAAAAAATCGAGACATCCATTGGAGATTTTTTTTTTTTTTTAATTCTTCCTAAATCTCTCTTAAAAATCCATGCATTGTTTAAAGTTATTCATTTCTTATAGACTTGAAAGGGTAATTTCCTTAGTGGCCTAAAGTTCTACCTCCAAAGTAGTAATATGCTTTTGATGCTCAATAAATAGAAGTTTATTGACAAAAATAAGTGACTGAATTTTTTTTATTGCGTGCACAACCATCAAAGAAGTTGCCTATAATGGGCTAATGCACAAGGAACCTTGTTCCTCCATTTATATCGTCATCATTATCATCTACTACTACCAAGTAGGGTCTTCTAGAAATATTCATTGGCTTGAAAATAGTCATTCTCTGTTAAAAAATAAAAGAGAAGAAAAAATCAATGGCAAATAAAAGAATAGATATAAAAAACTAAACTATTATTCATAAAATGAGCCTTGAGATAGGAGCATCACATGGTAGTCCAAAAGGAGTCATTGTGTAATAACCCGGAAAAATTAGAAGGGTCCTCTTCGACAAATACGAGGGATTCATCGATGAGGATATAAGAGGAGCTCGTCGATGAGGACAAGTTTCATTGACAAGAAAATGCCGAGAAAGGTTTTTGGGGCAATCTGAAATTCGTTGACAAGGGAGGAAGTTCGTCGACAAAATTCCTAAGGAATCGTCAACGAGATGACGCGTCTTGTCAACGAATTTGGGGCTATAAATAGTGAAAACCCGAATTTTTTAGCAAAATTTAGCGTGAATTTTCCTCTCTCTCTCTCTCTCTCTCTAAAACGCCTCCCACTCCTTCTCTCTTTGATTCCGAGTCTGTTTCTCACCGAATTGAAGATCTTAGGCTACCATGACATTCATGGCGAAGTTCTATGCGAGCTTGCTGGAGCTGATTGTTGGAGAAGTTAGTTTGGAATTCATCCCAAATTCAGGGTAAGGTGTTTTATTCAAAATATGCTTTCCCTGTAGTTATAGAAAATGTTGTATGTAGGAAAATACTGATATTTTGTTCTGGGGGATGTCATTTTTAGGGTGTTGAGTGGGGAACCCTGCGGGTGTAGGGCCAGAGTTTAGTGAAGGCTTTTCAAAAACTAAGTAAGGCAAATATGCTATGCTAAGAGATTTGAATATCTTAATAGAAATTTTACAAATATGCATGTATAGTAGTTATTATGTAGTTTTTACAAAATATATGTTTTTAAAGTATGTATGTGTAGCCTAAGTAGATAATATTTGACGTAGAATTTTATATAGTTTTCCTTGTATATGAAGTTATACAGAACATACAGATATAGCCAGATATTCACAGATATTATACAGAGAGATATATGTACAAACAAATAGATATATATATATATATATATATATATGTATACATATGTTTATTCAAATTAGTATGTAGAGTATTTACAGAAAGCTATGTTTTCTTAAATGCCATAACGCTCAGAGTTTACAGACAGATTATACCAATAGATGATACAGAAAGATTATATAGACAGATTATACAGTATAGCATCAAGATGCTACAGTTATACAGTTATTACAGTACAGAATTATAGTGTTATGATTATTTTGGAAACATGATGAAAAAAGTAAAAGAGTATATATGTGTATATATATATATATATATATATATATATATATATATATATATATATATATATAGTATCAGATCCCTGTGAAAAGATTACAAACAGATACAGATACAGACACAGAATATAGACCACGGTATCGTTGCTAATACAGATAGAGTGCAACCACATATCTCAGATAGTATGTGGGTACCGTCAACTGTGCTTGAAGAGTATGTAGCTCCCCAGTTCGCTCGGTTGAGGGGGCCAGTTTGAAGAGGTAGCAACCAATCTCGTACCTAAGAGAGTATGCAGTTTGGCTGGGATAAGGTAGAGTAGAGTATAGTGACTTTCCTAAAGGACCGACCAGGTAAAGTCCTACCTATGGGCCGCACAACCCTGTCATGAGGGGGTCAAATCATGACATATAGAGTTCTAGGGATAAAAGCACAATTATGTATATGTATATAGTTTTACAGCACTTGATAAATATACTATGATATTAGCAGTATGAAAAGTATAAAAACTCAGATGATATAGTTATATTTTAAACTGCGAAAAATGTAAGATATGCTTTACAGACTTATCATTTTATTACAGCTCAGATGTTATTTAAAGTATATGTATATAACTTAGTCGCCACACACTAGTAATAGCATATTTCCACTTACTGAGCATTGACTCACTCTATTATTCTAACATTTTTCAAGTAAGCCAGCTAGGCGAGCAGATCAGGCTCGCAGATAAAGAGTTTACTTGGTTACCCTGGCTATAGGATAAGTTTGTACAGGGTTTTGATTTTGGGGTAGATATTTCTGGGGAGAGATGTATTATATAGCTATGGTTTAGAGATACAGACTCCTGGTATTGTATGGTATTTATGGTTGCATGACTTATGTTTCCGCTACGTAGGTATAATTATTGTATACAGGTTACCCCGGTGCCTTCCGAGGCCTGAGTTTCATAGCAAGGGGTATCAGAATAGTTCATTTGTAAAAAAAAAATGGTATAAATTTTGAGGTCATTACACATTGCAAGTCACATCACTGGATAGGATCATGCTCAAAAGGTCTTGCAAATCAAGCCTTGAGATGGAAACATCACATTGTAGTTCAAAAGAGAGACATTGTGAGTCACATCATTGGATAGGATTTGGTAAAATGGTCTTATGAATTGCTTCACGGGATGGGAACATCGCACGGTAAGTCCAAAAGGGAGCCACTTCGAATTGCATCACTGGATAAGATCGTGCTCAAAGGGTCTTGCAAATCAAGCCTTAGGATGGAAACATTGCATGGTAAGTCCAAAAGGGAGCCATTTGCAAGTCACATTAGTGGATAAAACTATTAGAAGGGGATAAAAAACCCTATGAATCAAACCTCGGGCTGGAAACATCATGCAGTATGTCCAAATGGAGTTGTTTATGATTTGCATCATTGGGTAAGATTGTGGTTGAAAAGTCCTGTGAGTAAAAAAAAAACTTTAAGATGGGAGCATCGCACGATAAGTCCAAAAGGAGCCATTTATGAGTCGTATCATTGGATAATATTATTGAAAGGAAACTGAAAATCTTGTGAATCAAATATTGGAATGGAAACATTGCATGATAAGTCCAAAAGGAGTCGTTTGCAAGTTGTATCATTTGATAAGACTACTTCCAAGATTGAGATAGTTCTTCCACTTGAGCATCAAATCCTATCATTAAGAATGGTTATTTTAAAGGATTTGACTCAAGAAGAAAATTCTCAATTACGACTTCAAGTGTTAAAAGCCTTATATGAAAAGAGGCTCGAGGCCGAACAACACCTTGAATGCAACCTGGCACATCTCTCCAAAGCTTTCAATTAGAAAGCTTGGTCGTGGTCCTTTCAAATTGGAGATATGTTGCCTCGATGACAAATTCAATTCTAAGTGGCGTGTATAATTTTTAATAGAAATGGCTTAAGAATTGGCCCCATCAATGGCAAATTCTTAAAATGTTACTATGCCTAGAGTTTTTAAGTTTAAATTCAAGTAAGGTAAAATTTTTATGAGCAAAGAAAAAAAACCCACAAATGGTGTCGCATATAGTTAAACTGCTGAGACACTACGAAATCCAAGTAAAACAAAATGCACCACTAATGTTGCACATGGATAAACTGCTAAAACACTACCAAATCAAAGGGGGAAAAAACCACCAATAGCATTATACATGGTTAAACTACTGAAACATTCCTTCAAGTTTAAGGTGGTTAACAAATGGATGCTCCTAGTCTACATGAGCGTAAAATTATATATATATATATATATATATATATATATATATGTCTCTATGTCATGATGAGACTGTGCAATTTGAGAGCTCGACAACTCTTGGTTGAAATAATTGTTACTTTCATTGAAATTGGATATTAAAGAATGCAAAACCACTTTATTTCATGTCCGTATAAATAAGAGAAAGTACATCGCGAAAAAAAAAAATCGGGACATCCATTGGAGATTTTTTTTTTTTTTTAATTCTTCCTAAATCTCTCTTAAAAATCCACGCATGGTTTAAAGTTGTTCATTTCTTATAGACTTGAAAGGGTAATTTCCTTAGTAGCTTGAAGTACTACCTCCAAAGTAGTAATATGCTTTTGATGCTCAATAAACAGAAGTTTATTGACAAAAATAACTGACTAAAGTTTTTTTATCGCGTGCACAACCATCGAAGAAGTTCCCTATAATGGGCTAATGCACAAGGAACCTTGTTCCTCCATTTATATCGTCATCATTATCATCTTCTACTACCAAGTAGGGTCTTCTAGAAATATTCATTGTCTTGAAAATAGTCATTCTTTGTTAAAAAATAAAAGAGAAGAAAAAACCAATGGCAAATAAAAGAATAGATATAAATAACTAAACTATTATTCATAAAATGAGCCTTGAGATGGGAGCATCACATGGTAGTCCAAAAGGAGTCATTATGTAATAACCCAGAACTATTAGAAGGGTTCTCATCGACATATACGAGGGATTCGTCGACGAGGATATAAGAGGAGCTCGTCGACGAGGACAAGTTTCGTCGATAAGAAAATACCGAGAGAGGTTTTTGGGGCAGTCTGAAATTCGTCAACGAGGGAGGAAGTTCATCGACGAAATTCCTAAGGAATCGTCGACGAGATGATGCATTTTGTTGATGAATCTGGGGTTATAAATAGTGAAAACCCAGATTTTTTAGCAGAATTTAGCATGAATTTTCCTCTCTCTCTCTCTCTCTCTCTCTCTCTCTAAAATGCCTCCCACTCCTTCTCTCTTCGATTCCGGGTCCGTTTCTCATCGGATTGAAGATCTTAGGCTACCACAACACTCTGGCGAAGTTCTCTGCAAGTCTCCTGGAGATGATCGTTGGAGAAGTTAGTTTGGAATTCATCCCAAATTCAAGGTAAGGTATTTTATTCAGAATATGCTTTCCCTATAGTTATAGGAAATGTTGTATGCAGGAAAATATTGATGTTTTGTTCTGGGGGATGTCGTTTTTAGGGTGTTGAGTGGGAAACACTGCGGGTGTAAGGCTAGAGTTTAGTGAAGGCTTTTCAGAAACTATGTAAGGGAAATATGCTATACTAGGAGATTTGAATATCTAAATAGAAATTTTACAAATATGCATGTATACCAGTTATTATGTAGTTTTTACAAAATATGTGTTTTTAAAGTATGTATGGCCTAAGTAGATTATATTTGACGTAGAATTTTATACAGTTTTCCCAGTATATGAAGTTATACAGAACATACAGATATATCCAGATATTCAGATATTATACAGACAGATGTACATATACAGCTTTTATGCAGATAGTTTCACAAATATATATATATATATATATATATATATGCATGTATACAGATGTTTATTCAAATTAGTATGTAGAGTATACAGAAAGTTATGTTTTCCTAAATGCCATAACACTCAGAGTTTACAGACAGATTATACCAATAGATGATATAGAAAGATTATATAGACAGATTATACAGTATAGCATCAAGATGCTACAGTTATATAGATATTACAGTATTTACAGCACAGAATTATAGTGTTATGGTTATTTTGGAAACATGATGAAAACAATAAAAGAGTATATATGTATATATAGTATCAGATCCATGTGAAAAGATTACAGACAGATACAGATACAGATGCAGAATATAGAGCACGGTACCATTGCTAATACAGATAGAGTGCAACCACATATCTTAGATAGTATGTGGGTACCGTCAACTGTGCTCGGAGAGTATGCAGCTCCCCAGTTCACTAGGTTGAGGGGGCAGTTTGACGAGGTAGCAGCCAGTCTCGGGCCTAAGAGAGTATGTAGTTTGGCCGGACTGAGGTAGAGTAGAGTATAGTGACTTTCTTGGAGGGCCGACTAGGTAAAGTCTCGCCTACGGGCCGCACAACCCTGTCATGATGGGTCAAATCATGACATATAAAGTTCCAGGGATAAAAGCACAGTTATGTTTATGTATATAGTTTTATAGTACTTGATAAATATACTATGATATTAGCAGTATGAAAAGTATAAAAATTCAGATGATACAGTTATATTTTAAACTGCGAAAAATGTAAAATATGTTTTACAGACTTATCATTTTATTACAGCTCAAATGTTATTTAAAGTACATGTATATAACTTAGTCGTCACACACTAGTAATAGCATATTTCCACTTACTGAGCATTGACTCACTCTATTATTCTAACATTTTTCAAGTGAGCCAGCTAGGCAAGCAGATCAGGTTCGCGGATAAAGAGTTTACTTGGTTACCCTGGTTATAGGATAAGTTTGTACAAGGTTTTGATTTTGGGGTAGATATTTCTAAGGAGAGATGTATTATATAGCTATGGTTTAGAGATACATACTCCTGGTACTGTATGGTATTTATGGTTGTATGACTTATGTTTCCACTACGTAGGTATAATTATTGTATACAGGTTACCCCGGTGCCTTCCGAGGCCCGAGTTTCATAACAGGGGGTATCAGAATAGTTCATATGTAAAAAAAAAATGGTATAAATTTTGAGGTCGTTACACATTGCAAGTCACATCACTGGATAGGATTATGCTCAAAAGGTCTTGCAAATCAAGCCTTGAGATGGAAACATTACATAGTAGTTCAAAAGAGAGACATTGTGAGTCGCATCATTGGATAGGATTTTGGTAAAATGGTCCTATGAATTGCTTCACGGGATGGGAACATCACACAGTAAGTCCAAAAGGGAGCCACTTTGAATTGCATCACTGGATAAGATCGTGCTCAAAGGGTCTTGCAAATCAAGTCTTAGGATGGAAACATCGTATGGTAAGTCTAAAAGGGAGCCATTTGCAAGTCACATTAGTGGATAAAACTGTTGAAAGGGGATAAAAAAAACCTATGAATCAAACCTCGGGATGGGAACATCATGCAGTATGTCCAAATGGAGCTGTTTGTGATTTGCATCACTGGGTAAGATTGTGGTTGAAAAGTCCTGTTAATAATAAAATAAAATAAAAACTTTGAGATTGGAGCATCGCACGATAAGTCCAAAAGGAGCCATTTGTAAGACGTATCATTGGACAAGATTATTGAAAGGAAACTGAAAATATTTTGAATCAAATATTAGGATGGAAACATTGCATTATAAGTCCAAAAGGAGTCGTTTGCAAGTTGCATCATTCGATAAGACTGCTTAAAAAGGACTAAAAGAAATTTTGTGAATTAAATCATAGGGTGAGAACATCACACGATAAGTCCAAATGGAGTCATTTTCAAGTCGCACTGCTAGGTGGGATCGTGGATAAAAGGTTTTAAGAGTCAATTGGGTAATTTTGCTAAAATTGCAACAGAGATTATTCTCATTAACAATTCATTCAACTTTTTCACATTTTTCTTTGATCTTCTCATACTATATTCCATGCTTATCTTTTTTATTTCATCTTTTTACCTTTTAAGTGTCACACGTTACCTATACTTCATCCAACACATTTCTTTTTTGAAAAAAAAAACTTACACATATATATAATGTTTGCTAGATTAAAAAAAAAAGGTCAAAATATTGTCTCTACATTAGGATCACCACTCCCCCATAATCCTTACAATACCTAAAAAGTTCTCAAAGCCTCTCCCCCTACTACTCTTTGCAATTCATCAAAATTTCATGCATGAGAACCGATGATATACATGAACAAATGAATGAAGGAACTTTGATCAAAATGAGTTACAACACCAACTCTTCAATAATGGCATTGGAGACAAAGATGATTTTCTAAATCCTCATTTACAATGAATTTGAGTTGTTCAATCCCTAAGTGGAAGTTGCAGAAGAGGCTAATCAAGAATAACACCGTCAATGCATTTCGATGATAGCCGATGTTGATCATGATCTACCAATTATGGTGTTCATGAGGGATTGATTGGACGATCCCAAAATGCCAGTGTCAGAATCTTTTTTTTTTTGGATATTATAGTCGTCAATCAATCTATAACAAACTTGAGTCATCTTTAAAGTCAAAGGCATCTATCAACCATAATAATCGTGAGGAATGGATTGGACGATCTCTCTTTGTCATGGTTAAAATTTTGGTTTTCTTATATATGTGTGAAATTTCAAAATATTTGGAGAAATAATCAATGATCTTATAAGATTGAGCTAAATAAAATGAGAAAAGAAGAAGAAAGAAGATTACCTCTTTTGTCTAGCTAAAAGATGGCTTGATTAGTTGATCAACTGATTCTTTTCACTCACATCACCCTTTGTCCAATTGTATCTTCACATTGTAGATACAGGACAAGAAGACCCTTTATATAGGAGGTTGAGAACTTAGGAGAAGACTTTTTCTTATTGAATCCTAGGTAAATGTAGGGCTTTTGTCAAGGAGACCTAAAAGGAAACATGGTTGTCTTCTAATTGCCTCTAGTAATTCTCATGCAAAAAAAAAAGTACTTGCATGAAAAAAAAAATTATTAAGGGTCATCAAATATCTATTGATTAACAATGTGAACATAAAAAAAAAAAAAAAATTCTTCAAGTTTTGTTACTACATAACAAATTTGCACATAGATAACCCTTAAAGTGAGGAAATTTGTAAACATAAAAAATTTGCAATGCAATTTTTAAAAAAAAAAAAAAAATTTGATTAGTCAAATTAAAATATATAAATATTTGGTTAATTATACTAATAAACTCAAAGTAATAAAAAAAAATTATATTGGGCCTTATGAGTGGTGGGCTTAACAAAGAGACATGAGTCTCAACCAACTAAAATATGATTAGCTAGCCCATTAGTGCAAATTCCCATACAACAAGGTTACATGACAAGACATAGGAGCTCTTGAAATTTAACCCAACCTATAAAAACCTTGGTTGACTTCTCAAAAAAGGATTCGAAAGACC
Organism: Malania oleifera; assembly: GCF_029873635.1. NCBI lineage: Eukaryota > Viridiplantae > Streptophyta > Magnoliopsida > Santalales > Ximeniaceae > Malania > Malania oleifera. Next base: position 31,700,668 of record NC_080421.1, read on the forward strand.
AAAAAAAAAAAGTGTTGGCCTAACAAGGCTTAAGGCTTACGAATCTTATTTTAATGATAACAAATCTAGGGAACTTAACATATTTTGGTTTAAGTGATGATATTTCACGAATCAAGCATATGAGTTCAAGATCAAATGCTCACAAGCTTTGTTGAAAGTTTATACTCCAAAGACAAGTGGTCAAATGAAAGATGAAAGTATATTTAAAGCGTGGGCTCAAAGATAAAAATAATAATAATAATAATTTAATGAAGTTTAAAGTATATTGAAGGTTGAAGACAAGATGGACTCAAAGAAAGACAAACATGAAGACTTAGTGCATAAAATATTTAAGTCTTAAAGAGTCTCATGTAACTTAGAGACCAAATTTTGAAAACCTCGGAAAATATTTCCAAAATTCTCAAAGCAATATGGCAAGTATAAAAGTTAACACAAGTTTTTGGAAACAAAATTGAAAAAGCATATGTTATTGCACGTTCAGGCAACTGACCTGGTTTGGTCAGGCGACTGTACTTTTTATGCTGAAATAAATTAGGAACATAGAATAGGCCTAGTCGACTGACCCCATAAGTCCAAGCAACTGACCCCATTTTGACTTTGAAATTTCACTAGTTTTTAAAAGAGCGGGCAACTGACCCGGATAGTCCAGTCAACTGTACTTCGTAACGGTCAAATTTATACAGCAAAGAAAAGTTTCAAAATTTGATTGCTAGGACCCAAACTTAATGAAAACTTGGGAAATACTCAAAACAACTTGGGGAACATGAAATAGAAGTTTTTTTTTCATCAATAAATACATGGGAAACCTAAAGATTTTACACACCAACAAATTGCAAAACAACATTCAAGTTATATTGTTCACACTCTTCAAAAACTCTTATTGCAAACACTCTTTTGAAGTTCTTTTTGAAATTCTTGCTAATCAAATCACGTGGTTCTTTGCTCGCTTACTAAGAAATTCAAATCCAAAAGAGAACCCGGTAATAAATTTCTAAGCTTTAATTTTTTCTATAATGATATTTAATTAAAGTATCTTTGTTGTGCATTTAATTGAACTAATCAGCTCTTTTGAGAGTCATTGTACACAAATTGTATCTTGTTGATTTTGACGGTTCAGGTTGTTGAATCGTTGGACTAGTGAGAGGGAATTCTTTTTTTCTTATTACATAGGAACTCCAACCACCAACGAGCCCTTTAGACCCCCTAGTGTGGCACCAAACCTACGGATCAGAGTCCTCCACCCCCAGGTCTTGCTGATCAGGGAAAAGTCCAGAATGCGGACACGGCTTCTGTGCATCAGTTGGATGTTCGGCCAACCCAACCCCGAGGACACATCTCCATTACCATCCACGGTCCCCGCTAGCTCATAGAGAACTCTCACCATCCATGGTCCCTGCTAGCTCATAGAGCGAACTCTCACCATCCACGGTCCCCACTAGCTCACAGAGTAAACTCTCACCATCCATAGGTACCGCTGGCTCTGTGAGTGTATATACTTGGAATTGAACCCCCGATGCTCCTTCTTACTTGTTGATGCCTTTCCACCGTGCCATGCCCATGGGGGCAGTAAGAGGGAATTCTTGCTAGAGAGATTTGTTGACGGTTCAGGGGATTGGATCGTTGTACTAACGAGAGGGGATTCTTGTTAGAGAGGTCATAACTTTGGCCTAATCAAAAAGTTGGAAAGGAAAATCCTCACAACGGTTTGCTTGGGGCAAGGACATAGGTATTGGACCGAACCTTGTAAAAATATGGTGTCACTCTCCTTACCCTACTCTCTTTAATTTTTTGCATTTATAAATTGTGCGAATGTTTAGTTAATTGATGGAAATTAATTTGACTTTGGTAATTGCGAAAACCTTAATTAAAGAAAGTATGCTGATTGCGGAAATCTTGATTCAAGGAAGTACGTTGATAAATATCAAAGTTCATTAACATATTTAAACTTAAGTAACTTGTTTGATATTAAAATTTGAATTTTGAAGGTTTATTGAAATTTCTATTTAATTGTGAAATCAAGCTTATCTTATTAATTGGATTGAGTGTTGGTCATTGCAAACCAACTATGCTTGTGTGATTGAGTTGGTTAAAGTTCAAAGGTTTCTTAATCATTGTGTTTGTGTGTGATAGCAGAAAAGAAACATATATGGGATTCAAAATTAACTAAAAGAGCTTATAAAAAGAATCTGCAAAGAAATTTTTAAATCCCAATTCACCCCCCCCCCCCCCTCTTGGGAATACACCTTAATTTTCAATTGGTATCAGATCAGGGTTGCAGTAAATCTTAAATTAGAAGCTACATAAAGATCTATATGGCACACCTAGCTGTATCTCCTTTTGCTGAGGGTCAATCCTCATCTAGACCACCTATTTTCTGCGGTGTAAACTACATCTTTTGGAAACAAAGAATGAGAATTTACTTATAAATTATGGACTAGAAAGCATGGAAAATTATCACTCATGGTGATCTTATCCCCACAAAAACAGTTGATGGTAAAGAAATACCTAAAGAAGAAAAAGAGATAACAGACAATGATCTTAAAATGTTACAAATAAATTCAAGTGTTATAAACGCTCTATATTGTGGTCTTGATGTAAATGAATTCAATAGGGTCATGGCATGTAAATCAGCCAAAGAAATATGGGATAAATTAGAGGTAACCTATGATGGAACGATAGATGTTAGAGATAGCAGAATCGACATGCTCACAAGCGAGTATGAGACCTTAAGGATGAATCTAGATGAGATTATCACTAGTATGTACACTAGGTTCACCCATATAATAAACTTCCTCAATTCTTTAAGGAAAAACTAGTCAACTTATGAGATGATTTGGAAAATCCTTAGAGGACTTCCTCTAATATGGGAACCTAAAGCTACTGCAATAACGAGAGGAAGAAACTTGATAAATACTTCCCTAGATGAATTGATAGGATCGCTCCTTACATATGAGATGGCTATAAATGAAAGAAATTCTGAAAATAACAAGAACAAGAAATAAATAGCTCTTAAGACTACTAAAGAAAGCTCTAGTGAAGATGAAGAAGACAATGAATTAAATGATCAAGATATAGCATCACTAGAAGACTTGGAAAGTTTTTCAAAAAGAATAAAAGTTTCACTCGAAAGTTTAAAGGATCAAAAGCTGACAAAGGAGAAATGAGTAAAAAGGAAACTAAGAATGAACCTCCCACTTGTTATAATTGCAAAATGGTTGGGCATATCAAACCAGATTTTCCACTGCTGAAGAAAGACAAGAAGAAAAAGAAAAAGAAAGCAATGAAAGCTACATGGGATGACACTAGCTCAAGTGAATCAAAGGATGAATCAAGTGATCAAGAAGTGGCAAACATCTGCTTCATGGCAAGAGATGCTGAGGTAAACTCCTACACTAGTTCATCTGAACGATCTAGTGATGAATCTTGTAGTGATTCATGTGATAGTATGCTTTCATATAGAGAAATGCAAGCTGAACTATTTTCTCTACATAAAAGGTTCATAAGAGTATCCAAAAGAAACATAGCCTTGAAAGAACAAAATGAAAAGCCAAAAAACCAACTAGAAACCTTAATTTCTACTGAAAAAGAAAAAGACACATATTGATGATCTTATGAAGAAAATAAATGAAATGTCTCAAGATTTAATAAAGTTACAAGTGAATGGTGAAAGCAAGAAGGTCTTAAAAATAAGTAACCTTAAAAGTAAAGTTGAGGATAAAGAAAAAATCATCTATGATTTTACTAAAGGAAAAGAAAATTTTGAAAAAATGGTTGGACATCAAAAGAAGGAATTGGGTTCAATGGAATTGAAAGTAAAAAAGAAAAAGAACTTATACATGGGATATTTCGTAAAGGAATCAAAATACTATGCAAGCACATCTTCTACAAATGTTTATGAACACACTACTTGCTTCTTGTGTAAGAAAAAGTGACATATAAAATTTGAATGTCCATTTAAAAGGAAATATGTCAAAATAAAAAAAGAATGGAAAATCAAAACTACTTAAAAAGGATTAAGAAGGTTTGGGTACCAAAAATAACACCTTGAATCATTCTTGTAGGTGTGCTTTAGGACCTCTCCATCAAAGGACAAATGGTACTTGGACAGCGGGTGTTCAAGACACATGACCGGGGATAAAACAAAATTCACCACCCTAATGTAAAAATATGGAGGGTATGTCACCTTCGACGACAATGCTAAAGGTAAAATTATTGGAATTGGAAAAAGAGGTAAAGAACCTTCATTAACCATTGATAATGTATTGCTAGTAGAAGGATTAAAACATAATCTATTAAGTATAAGTCAGTTACGTGATAAGTGGTTTGACATAATCTTTAAATAAGAAAAATGCATTGTTGAAAATCTAGAAAAATATGATATTCTATTCACTGCTTATAGAGTTAATAATGTATATTGTATAAACTTTGAAAATCTAACATGCAAGTATGGATCTGTTATCAAAATTATCTACAAAGAAGTTAGTCAAAGGCCTACCAACACAAAATTCATAAAAGATAAAATCTGTGATGCTTGCCAACTTGGGAAGCAAATCAAGATAAGCTTTAAAAATAAGAAATATATTTCAACTAGTAGACCTTTAGAACTTATCCATTTAGATTTATTTGGTCCTACTAGAATACAAAGTATAGGAGGAAAGTAATATACTTTTGTCATAGTTGATTACTACACCAGGTTTATAGTAATATACTTTTGTCATAGTTGATTACTATACCAGGTTTATCTAAGTACTCTTCTTAGCCTCCAAATATGAAGCTTGCAAGATGCAAATTAACTTGTGCAAAAGATTTCAAAATGAAAAAGGATATAGTGTTTTAAATATAAGAAGTGATCAAGGAAGAGAATTTAACAATAAAAAAGTTGAAAAATTTTGTAATGAATATGGAATAAATCACAACTTTTTAGCACTTCGAACTCCTCAACAAAATGGAGTTGTAGAAAGAAAGAATAGATCTCTTCAAGAAATGGCTAGGACCATACTCAATGAACATAAGCTACCTAAATATTTTTGGGTTGAAGCGGTAAATACCGCATGTTATGTAATGAATAGAGTTTCCTTAATATTAAGCTTAAATAAAACCTCATATGAACTATGGAAAGGAAGAAGGCCTAACATATCTTATTTTTATGTATTTGGGTGCAAGTGTTTTGTATTAAATGATAAAGATGACTTAAAAAAATTCAATGTAAAATTAGATGAAGGAATATTCTTTGGATATGCATTAAAAAGCAAGGCTTTCAAAATCTACAATAAAAGAACTCTCACAATTATAGAATCAACACATGAAACCTTTGATGAGTAAAGTCCATTTACTAAAACAATAAATGTTGAGGAAGCTACAAAAAAATTAGAAAACTTAGAAATAAAAGAAGACAAGGATGAGACAAATGAACCAACTTCAAACGATGAATCTTTAGAAAATTTTGAACTACCTTGAGAATGGAAATTTGTAAGGAATCATCCAAAAGATCAAATTATAGGAGAACCTTCATGTGGTGTATCCACTAGATCTTCATTGAAAAATATATGCAATCATTATGCATTCCTATGTCAAGAAGAACCAACAAACATTGAAGAAGCGTTAAGTGATGATTCATGGATAGTTGTCATGCAAGAAGAGTTAAATCAATTTGAAAGAAATAAAGTATGGAAATTAGTTCCTAAACCTGATGATCATTCAATAATTGGAACAAAATGGGTATTTAGGAATAAAAAGGATGAAAATGGAATAGTAGTAAGAAATAAAGCTAGACTAGTGGCTCAAGTATATAACCAAGAAGAGGGAATATACTACGATGAGACCTTTGCTCCCTTAGTTAGAATGGAAGTTATAAGAATGTTATTAGCTTATGCATCCCACAAAGAATTCAAACTTTATCAAATGGATGTAAGGAGTACATTCTTAAATGGACTCATAAATAAAGAAGTCTATGTGACACAACCTCCAGGATTTAAGGATATTCATAACCCTGATCATGTGTTTAGGTTAACAAAAGCTTTATATGGGTTGAAGCAAGCCTCTAGGGCTTGGTATAAGAGGTTGAGTGGATTTTTACTAGAAAAGGGATTTCTAGAGGAAAAGTAGATAGCACATTATTTATTAAAACTAAAAATAAAGATATGCTCATCATTCAAATCTATGTAGATGATATTATATTTGGTACTACAAAAAAAAATTTATTTAAAAATTTTGCAAAATGTATGCAAGATAAATTTGAAATGAGTATGATGGGAGAATTGAATTACTTACTAGGACTTCAAATTAAGCAAGCCAAGAATGGAACTTTCATAAATCAATCTAAGTATATGAGGGACATGCTTAAGAAGTTTGACATGGAAAGTAGCAAGCCTATAGGAACTCCAATGAGTACATCCATAAGTCTTGACAAAGATGAAAAAGGAAAATCATTTGATATGAAATATTATCGAGGGATGATAGGAAGTTTACTATACTTGACAGCAAGTAGACCGGATATATTGTTTAGTGTATATATGTGTGCCTGGTTCAGTCAACTCCTAAAGAGTCTCACCAAATAGTCGTGAAAAGGATCTTAAGATACTTGATTGGTACTATTGACTTAGGTCTATGGTATCCTAAGGACACCGGCTTTGAGATAATAAGCTAATCAGATGCTGATTATGCTAGATGTAAGATTGATAGAAAAAGCACAAGTGGTACTTGTCACTTTCTAGGACGGTCTCTTGTCTCTTGGTTCTCTAAGAAACAAAACTTCGTAACTTTGTCTACTACTGAAGTTGAGTATATGGCAGTAGGTAGTTGTTGTGTACAAACACTCTATATGAAACAACAATTAAAAATTTTTAATTTAGAGTATTTAGTTATTCCTATAAGTGTGATAATACAAGTGCGATAAACATCTCCAAAAATCCTATATCACACTCAAGAACCAAGAATATAGACATAAGGCATCATTTTTTTAAGAGATCATGTGCAAAAAGAATATATTATACTTGAATTTGTGAATACAAGTGACCAATGGGCAGATATCTTTACCAAACCTCTTCTAGAAGATAGATTTATATTTATAAGAAGAGAATTTGGCCTATTACACAGTAGGGAAGTTGCTTAGAAGAATACATGATGAGTGCTAAAAGAAAACTTGAAAGATAGATAAGGTCAGGCGACTATGCCTTAAGCCCCAGTCAACTGAACTCATTCTGACTTTCTTAATTTTTCATGATCAGTAAGGTCAGGCAACTGACCCTCGGACCCCAGTCAACTAACATGCTATTGTCTGAGAAAAATTAAAATGCGATAAAGGTCAGGCGATTGAGCCTTGAGTCCAGACAATTGACCGATGAGATTTTTAATATGAACAGTATGTGAAACCCTAACTCTTCAAATCCCCAGTCAACTAACTCTGTTTCTTCACTCACCTGAACTCATTCTTCTTTGATCTACACTCAAAATCTACCAATTAAATCGTGATTTCATCTTCTCACATTCTTCCCTCACAATTTCAAGGGTTTTTCACCATGTACTTTCTTTTGAAATCAAAATGCCAAGAACAAAAAACACTGCACATCGTGGTACTACTTCAGAAAAGGATGACGATAATATTGAGAACTGGCTTGTTTGCAATCACCTTTGAACTACAAAACCTATCCTTGGTAAGATTCTGGATACCACCTTCTTCAACATTGAATTTCCTACCATATTACCTATATTTGAGACCCTTGGATGGAAGCAGTTTGTTACTTATCAAGCTAAGGGTGTTTTTCCAAACTTGGTTAAAATTTTTTATGCCAATTTTGTTCAAGGTGAATCGGTAATTTCTACCAAAGTTATGGGGAAATCCATTGCCCTTACTCCAGAAACCTTGGCCCCCATTTCCCGTATTCACCGAGGGAAATTTGAATGTCCCAACTTCGGGCAATCGTGGATTATGGAACAAAACTTTACCCTTGAAGATTTCCTGCCACTTATCATGACTGAAGCTCCAGTTTACTTTGTGAATCCTCCACTATACAAGTAATTGAACCTCTAGGCACAGATTCTTCAAAAGATTATCACGTACAATATTTTGCATCACATTGGTTCTTATGACTATATGTCATATGTGGATTGCTTTGTTATCTGGTGCTTGTTGAAAGGAACGAATCTTGATTTATCAAGTTTAATTTTTAAGTGGATTGTCGACTTTTTGAGTCTGATCCCTGTTTTGATTATGACAAACAACAAGCATCTCATTTGTGCATTGAGTGTGAGCAGGCTTACATCTCGAGAAACACAAGTAAAAGATGCCTAATGGAAGCCATAAGAGAACCTAAATGAGCAGACCTCGGTGTATTTTATGATGTATTTGAGGAACAAAAGCGTGAAGACTTGTTTAATTTTTGGGTTATAATAGTAATTAGGGATTAATTGTGCATGCATTACATATGATTTAATTGAAGCTCAATTATGACCTTAGATTGACCATAGGATCTCCAAGCAACATGAAAACCTTTTTCATAAAATGCCTAACTTATGCAAATATTTTAAAATGGGTTTGAAGTTAAAAGAAGGCAAAAACTTATTTTTACAAAGGGGTCAGTTGACCAACTAGCTGACCGGACAGTATAAATGAGCATTTTTCTCAATCCATAACTTCTTATATTAACAAGTGTTCAACATGAAAGTTGTTGGATGCTCTCTTAGCTTTCTGTTGATACTAATAACGTCCAATTTGGAGTCATATAGAAAATATTATGGCCAAAATACTGAAAGGTGTACGTAACAGAAAAAATCCCTTCATGTTTCTTCCATCTCATTGATGGACATTTTTCTTAATCCATAACTTCTTATCTTAAAAAGTGTTCAACATAAAAGTTATGAAATTTTCCCTTAGATTTTTGTTGATATCAAGAATGTCTAATTTGGAGTTTTGTAGTAAAAGTTATGTCCAAAAAACTGAATAAAGTTCGCGCAGAAAGAGCCCTAACGGGCAAAAACGGCTAGTTTTTCAAAATATAATATTATATCTTCCCCCAACGACCATAAAACGGTTAGTTTTGGTTTTAGCCTATAAATATCAACATCAAGCACTTGTAAAAGGTGGAAAAAAAACCCTTGGGAGTATACTTTCTTATTATTTGTTTCTCCCTCATTTTTTATACCCCTTTGTGCTTTAAATTTCATATTTCTCCTACTATTTCATTTTGAAAATTCTTCTTGGGAGAAAATATTGTGGGTTATTGAAGAAATCTTGGAGCACATATCAACTCATATATTCTTGCTTCAAAGTCTTCTTTTTTCTTGAGGTAATTTTGTTTTAGAAGGCTTAAGCATATATTATCTTACATATATATATATTGTGCTTAATAGCCCTTTTATTTTCATGTTTTCCAGACCAAAGTTTCTCCTCTACTCTTCATTTGAAAATATTTTTGGAGAAAAATATTTTGGGGGTTTTGTTTTAAAAAGGCTTGAGCATATATATTCAAGTTTATATATATATATTGCTTGATAGCCTTTGTATAATTTTCAAAGTTTAAATTTCTCCCATACTCCTTTTATTTGAAAATTTATTTTTAGGGGAAAACCTTTTAAGGGTTTATTAGAGGGTTTAAGCTTATATTCACTTTCATCATATATAGCTTGAAACTCTCCTTATTATTTTGAATATCAAAGTTCATATTTCTCCTACTCTTCTTGAATATCTTTCTAGAGAAAAATATTATTGGGGCTTTATTTGAAAAGGCTCAAGCTTATATCATCATTCATATATATATATATATATATATATATATATATATATATATGTAACACCCCAGCCCTCTAGGTGGCCCTGGAGTGCTACTAACATAGATAACATGCATGTTTCTGATAATAAACACAAACTATCCGCCCTAATAAGGGACATACGAGTGTATCATACTGATCCGTATTCTCATGCACAGCGGAAAGCATAAAAGTTCGTACATCTTTTGATAGACTACCAGAGTATCTAACTGTTTCTTACATACATTCATACGTACTAAAACATAATTTGCTATTACAATCCTCAAAAGACATCCTGGCCAAAAATCCAGTATATATACAAAACTTTCAAAAATTAAAATAACACTACGCTCCAAAGTCCCTCTAGAAATCTAGGATCGGTTTCCTGTAGAACCTGAAACAAAGTTTGTATATTGGGGTGAGACACTTCTCAGTAAGGTAGATCATATTACATCAGTGTGTGACAACATGAGTCTATTTCAGTAGAAGCAGATAAACATTTAAAATATTCTCAATCCTATAATATAGGAGATATATATGTGTGCATATATATATATATATAATTCCTGCAATAGATAATATAGCATCATTACAAGCGAGAGTTCTCGAGGTTAGGGTAAGGTATAGGCCCAAATAGTGTACAATCCCTCTACTCAGTACTCAACCCTATGACTTTGCCCATTTTAGCTTTTAAATCATGTATATGTGTATAGAACTCATCCCAACTTTGAAACATCATAACTAAGCCATCTAATACCCCCATGGCAAGGGTTGTGCGATAATAAAACTCTGATCTAGCCATGTTCGTGCATGCATTGTCAGGCATCATGTTCTCTCCAGTCCGATTGGCCATCACCACCCTGGCCCTTAAGTCGACCGGTGGCCCTTCGTACCAATTGACTATCTCGATACCTACACCAAAAAAACTGTCGTGTGGTTGCACTGTACCTTATATTCTAGCAATGGTACCACACTTACTAATAATAACGAGCTTTTTAAGGTTCTATGATAATAAGCTTATCTAAAACTTTATTAGTAACAAGCTTTCTAAGGCGGTTCCAACATCATATATACAATTTATAATAAAAACATATTAACCTGTTTCATTCCGTAAATCATGTAAGCAATTCCAGTATTTTTCACAAACTCATTCATACATTCATTCTATGGTATAAACTGGCACACGCACTCTCGGTTTAACCCTTACATGCATAGTGCTCGGTATCTAACCGACATCTTTTTTCTGTATTTCCTAATAATCATTTGGAACTCCAGTTCCCATATTTCATAAACATGTTTTTCATTTCAATACATTCCGATTTCATATCACATGTCACACGCATTTGGTTAAGTATACAATACATAGTAAAATGGTTTGTAAAATATCATTTAAACTGCAAACAAGGGTTTCAAGCATCTCCTACTTTAAGTTTAATACAAATAAAGGAGTTTTGAGAAGTTTGGAGGTCAAATGTCAAAACCCTAGTTTTTACCAAAACCGTAAAATCGTAAAAACGACCATTTTACCCGGTAGAATTTTTCAAATGAATAGTCACAACGTACATATAAACATAAGCTATAGTTTTACTAGTTTAGTTTTCTAAAATAACTGATATAAACAAATCCCCTCACTTATTTCTTGAAAAAATAACCCAAAATGCTCAAAAATCGAACCCTAACTTTTTTCCTAGTTTGAGAATCTACTCCGCTAGACTTGTAGATATTCACTCTTTGATCCTCGTGGTAACTTCCAATCATTGAACCAAGCAACGATTGGTGAAAGATCGAAGAGAGAGGGAGAGAGAGAGAGAGAGAGTTATATATAAAAAAAAAAATACATAACTCTTTAAGTAGCTAAAATATCTCCTCCAATATATTTATATATAAATATCTAAAAATATCTCCTTCAAGATATTTATTATTATATTTATTCATTTATTTATTTTTTATTTTATTTTATTTTTCGAATTCGGGTTCCTACATATATATATATATATAGCTTGAAAGCCTTATTTTTGAAGGTCAATCATTTGGGAAAGAAATCCCTTATTTCTCCTATTCTTTTATTTGAAAAATATTTTTTTGGAGAAATTCTTTGGGGTATTCAAGTAAGCTTTGAACATGTATTAATTGATATACATTTCGTTAGATAAGCTTCTTGAGAAAAGGTTAGAGCACATATTTAATTCAATATATTTTGCTTGGTAGTCTTTTAGTTTTTGAAAGTATTTAAAAAGGTCATTTTAAAAAGAAATCATTTCCCATACTCTCACGTTTTATTGAAAAATATTTTTTAGAGAAAAATCATAACTCTATTGAACTTCATTTTTAAATCATTTGAGAGTGCATATTAGAGCTTTCATTGTATACATCTCTACTTATCTGAGAAACATTCTACTTATCTGAGAAACATTCTCTTTGTACGCAAAATTTTATTATTGTTGTATTCCTAGCGTGTAGTCGGAAGAGGATTACGCTGGCCTATAACGTGCACCGGATTGGTTCAGACTCGGTTAGGAGAACTAGCAGCACCATCCTGTAAGGTGTAGTTGTAGGTTGTGGCTCAGCCCCGAAATTTGAGCTGGGGTTTACCTCGCCCCGTAAGGAGAGGTTGTAACGGTGTCGCTCCACCCGGTAAGTGAGCAAAGGTAGTGGAATCCTCTAAGTTGGTTTGGCTTAAGGTGAGGACATAGGCAGGAGTGGCCAAACCTTGATGACAAATCTTCTCTCTCTCTCTCTCTCTCTCTCTCTCTCTCTCACACACACACACACATTTAAATTCCGCACTTTAATTTCTGCATGTATATGAATGTTTATTTATTGTCATTCTTATTTTTCATACACACTTTAATTCTTAAATGAGATTTAATGTGGTGAATTGGTGAAGTTTAAATCAGCAAAATATTTTTAAATCCCAATTCACCCTCCTCTTGGGATCGCACCATAACTCTCATACATGCTCTCAAGATTGGAAGCTCGTTGTATAACTCTGCCTTATGGTGGAATTCTTAACCTTCTCTTTGCTTGTCTCCATGTAACCTCTCCCACCGAGTTGTTTATCAAATGTACTTGATCTGATCTTTTCTCCTCTACAACACTCAAACAAATGGGCTATGAAAAACACGAGTAAGGTTGGTTTCAAAAAGGTAGAAAAAGACCAAGACAAGTTGTTGAACCAGCTCCACCTCATTATCAGCAACCAGCACCTCAACTTGATGCACCTTCATTGTTCATGTCTTATCATCAGTAGTTCATGGACTTTCGTACTGAAATGCATGCTAACTAAAGCTCTCTTCAGGTGCACTATACTTCTCTAGACTAGAGACTTGGCCGGATTGAACAATATATGATCGTCACTTCCTTTTCACGTGGAAAGGCTCCAATGGAAGCTAAGTCTAATAGAAGTGAAGAAGGAGATGAAGAAGAAGGAGAAGATGATGAGTCTGATAATGATGTTGGAGATGCTTAAATCTCTTTGTTCTTTGACTATTCTGAATTTTGTATTAAAAACAACTTTGTGACTTATTTTTTATGCTTATTGCTCTTATTGCTTATCCCTTTGAAGCATGTTATTAATATGTTTAGACTTATTGATTATCATATGATAAATGGTATTCTCTGTTTTTGTGCTCAATTCTAATCTTTGTCTTAGTATGTATGCACTTATTGCTTTATCTCTTTTTGATTGATGTCAAAAGGGGGAGAACTTTTGAGCAAAACTAAGACAAACCTAAGACATATAAAACTGAGATATACTTTGAAAATTGTGAAAATTGTCTTTTGAAATTTGACTTGACAAATGTGGGATAGCTAAGACATATATTGTTGATAGTCATAGATCTTGAAAAATGAACTTACATAGAATCTGAAACTGAATTTGATACTATCAGATATACTATCGTATGAATGATTGTTTTACTTTCCAAATTTTATTAAGAGTATGCTTATTATAAGGGGGAGCCTTATTAAGGTTCACTCACTTTTTGCTTCTCATTTGTCATCATCAAAAAGGGGGAGATTGTTGGCCTAACAAGGCTTACGAATCTTATTTTGATGATAAAAAATCAAGGGAACTTAACATATTTTGGTTAAGTGATGATGTTCCAAGAATCAAGCATATGAGTTCAAGATCAAGTGATCATAAGTTTTGTTGAAAGTTTATACTCCAAAGACAAGTGGTCAGATGAAAGATTAAAGTATATTTAAAGTGTGGGCTCAAAGATAGAAAAATCTGATGAAGCTTAAAGTATATTGAAGTTTGAAGACAAGATGGACTCAAAGAAAGACAAGCATGAAGACTTAGTGCTTAGAACATTTAAGTCTTAAAGAGTCTCATGTAAGTACTTCATTTAATGTTGATATAGATGTTTTGAAGCTCTTAGGTTTCATTATTAACTTAGAGACCAAATTTTGAAAACCCCAAAAAATATTTTCTAAAGTCTTAAAGCAATATGGCAAGTATAAAAGTTAACACAAGTTTTTAGAAACAAAATTGAAAAATCATATGTTATTGCACGTTCAGGCAACTGCACTTTTTATGCTGAAATAAATTGGGAACATAGAATAAGCCCAGTTTACTGACCCCATGAGTCTAGACGACTAACCCCATTCTGACTTTGAAATTCCGTTGGTTTTTAAAAGAGCAAGCGACTGACCCCGATAGTCCAGTCGACTGTACTTCGTAACGGTTAAATTTAAACAGCGAAAAAAAGTTTCCAAATTTGATTGCTTGGACCCCAAACTTTATGAAAACTTGGGAAATACTCAAACCAACTTGGGGAACACGAAATAGAAGTTTTTTTTTTCTTTTTTTTTTTATCTATAAATACATGGGAAACCTAAAGATTTTACACACCCAAATTGCAAACAACATTTAAGCTATATTGTTCACACTCTTCAAAAACTCCTATTGCAAACACTCTTTTAAAGTTCTTGCTGAAATTCTTGCTGATCAAATCACACGGTTCTTTGTTCACTTACTAAGAAATTCAAATCCAAAAGAGGACCCAGTGATAAATTTTTGAGCTTCAATTTTTTCTATATTGATATTTAATTGAAGTGCATTTGTTGTGCATTCAATTGTACTAATTAGCTCTTTTGAGAGTGTCATTGTACACAAATTATATCTTGTTGATTTTGATAATTCAGGTTGTTGAAGCGTTGGGCTAGCGAGAGGGGATTCTTGCTAGGGATGTTGACGGTTTAGGGGATTGGATCGTTGTACTAACGAGAGGGGATTCTTGTTAGAGAGGTCGTAACTTTGGCCTAATAAAAAAGTTGGGAAGGGAAATCTTCATAGCGATTTGCTTAGGGCAAGGACATAGGTTTTGGACTAAACCTTGTAAAAATATGGTGTCACTCTCCTTACCCTACTCTCTTTAATTTTTTACATTTATAAATTGTGTGGATGACACGCCTCGAACCCGCTAGGTGGGGCCTAGGGTATGATGAGACCAATCACTGTCTCTAATACCATTCTCGCAGCGAAAAAATAAAGAACAACCTCAAATAAAATACTAGAGTACTATATACAACCCAAAAAGGAGTATCCCTTCACTTTATATTACATAACCAGAAATTCTAAAACATAATTATACATATTTCAGTTCTTACTACCACCCGAAATTTACCCAAAATTCTCAGCCCTGCCCCTGAGCTTTCTAAACTCAATCACCAGAAGGACCTGAAAAGTCAATAAATCCTCGAGGTGAGACACCTCTCAGTAAGGAAGAAATAATTATAACAGTGTGTGACAGAAGAGTTTTAATACACACACACACACACACACAATAATAACTCATCAATTGTTCAACAACATCCAGCAAGGGGCATAAAGACTGTAGTCACGCAAACAAAACCAATATTTATAATGAAAGTTCCCGAGGATTGAGAAGATTACATGCCCATACATGTATCTTCCCTCTGCTCTAATACCTTTATAACTATCAGGGCACTCACCTTACTCTGTAAGCCGTCGGGGTTATATTTATAAGCAAAGTCTCTGAGAATAGGGAATATTACACCCTCATACATGTAACTTCCCTCTACTCTGGTACCATTACAACTACTAGGGCACTCGCCTTTCTTAGCAAGCCCTCAGGCGGAGAGATTTACTTTGCCATAATTATTTAAACATTTAAGTTCACATACCAGTATTCACACACAATCCAATATCCATCACATTCCACATCAATCATCCGCACAGGATTCACATATCCACATAAGATACCACACACTTCATTCACACCCACACAAGGTCCATGTCCACACATGATACACGACCACACAGGTTACCATTCCACACATACCCCTATTCATAGTAAATCGGTAAAACAAACTCCTCATTCCACTGCCAACGTTTTACCCCCTTTATATAAATGACCATATAACGACCTCCTCATACCATTGCCAACGTTATATGGTGATTTATATCAAGTACGATATAACGACCTCCTCATACCACTGCCAATGCTATATCACAATTTACATGAACCACATTATACATCCAAGACATTTACAACATTATTCACCACCATACAGTATTCTCAATCAAGCATTCTCAACTAAACATTATTCACAAGCAATAGTTATTAACAACCAGTTAATTATAAAGGATTTTCTCATGCCACACCATTTTTCGAAATATATACATTATGATCAAAAACCATTATTTTCAATTGCTAAACTGTTCATAAAATCATGCTATGAATATACGACTTTTATACTCAAAGGTAACCAGTTCAAATTAAAATAAAGCCTAGTATAATTTATTTCCCCTTTCATGTTCCTCAAAATTCTGCCTAAATCAAGTAGAAAACAAGACCTTGTATTCCAAAAATCCTAACTTAATTAGTTCAACCCCAGAGTGCGTAATATTCTAATATTTCCTAGCCCATACCGTCAAATAATTAATAAATCTCAAAAATAACTCCCTTACCTTAGTTTTGGAGTGGCGTCCAAGAACTCCAAATCAAGATTTTGCTCTGGCTAACTTGAAAAGAATCACTCCAGGAACGTCGTGATGGTTTTCGACCGTCGATTCGGGTTGAATTCGGGCCAAAATTGAAGATAGAAGGGGGAGGGGCCGTAGCCTTAAAGAGAGAAAATGAGAGAAGAGAGATTTTTCAGAGAAAAAATGACCCAAGGTCAATTTATAAGCAGCAGTGCCACGTGGATTCATCGACGAGAAGAAAAGACTTGTCGACGAGCCATAGAAGGACATTCGTCGATGAGAAAAATGCGTTCGTCGACGAATGCTTAAAAACTTGAAATTCCCATCTCTTGGGAATTCCTCATTGACGAGTGCAGGGCGCTTGTCGACGAGGCTCTGCTGTGCTGCCCTTCAAATTTTCTTTTTCTTTCCCTTTGTTTATTTTCTTCTTCTTTTATTTATTTATTTTTTATTTTATTTTCTAGGTTTGGGTTATTACAATGGAAGCTTAGTTAATTGTTGGAAATTAATTTGACGTTGGTAATTGCGGAAACCTTGATTAAAGAAAGTATGTTGATTGCGTAAATCTTGATTAAATGAAGTACGTTGATAAATATCAAAGTTCATTAATAGATTTAAACTCAAGTAACTTGTTTGCTATCAAAATATGAATTTTGAAGACTTGTTTAAATTTCTATTTTATCGTGAAATCAAGCTTATCGTATTGATTGGATTGAGTGTTGGTCATTGCAAACCAACTATGTAAAAACCTCAAAAAGAGATATAAAAGATTAGTGAATTGATTTCTAAAAAAAAATTAATTAATTAATTAATTAATCGAATTTAAAAGAAAAGGAAAAAAAAGTAATTAAAAATTTTTTTTATAAAATATATTATTATTATTATTATTATTATTATATATATTTTAACCACCTGAAGCTTCTTTGAAGCTTCAGGTGGATTCTTAAATTCAATTCACGCCCCCCCCCCCATATTCTTCTTCTTCATTTTTATTTCTTTTCTTTTGTTTTCTCTTCTGCAACTCTTTGAACTCTCTCTCTCTCCTCACGTTCTCTCTCCATCTTTCCTCGATTTCGTGACGGATTTTCACCCGATCAAAAATCCGAAGATACCACTGGACTCCATTCGCCGCTGCCGTCATTTCTACCAAAGCGGATCGGTGGTAGGAGCAGCGTAAGCGTATTCCCTGGGGTAAGCCATTTTTCCATTTTTATTTAATTTCTTGCAAAATATAAGCCCAATTGACGAACGGACACCACCACGAGAATCTAAGGATGATTCTCTACAAGTCTAGTGGGACGGAATTCTCATGGGGGTGTCAGGCCAAAACCCCAAATTTGGGGTGCAGCGATTATTAAGGGGCTTATTTTTAATTAATTAGGATTAATTTAGAAATGCTAAAATATTAAGCATTTGGAACTGAAGTAGGATTTCTGAAATTTAGGGCCCGGGTGAGCCCCGCGGGTGTAATTTTGGGACCCGCAGGTAAAATTCAGAAAATTAAGTGGGGATATTAAATAATAGTTTAAATATTAATTTGAGGTGTGATGACCCAAAAATATATATATATATATATATATATATATATATATGATTAAAGTATAATAATAATAAAATAATAAAAATAGTCATTAAGTTAATATCAATACGGAAGTGTTTTTCTGTAGGATCCTTGATTCCATGTTTGATGCCTAAGAAAGACCTTGTCTTAGCGAGTGCTCAGAGACCATTGCGGCTCAGTCGCTCCCTGGAGGTCGGCCTGGTCAAAATGGAATTTCATAGGATAAACAGGATAGACACTATTTGTACACGTAAATAAGTATATATACATAAAATAGTGTTTTGACAGACATAATTTGTAGAAATACATAATAAGATAATAATAATATAGGTATCATATGTGGGGCCCACAAGACTATGTGGGGTCCACATGAGTCCCGGAGCCACAAGACACTGTTTATATACGTAAATAAGTACATAAAATAATGTTTTAACTGATATAATTTGTAGAAATATATGATAAAATAATAATAATATAGGTATCCTATGCGGGGCCCACAAGACTGTGTGGGGCCCACATGAGTCCCGAAGCCGTATGGAGGTTTACACGAGTCTCAAAGTTATGTAGGATGCATAAAATCGTATAAGAGTTATTCGAATTACGTAGGATTCATTCGGGTCTCGAAGTTGTGTGGGGCCCACAAGACCATGTGGGGCCCACATGAGTTTTTAAAATTTAAATTTAATTCTTGTTCAAAAATAAATAATAAAATAAATAAATACTTAAAATAGTTTATAAGTAATAACAATGATAATAATAATGACAATAATGATTAAGAAAAATAATAAAATAATAAAATAATAAATTAACTAATTGATTAATTAATTAGGTAAGTAGTTAATTAAAAATTTATTTAATGGGAATGGTGGCAAGCACTCCCACATGGCCTCCATTCCCATCCCATACTCAACCCATACCTTGCCCATCCCTTGCCCATTCTTTAATTTTAAAAAATTATAATTTCATCCATCTCCCCACACTTTTATAAATTCTATTTCTTCCCCAAAATTTTCCTATAAATAGGGAGCTCTCAACCTTCATTTTTCACAACAATTTTCTAAGGAAGAGAAGGATTAGTGAGTGAAGGAATTTGTGGTGGAGTGAGAATTTTGAGTAAGTTCTCACTCACCCACTCTTTCCGATCTCATATCTTAAAGATAGTTATTGTGTTCGTAGCACACGGTAAAAGAAGAAGGTAAGTAAATTTTGATTATGTTAGTTTCTTTTTATTTTAAATTCATACCCGAGCTTATTTTGTACGTAAATTTTAATTATGTTACTTAGTTCCACAAAATTTTCATGAGTTTATTTTTACGCATATTTAATTATACCAGTTCTATATTTAATATACTTGCATCTATTTTTGGGTTAAGAAATGTTCCAATTCTCTCGGGTAAATTTTCAGCATTTCTTTCTATTCAAAAATAAAATTATATATATTTATAACACAAAAATTGTGTGGCATGAGTTTATTTTACGTTACATTTTTTATGTAAATATGAGTAAAGATGAGATTTTCACGATATTATTTTTAAATTTGCATAAATTATAATAAGATGATTTTAAAACCCCTTATGGCAACGGAAGTTCAAAGTTACAGATGCTCGGTACCGCAGCTTAAAGTTTATACGGATCAGAGTGCACCCACACTGTTTACAGAGTGGTTATTTATGTTAGTGGATTTCTCCTGAGTGCACACCTGGTTTAAGTCCAGGACTTAATAAGGAAAATCTCACTTAAAGTTTACGTACGTTGATTTAGTTTGGTCGGCCAGCCAGCTAAGTCCAGTCTTCGGACCGCACAACCCAGTCATGGGGGTAAACATGACTTACGGCAAACAGGCCTAAGGGTGGGTTTTTACAATATATGTTTATACATATTTAATTACGTGTACAAAGTTACTGATGATTTGAAGGAAAAGTGTAAGTTTACGTGAAAAGGATCATTTTGGTGCTTAAATGACGATCTAAGGAAAACGTACAAGGAAAAGTATATGTATGTTTATCATTAAATATTTTTACAGTTTTAAAGTTAAAAGTTTAATTTAACAGTTATAGTATATGATTATAAAAATTTACTGTTAAAATTGATGAAAAAGTTTTATGCAGGAATTTTTAAATTTATGTTTATTCTAAAAGCAGTTTTGCAGTTATAGTATTAAATATTGTTTTACGAAATTCTTTAAAAGCTCATTTTGGCCACACACTAATAATAATCTTATTTACTTACTGAGCGTCGTCTCACCCCAATCATATTTTATTTCAGATAACTCTGAAGGACATGTCGGAAATCAGGCTTAGCAAGCATGCGGGTGGGGATTAGAAAAATAAAGATTAATTAGAAACATTAGTATGATTTCAGATATTTACGTTTGTGTAATTTTCTTCTTTTGAAATAAGTGATTGTAACATGAATAATTAGCGCTCTGGTTTAATAAAAATTGAGTTTATTTTGCTTCCGCTGTAAATCAGTAGTAAAAAGTTAATATCCCAGGTCCCTCGGGGTCGGGGTGTTACATTTGGTATCAGAGCAATAGGTTATAGGTTCTGTAGACTTTAAAGAAATAATTTTACCAGAGCATAGGATATAGGTTCTGTATAATCTAATATATAAATTTTATCAGAGCATAGGTATAAAATATGATTTGGGTAGGATTGGGTAGTTTAGAATATTTATTGTAGTTTGTTATATTATTATACGTTAATAATAGATTTATGATTTTAAAATAACATTTGATTATTATTTAAGAATTGATCCTAAAGATAGTAGCATTGGAGGAAATGAGATTTACGTGAAGGCTCCCAAGGATAAGTAATAATTATAAATTCTCTGAGAAAAATAGTAGTATTATTGAAGACACGTTAATTAATTTAAATATATTATTTATGTTTGTAGAAACACGTACCCATATTGATAATTCATAATTAATTGTCAAATGCAATTAATAATTTAAATTTTTTTTAATATATAAATATAATAATAATATCTGAGATTTAATTATTTTTACTGTTGTTATTTTCACTAAATTTATAAGAAATAACCTATTAGACCCTACTGAATTTAGAAGTGCTACACATACAAATAGATATGAACAAACGGTTTATTATGAAATCTGAATTTACCCAAAATTTCTTTGCATGTATAAGTTGGATATGAATATGTATTTTTACATTACATATTCAGTTATCAACAAAACATTCAAGCTTAATTTAGGAATATATATTTTGACAAAATCTTTAATTTTTATTTTGTATTAGTATATAAGGAATTAAATATCATTTAAATATTACTTATTATATTTAAATTCAATATATATATAATCCCTTAGCATGTGCAAGTTAAATATGTATATATATATTTTTTTCCCATTACAGTATTCAATTTCCATCAAGTATCCAAGTTTAATTTAGGAGTACAAATTTTGATGAAATTTTTAATTTTGTATAACTTTATAAAAGTTAATACAACTTAAAATTTTCTATATAAAAAAAAATATATATATATATTTTTAATGAAAGCAATATAAAAATTTACTAATTTCCTTCAAATAACTAACCAATGTCAAATCATCAATCGGCTAAACATGCCCAACATTTATTTGATCTAATAATAATAATAATAATAATACTAATGTTAATGGAATAAATATATATATAAGGGGTACTCTTGTAGTTATAAAAAAAAAAAAAAAGGGGGCCTCATGGGTGGAAATCATCGGCTATAACTCACTTACCCCCGAAGCAAGGTCAGGGCATGAGACCACTTGGGCGTAGTGGGGACTCGAACCCGCGATCACATGGATGCACGGCCGGTTCCTTACCATTAGGCCACCCACCCAAGTGGTGATCTAAGGATGAAATTAATTATAGTTAAAGCATTAATAAAGATGTAAAAACATAAAAAGAACCTAGAGTTTGCAAATTTTGCAATACGTGTCACTCGCTCAATTTCCGCAACACATGTCGCTATCCCTCGATTTGTGCAAAACGCGTTAATCGATATCTGTGACACGCGTCACCCCGTCTCGGTTCTCACGACACACATCGTTATCCCTTGATTTGTGCAAAATGCGTTGATTGATATCCATGACACGCGTCGTCCTCTCTTGATTCTCGTGACACTTATCGTTCTCTCTCGATTTGTGCAAAACGCGTTGCTCGATATCCGTGACACACGTCGCTCTCTCTCGATTTCCACAACACGCGGCCATTCCCTTATAAAAAGGGTACGCCCTCCTCAAACTCTAAGCATCACGGTTTTCTATCATCTTGAATAATCACATTTCGATTTGTAGTGATTAGCTCTTCCCAACTTGTCTCTTAGTTGTCTCATTACTCGAAAATGTTGCCAAATCACCCAACTCCCGAAGTTGCTGAGAGCAGCACTAGATCGTCGATTCAAAGATGGAAACCCGGTAAGGCACAGCTGGAGATTCTAGAGGAGGTCTTCCACAACAGTCAAGGGGAACTCCCTTCAGTGGAGCAGACTATCTTGCTTGCAGCACAACTCCGACGGTATGGTCCAATCGAGCCGAAAAATATACGCTTTTGGTTTGAGAACCGTAGGCGTAGGCGGGGATCAGTTGGAGAAGCCACTATCTCAACTACTACCCCAACAATTCTCCATATTACCTCCTCCGCCACTACCGACCCGAGCAGTACCCTTGCCATTCTTCCAACCCTCTTCCCTATCGAGAATATTCCGACTGTGAAACTTACAACTAATATCTCACCAATGAGCCATATCCCTTACAATGGCAATATCGCAGTCACCACACTAAGGGTTTCGGATAATGCTGGCCTACTTCACCATTTCAAGGAAACCCGATTCGCAATGAGACTCATATATGGGCCACCAATAACTCGGGAAGAGAGTAGCTCTTCCTCCTTCGCCGAACGAATGGGCGTCCTCTCCCTTTTTCCGACCCAAGCCGGCGATATTATAAGAGGTCAACTCTGCCAAGAAAGAACACAAGCGGTTAGCAGTGACACCGCTAGTACTGCGATAGATGTTGACGTTGATCTAAGGCTCTAAAGGCCAGATCTCGTATATTTTTTTTATTTATTTATAGGAGATGTATAATATATGTACATATATATAATTATCCTTTTCCATATCTTCTGAATTTCTTTTCCATTTCAACCACTATTAGACCGACGATTCACACTTCAATTCCCAAAATAAAATACTTAGTCAAATTGACCCTCAATCTATTCTAAGACTTAATTAAATCATTAATCAATTTACTCTTTCTAATAGCGCAAACCAATTATACAGTACTCATTTTAAATTAGCAAATTTCGAGGACGAAATTTTTATAAGGAGGGGAGATTGTGATGACCCAAAAATATATATATATATATATATATATATGATTAAAGTACAATAATAATAAAATAATAAAAATAGTCATTAAGTTAATATCAATACGGAAGTGTTTTTCTGTAGGATCCTTGATTCCATGTTTGATGCCTAAGAAAGACCTTGTCTTAGCGAGTGCTCAGAGACCATTGCGGCTCAGTCGCTCCCTGGAGGTCGGCCTGGTCAAAATGGAATTTCATAGGATAAACAGGATAGACACTATTTGTACACGTAAATAAGTATATATACATAAAATAGTGTTTTGACAGACATAATTTGTAGAAATACATAATAAGATAATAATAATATAGGTATCATATGTGGGGCCCACAAGACTATGTGGGGTCCACATGAGTCCCGGAGCCACAAGACACTGTTTATATACGTAAATAAGTACATAAAATAATGTTTTAACTGATATAATTTGTAGAAATATATGATAAAATAATAATAATATAGGTATCCTATGCGGGGCCCACAAGACTGTGTGGGGCCCACATGAGTCCCGAAGCCGTATGGAGGTTTACACGAGTCTCAAAGTTATGTAGGATGCATAAAATCGTATAAGAGTTATTCGAATTACGTAGGATTCATTCGGGTCTCGAAGTTGTGTGGGGCCCACAAGACCATGTGGGGCCCACATGAGTTTTTAAAATTTAAATTTAATTCTTGTTCAAAAATAAATAATAAAATAAATAAATACTTAAAATAGTTTATAAGTAATAACAATGATAATAATAATGACAATAATGATTAAGAAAAATAATAAAATAATAAAATAATAAATTAACTAATTGATTAATTAATTAGGTAAGTAGTTAATTAAAAATTTATTTAATGGGAATGGTGGCAAGCACTCCCACATGGCCTCCATTCCCATCCCATACTCAACCCATACCTTGCCCATCCCTTGCCCATTCTTTAATTTTAAAAAATTATAATTTCATCCATCTCCCCACACTTTTATAAATTCTATTTCTTCCCCAAAATTTTCCTATAAATAGGGAGCTCTCAACCTTCATTTTTCACAACAATTTTCTAAGGAAGAGAAGGATTAGTGAGTGAAGGAATTTGTGGTGGAGTGAGAATTTTGAGTAAGTTCTCACTCACCCACTCTTTCCGATCTCATATCTTAAAGATAGTTATTGTGTTCGTAGCACACGGTAAAAGAAGAAGGTAAGTAAATTTTGATTATGTTAGTTTCTTTTTATTTTAAATTCATACCCGAGCTTATTTTGTACGTAAATTTTAATTATGTTACTTAGTTCCACAAAATTTTCATGAGTTTATTTTTACGCATATTTAATTATACCAGTTCTATATTTAATATACTTGCATCTATTTTTGGGTTAAGAAATGTTCCAATTCTCTCGGGTAAATTTTCAGCATTTCTTTCTATTCAAAAATAAAATTATATATATTTATAACACAAAATTGTGTGGCATGAGTTTATTTTACGTTACATTTTTTATGTAAATATGAGTAAAGATGAGATTTTCACGATATTATTTTTAAATTTGCATAAATTATAATAAGATGATTTTAAAACCCCTTATGGCAACGGAAGTTCAAAGTTACAGATGCTCGGTACCGCAGCTTAAAGTTTATACGGATCAGAGTGCACCCACACTGTTTACAGAGTGGTTATTTATGTTAGTGGATTTCTCCTGAGTGCACACCTGGTTTAAGTCCAGGACTTAATAAGGAAAATCTCACTTAAAGTTTACGTACGTTGATTTAGTTTGGTCGGCCAGCCAGCTAAGTCCAGTCTTCGGACCGCACAACCCAGTCATGGGGGTAAACATGACTTACGGCAAACAGGCCTAAGGGTGGGTTTTTACAATATATGTTTATACATATTTAATTACGTGTACAAAGTTACTGATGATTTGAAGGAAAAGTGTAAGTTTACGTGAAAAGGATCATTTTGGTGCTTAAATGACGATCTAAGGAAAACGTACAAGGAAAAGTATATGTATGTTTATCATTAAATATTTTTACAGTTTTAAAGTTAAAAGTTTAATTTAACAGTTATAGTATATGATTATAAAAATTTACTGTTAAAATTGATGAAAAAGTTTTATGCAGGAATTTTTAAATTTATGTTTATTCTAAAAGCAGTTTTGCAGTTATAGTATTAAATATTGTTTTACGAAATTCTTTAAAAGCTCATTTTGGCCACACACTAATAATAATCTTATTTACTTACTGAGCGTCGTCTCACCCCAATCATATTTTATTTCAGATAACTCTGAAGGACATGTCGGAAATCAGGCTTAGCAAGCATGCGGGTGGGGATTAGAAAAATAAAGATTAATTAGAAACATTAGTATGATTTCAGATATTTACGTTTGTGTAATTTTCTTCTTTTGAAATAAGTGATTGTAACATGAATAATTAGCGCTCTGGTTTAATAAAAATTGAGTTTATTTTGCTTCCGCTGTAAATCAGTAGTAAAAAGTTAATATCCCAGGTCCCTCGGGGTCGGGGTGTTACATGAGGTATATGGAGCTTAGGGAAGGCTAGATGAGTATTATTTTGGAGAAATAGATTAATTAATCTAGGGAAAAATGTAAATTGAAGGAGTTAAATTTAGGGCGCCAAGGGCGTGAAATTTTGGGTCCTAAGGAATTTCTCAGTAGTCAGGTAAGGGAATAAACTAAAGCAGTGATTTTTTATACAAATTATTACTGATTATGAGTAAATTTATTTTCAGAAAAGCATATGTTATATTGTGTATTACGAATGAAATGTACGATTGGGAAAATACTGTTATGATGATTAAAATGTATATGTATGTATGAGATGTAAGTAATTCACGATTTTAGAATATGAAGTATGACTTTTAACAACATATGTGTGGCATGAATATTATTTTGTGTGAAATGTATTATGATGTGAAAGATTTTACGAAAAAAGCATGATTTCAGGTATTATGAAAATATGAGTTATATTGTGATGGTTTTGACGATTATGTGATAAATGATATATTTTCAGAATATATATATATATACCTGAAACAATTTTGGCGCGAGGCCATATATTTATGTTATCGACACGAGGCCGTATTTATGTTATTGGCACGAGGCCATGTATTTATGTTATCGGCACAATGCCGTATTTATGTTATCGGCACGAGGCCGTATTTATGCTATTGGCGCGAGGCCATATTTATTATGATTTTGGCGCGAGGCCATATGTATGATTTCGGCGCGAGGCCATATGTATGATTTCGGCGCGAGGCCGTATCTATGTTTTTGGCACGAGGCCATAATGATGTTAGGTATGATCATGTATTATATGTTTTCACAACCAGGATGTTAGTTTAGCTCAGACCAGGAGTTCGGTACCATAGTTATGGGTTAATTTTGGCATGAGGCCTTATTAGTGCTACCGTCCCACGAGGGGATGGGAGATGGATAGTCGATGTGGCTTTCAGTAGAGTGTAGACGTCCACCTGGCAGTTCGGACCAGGGTGTGGCGGGCTCATCGTACTTACACACATATTTGATTCGGCAGTGGTCGGCCAGCCATTGTCGGGTTCCGCCTTTGGGCTGCACAACCTGTCATGGGGGGTAATACATGACACCAGCTAGCTATTCATCTTGGGTTTGTTTTTAGTACTATAGTTATAACAGATGATTTTATATATGATATGAATTATTAACAGATGTGAAAATATATGTTTACCCTGTACGATATGATGATGTTTATGGAATTATGAAATGTACTATATACGTGAGGACCCAAATATATATATATATATATATATATATGATTAAAGTATAATAATAATAAAATAATAAAAATAGTCATTAAGTTAATATTAATATAGAAGTGTTTTCTGTAGAATCCTTGATTCCATGTTTGATGCCTAAGAAAGACCTTGTCTTAGCGAGTGCTCAGAGACCATTGCGGCTCAGTCGCTCCCTGGAGGTCGGCCTAGTCAAAATGGAATTTCATAGGATAAACAGGATAGACACTGTTTGTACACGTAAATAAGTATATATACATAAAATAGTGTTTTGACAGACATAATTTGTAGAAATACATAATAAGATGATAATAATATAGGTATCATATGTGGGGCCCAAGAGACTATGTGGGGTCCACATGAGTCCCGGAGCCACAAGACACTGTTCATATACGTAAATAAATACACAAAATAATGTTTTGACTGATATAATTTGTAGAAATATATGATAAAATAATAATAATATAGGTATCCTATGCGAGGCCCACAAGACTGTGTGGGGCCCACGTGAGTCCCGAAGCCGTATGGAGGTTTACACGAGTCTCAAAGCTATGTAGGATGCATAAAATCATATGAGAGTTATTCGAGTGACGTATGATCCATTCGGGTCTCGAAGTTGTGTGGGGCCCACAAGACCATGTGGGGCCCACATGAGTTTTCAAAATTTAAATTTAATTCTTGTTCAAAAATAAATAATAAAATAAATAAATACTAAAAGTAGCTTAAAATTAATAACAATGATAATAATAATGATAATAATGATTAGGAAAAAAATAATAAAATAATTAATTAAGTAATTGATTAATTAATTAGGTAAGTAATTAATTAAAAAAAAAAATTTATTTAGTGGGATTGGTGGCAAGCACTCCCACATGGCCTCCATCCCTATCCCATACACAACCCATACCTTGCCCATTCTTTAATTTTTAATAATTATAATTTCACCCATCTCCCCACACTTTTACAAATTTCATTTCTTTCCCAAAATTTTCCTATAAATAGGAAGCTCTCAACCTTCATTTTTCACAACAATTTTCCAAGGAAGAGAAGAATTAGTGAGTGACAGAATTTGTGGTGGAGAGAGAATTTTTGAATAAATTCTCAATCACCCACTTTTTCCGATCTCATTTCTTTAAGATAATTATTGTGTTCGTAGCACACGGTAAAAGAAGAAGGTAAGTAAATTTTGATTATGTTAGTTTCTTTTTATTTTAAATTCATACCCGAGTTTATTATGTACGTAAATTTTAATTATGTTACTTAGTTCCACAAAATTTTCATGAGTTTATTTTTACGCATATTTAATTATACCAGTTCTATCTTTAATATACTTGCATCTATTTTTTGGTTAAGAAATGTTCCAATCCCCTCGGGTAAATTTTCAGCATTTCTTTCTATTCAAAAATAAAATTATATATATTTTTAACACAAAAATTGTGTGGCATGAGTTTATTTCTACGTTACATTTTTTTATGTAAATATGAGTAAAGATGAGATTTTCACGATATTATTTTAAATTGCATAAATTATAATAAGATAATTTTCAAACCCCTTATGGCAACGAAAGTTCAAAGTTACAGATGCTCGGTACCGCAGCTTAAAGTTTATACGGATCAGAGTGCACCCACACTGTTTACAGAGTGGTTATTTATGTTAGTGGATTTCTCCTGAGTGCACACCTGGTTCCGGACCAGGACTTAATAAGGAAAATCTCACTTAAAGTTTACGTACGTTGATTTAGTTTGGTCGGCCAGCCAGCTAAGTCCAGTCTTCGGACCGCACAACCCAGTCATGGGGGTAAACATGACTTACGGCAAACAGGCCTAAGGGTTGGTTTTTACAATATATGTTTATACATATTTAATTACGTATACAAAGTTACTGATAATTTGAAGGAAAAGTGTAAGTTTACGTGAAAATGATCATTTTGGTGCTTATATGACGATCTAAGGAAAACGTATAAGGAAAAGTACATGTATGTTTATCATTAAATATTTTTACAGTTTTAAAGTTAAAAGTTTAATTTAGCAGTTATAGTATATGATTTAAAAATTTACTGTTGAAATTGATGACAAAAGTTTTATGCAGAAATTGTTAAATTTATGTTTATTCTAAAAGCAAATCTTGAAGTTATAGTATTCATTATTGTTTTACGAAATTCTTTAAAAACTCATTTTGGCCACACACTAATAATAATCTTATTTACTTACTGAGTGTCGTCTCATCCCAATCATATTTTATTTCAGATAACTCTGAAGGACATGTCGGGAATCAGGCTTAGCAAGCATGCGGGTGGGGATTAGAAAAATAAAGATTGATTAGAAATATTAGTATGGTTTCAGATATTTATATTTGTGTAATTTTCTTTCTTTTGAAATAAATGATTGTAATATGGATAATTAGCGCTCTAATTTAATAAGAATTGAGTTTATTTTGCTTCCGCTGTAAATCAGTAGTAAAGAGTTAATATCCCAGGCCCCTCGGGGTCGGGGTGTTACATTTGGTATCAGAGCAATAGGTTATAGGTTCTGTAGACTTTAAAGAAATAATTTTACCAGAGCATAGGATATAGGTTCTGTATAATCTAATATACAAATTTTATCAGAGCATAGGTATAAAATATGATTTGGGTAGTTTAAAATATTTATTTTAGTTTGTTATATTATTATACGTTAATAATAGATTTATGATTTTAAGATAACATTTGATCATTATTTAAGAATGGATCCTAAAGATAGTAGCATTAGAGGAAATGAGATTTACGTGAAGGCTCCCAAGGATAAGTAATAATTATAAATTCTCTAAGAAAAATAGTAGTATTATCGAAGACACGTTAATTAATTTAAATATGTTATTTATGTTTGTAGAAACACGTACCCATATTAATGATTTATAATTAATTGTCAAATGCATTAATAATTTAAATTTTTTATATATATAAATATAATAATAATATCTGTGATTTAATTATTTTCACTGTTGTTATTTTCACCAAATATATAAGAAATAACCCATTAGACCCTACTGAATTTAGAAGTGCTACACATACAAATAGATATGAACAAACGGTCTATTATGAAATCTGAATTTACCCAAAATTTCTTTGCATGTATAAGTTGGATATGAATATGTATTTTTTTTTTACATCACATATTCAGTTATCAACAGAACATTCAAGCTTAATTTAGGAAAATATATTTTAGAAAAATCTTTAATTTTAATTTTGTATTAATTTATAAGGAATTAAATATAATTTAAATATTATATATATTTAAATTCAATATATATATAATCCCTTAGCATGTGCAAGTTAAATATATCTATTTTTTTTTTTTTCCATTACATATTCAATTTTCATCAAGTATCCAAGTTTAATTTAGGAGTACAAATTTTGATGAAACCTTTAATTTTGTATAAATTTATAAAAGTTAATACAACTTAAAATTTTCTATATAAAAATATATATATATATATTTTTTAAAGCAATATAAAAATTTACTAATTTCTTTCAAATAACTAACCAATGTCAAATCATCAATTGGCTAAACATGCCCAACATATATTTGATCTAATAATAATAATAATAATAATAATACTAATGTTAATGGAATATATATACATATATATATATATATATATATATATATATATATATATATATATATATAAAAGGGGTACTCTTGTGGTTATAAAAAAAAAAAAGGGAGCCTCATGGGTGGAAATCATCGGCCATAGCTCACTTACCCCCGAAGCAAGGTCAGGGCATGAGACCACTTGGGCGTAGTGGGGATTCGAACCCGTGATCACATGGATGCACGACCGGTTCCTTACCACTAGGCCACCCACCCAAGTAGTGACATAGGGATGAAATTAATTATAGTTAAAGCATTAATAAAGATGTAGAAATATAAAAAGAACCTTGAGTCTGTAAATTTTGCAATGCATGTCGCTTGCTCAATTTCCGTGACACATGTCGCTATCCCTTGATTTGTGCAAAACGCGTTGCTCAATATCTGTGACACCCGTCGCTCTCTCTCGATTCTTGTGACACACGTCATTCTCCCTCGATTTGTGCAAAATGCGTTAATCGATATCTGTGACACGTGTCACCCCCTCTCGGTTCTCACGACACACATCGTTATCCCTCGATTTGTGCAAAATGCGTTGATTGATATCCATCACACGCGTCGCCCTCTCTTGATTCTCGTGACACATATTATTCTCTCTCGATTTGTGCAAAACGCGTTGCTCGATATCCGTGACACACGTCGCTCTCTCTCGATTTCCACAACACGCGGCCATTCCCTTATAAAAAGGGTACGCCCTCCTCGAACTCTAAGCATCACAGTTTTCTACCATCTTGAACAACCACATTTCGGTTTGAAGAGATTAGTTCTTCCCAACTTTTCTCTTGGTTGTCTCATTACTCAAAAATGTTGCCAAATCACTCAACTCCTCAAGCTGCTGAGAGCAGCACTAGATTGCCAATCCAAAGATGGAAACCTAGTAAGGCACAGCTGGAGATTTTAGAGGAGGCCTTCCACAGCAGTCAAGGGGAACTCCTTTCAGTGGAGCAGACTATCTTGCTTGCAGCACAACTCCAGCGATATGGTCCAATCGAGCTGAAAAATATACGCTTTTGGTTTGAGAACCGTAGGCGTAGGCGGGGATCAGTTGGAGAAGCTACTATCTCAACTACTGCTCCATCAATTCTCCATATTACCTCCTCCGCCACTACTGACTCGAGCAGCGCCCCTGCCATTCCTCCAACCCTCTTCCCTATCAAGAATATTCCGATTGTGAAACTTACAATTAATATCTCACCAATGAGCCATATCCCTCACAATGGCAATATCACAGTCACCACACTAAGGGTTTCGGATAATGCTGGCCTACTTCACCATTTCAAGGAAATCCGATTCGCAATGAGACTCATATACGGGCCACTAATAACTCAAGAAGAGAGCAGCTCTTCCTCTCTCGCCGAACAAACAGGCGTTCTCTCCCTTTTTCCGACCCAAGCCGGCGACATTATAAGAGGTCAACTCTGCCAAGAAAGAACACAGGCGGTGAGCAGTGACACCGCTAGTACTGCGATAGATGTTGACGTTGATCTAAGGCTCTAAAGGCCAGATCTCGTATATTTTTTTTTTATTTATAGGACATGTATAATATATATACATATATATAATTATCCTTTTCCACATCTTCTGAATTTCTTTTCCATTTCAACCACTATTAGACCGACGATTCACACTTCAATTCCCAAAATAAAATGCTTCGTCAAATTGACCCTCAATCTATTATAAGGCTTAATTAAATCGTTAATCAATTTACTCTTTCTAATAGCGCAAACCAATTATATAGTACTCATTTTAAATTACCAAATTTCGAGGACGAAATTTTTATAAGGAGGAGAGATTGTGATGACCCAAAAATATATATATATATATATATATATATATATATATATGATTAAAGTACAATAATAATAAAATAATAAAAATAGTCATTAAGTTAATATCAATATAGAAGTGTTTTCTGTAGGATCCTTGATTCCATGTTTGATGCCTAAGAAAGACCTTGTCTTTGCGAGTGCTCAGAGACCATTGCGGCTCAGTCGCTCCCTGGAGGTCGGCCTGGTCAAAATGGAATTTCATAGGATAAACAGGATAGACACTGTTTGTACACGTAAATAAGTATATATACATAAAATAGTGTTTTGACAGACATAATTTGTAGAAATACATAATAAGATGATAATAATATAGGCATCATATGTGGGGCCCAAGAGACTATGTGGGGTCCACATAAGTCCCGGAGCCACAAGACAATGTTTATATACGTAAATAAATACACAAAATAATGTTTTGACTGATATAATTTGTAGAAATATATGTAAAATAATAATAATATAGGTATCCTATGCGGGGCCCACAAGACTGTGTGGGGCCCACATGAGTCCCGAAGCCGTATGGAGGTTTACACGAGTCTCAAAGCTATGTAGGATGCATAAAATCATATGAGAGTTATTCGAGTGACGTAGGATCCATTTGGGTCTCGAAGTTGTGTGGGGCCCACAAGACCATGTGGGGCCCACATGAGTTTTTAAAATTCAAATTTAATTCTTATTCAAAAAATAAAATAAAGAAATACTAAAAATAGTTTAAAAGTAATAACAATGATAATAATATTGATAATAATGATTAAGAAAAATAATGAAATAGTAAAATAATTAATTAACTAATTGATTAATTAGGTAAGTAATTAATTAAAAAAAAATTATTTAATGGGAATGGTGGCAAGCACTCCCACATGGTCTCCATCCCTATCCCATACTCAACCCATACCTTGCCCATCCCTTGCCCATTCTTTAATTTTTAAAAATTATAATTTCACCCATCTCCCCACACTTTTATAAATTTCATTCTTTTTCCAAAATTTTCCTATAAATAGGGAGCTCTCAACCTTCATTTTTCACAACAATTTTTCAAGGAAGAGAAGGATTAGTGAGTGAAAGAAATTGTGGTGGAGAGAGAATTTTTAAATAAATTCTCAATCACCCACTCTTTCCGATCTCATTTCTTAAAGATAGTTATTGTGTTCGTAGCACGCGGTAAAAGAAGAAGGTAAGTAAATTTTGATTATGTTAGTTTCTTTTTATTTTAAATTCATACCCGAGTTTATTTTGTACGTAAATTTTAATTATGTTACTTAGTTCCACAAAATTTCTATGAGTTTATTTTTACGCATAGTTAATTGTACCAGTTCTATCTTTAATATACTTGCATCTATATTTGGGTTAAGAAATGTTCTAATCCCCTCGGGTAAAATTTTAGCATTTATTTCTATTCAAAAATAAAATTATATATATTTTTAACACAAAAATTGTGTGGCATGAGTTTATTTATACGTTGCATTTTTATGAAAATAAGAGTAAAGATGAGATTTTCACGATATTATTTTTATATTGCATAAATTATAATAAGATGATTTTAAAACCCCTTATGGCAACGAAAGTTTAAAGTTACATATGCTCGGTACCGCAACTTAAAGTTTATACGGATCAGAGTGCACCCACACTGTTTACAGAGTGGTTATTTATGTTAGTGGATTTCTCCTGAGTGCACACCTGGTTCCGAACATCTGTAACTTTGAACTTTCGTTGCCATAAGGGGTTTGAAAATTATCTTATTATAATTTATGCAATTTAAAATAATATCGTGAAAATCTCATCTTTACTCATATTTACATAAAAAAATGTAACGTAAAAATAAACTCATGCCACACAATTTTTGTGTTAAAAATATATATAATTTTATTTTTGAATAGAAAGAAATGCTGAAAATTTACCCGAAGGGATTGGAACATTTCTTAACCAAAAAATAGATGCAAGTATATTAAAGATAGAACTGGTATAATTAAATATGCGTAAAAATAAACTCATGGAAATTTTATGGGACTAAGTAACATAATTAAAATTTACGTACATAATAAACTCGGGTATGAATTTAAAATAAAAAAAACTAACATAATCAAAATTTACTTACCTTCTTCTTTTACCGTGTGCTACGAACACAATAATTATCTTTAAGAAATGAGATCGGAAAAAGTGGGTGATTGAGAATTTATTCAAAAATTCTCTCTCCACCACAAATTCTGTCACTCACTAATTCTTCTCTTCCTTGGAAAATTGTTGTGAAAAATGAAGGTTGAGAGCTTCCTATTTATAGGAAAATTTTGGGGAAGAAATGAAATTTGTAAAAGTGTGGGGAGATGGGTGAAATTATAGTTATTAAAAATTAAAGAATGGGCAAGGTATGAGTTGTGTATGGGATAGGGATGGAGGCCATGTGGGAGTGCTTGCCACCAATCCCACTAAATAATTTTTTTTTTAATTAATTACTTACCTAATTAATTAATCAATTACTTAATTAATTATTTTATTATTTTATTATTTTTTTCCTAATCATTATTATCATTATTATTATCATTGTTATTAATTTTAAACTACTTTTAGTATTTATTTATTTTATTATTTATTTTTGAACAAGAATTAAATTTAAATTTTGAAAACTCATGTGGACCCCACATGGTCTTGTGGGCCCCACACAACTTCGAGACCCGAATGGATCATACGTCACTCGAATAACTCTCATATGATTTTATGCATCCTACATAGCTTTGAGACTCGTGTAAACCTCCATACGGCTTCGGGACTCATGTGGGCCCCACACAGTCTTGTGGGCCCGGCATAGGATACCTATATTATTATTATTTTATCATATATTTCTACAAATTATATCAGTCAAAACATTATTTTGTGTATTTATTTACGTATATGAACAGTGTGTTGTGGCTCCTGGACTCATGTGGACCCCACATAGTCTCTTGGGCCCCACATATGATACCTATATTATTATCATCTTATTATGTATTTCTACAAATTATGTCTGTCAAAACACTATTTTATGTATATATACTTATTTACGTGTACAAACAGTGTCTATCCTGTTTATCCTATGAAATTCCATTTTGACTAGGCCGACCTCCAGGGAGCGACTGAGCCGCAATGGTCTCTGAGCACTCGCTAAGACAAGGTCTTTCTTAGGCATCAAACATGAAATCAAGGATCCTACAGAAAACACTTCTATATTGATATTAACTTAATGACTATTTTTATTATTTTATTATTATTGTACTTTAATCATATATATATATATATATTTTTGGGTCCTCACAATCTCCCCTCCTTATAAAAATTTCGTCCTCAAAATTTGCTAATTTAAAATGAGTACTGTATAATTGGTTTGCGCTATTAGAAAGAATAAATTGATTAACGATTTAATTAAGTCTTAGAATAGATTGAGGGTCAATTTGACGAAGTATTTTATTTTGAGAATTGAAGTGTGAATCGTCGGTCTAATAGTGGTTGAAATGGAAAAGAAATTCAGAAGATGTGGAAAAGGATAATTATATATACGTATATATATTATACATGTCCTATAAATAAATAAAAATATACGAGATCTGGCCTTTAGAGCCTTAGATCAACGTCAACATCTATCGCAGTACTAGCGGTGTCACTGCTAACCGCTTGGGTTCTTTCTTGACAGAGTTGACCTCTTATAATGTCGCCGGCTTGGGTCGAAAAAAGGGAGAGGACGCCCATTTGTTCGGCGAAGGAGGAAGAGATGCTCACTTCCCGAGTTATTGGTGGACCGTATATGAGTCTCATTGCGAATCGGGTTTCCTTGAAATGGTGAAGTAGACCAACATTATCCAAAACCCTTAGTGTGGTGACTGCGATATTGCCATTGTAAGGGATATGACTCATTGGTGAGATATTAGTTGTAAGTTTCACAGTCGGAATATTCTCGATAGGGAAGAGGGTTGGAAGAATGGCAGGGGCACTGCTCGGGTCGGTAGTGGCGGAGGAGGTAATATGGAGAATTGTTGGGGCAGTAGTTGAGATAGTGGCTTCTCCAACTGATCCCTGCCTACGCCTACGGTTCTCAAACCAAAAGCGTATATTTTTCGGCTCGATTGGACCATACCGTCGGAGTTGTGCTGCAAGCAAGATAGTCTGCTCCACTGAAGGGAGTTCCCCTTAACTGTTGTGGAAGGCCTCCTCTAGAATCTCCAGTTGTGCCTTACTGGGTTTCCATCTTTGAATCGACGATCTAGTGCTACTCTCAGCAACTTGGGGAGTTGGGTGATTTGGCAACATTTTCGAGTAATGAGACAACTAAGAGACAAGTTGGGAAGAGCTAATCACTACAAACCGAAATGTGATTGTTCAAGATGATAGAAAACTGTGATGCTTAGAGTTCGAGGAGGGCGTACCCTTTTTATAAGGGGATGACCGCATGTTTTGGAAATCGAGAGAGAGCGAAGTGTATTGCGAGATTTGAGGGAGAGCGACGCGTGTCACGGATATCGAGCAACGTGTTTTGCACAAATCGAGGGAAAACGATATGTGTCGCGAGAACCCAGAGAGGGTGACGCGTGTCACAGATATCAATTAACGCTTTTTGCACAAATCGAAGGAGAATGACGTGTGTCGCGAGAACCGAGAGAGGGTGATGCGTGTCACGGATATCGTTTAACGCTTTTTGCACAAATCGAGGGAGAACGACGTGTGTCGCGAGAACCGAAAGAGGGTGCGATGCGTGCCTCGAGTGATGCATTTTTCAAAAATCGAGGGAGAGCGATATGTGTCGCGGAAATCAAGCAAGCGACATGCATTGCAAAATTTGCAGACTCAAGGTTCTTTTTATATTTCTACATCTTTATTAATGCTTTAACTATAATTAATTTCATCCCTATGTCACTACTTGGGTGAGTGGCCTAGTGGTAAGGAACCGGCCGTGCATCCATGTGATCACGGGTTCGAATCCCCACTACGCCCAAGTGGTCTCATGCCCTGACCTTGATTCGGGGGTAAGTGAGCTATGGCCGATGATTTCCACCGATGAGGCTCCTTTTTTTTTTTTTTTAACCACAAGAGTACCCCTTTTATATATATATATATATATATATATATATATATTAAATTAAAATTATTTTTATTATTATTATTATTAGATCAAATATATATTGGGCATGTTTAGCCAATTGATGATTTGACATTGGTTAGTTATTTGAAAGAAATTAGTAAACTTTTATATTGCTTTCATTAGAAAAAATATATATGTATATTTTTTTATATAGAAAATTTTAAGTTGTATTAACTTTTATAAATTTATACAAAATTAAAGGTTTCATCAAAATTTGTACTCCTAAATTAAACTTGGATATTTGATGGAAATTAAATATGTAATGAAAAAAAAATAGATATATTTAACTTGCACATGCTAAGGGATTATATATATATATTGAATTTAAATATATATAATATTTAAATTATATTTAATTCCTTATAAATTAATACAAAATTAAAATTAAAGATTTTTCTAAAATATATTTTCCTAAATTAAGCTTGAATGTTCTGTTGATAACTGAATATGTGATGTAAAAAAAAAATACATATTCATATCCAACTTATATATGCAAAGAAATTTTGGGTAAATTCAGATTTCATAATAGACCATTTGTTCATATCTATTTGTATGTGTAGCACTTCTAAATTCAGTAGGGTTTAATGGGTTATTTCTTATCTATTTAGTGAAAATAACAACAGTGAAAATAATTAAATCTCAGATATTATTATTATATTTATATATAAAAAAAATTTAAATTAATAATGCATTTGACAATTAATTATAAATCATTAATATGGGTACGTGTTTCTACAAACATAAATAACATATTTAAATTAATTAACGTGTCTTCGATAATACTACTATTTTTCTTAGAGAATTTATAATTATTACTTATCCTTGGGAGCCTTCACGTAAATCTCATTTCCTCTAATGCTACTATCTTTAGGATCCATTCTTAAATAATGATCAAATGTTATCTTAAAATCATAAATCTATTATTAACGTATAATAATATAACAAACTAAAATAAATATTTTAAACTACCCAAATCATATTTTATACCTATGCTTTGATAAAATTTGTATATTAGATTATACAGAACCTATATCCTATGCTCTGGTAAAATTATTTCTTTAAAGTCTACAGAACCTATAACCTATTGCTCTGATACCAAATGTAACACCCCGACCCCGAGGGGCCTGGGATATTAACTCTTTACTACTGATTTACAGCGGAAGCAAAATAAACTCAATTCTTATTAAATTAGAGCGCTAATTATCCATATTACAATCATTTATTTCAAAAGAAAGAAAATTACACAAACATAAATATCTGAAACCATACTAATATTTCTAATCAATCTTTATTTTTCTAATCCCCACCCGCATGCTTGCTAAGCCTAATTCCCGACATGTCCTTCAGAGTTATCTGAAATAAAATATGATTGGGATGAGACGACACTCAGTAAGTAAATAAGATTATTATTAGTGTGTGGCCAAAATGAGTTTTTAAAGAATTTCGTAAAACAATAATGAATACTATAACTTCAAGATTTGCTTTTAGAATAAACATAAATTTAACAATTTCTGCATAAAACTTTTGTCATCAATTTCAACAGTAAATTTTATCATATACTATAACTGCTAAATTAAACTTTTAACTTTAAAACTGTAAAAATATTTAATGATAAACATACATATACTTTTCCTTATACGTTTTCCTTAGATCGTCATATAAGCACCAAAATGATCATTTTCACGTAAATTTACACTTTTCCTTCAAATTATCAGTAACTTTGTATACGTAATTAAATATGTATAAACATATATTGTAAAAACCAACCCTTAGGCCTGTTTGCCGTAAGTCATGTTTACCCCCATGACTGGGTTGTGCGGTCCGAAGACTGGACTTAGCTGGCTGGCCGACCAAACTAAATCAACGTACGTAAACTTTAAGTGAGATTTTCCTTATTAAGTCCTGGTCCGGAACCAGGTGTGCACTCAGGAGAAATCCACTAACATAAATAACCACTCTGTAAACAGTGTGGGTGCACTCTGATCCGTATAAACTTTAAGCTGCGGTACCGAGCATCTGTAACTTTGAACTTTCGTTGCCATAAGGGGTTTGAAAATTATCTTATTATAATTTATGCAATTTAAAATAATATCGTGAAAATCTCATCTTTACTCATATTTACATAAAAAAATGTAACGTAGAAATAAACTCATGCCACACAATTTTTGTGTTAAAAATATATATAATTTTATTTTTGAATAGAAAGAAATGCTGAAAATTTACCCGAGGGGATTGGAACATTTCTTAACCAAAAAATAGATGCAAGTATATTAAAGATAGAACTGGTATAATTAAATATGCGTAAAAATAAACTCATGAAAATTTTGTGGAACTAAGTAACATAATTAAAATTTACGTACATAATAAACTCGGGTATGAATTTAAAATAAAAAGAAACTAACATAATCAAAATTTACTTACCTTCTTCTTTTACCGTGTGCTACGAATACAATAATTATCTTTAAGAAATGAGATCGGAAAAAGTGGGTGATTGAGAATTTATTCAAAAATTCTCTCCACCACAAATTCTGTCACTCACTAATTCTTCTCTTCCTTGGAAAATTGTTGTGAAAAATGAAGGTTGAGAGCTTCCTATTTATAGGAAAATTTTGGAGAAGAAATGAAATTTGTAAAAGTGTGGGGAGATGGGTGAAATTATAATTATTAAAAATTAAAGAATGGGCAAGGTATGGGTTGTGTATGGGATAGGGATGGAGGCCATGTGGGAGTGCTTGCCACCAATCCCACTAAATAAATTTTTTTTTTAATTAATTACTTACCTAATTAATTAATCAATTACTTAATTAATTATTTTATTATTTTATTATTTTTTTCCTAATCATTATTATCATTATTATTATCATTGTTATTAATTTTAAACTACTTTTAGTATTTATTTATTTTATTATTTATTTTTGAACAAGAATTAAATTTAAATTTTGAAAACTCATGTGGTCCCCACATGGTCTTGTGGGCCCCACACAACTTCGAGACCCGAATGGATCATACGTCACTCGAATAACTCTCATATGATTTTATGCATCCTACATAGCTTTGAGACTCGTGTAAACCTCCATACGGCTTCGGGACTCACGTGGGCCCCACACAGTCTTGTGGGCCTCGCATAGGATACCTATATTATTATTATTTTATCATATATTTCTACAAATTATATCAGTCAAAACATTATTTTGTGTATTTATTTACGTATATAAACATTGTCTTGTGGCTCCGGGACTCATGTGGACCCCACATAGTCTCTTGGGCCCCACATATGATGCCTATATTATTATCATCTTATTATGTATTTCTACAAATTATGTCTGTCAAAATACTATTTTATGTATATATACTTATTTACGTGTACAAACAGTGTCTATCCTGTTTATCCTATGAAATTCCATTTTGACTAGGCCGACCTCCAGGGAGCGACTGAGCCGCAATGGTCTCTGAGCACTCGCTAAGACAAGGTCTTTCTTAGGCATCAAACATGGAATTAAGGATCCTATAGAAAACACTTCTATATTGATATTAACTTAATGACTATTTTTATTATTTTATTATTATTGTACTTTAATCATATATATATATATATATATTTTTTTTGGGTCCTCACAATATACGTATAAATGCATTAAATATTCATATTGCCATACAGCTGTATTTAGTTTATTTTCTCTTACTGAGAAGTGTCTCACCCCCAAACTTAATTAATTTTTCAGGAGCCCCTGAGAGACCGGCGGGTCAGGGTCGCCATTGAGCTAGTGAGATTACCCTGTGAGAAGGTTAAGATTTTGTAATAAGATCAGAGTTATTTTGTGTTTGACCCTAGAGATATTTTGATGTATATGAGGATGTATAGTAGTACAGTATCATAATGTTATAAAAGCTCTAGTATTATGTTTTATGGATGGATGTATGGATTTTTATGGTTACTGCTGCTTGGTTTTTTCGCTGTGTACGACAGGTGTCCCTGTTACCCACGGGTTCGGGTTGACCATTTTATTTATTATGTGGTATTTTATGTTAAGAAATTGAGGAACGTTACAAACTATACTTGTGTGATTGAGTTGGTTAAAGTTCAAAGGTTTCTTAATCATTGTGTTTGTGTGTGACAGTTGAAAGGAAACATATTTGGGATTCAAAATTAACTAAAGGAACTTATAAAAAGAATCTGCAAAGAAATTTTTAAATCCCAATTCACCTCTCTCTTAGGAATATACCTTACTTTTCAAAAAGAAGAAACTTGGAGAAAGGATAAGGCAAACACAAAGTTAGGGACCAAGCTTTTATGTTCGACAACTTTAATAGTTGAAAAATACTCAAATTATTTTCAATTTCAGGCAATCAATTTTTCTTCCAATAATCCATTGCTCGTGATTAGACTCACACATACTTAGATTAGACATAGATTGATCTTCCAAGGGATTGTTAACTTCATCGAATCAATGGATCTTAT
Source organism: Malania oleifera (assembly GCF_029873635.1). Lineage (NCBI taxonomy): Eukaryota > Viridiplantae > Streptophyta > Magnoliopsida > Santalales > Ximeniaceae > Malania > Malania oleifera. Next base: position 31,743,058 of record NC_080421.1, read on the forward strand.
TAAATTGATCAAACATCAAACAAATCTAACTTCAACAGATCGTCAAATTAATCCTTCAAAAGATCCATAATCCATTTTGTCAAATTAATATATCTTGTCAAATAAATTCAAGATTAAGAAATCCAACATTTTCAAATTGTCAGATTGATCCTTTAGCAGATCCACCATTGTCTTCCACGAGATCTTGAATTAGCGGATCCATTTTCAAGAAGATTGAATTAAAAGACAATTTTAATTCATTGTACCCATTCTTTTTATTCAATATAAAATTAAAGTTTTATACTAATTTTTCTATCTTTATTTTTCAAGTTACGAATTTTGATGTTACACCCTCCAAGCCAAAAATACCCCATTTACATTCCTAAATATAAGGGTGGCAAAACAGGTCAGGACTTGTAACGCCCCGAACCCGGTGGGGGTCTAGAGTGCCATAGAAAACCATTCTCTGATACCACAACTATAATGACCTGGATCCCATTGGGCTCTCCAGGGTATGCCTTTCCAAAACTTAATTTAAAATAACCAGCGAAAACAAAATAAACCTCAAATACTATACTAGAGTACTATACCTCACAAACATATAGGTATCTCCAAATAACAATATTATAACCCAAGAGATATATAATCATACTTAATTCAGTATTCTACAAACACTTACTCTAACTATACTATATAAACCCCACCCTGAAGCTCGCTAAGCTTGATTTCCTGTATTTCCTGAAATGTGAAATAATTATTGGGGTGAGACACTTTTTAGTAAGACGGAATAGATTATTATCATTGTGTATCTAATATGAGTTTTAGTGTGAGCAAAAAACCTCCATTAATTTAACTTTAAATAAAACTGCATTTATAAAACTATAACTCACACACATATAATTAAATACACATTTTCCTTTAGATAATAACTCCTGCTCAATAATAGCCCCATTAACATAAATCCACAAATATGCATAGAAGAACTCCCCTTTTTGGACTAATGACATGTTTAACCCCTATGACGGGTTGTGCGGTCTGAAGACTAGACTTAGTCTTGGTTGGCCTACCACTAAGCTAAGTCAAGTAACCATCTGCAAGTACGATTTGCCTACCGCATTCTGGTCCAGACATAGGAGGGTACACAACCCTTCTCAGGCCAAATTGACTTTTCACCGCCTACACTTTCACAATAGTGTGGCTGCACTAGTAATCTCACTAGCTACGGTATCGAGCTTTCATCACACCTGGCCCATTAGGGTTCTTAAACCATATATTGCAATTTGCAAAATAAAACAGATAAAATGATCTCATTTTTTTCAACATATGATTCACAAAATATTTTCCACAATTTTCCCGCAATTCTTGGGATCAGTATAAAACCGTCAAATTCACAATCTCCGCATTATTTCCAACGATTCAAGCAATCAGTATCATACCAAAACATTTACCATACTACACCATAAAATTTCCAATAGATTGAATTATACAATAAAAACGGGTTATACTCATTCCACACAATTTGGGTGTTAATTCATAACTTCATAAACTAGCCGGAGAAAAGCATATCATAATATACTTGGTATATTCTACTGAAAATAAGGGTATGATTACCTCCACAATTTAATTTAACTTCAAAAATATATTTTGAATGAAAATAGAGATAATCAACCTTATTCACTTTAATTCTTCCTAGATACATATATAATAAAACAAACATCACTAGTTTCAAACACTTGTTTCATTCAGAATATCCGACATAATATTTCCATACTTGTATAATCAATTTTAATCGGCTAAAACTTCAAAACAACTGACATAATCTAATTCTCTTACCTATTCTTGAAGATATGCCTACTATGTTTCCTAAAACGAACCCTAACTTCCTTAACCCTTGACGAGGAGAGAGAGAGGATTGGACAGCGAGAGGGGAGAGAGACGATTGGAGAGTGAGAGGGGAGAGAGACGACCGGAGAGCGAGAGGGAGACCCGAGAGAGCTTAGGAGAGAGAGAGACACAAGTGAGAGTGAGATGGGAGAGAGAAAGCCTAAAACAGTAAAAAAAAGAGAGAGAGAGAGAGAGATGAGAGTGTTTTAAAAATATATATATAAGACCTCCCCACTTAAGACCCTCAGCTGCTTGAAACCGTCGACCGTTTGGTCTCACACTAAACCAATTTTTCTGTGTTCTTACATATAAGTTCTCGGTTGTCTAAAATCGTCAACGGTTTTCCTGAACTCCTTGAAACCATTAACGGTTTGGTCTTGTACCAAACCCAATTTATTATTATTATTTTTTTCGGGTCATTACAAGACCCATCAAGTGACCCGTTATCAGCCTGTTTAGACTGGATTTGGGTTTGTGAGGAGATGATCTGTTTATAAACGAGTCAACTCAAACCCAACCTGTACCATAAACAGGTTAGAAGGGATTAAGTCGGGTACCCGTCGGGTCACCCGTTTACATTAAAAAGTATTTTATAATTTTTATCTTTACTTTTGAACTTTTAGATAAATAATATTTTATAATTACAAGTCATATAATTATATTTATTGAAAATTTGAAGAAGAAAAAATGATATACAACACAAGTGATAGACTATATTTATATTAGTGTTATTTTTTAAAATTTTAAATCATTTTTTTTTTTCAGAAAATTTAAGGAGATGTACAATTTTTAAATTTTAAGTTTTTTTGTTAAGATATTAATAAACAAAACAAATGACAAAATGAGTGTTGATTTTTACAAAAAAATTAAGCCAATTTTGATGAAATGGCAGAAAAAAAATTAAAATAAATAAATTATATTTTTAAATGAGTACTTAATGAATACCCTTTTATGATCTATTTATTGGTTCTAATATAAGTTATTTATCTCTTAATAAATAAATTAATTAGAACCCAATCCCATTTAACCCTCGTCCATTTATTTATCATCCCTTTAGACCCTTTTGGCTTTTGCCACCCTACCTAGATGAGGCTATGGAGCCCTAAAACATGACGTCGTTTTGCTTGTGCGAGTCATGCTCCTGCCCTGAATTGATTGGCCAATTCTTTACTGGAGCCCCGACCGAGTCGAAACCAAGAGCAGGGGAGGAAGGGAGAAACAGGGAGAATGGAGGAAGAAGGAGGGATAAGGCTGAGCAAGAGGTTCGGGGACAAGAAGGATGGGGAAGTTGATTACAAGACCAAAGCCGGCACTGCTTGGAGCCATTCCTACCTCAACCAGAAGCCATGGCACCCTCTCTCCTATCCCAACCAACGCCGCAAATGGATCGCCGAGCAGACCCACGCCCAGCGCGATCGCCGCACCGAAGAAGTCGCTCGAGAGGTTCTCTCTCGCTCTCTCTCTGTGTCTCGATTTTCTCTCTCTATAAACCTGACGATTCCTCCCTCCCCCCCTCTCTCCGTCTTCTTTGTTCTGCGTTTTGCCTATTTGCAGTATGCCCAGGAGCAGGAATTTTACCGCCAGACAAGTCTCATCTCCAAGAAAGAGAAGGAGAAGGTATTTATGTTTGTTGTTATTACTTATTAGTGTAGGAACAGCTGAAAAACCCAAAAGATTTCGGTGCTAAATTATCAGGAAATTTCAAATTTCTCATCACAGATTTTGTATGTGCATAGGTGGAGATGATGCAAGCTGTTAGCTTCATGTATGTGCGCCCACCTGGTTATAATTCCGAGAGTGCCAAGGCTGCAGAGATTGCTGATGAGAGGAAAAGGCTGGAGCAGAACAATCCAACCGAAGACACTCTGGGTGGGACCTCCAATGCAGTGTAAGAACATATTTTAATGTATGCCTTCCTGCTTTTTCATTTTATTTTGAATTTAATTGTCCAAAAAATTCATATGAGAAAGAAATGATTTTGCGGCAGAACATTGTTTCATCGCTGTGTTTGTGTTGTAGGCCACCAGAATCCGTGCATGGCACTGATCCTTCTATTGGAGAAAAGAAGAAACCACGGCCCAAAGATGTTTTTGGGCGGGCCTTGCCAACTGAAGAACAATTTGAAGTTCTTAAAAATGCCCCACGGTATGTTCCACTGCTGCTTCTCTATAATAATAAGTAATATATGCTACAAAATGCTTGTGGTAGTTGGATGATGAATAAATTTGAGCAAGTAGATTTCTGCAGTCAAGCTGCCCACAAGTTTTTGTCATTCTTGGCCCCTAGTGTCAAAAAGAATTGGTTCCAAGCAAGCCAAAAAGTAGATGAAAAAACAATCTTAGCTGCATGATTTGCCATTGCATCTATATAATGATTGAGTTGTCATTCTTGCTCATCTTTGTTTCTTTTAAAAATTGTTGTTCTTTTTTTTTTTTTTTTTGCTTTTTTCTTTCAAATATTAGCATGTATGAACAAATGAAATACTTCTCTCTTATGATTAAAATACGAGAGAGAGAGAGAGAGAGATCATGCATTGCCCATCTAGATTTGTTGAAATATTTCCTTGGACTAGTTGAGGTTGGTTACCCTAATTTTATAATGTCTTTAAGTGTTTGAAAGCTCTTTACTTTGGCCTTCTACATGTGTTCTTGTGCATTACAAGCTGAGATTGTCTTGTGTGACACAAAGCCACTTGTTTGGGCACACATTTTGAGTCTTTGCATTATTGTAAGTGTTATAAATGTGTTGAAGCATGGTAGAAAAACTGTTCTGTTATCCTTGATTTAATTTGTAGTAAAGTTGTCCTAAGTGGGGTAATTCTATCACCTGAGGAAAGCAAAGCTTCTTTCTAGCTATCCAACCTTTTAGCTATCTTGGTCACCCATTGGATCCCAAAAAGCTAAGGAATGTGGTTGACCTCCATAAAGGACTCCTAAATAGGCCAAAGACCACTCTAAAATACCACAACTAGCAACAAAAGTCAACTTCAAGACCCTTTGGTGCATTTCCTCTTTCTTAGGCATGTTGCACTTTTCATCTTGTGTGTAGGCCCTAGGTACCCTTTGCTTCTTAGTGGCCCTTGCATGGTATCAACTATGATAGATCTAAGAACAAGTGAGACTAGTTGATATAAAAGGGAAAGAGAAGAAAAGTAAAGAGAAAAGAGGGGGAGGGAGACAGAGGAAGAGAAGAATATGAGAGAGGACACAACACAACAAGATAGGATTTGGAAACCATGAAATTATAGAGCAAGACGATTTGAAATGGGTATTATTTTGAAAGGAAAAATTGTTGTCATTGATATGGTTCTTTTCTTCTAAGAGTGATTCCTTGGAAATCCATATCATTATGGCTATGGCTTGTTATCTTTTCTTTGCTTGGAAGAATCACTTAGGAGACACTCTCAATCTACTTCAAAGAATGATTTTTATTGGTGGATAGCCATGAGCCTCTTCATCTAGGCATGAGCATTTGTTGGGGAGTTAGTACAAGTTACCATCATACTTCTAGAGCTGATGCTTGATAGAAAGGCGCTTAACATTGATTGTTTTGATAATTTCTCCATACGCATTTATGAACTCGTTGGAAGGTTGTTGCTGAGTAACAGTGAATTTTAATGGTTATTAAGGCATGTGGCCTTATCTTAGTGTGGACCTTGTGGCTTAGATAAGGGTTTAGGAGGCCTTCTCTTGACGGGGGCAGGCATCAATTTGAAATTGCTATCAAATGGGAGTGGTCAATTTTTGTGTTTGGAGAGGGTCAATGTGAAATACTGTCCCTTGTCTATTTGATACCCAGAGGAAGTGGATCCCTCAACGTGGTGGATGCTTCTCCAAGCTTTGAAAGGAATAGTTCTTATCATATCAGCAACTTGTGTGAAGAAGAAAGTAGAGCCTAATTTGCAATGCATGATTGTGGGCAAGTTAATATAAGAGATGGTGATAATGGAGAGAAGATTAAGTGTTTTCTTGAGGATATCACTTGGAGTTCCGTAGATGTTTACAAAAAACTTCTAGCAAAGGAGTTGAATCTCGAAGGAAGGTTTTTCATTTGGAATCACAAGGATATGAGGAGTAACCAATAGGGAAAGGTTCCATTCTATTTGCAATATGGAAGGAAAGAGAATGGAGAGGATCATGGCCATTGGAGTTATGATTTGAAATTTTAACTAAATGAGTTCAATGGTATTGGTCCTAAGGATAGCGGGCACAACGGGAAGGATTTTTTGTATGTGGGTTGAACGTGAAGGGGAATTAAAGCCCAAAGGTGCAGAGATTGATTTAAAGCTATTGGGTTTAGCCAAGCCCATTCCATCAATTGGTGTGGTTAGTTCAGGAAAGGGCCAAACAACCCAAGTTGAAGTTAGGTGTCTTGCCTTATGACTACATTATAGAGGGGAGGTTTTGTGGTCCAAGTAATTGCAGCAGATGGAGAAACAATCTTCACAAAGGGAAGTCAAGGGGTAAGGAAATAGATAAACAAGTCAACAACAATATTCTAGAGCCAAGGATTTTGGATCCTTACAAGTGCATGACGAGCCCATGCAAAGGGTTTGGTTAAGATATGCCAGATTCCACCAAGCATACAAATGGAACCTAACCATACATGTCCTCTGATTATATCTTCCAAGTTGTCAACACTAACAATCCATCCTTCTCCCCCAAAGGGAGATTTTAGTAAATTACTAAATATAACACTTGGGCTAAGGGTCAGGTTGGTAATTTTTCTTACATCTCCCCCTTTGGAGCCCAGGTATCATATACACCCCCAAAATAAAGGGCCTTGAATACTAGAAGAAAGGCGCCTATACCTAAAAAGATTTAGTGAATACCCAAAATTGTGGTATCATAGTCCAATAAGGGGCTTGAGCCGAGGGAAGCTTGTCATTTGAGTCGAAAGATGATATGAGTGTATGTGAGTATGTGCAAGTCTAATTAAGGATTGTCGACAAAAAATGTGGTGGAAGAAAATAATAATATTCCTAAAAATCCTTGATGCATATTTGATGGAGATTCAAATAATCTAGTAGATTTGGGTGAATTTTAATGGTTAGGGAGGATGATTCTAGGAGGTTCACTGAAGAAGCACATACTTGTGTTCATCATTTGAAGAATAGTAAAAGCTGAGTAAAGAGCTTGATTGAGGAGGGATCTTTCACCATCATTCCAACTCATAAGAGTAAGTTCCATTGAAATTGTGCATGATCCCATTTCTTATAGGGTGGCAGATGAAAACATGCAAGAGCCTACATTGAAGAACCTAGGGAACTCAATTCCCCTAGAAGGCATATTTTCCCCTCATTACTTGTCAAAATTCATTGATGATTCCTTATGCCAAAACGAGGGATCTAATAAGGAGGAGTTGTTGCGATTAGTCAAAGTGAGTGACGGTGACAATCGAGACTCAAAGATCTCTTTAGAGAGAATGTTACTAAGTTAGTGAGTCATTGAGGGCTAGAATTGAAAGTGGTGGTTAGTCCTAAAACCCACAAGAGGAAAAAAGAGGGTTTAAAAAAGGAATTGAATAAGCTAGGCACATTTGTGAATTTGGGGGGGCGGGGGATGGGGGAGCATGACTGTTAGTTGGAATATTAGGGGCTTACGGTGTTAGGAAGAGGAGGCTGATTAGGGAGGTTTTGATTTGACATTCTTATGAAATTGTTTTCTCACAAGAAACTAATGAGAATGTGGATGGGAGTATTGAGGATTGCTTGGGAGGGTAGGTGTAAGGAGTGGGAGTTTCTCCTTTCTTAGGGGTGGTTGAGGGTATTCTTATTGTTTGGGATACTTGTTCCATCTATAGAATTGATAGTCTCGAAGGTTTTTTGTGGCAGATTTGCTAGACGTGAAAGGCAGGGTTAATGATTGTTCTCTTGAGTTTATAATCCTTTTTAGGTCTTATTTTTGAGATGAGTTATACACTGTCTATGGTTTTTGTTCTCTTGGGTGGATGGTACTCCCTAGCCGCTAGGGCCCCTCTTTGATAAGGAAATGAAAAAAGAGAAAAGAAATATCACATGGATGATAGAACAAAAATATCTGCTTTATTTTGTTTTTAAATTTTCATCATGTTTGCTGTGGCTGTCGGGCTGAAGAGGAATGGGAGGGGAGCAGTCCTCACTGAAATAATTTTGGAACATTTCCCTGGGAGAAAAAAAGGGTGGGAGGATTACCTCAAGCAGAATTTTGGTAGGTTTATTAAAGACTGTAGCTTGAGAAATCTTCTTTTGGATATCGTGTTATTTTCTTGGTCAGTGGGTGGAGAAAGGGCAGTCACTTGGATAGGTTTTTGTTTTATAGTGGATGAGAGGGTGAGTTTTCTAATCTTTCACAGGTTGTTTTGTTTGGACTAGTGTTTGACCACTTTCATGTTCTGTTGGAGTCTAGACTCCTTTTTAGTTTGAGAATATGTGGCTTGATCCTGAATCCTTTTTCTCTTTGGTTAGGATTCTTGTTGTGACGATTGGGAGAGTGGTTGGAAAGGATTTAGGTTCATCAAGAGGAAATTTGTAAGGAACTTAAGTGTCTTAAATAGGCTTTGAAGAAGTGGAGTGGTGAGGTTTTTGGGGATATTAGGACTAGGAAGGCTAGAATTCCAAGCGAGCTTGATTACTTGGATAGAAAAGAAGAAGGAGGGCGTCTTTTGGAGAGTGAGGCAGATAAGAGCATTTTGTTGATGTACAATTTGGAAGAGGTGGCTTTTAAGAAAGTGAGGAGTTGGAGGCAAAAGGCAAAATTTAAATGTGTGGAAGAGGATGCTTGTTGTTCAAAATTTTTAGGTTCTAGGAAGAGGAGATGGTTTTTAAGAAAGTGAGGAGTTGGATGCCAAAGACGAAATTTAAATGTGTGGAAGAGAGTGCTTGTTATTCAAAATTTTTAGGTTCAAGGAAGATGGGATGGAACTTGATTAGGGAATTGGAATTGAGGGAGGGTGAGGTGCTGATTATATTTGATTCTCTTTTGATAGGGAATGAGACTATGGGTTTCTTTTTGAATCTTTACACCGAGGGTGAATGTTGATCTATGATTGGGGGTCTGAATTGGAATCCCATTTCAAGAAATCAGGTGAATTGGTTGGAAAGACGTGAAGTGAGGGTAATATGTGTGGGATGAAGAGGGATAAGGCTCCATATTCGGGTGGCTTCAATATGGCCTTCTTTCAAGATTGTTGGGATGCTATTAGGGTGAACTTGTTGATGGAGTTTAATGAGTTTTATTGGAATCGGATCTTGGGTAAGAGTATTAATTCTGCTTCATCACTTCGGTGCCTAAAATGAATAGGTCTATTATGGTTGTTGACTTTCAACCTATTAGCATTATTATTGCTAAGGTCCTCGCAAATAGGTTGAGTTCAGTGGTAGGTGGTACTATTCCTTAGGCTTTAAGTATGCAAATTTTGGATGCTATTTTGAGGGCTAATGAGGTAGCAAAGGATGTTCATAGGAGGAATGAAAAGGGGATTATATTTAAATTAGATTTTGAAAAGGCTTATGACAGGGTTAGTTAGATATCTTGGATAAGATATTCGTTAGCAAGGCATTTGGTAAGAGGTGACGGTCTTGGATGAGGTGTTTCTTGTCTAATGCGTTCTTTTCCGTAATTTTTTATGGTGAACTTAAGTTGTGATTTGGGGTGTTGAGGCGTGTTAGGCAAGGGGATGTACTATCTCCATTCTTATTTCTTCTTGTTGTTAATGTTTGAGTGTACTATTAGGTAGGGCAGTTAGTGGTGGATGAGGGATTGATACAAGGATTGGCATGGATAGAGAAGGGGTAGTTGTGTCTCACCTTAAGATGACACTATGCTTTATTAGATAATAATAGAGATTCTTTATTTAACGTTCTTACTCCAATTTTTTGAGCAGATTTCTGGGATAAAAATTAATTTTGGGAAGAGTGGGATTTCTACTTTTATTAATCTTAGTTCTAGTAGATTTATGGAGCTGGCAAGTTTAGCTAGGTGTGGTATTCTGCCGCGGCACTTGATTTATTTATGAGTTCCTTTGGGTGGTAATCCTAGGTTGGTGGGTTTTTGGGATTGAGTGGTGGAGAGGTTGTCCAAGTGGTTAGATGGTTGGAAGGGTGCTTAATTTACTTTAGGGGGTCACATTACTCTCATTTGGCCTTGCTTTTCTATTATCCTTCTTTATTACTTGTCCATCTTTAGAATTCCTACGGGAGTAGCTAAAATATTGAGAAAGTTATGAGAGACTTCCTTTGGTTTGGGGTAAGGGAGAAAGAGGGATCATTTGGTTAGGTGGGAGAATATGTGCAGGTCTAAGTTGGAAAGGGGTTGGGATCTTGGTAAGTTAGTGCATAAGAAATAGCTTTAATGGCAAAATGGTTATGGCCTTTAGAGGAGACTGCTCTTTGGCATAAGGTTATTACATGCTTGTGAATGGGTGGGATGCAAGTATGTAAATAAGATGTTTCTTTTAGAACCTTGGAGGTGGTGGATGTGTTTTATCTTCTGATGATACTGTATTCTTTCTTGAGGATAATAATGTTGAGAAATTCTGAAAGGTCATTACGTTGCTGAGAGTTTTTGTAATGAAATTCGGATTAAAGATTGAAATGTCCAAAAGTGGGGTTGCCAGCTTTAATTTAGGTTGGAGTGAGGTTAAGAGGTTTAAAGCTTTGGCTGGTTGCATTTCTTTAGCTTGGACGCTGTCTTATTTAGGCCTTCTCTAGGAGGCAAACCCCCTTTTCCCAGCCTCTTTCCTTGATGCCACATCATTTGGAAGGCTAAGGTTCCTAATCACCCTCAGATCTTGTGTCTGGATACCTTGAGTAGGTTGCTTTAACATACACAGGTTCCTAGATCGGTGAACTTTTGGGATCCAATAGTATATAGTGTCCAAGCGTCTTGATGGTTGCAGGGTTTTCTCTTGGGGGGTAGAACTACTCTTGTTCAGGCCTGCCTTGCTAGTATCTCATGGTATTATTTGTCTATATTTAGGATTCCCTTGGGGATTGCTAGAGAGCTTGAGAAAATTATGAGAGGCTTCCTTTTGGTTTGGGGTGGGAGTTTTGGGACCATTTGGTGTGTTGGGATGTCGTACATAGGTCAAATTGAAGGGTGGTTTGGGTCATGGTAACTAGGTGTCTAAGAACAACACCCTCTTGGCTAGATGGCTTTGGTGGTTCCTCTAGCCCTTTGGCATAGTCATTAAAAGAAAGTTTGGTCTAAACATGCACTGGTGGGATACCAATTCGGGATCTAGATGTTCTTTGGAAAGTTTGTGGGAATCTCTCTCAGATTTATCGCCTCATCATTCCCCATATTAAGTATGTTTTGGGTGAGGGTTCTTGTATTTGTATTCGGAAAGACCTCTGGTTGGGGAATGTTGGTCTATCAACCGGTTTTCCTTGCCTCTATCACTTGAGCTGAGGGCAGAATAGCATTTTTTCTTCTTTTGTTGTTGATTTGGATGGTCCTTTGTCTGAATGGGGTTTTCATTTTTATATGCCTCTCAATGAGCAGGAGATGGTTCAGCTTTCTTCTTTGTTATTGATGTTGAATAATTTTCCTTGGGAGCGGATGGTCATTCTTGGTCTATGAATCCTTTGGGGGTTTATTATTATAAATCCTTTTGCGATTTTTTGATCCGTTCTAATTGTTCTTTTTCCACTCCATAAAAAAATATGGAAAGCCAAAATGTTCCCCAAAAATTTAAGGCTTTTATCTGGTTGGTTTTGCTTAATAGGGTGCTTAATAGGGTCAATAATTGTTGCAGAGTAGGAGACAGTTGAAGGCACTTTTTCTAGATGTTTGTGTTCTTTTCTGTAACAGTTTGGAAACAAAGTCCTATTTTTATTCATTGTGACTTTGCCTGGAAAATGTGGAATTAATTTAGTGTATTGGGAGAGAGTTGGGTTTGTCTAGAAATGGTTGCGAATTTTTGACAGTTTCCATTTTTGGTTTTGGAAGGGGAATGGATTTGGAAACACTATGGAGATGGCTTATTATGTAGTGATGTGGGGTTTATGGTTAGAATGTAATGCGCACTTTTTTTTGGGGAAGAAGCTGAATTCTTTGCTGGTTTGGAAGAAGATTCACTATCTGGCTTCAGTTTGGTGTGTTGGTTCAGGGTGCTTTAAAGGAGTGAGTTTCTCGGACTCTCAATGGGACCGGCTTTATCTCATGGCTTGATTTGTGCCTTTTGTTTTTGTCCTTTCTGTTTATACTTTCAATTCTTTATCATCCTTTTTTGTGCATTCCTAATCTTTTAATGAAATTTTTTGCTACACCAAAAAAAAAAAAATATGAACAGCCCCGAAGAATCACCCTCCCACACCTTTATCATCCTTCCTATCGAAAGGAACAAAGTGGTCAAATATAAAAAGTAAGGTGGTAAGCTCATTGACCTCTCTTTCATTAAGGGGGTATTTGGCAAAGTTAAGTGTTAAGTGCCGAATTCAAATTTGAACATTGATTTAACTTGAACTGGTCTGAATCTAAAATCTGAACTATTTTAACTATTTGGTATCTAATATTTAAATATGTATTGTTTTTTAATTTAAACCTTTTCAATGCTTAGGAGCATAAATATTTGGTAAAATTAATGAGCAACTACATAAGGTAAAGTTTTTAATTTAACATGAATAATATTTTCTTGTCATATATTTAGTTAATAATTATAAATAAAAATAATATAATTTTATTGTTGTATAAATGTAAAATTTATGATTTTAATTTTAATCACTTGGCTATTGATTTTTTTGTCATTTTTATTTTATATAAGGAGTAAAATTGGAAAAGTGACCTCTGAATTTGAATTAGATATGTTTCCATATCAGGTTCTCTTAGAGGAATTTCTATAAAATTCAGAGCTGTCACCAAATGTTTTGATGCCTAACCGATTCACTTTTTTAGTGAATCAATTCAGACATGGCTTTTATTTAGAGGCCATTTAGATCAAACAAGTGCCCTTGAGATTATTGAAAAATGGAAAGTGCTACCCTCGGAATGAATGAATTGGTAGGTGCATTGTGGAAAGATGAAAGCTTAAACAAACAATGTACCTTCAACTCCAAAGAAGAATCTCCCACCCAAGCATCCTCCCAAAAGCGAACCCTAGCCATTTACTACTTTGAAATGGATGTGAGGGAAGAATAGACTTGCCATTTGGGATATGAATTTCCAGCGGCATGCATGACAAAATAATACCACTTCTGCTCATCTCCCACTATTGGAGCCTGTATTTACTCCTCATCACCTTGTGCTAAAGGGAGCTTACTTCTAGATGAAACCTCCACAATTGTTTACAAATCAAGCAGATGTTTTTGGATATTACATTACCAAGTTCTAGGCCCCATTGGATTTGGGCCTACTTACAACCTCCCAACTGACTAAACGCTCTCTTATACCCTTCCCCAAGAGCCCGACCATAGGAAGTCGTGCATCAACCTCTCTAAAGTCCTGGCTACTTTCAAGAGAACTCTAAAGAGGGAGAGGAAATATATGGGTATGTGGAAGAAGAGGCACTAGCAAGTGGTACATGACCCCTGAGAGACTAGCATGCCTTATTGCTTTCTTCCAACCCTCCAGCCTCCTACCCACCTTCTCATAGGAACTCAAAAGGCTATGGAATTTGGGTTGCCCTTGAGTAGGAGACCAAGGTAAGATAGTGGTCACTTAAGGGAAACACAATTTGCCAATGCTGAACCTCTGTAAGTCCCTAATACCGAAATTGGTGCTAGTCAACCTATTCTTGGAAAAGTAGATCTTTAAACCTCATGTCTTCGCAAAGATATTAAATAAGATAAAATAACCGTATGGGATTTCACATCATTGTTTTGAAAAAAGCATGGTATCATTAACAAATTGAAGATAAGTTACCTTCACTTCTTCATTCCCCATGTGAAGGCCCTTGATCACCCCAAATCTTGTGTATGCAAAAAGCAACCTACTCAAGGTTTCCATCATTAGGATGAACAAGAAAGGAGACAATGACCCCCTTTGCTTGAGCCCTCGAGATGCCTTGAAATCTCTCAGGTTAACCATTAACAAAAAGTCAAGCTTAAGCAACCTCTAATGCAATGCCTCCATACTTCCCCAAAACCTTTCCTACTCATCACCTTACCTAAGAAGCCCTCCATCCTCCTTGTTGTTACGTAATCCCAACCTTATTAGTCAGAAGCAATGCATTCAGAATTTGTTTGTTTCAAATAAACCTAGACAGTGTGGTGATTTCCCTCCCCCCTCCCACCAAAAAAAACACCTCAAAGTATTTTCCCTAAGACTTTGGAGAGGATTTTGTAAAGACTAGTGACAAGACTAATAGGCTTGAAGTCCCTTACCCTTAAGGATCTCCCCTCTTGGGGGATAATTGTAATAAAGATTGAGCTCCTGCTAATATTTGCCACTCCATTGCGATGAAATTCTTCAAAAAACTTCAAGAAGTCAACTTTTAAGACCTCCTAGTTCTCCTGAGAGAAAGCCATCATAAAATCATTGGGGTCGAAAGCTTTATTGTTGCTTAACTTAAACACCATTTAAAAAAAAAACAAAAAAACAACAAATTTCTCAGCTTCAAAAGGTCTTTGGAGCCACCGAACAGAACTCACCTCGTTGGGCCTCCAATCAAGACCCTACATCATCAATCTATTCAAGGACTCCTTAGGAAACATTTGTTTATAAAAATTAGTAATCTCACCCCAATCCAAGATTCTCCCCCCCCTCCCCCCCCACCACATGCCACGAGTCTACTTCCAACTTGTTGATTTAGTCTTATGGAAATAACTATAGTTGCAATCCCTCTCCTTGACCCACTTCACCATTGCTTTTTGACACCAACTTAGGTCCTCACTAAAGAGCACCTCCAACTCATTACAAAGAGAAGACTTCCTAGGCTAATAGCCTATACTTATTGTTTTGCAGACCACACTCCTTTGGACTATCCAACCCAGCAATGTCATAAAAATATATTGATTTTTGCCTCTTTAGTGTTTCCAAAGATCTATCTCTTTATTCCAAATTTTCAACTTCAGCTTCATATACTTCAATCTTTTCATTATTTTAAAACCCTCCTACCCCTAGACTTGACACGCACCTCACCAATCTTCAACACTCTTGCAAAAGGAGGGATGCGTTAGCTTCATGTTCTCAAAGAGAAAAGGGCCCAACTGCGTTGGATTGGACTCAAGAAGGAGAAGGTTGTGGTCAAGGATAGGTCTAGGAAGTGTTTCCTGTACAAGATGCGGAAACATATCTTCTCACATGTTAGTAAATAGGAATCTTTCAATGCAAGAGGAAGCTCGTCTATCTTTAGATGCCACCCGCTTAAGGGGAGATTCCTAAGCCCATAGTCTTGGATGAGAAAATCATACCTCCTCATACTCGTAGAGGATTCTAGAGCACCTTAGATTTTCTTTAGAGCTACGAGTGACTTTGAAATCACCCACCACCCCAACTCAATGTGGGCTGCATTGACCAAAAACCCCTACCAACGCTTCAAAGAATGAGTTCCTCTAGTAGTACGAATTTGCGCTGCACACCAATGAGAAGCACCATTTCCCAAAGCCTCTAATATCTAGCAAGACCAACAAAGTGAAAGGGCTCGGACATCCTCCAAGGATGCCTCTTGTGTTCTAGATTACAATTTGGCCCCCGGACACCCTAGATGAGGGTAAGGGAACCCAACCTTTGTTCCTATTGTCCGTGAGACTTCTGAGGGGGAAGGAATCTACTTCCCTTAGCTTAGTCTCTTGGAGAAACAAAATGTTAGGGCTGGCCTTATTTATGAGATCTTTGACCACTCTCCTTTTACCCTCGATCCCCTATCCCTCTAATATTCTAGTATAGGAGCTTCATTTTACACCACAAAGATTTTTGAGGAATTTCCTCTTAACCAATGATCCGAATATATCCAGTTCATCCTTAATTTCTTTGCCTTTTGCCTATACTCAAACTCCTTTTAACTCAACCTAGACCTTTCTCCCTAGAATTTATTAAGATCCAGCTCATCCAAGAGGTCTTGGGCCTCCTGGTTATTCGTATCGTCATCTAATAAGTCCACAATTCAAGAAAACCTTAGCCTAAACATTTAAACTACCCATTTTGCATTACATTTGAATTCATACAATTTTCACATGCTGAATTCATTCCAAATCCCAACAAAAACAAAGCTAGGAAACCACCATCTAGAGGCCATGCTTTCTGATGGTAACCATCTAGAGGCCATGCCTTCTGATGGTAACCATCCTTTAGGCTAAGGTTTTCTTGAATTCGGACCTCATTTTTATTTGCATCTTTGAAAGGCAATTCTGCATTCCTTGCCAGGTTCAGAAGCCCCTGCAATAGATATCTCCTGGTTTGTACCATATCTTCCTTTGAGTTCACACTTTTCCTGCATAGATGCTTAAGTAGAAGCCTTTCATTTTCGGAAGGTGAGGAGTGGAAGTCTCTTCATCATCCTTGTCGAGACTTGTGTCAAGTTCTTCTCCCTTCAAAATGGCAATTTGCTTGCTCTTGTTTGGGTAGAAAACCCCTACTCTTAGATGCGACTTTATCTTCTTGTAAGCTCCCAATAATCTCTTGAAGATTGCTTCTTTTGATTCTGACAAGTCATTCAGTTGTTGGAGCATGCCCCAACTTCTTCTTGGGCTTTGCAGTTGTCCCCTAATGGATTAGGTTTGGGCCGTCCCTTCAAGAGTGCCTCTTTGTAACTCACTTGGGCTTTTGCCCACCACAGTTTCCTTCTTTCATGAAATCTTGAGTATTCCTAGTTGTGGGCCTTATGCTAGCAGGTAATGGGCTTGGAGCCCATCATAGAATTCACACTTGAATTTGAATTTTTACTAAAAACTTCAAACTATCTCCTATACTAGTTCCCCAACAAAGGTGTTTTCCTTGTTTCCCCTTTTTGGGGTTTCTCCATTCTTGGCGCCTTGTTGGAATTCCTCCATTGCCAGCTAGGCGGAGGTGTGATTCTTGAAAAAAACCGAGTGCTTCTTGGATTTGAATTCTTTGCTCACATTCAATAAGTCACAATTGAGGCATCGCAGTTCGTGATGGTTCTTAGCCACGTTACTTCCTCTAGCCTTTCCTTTCGAAGCTTCCCAAATCTTTTTCCAACCTGACCCTTCTTCACTGTTTGGTACACAAACTAATTGCAAGCCCCCCTTGTGTGGTATCGTCTCCAACAAGATGGAACTATCAAATGTATTCACCCTCAATTGAAGCATGGTAATGTGGTCAAGTGCCCTAAAAGTCCTCACCCAAGGGTTTGATGTTTTAGTGGAAGACAAATTATCACAGTTTTTTTTTCCCAACCAACACCGTTCCTCTTCTGAAAGGGAGATGAAGAAACAATGCCGTCTAGTTCTTTCTATGGTGCACCAGGCTCTACCTCTCTCTCTTCAAAAGTGAATTATTTTTTGTTAATCGAAATTTTTTTTCCCATTGTTTCGGCCATAGGTGCTTAATGGTTTTTCTAATGTTGGTTAGGCAATGTCAAAGAATGTCGAGGTTTTATTATCTTGACTTGGACAGGTGGCAAATGATAGCAAAGGTTGCAAGAGATTGATTTCAAAGAGGTTTTACATAATAAATGAGATTGAGGTTGTGAGAGGCGTGAAGATAATGGTGAAAGGTTCTAGGATTGGGTTCTCTAGTGTGGAATAGTGATTTAGGACTTGGTACTCTTGCGGACGAGATCACGGGGTGGATGGGGGTGAGATATGGGTTTCTAGTTTCAACTAAGTAGTTCATTGTGCGAGAGGGAGCATAATTTTTAATTTCGTTCATAATTTTTTAATTTTTTAATTTATTATGTATTTAGTTTTATATTATGTATTTAGTTTTTGTATATTATAAAATAGTTATAGTACTTCTACTATTTATTGGTTTATTGAATAATTTGATATTTTTAATGTAATTATAAAAAAAAATTTATTTATACTGAACTATTGATTGAAGATGGTTAATATGGTTATAGTTTAGTGCATCTTATATACCATAGACTTGTTATCGATGCATTTATTTGCTATAATTATAGTTCTAAATCATGCAGTATTATGTAATGTGTATTGAGGGAGTTTTGGTGTTTAAAAAAAATCCACGATTTATTGCTAATTTCCATCGTTTTTTTTTTTTAAATGAAATTGAAATCAAAATAAACATTGATATTTCCATCAAAATATCTATATTTTTGAGGGCTCTAAATTTGAGTTGAAACCAAAATTTAAAACCTTGCTTTGGCCTATTATTCATAAGGGGGAACAAAACAAAATCAAGGGGGAATAAAATAAATTCAAAAGATACAACAACAATACAAGAATAACAAGCCTTAAGTCCCACTATGTGGAATCAGCTATATGAATCCTTTTCTACCAATTTTCATGATTGAGGGCATTTTCTTCGCCTAAATTAAGTTCTTCTTCACTACCTCATTCCATGTTATTTTAGGTCTATTACTTCCTCCTCTAGTATGCCCCCCCCTTATCTTTGACAAGTGCTACAAATATGTTCATTCCTTAATTTATCCTTTAATGTTATGCCACTCATCCACCTTATCATGCGCACTTTGGCCACTTACATTTTTTGAATGTGTTGTTTCTTAATTGTCCGGTATTCTGATCCATAAAGCATGACTGGTCTTATAGTCGTCTTTTGGAAACTTTCCTTTTAATTTTAATAGTATTATATGATTGCACACCACACTCAACGCACTCGTCCATTTTATCCAACTTGCTTTGACTCCATGTACCAATCCTCATCAATTTCTCCTTCCACTTGCATAATAGATCCAAGATATCAAATTCTATTAGTGTGATTGATTTCTTGATTATCAAGTTTATTCTTGTCTTCACAAATTTTCCTTAGATGGCTGAAATTACATCTCATATGTTCTATCATATTTCTACTTGTACTATTTAGACTCTAAAGTTGTTCTCCATAGTTCCAAATTAGATTCTACCCCACTCTTACATCAATCAAAACAATATCATTTGCGAATAACATACACCATGGGATCTCATTTTGGATATTTTTAGTAAGTTCATCAATCAGTAAAGCAAATAGATTGGGGGTTAGAGTAGAACCTTGATGTATACCTAGAAATTCTCTAGACTCTCTTCCTATAGTGCTAATGCTAGCTGTTACTCTATCATACATATCCTTAATGACATCAGTAGACTTGCTATGTGCTCCCTTCTTTTATAACACCTACCATAGAATTTCCCTAGGTACTCTATCATATGATTTCTCTAAGTGAATGAAAATCATATGCAAGCCCCTTTTCTTTTCTCTGAACTTTTCCATTAATCTTCTTAGTAGGTAAATAACTTCTGTAGTCGATCTCACAGGCATAAAACCAAATTGATTCTCTAAAACCCTTGTATCAATTCTTATCCTTTATTCAATTACCCTTTCCCACATTTTCATCATATGACTCATAAGTTTAATTTTACAGTAGTTATTTAAATTTTGAATACCTTTGTTTTTGTAAATAGGTATTAACGTGTTTTTCCTCCATTCCTTAGGCATTTCTTGGTTTTTATAAATAGTGTTGAATAGATTAGTTAACCATATATTTCCTTTATCTCCTAGACATTTCCAAACTTCAATTTGGATGTTATTTGGTCCTATAGGTTTCTCACTTTTCATTTTTTTTAAAACCATCTTAATTTCAATGACTCTAATATTGCAAATAAACCTCAATTTTTTTGTCTTTTCCTCATTTGTCACTTTTGGGCTTAAGCTTTCAATTTGGTTTTCATTAAAAAACTTACTAATATATTTTTGCCACCTCTCTTTTATGTCTTCTTCTTCTAAGACAGTATTATTCTCATCCTTTATACATTTTACATTCCCTAAATCTTTGCACTTTATTTCTCTAGCTCTAGCTAGTTTTATTTATTTTATTTTTTTATAACAAAAGAAGATATCATTAATAGAAAAAGAATTTACAATAGGGAGAATGAGATATCTCCCGAGACAAACTGAGACACTCCAAGACTGAAAAAAAAAAAATACCTAAGAAAAAATAGAGATTATCAAGTCAATGTGTTCCTCCAATCTTTTTTGAACTCCTAAAAGCTTGCCTCTTTAAAAAACCCATAACTGACACACTATAGAGAGGCCAAGTACTTATTATTATTATTATTTTTTCCCAAAACCAACATCAGATTTAATTTTTTTTCTAGAAAATATTTGAGTATTACGTTCCGTCCATAAACTCCATAATACTAAGAAAAAACCACACTCCCATAAAGTTGCCCTATCCTTTCGTCTACCAAAGCTTACGAAGGATATTTCTAAGAATCTTCCATTGAGGGAGGACAAACCCAGCTTTCTCCCATAATGCCAAAATGCATTTTCCATATACTCCAAGCAAGTTTACATTGCAAAAGAAGGTGAGAAGCTGTCCCAGAGTTCTTGTAACAGAGCACACATATATCGGGACTCGGGAGAGTGAGTCTTCATAGGTCCCCTAATTTTCAACAAGTTATTAGTATTTATCTCATTAAGCACAACCAACCAAGCAAAAGCCTTTATTTTAGGGGGAACCTTAGCCTTCCAAATAGAAGAGTATAGTAGGAAAGAAGAGTTGGAACAAATCAAAAATTCAAAAAAAGAATTGCGAGAAAACACTCCTGACTGGCCCAAAGATCAAGAATGAACATCCCTCCTCAAAGAAAGGTTACTCCCACTCAATAAAGATAACAAAGTTGACAAGTCCACCATCTTGCTATCGTTGAGAGGTCTTCTAAAATGAAGATTCCAGGAAACCAAAAGATTGCTCAATTAACCAACAAAAAAAAAAGGCTTCATTTAACTCAAAACTTAGATGAAAGAGACGAGGGAAAGAAGTAGAAAATGGTGCATTTCCAAGCCAAGAGTCTTTCCAAAAATGAATTTGAGAACCCTCCCAACCTCAACTATAGTGTGAGGGCTGAAAGAGGGATAGATTTGAGGAATGGACCTCCATGGACTCCCCAAAGAGCATCGTAAATTAGCATTGGAGCTCTAGCTAGTTTGTCTCTTTCCCCTTGTGTATCTAGTTTAGCATATAGCTGATCATTAGATTTAGTTTTAGCTTCACTAATGACCTCCTTTTTGCCTATTTTCTTGCCTCTTTATACTTTTCAAAGTTTTCTATACTTCTACACTTTTGCCATGTTTTATACCAAATTCTTTTTTGACTTCACTATCTTTTGAACATCTTGATTCCACCACCTGTCTTCTTGGCTGTCGGAGACTCTTGCATTGATTTATGTTGCTCTTTTTCTTCCATTTCTTTGAACAAATATCCAATAATAAAACTCTATGTTGTGAAGTCAAACTTTCCCTTGGGATAACTTTACTATCCTTACCAGATAAACAATCCCCCTACGCATTCTTTATTTTTCTTAAAGCAGGTATTCATTATAACAAGATTGCATGACATCGAAATTTAAGATCATTATCTTCGAGCTCATTTTCATTTCCATATCCATGGCCTCCATGTACCCTCTTATAACCTCTATCATCCTTTCCAATGTGTCCATTCAAATTAGCTCCTATGAATGTTTATTTAGACCCTAGTATCCCTTCTATCAAACTATCCATATCTTCCCAAAATTGTCTGTTAAGGTTTCTGTTAATCCTAGTAGGGGAGCATACAAACTAATGCCATTTATTATTTCTTGGCCTATAACTATCTTGATTTTTATGATCATATCCGCTATTATTTTAACATCTACCTCATTATCTTTTTGGTCTTTGTCTATAATAATTCCCGCTCCATTTCTATGTTTTTCTTTTCCAGTGTGCCAAAGTTTGAATCTTGATTTTCCTATTTCTCTAGCTTTCTCCCCTACCCACTTAGTCTTTTTAGAGGCATATTATGTTAATTTTTCTCCTAATCATTGTATCAACTAGCTCCAAGCTTTTTCCCATAAGAGAGTCCCTTTGTTCCAAGTTTCTAATCTAATCCGAGTTTCCTCAGCTACCATATTTACCCTCTCTTGTCTAAAATGGCTTGGCCTAGCCCACCTTGTCCATTTTTCACTTATAGGGGCCCTAGTGAACTTTTGGTGAGGATTCATATTGTAAAGAACTGACAAATTTTACGCTGACTGCTAACTATCTAACACAACCCTCTTCTCTTATCCAAGCTTGGGACCGGCTATGTGTAAAGGTATTTAGGGCATTTTCTACACAGCCGAGTATTAAGTATCTATGAATGAAGAGAGATACAATTTAGTAAATAAATGTTGTAGCCTTGTACTGAAATTTGGACGCAAAGCTTATGCATATACTTCTATTTTTTGAAAAATCTTAGGTAAAAAGACTAGTGCTTAAACTGAAAAACAAAAACTGCATGATCTAAATTAAAAATGCCTAATTTTGAGATTCAAGTGCATCTCAAAATATATGGAATTTGTTATTAAGTGAAGGCAAAATGGAATTGCAGATGAACTACCTGAAGTGCAAATGGGCCGTTGCTTTATTCACCCTTATAGTGAGAGTAATGATTATATTATAGGGGAAGGCCAAAAGGCTGTCAAGAGATTCCAATTCAAAACTGAAGGAAAATTTTTCATGCAAACTGTTTTATTGTATTGCATATTGAAGGCTAGGATTTTATTTTTATTTTTATTTTTATTTTCACATTAGAGCTTTTTAGCAAGAAAGCTTTTTTGGCCTTCTCTGATGATCTACATTATTCTACAATATTCTGGGTCCTTGAATTCTTGATGTAGCATTACATTTATCCCTCCTTAAATCTGGTTGCTTTATGCAGCTGAAAGAGTTTGCTTCTGATTTGGTTGTTGGTTTATATTCATTGTGGGTTAATTGTTTTTTTGAGTGATAAGGAAGGTAAAATGCTACAATCAAATACTTCAGGGAGATGAACCTTGTGTTTGGGTATTTATACCCGTGAAATTGTTTTAACATCAAGTTTGTTCTGGGAACTCTTCAATAGGCGCTTCTTGTTGTTAAGTGTTGGTGGAGTAATGAAGTGAACTGATGCTCACTATATGTGCCTAAACATTGATCTGTTGAAGAAATGCCATTGTCACCAGCATTTTTGTGAGCCACTCGTTGAGCTAAGTTAACTTCAGTTAGGGCAGGAAATGTTTTGGTGGCATTGATATTTTATTTCTTTGGTTATGGCTGCACATATGTATTTGGCATCGTTGTGCTAGTGAACATTCATACTCAAGTAGCTTTGACAATAATGTGGTTTCTCAGGTTGGAGACAGGTGTTCCTGGAAGGGTAAAACCATTTGGAGTGGAGATACGCAATGTAAAATGTGTTAGATGTGGAAATTTTGGTCATCAAAGTGGTGATCGTGAGTGTCCATTGAAGGATGCCATAATGCCTAATGAAGAGAGCCGTTTGAAAAGAGACGACCCTTTGACTGCTATTCTAGCTCACACAGATTCCAGTGAGGTTAGTGTTACTTTATTCTGGTAATGTACAAATTGAGTAATGTGAATCTTAGCACACTGACTTTGTCACCGTTTTATTGAATTAATAGTGAATTTTGTATAAATAGAGGTGTAACTCCCTTCCAAGCTAAGATGTAGGATTTAAGGCATGGGATTGATGCACACACACACAAAGAATGCTAGCTATTGTAGATGCAAGAATGAGATAAAACATGTAAGAGTAGTCTGGGAGTATGTGTGACAAATTAGTTCAAATGTTGATCTGTTGGTGAGTAAAATTGTATAACAACAGAGACGGCAAACATGGGTTAGATAACCCAGCTTTTCACCAACTGGTAGATGCAATTGATTTGGGAGTTGAACCTACAACCTGTCCATTTGATTTTGGCCCACTAAACTGGTTTAAGGGTTGTCTCACTGCTTTAGTCATTTATCCTGAAATCCTTTAGGCCTGTTTTCAGTTGTCGAAAACATTCTTATTTTCCATTTCCAATTTTTTTTAAAAAAGTACAAAAAAATGACTTTGTATTCTAGTTGTCCAACATTTGTATTGAAAAGCTGAAAAACAACAACATTTATCCTAGAGTCCTTTAGGGTCTGTTTAGTGGATGTTAGATTACCACTTTACTTAAAAGCTTATGTTATTAGGTTGTAGGCCAATAATGTATATCAAACTTTAACACTCCCCTGCACATGCAATCCGACAGCATGTGGAGAGATAAACCACGATAGGGAACACAGTAATTTTTTAAACACCAACCACACAATAAACGGGGGCATTAAGACTAAAACCTATGACCTCCTGGTAGCTAGCTCTGATATCATGCTAGATTACCACTTTACATAGAAGTTTAAGCTATTAGGTTGTGGGCCAACAATGTCTATCAAGTTTTAATAGTGGATAACAATTTTTATTTTCAATTTCCAAGTTTTCAAAGAATAACAAGAATGCCACCTTGTTTTCCAATTCTCCAACATTTGTATAGAAAAGATGAAAAAGAACTTCTACTAGAAAACAACTTTTAGGCCCTGTTTACCTGTGGAGAATAGTTTTATTTTCCATTTTTACAAAAGTGCTACCTTATTTTCTAGTTTCCCTAATTTGCATGAGAAAGTTAGAGAACATATTTTTATTGTTTTCTAGATTTTCTATGCAAATCTTGGAAAGCTAGAAAATAAGGTGGCTTTTTTGCAATTATTTAGAAAACAGAAAATGAAAATGAAAACTATTTTCTGCAACTAAACTGACCCTAATGCTCCCTTTGGAATTCGGAGAAAAATTTAAGGAAAAGAATATACCAAGGAATCCACATTTTCATGTTTGGTTATCAAGAAAAGTGAGAAAGAAAAAATATATATATTAAATCTATGAACAAAATTTTGATTTGACACATCATTAATATATAATTTTTTATAATTTTCAGTTATAATAAAATAAAATTTTATTTTTGATAGTATTTAATAAAGAAAGAAACTACAAGGGAAAATGATTTTTTTCTTTATTTTCCTTTCCTTTCCTTTCCCCAAGCAAAGTCCTTAATCCAAACAAACACTTACTGTTTTCAGCTTTTCTATAAAAATGCTGGAAAACTGAGAAACAAGGTGGCATTTTTTGAACTGGGAATGGAAAAATAAAACTGTTTTCAACAAGTGAACTGGTCCTTAGATTCTAGAGTTTCTTTTCATAATTTGTTGTCAGCAAATAATATGCAACTTGGGATTTTATCATGGTTATATCGAGCATGTTCATTCATGACTACTCTGGATATCTGATGTAAATCTGATGACTCTTTTACCTTTTAAGTTTCTGTCTAATTCTTGGTATCTCTTTCTTACATTCTCTCTTCTGCCTTTGTAATAGATATTATCTAATACCAACAGACCTATGTTGTCCTAGGAAGCACTGATACTGACACGAGACACAGATACAACACGATACTGACGATGCGATGCAACAATTTCAAAAAAAAAAAGAGGATGCAACACAGCAGGGATATGTTAATTAATTGATACAAAAATATATATATTTGGGCATGTTTTTCCTTTTGGATGAAAAATATTGTGGTGATCTTGATTTAAAATGAAATATAAGCACCATTCATGCAAAAGATCAATTACACATTTTATGAATTTCACTAATACAATCATCAACAACATTCATATTATAAAATATTGGTTCAAAAACCAAAAAAAAAAAAAAAACAACTCAAGGACATGGCTGATGGTGGGCTATGGGCACGGCTCATCAATAAATAAAAAAAGAAAAAAAATATATAATCATAAAGAGTGGCAAACAGGCGATGGCTTTAGAGAGGGGAGAATTTTGGGAGCTGAGAGGTCCAAGTGCTCTACAAGACTGGGCACGCTGGTGCTAGGGCTCCAAAGTCTTATCACACTTATGCCTAAGAATCTCTTGGTTCTCAGTCTCTCGACTTCTCGATTTATTTTTTATTTTTTATTTTTTACTTTGTCAACAGAATTAAAGGGGGCAATAAAATGTAGCATTTTAGTGCAACAAGTGTCTTGGAGGTGTCCTTGTCATGTCTGAAAGTGTCTCAGCCATGTCCTAAAACAAAAATAAATTAATTAATTTCCAGCATGTGTTGGGTACATGTTGGGGAATGTCAGGCAGGTGTCAATATTCGACACATGCCGGCCACCGACACTTTAAGCTTCCAGAAGCATCGGTGTTTACCAGATGTTGTCTAGTCAAGAGCTTTCTCTTGGTGTGATATTAGCTCATAATTGATCTATTTTCTTGTTTTTTAACTAAGACATTCTTTTCTACTTTTCTATGATTGCTTAACTTGAGATAATTTCTTTTGTAGTTGCTGAATATTTGATTTTCCTTCAACAAAAATCTGGTAATTGGTTACTTTGAACTGCATATCCCAGTGCAGTTTTTTTAGAAGAAAGAAATGTCTTACTTTGTTGAACCTTTTACTGGTGATTTTATCAACTTCAGTAAACTTTCAATCAAAATTTCCATTTTCAGGTCAAATTTCATCGATTACAACTCTGGCAATTGGTTACTTTGAACTGCATATCCCAGTGCAGTATTTTTAGAAGAAATAAATTGTCTACTTTGTTGAACCTTTTACTGGTGATTATATCAACTTCAGTAAATTTTCAATCAAAATTTCCATTTTCAGGTCAAATTTCATTGACTACAAAAAGTAATTTTCAGTATTCTTATATGGGCATCTGTTGCAATTATGCTATTCTCTTTTTACTCCATGGAGGCTTCTCTTTCCACCCTTTGAGTTGCATCCTGTGTATATACTCTTCCTTCATCTTTATTTGTGTGTTGATTTGTGCATGCGCTATATTTACATAAATACCCATATCTGCATTATCGAAATTGCTTTCAGCCTCTGAGTTTCATTTTGGATTGTGACTCATTGAAAGTTGTGAGCTGTTTTTGCCATGGCATTTGTAGCTCCCTTGATGCAAAAACCAGGTCCTGCAGGATGCTTCAGAAAATTTTTCCTGCTGTTGCATTCAATGTTTTTTGGCTTGTTTTGCAGCCTCTCAAGTGGGAGCTGAAGCAAAAACCAGGAATGAGTCCTCCTCGTGGAGGGTTTAGACCTGATGATCCCAACCAACAAATAGTTGCTGAAGACATATTTGATGAGTATGGAGGTAAAAATCTCCTGTCTTATAACATAGAAATTTCATTTTTAGAAGTTAAAAAAAAAAAAAAGTCCTCTCTTGGGATGCTAAAACGCTAATTGATTTCCTCAATCAACTCTTAGGGTTCCTTTGTGGGGGGAATGTTCCAGAGTTGCTGACCAACTTCTCGTCTGGCAAACCTAGGAAGAGGGATTCCAGAGGGAAGAGTAAGAGGCATTCCTCGCCATCTGCTAGTAAGTCTCGGGCTCCTTACGAGTCTGGGTCATCATCTTCTTTTGATGATAGAAAAAGGATGTCGAAGAAGGACAAGAAACTTAAGAAAAAGAAGAGCAAGAGAAATTACTCCGAATCAAGTTCAGCAGATGAATCACAGTTTGAGAAGCGTCACAAAAGGAGTCAACGAAAACATTCATATTCATCTTCTGAAAAATCCAGCTCTGATGGTCATCATAGAGGTAACCATCATCGTCACCGTCACCATCACCATCACCATCATCGTTATCATCATCGGCATCGGGATCACTCTGATTTATCAGCATAGGATTGTAATGGCTCTTAAATTCTATATGCTAGAACCTAGTAGAAAGAGAAGCTTCCTGGTGAATGTCAAGGAGAAGAAAATATTCCCCTTTTATGAATTTATTTTTTTGTTCCTCAACTTTCATGGGGTGGTGCTCCTGTATATAAAATGCCTTGCATCAGCTGTACTTGCTGAGAGTTCCCATTTTCCCCTTTCTGTAACATGAAGAATTTGCATTTGTCAACATAAAAGTAGTATGAAATTTCTCGCCCCAAATAGCAGTTATCAAAAAAGGAAAACATTGATTTCAGATCCTTGTGGGTGTTAATGTTTTTGCGGATCATTGTTTGGGTTGTAGTAGGTAGGAGAGAAATCCAACTGTTGGATCTAAACAAATTTTCCAAGAAAAAACAACAAAAAGCCAAATTGCCAATTTGGTTGGCCAAAAGAAAAAGGAAATGAAAAAAAATTGCCAAATAGGTGTGAGAGAGAGAGAGAGAGAGAGAGAGAGAGAGAGAGATTGAGGGGAATTGGCAAGAAAGCGTGGAGAAGTGGGGAAATTAGAATTCTTGGGGAGTAAAGAGAAGGAAAAAGAAGCCAATAAATTGAGAATGCAAGAGACCTATTTGGTGCGACAGGTGACGATGTCTTGTCTGCAGTGTCTAAAATGCTTCTTAAATATATCTGTGCCAAATAAATAAATAAGTAAAAAGGTGTTGCTTATTAAAAATTTTTTAATTTAGAAAAATGTTCCTAAAGTTACTATTAATTTAACATGCTATGGGAGTCATTAGATTTGATATTTCAAATTTGAAAGAAATGACAATCTTCGCCAAATTAAATTAACAATAATTTTAAATTTTTGAATGTAATTTCAATTTTCACAGTTTTGTGAAATTAAAATATAACATATAATGATAGCTTAAATACAGTAAACTACCATATAATTAATTACCATATATAATTATAATTGCGAATGAGTCAATGTATTCATGAATTGCTCCATGCTCAAAAATTTAATAACGACTTGGTTGAGTTCATTTGTTAAAATGAGTGAAGCAAGCTCAAATTTACGTTTTAAGTTTGAAAATTAAGCAATTCAATTCTAAGGTAAATGATTCTCGACTGGTCCAGTTTACAAGTTAACTCATTTTATTGGCTCACAAGTTGACATGTTTAAAAATTTGAATAATAAACTTACTTAATAAACTTAACTAATGAAATAAGTTCATTTAACTTCTTTTGTTTATACGACTAAAAATTGACATGTGTTTGTGCATTAAGAAGCTCATTAATTTATATACATGGTTAAGAGTTCATTTAATTTTAAAATGATATTCCTATATATATATATATATATATATATATATATATAATATTTTTTCTTTAGGCATTAATAATAATAATATATTTTTATTTATCTTTTAGAATTTTTCCATAACATAATATAGTAGAACACAAGTCAAAGCATTATACTTATATTT
Organism: Malania oleifera; assembly: GCF_029873635.1. Classification (NCBI taxonomy): domain Eukaryota; kingdom Viridiplantae; phylum Streptophyta; class Magnoliopsida; order Santalales; family Ximeniaceae; genus Malania; species Malania oleifera. The sequence continues at coordinate 31,771,941 of NC_080421.1, forward strand.
TTAATGAATTAAATCATTTGTTTATTTACATTGGCCAACTTTATGACCAATTGTAAAGTTCACTAGTATATAATGAAATATTTAATAGGGTTTAGCTGGATTTACATGGGCAATAAGGGTGAAAATGAGCCTTGGAGATCCTAAGATTGCAAATTCAATTCCTCATTTGTGGTTCGTTAAATGAATTGCTTTGCTAGGGGTACGCTAATGGAAGGATGACAATGATTTCATCCTCCCGCTGTCTAAGTAAGTTCAAAGGAGAAGTCTAGGTAGGAATTTTGGGTCATAAAAAAATAAAAATTTTAAGAGTAGACCAGTCTCCTTTATACTCATTTCAAACTCAATTATTAAATTAACGAATCTAATAAGGACTCAATTTTTAAAATTTATTTATGAAATGAGTCCAGTTTGAGCATGCAGTGGACTTTACTCAATTGTAGCTTGGATATAGCAAGCACTTTACAAACTACTCTATCTAATAAAACAAAGGAAAGGAAATAGCCCAAGATCAAAGCTCTGGACTTGAGGGACAACATGCTAATCTATCTAGAACAGAGTACCAAAAAACTCTGGCCAAGACACAAAATGCAGGTGGTTCAGGTATTGTAAGGGGAGTAAAAAAAAGATCTATGAGTGTAGGGGCCACCATAAGACAAAGAGGAGAACAAGTTTGGAAGCCTAAAAGGGACGGGGACCTTCTTCCCCAATGTGGAAAATGAAGATGGCATTTTGGAATATCAGAGGCTTTAATAAGCCTCTAAAGCAGAATGGAGTACTGGACTTCATTCGGAAGAATAAAGTAGATGTTTTGGGTCTCTTAGAAACCAAACTGAGTTTGAATACTCTTGATAATCTGATGAAGAGGAAGTTTCAGCATTGGCATCAAATAAATAATTTCAGTCTTCATAGAGCAGGGAGAATTTTGGTGCTATGGAACCCTCAAAAGATTCAACTTCAAGCTATTGAGTACAGTGCTCAGGTAATTCATTGCAATGTTAAATGTCTAACTACTTTAAATGATTTTCGAGTTTGTTTTGTGTATGGCTTTCACACTATAGTCAACAGAAGAGAGTTGTGGAGGAACCTTGTTCAAACTGGTATGGATTGCTGTCATCCTTGGATTGTCATGGGTGATTTTAATAATGTGCTAAACCCAGATGAGAAATTGAATGGTGTTCCTGTTACAGCATATGAAACTAGGGATATCAGAGAGTGCTTTATGGAAACTGGATTAATGGATATTAATTCTTCTGGCTGCTTTCTAACTTGGTCAAATGGGAAGACTTGGTGCAAGCTCGATAGAGTGTTGGTTAATAATGAATGGAACCAGACTAATTTGGGTGTTCATGTTAACTTTCAGCTTCCAGGTATATTGTCAGATCACTCTAATTGTCTGGTTTCTTTGGTTGATAGTAATGGCATGGGGAGAAGGCCATTTAAATTCTTCAACATGTGGATAGATCACTATGACTTTATGGAGACTGTTAAAAAAGGGTGGGGAATTAAATTCAGAGGATGTAAAATGTTTCGGCTGGTGAAGAAATTGCAAGCCATAAAGTCCCCTCTAAAGAATTTGAATGCACTACACTTTTCTCATATTTCTATAAGAGCAGAAAAAGCTAATGAAGAGCTGTTGGAACTTCAAGAAAAATTACACAACTCTCCTGAGGGCTTGGGGTTCCAGATGCAAGCTGCGATAAAGAGGGACAGGGCCATGAAGCTAGCTGAAGCAAACAGGAGTTTCTTAAATCAGCAGGCTAAAATTAAGTATCAAATGAACAGTGACAAAAATACCTCCTTTTTTCATTCTTTGATGAGGAGGCATGTAAAAAGGAATCATATTGTTTCACTTATCAAAGATAATGGGGATCCTACTACTTCCCAGGATCAAGTGGCATAGGAATTCATTAATTATTATAAGAATCTCCTTGGGACTGAGGTCGAATGCACTCCTGTGGATCCCCAAATTATTGGCCAAGGTCAATCCCTAAGTAATGAACAAGCTCAGCAGATGATTCTTCCTATTACAGAAGAGGAGATTAAAAATGCCATCTTTGGTATTGGAAATGAAAAATCTCCAGGTCCAGATGGATTTACTTCGTGTTTCTTAAAGAAATCTTGAGGTATTGTTGGTAAGGAGGTCACACGAGCAGTGCAAGAATTTTTCAGGAATGGTAACTTGCTTAAACAATTAAACCATACAGCTATTGCCCTTATTCCAAAATCTTCTCATGCCTCCTCAGTCCAAGATTTCAGACCTATATAATGTTGCAATGTAATTTTCAAAGCTATATCTAAAATCATTGCCAATAGAATTTCTCCTTGCCTTGGCCAAATTGTGAACCCTACGCAGTCTGCATTTGTGGGACAAAGGAGCATGATTGAGAATATATACCTTGTGCAGGAATTGGTTAGAAAATATGCTCGGAAGAGAATATCTCCTAGATGCATGCTGAAGATAGATTTAAAGAAAGCTTATGATTCTATTTCTTGGAAATTTCTCAAGGAGATGCTTGAACAACTAAATTTTCATGAAAGAATGATTAATTGGGTTATGCAGTGCGTTACTTCAACATCCTTCTCTATAGCTCTAAATGGGAGTTACTATGGATTTTTTGAAGGCAAAAAGGGACTCAGACAAGGGGATCCTCTTTCCCCTATTTTATTTGTAATTTGCATGGAATACCTTTCTAAATTGTTAAAATCTCTTGAAGCTTACCCTGAATTTCACTTCCACCCAAAATGTCGGGAATTGAAGATTTCTCACCTAGCATTCGCAGATGATTTGGTTTTGTTTTCGAGGGGGGATATTTCCTCAGTTCGGTTGATCATGGACTGCTTGAGGAAATTCTCAGAGTGTTCTGGTCTTGAAGCTAATAAACTGAAATCCAATATTTTTACTGCAGGTATTAGAGATAATGATCTTGATGAAATTATGGAGCTAACTGGTTTTTCTCGTGGTGAATTCCCTTTTCGTTATTTGGGCATCCCTCTAGCATCGACTAGGTTGAATGCAATGCATTATTCTCCACTAATTAGTAAGATATCCAATAATATTGGTGCTTGACCGAAGAATTCTATCTCCTACGCTAGGAAATTAGAGTTAATCAATTCAGTTATTCAAGGTTCAGAGTGCTTTTGGCTTTTAATTTTTCCCATTCCCAGATCTGTCAGAGAGTACATTATTAAGCTGTGTAGGGTGTTTTTATAAGGTGATAGAAAGAGACCCTTAGTGGCCTGGAAGGATGTGTGTTTACCAAAAGAGGAAGGGGGATTGGGAGTTTTTTATCTCAAAACATGGAATAAAGCTATCCTTATAAAAGTGTTGTGGAATATTCATGATAAAAAAGATTCTCTATGGGTGAAATGGATAAATTAGAATTATTTGAGAGGCTGTAACATTTGGGAGGCTTCTTCTAAACATGAGGACTCTCCTTTGTTTAAGATGATCATTGAACTTAAAAATAATGTACTGCTACATTGCAGAGACCAACAAGAAGCCGACTTTCAGTTAAGGAAATGGGTGATTGGTGATAAAATCTCATGTTCAGAAGTCTATCATTTCTAGAGAAGGAAAGGAAGTAAGGTTCCGTGGTTTAATGTTGTATGGATGAATGGTTGCACTCCGAAACACTCCTTTATTCTCTGGCTTGGTGCAAAAGGTAGACTAGCAACTACTAACAATATTCATGTGGAAGGGATTAACCATTCTTGTTGCTTTTGTAATAGGGAGGAGGAAACAATAGACCATCTCTTTTTTAAATGCACTTTTTTAGCGGCAGTTTGGGGTCACCTGAGGAGTTGGTTGGGCATCACAAGAGCTTTAACCACACTTAAGGCTTCTCTAAAATGGATGTATAAAGAAGCTAGAGGTACGGGGGTTCAATCAATGGCTAAAAAGTTTTGTTTTGCTGCCACAGTGTATTATTTATGGCACTTCAGAAATAAGAAGATATTTGAAGGTAAGGTTACCCCTCTAGAAGTCATTGTTCGAGTCATTCAAATGCATACATACAGAACTGTATTCGACAGATTTCCCAGGTTTGTAAAAACCTGGGAACCAGCAGAATGTGAGTGATCTTTTCTGATTTTAGGAATGGTTTTGAGTTGTAATGGTAGAAATATTCAGGAGTTGGCCTACTATAGGGGCTAAAGTAATAGTTTCTGTTTTAGGTGTCTCTAGTGGTTGATGCTTACTGCTTGCTTTACATTGGCTTAGCCTGCTTGCCTAATCTGCTGATTTTTTGATGTTTTATTTTGGTTGAGTTATGCTGTGCTCTGTTGATCTGTAATGACTCTCCAGGCTACTATGTCTCTGGGGTTGTGAAGAAGGATTCTTAAGTTCCTAGTCTCAGGTTTAATACAAGGCTGAATGTATTATCCTCTGTTGATGTTGCTGTGTTGGGCTACAGTTTCAATCTGGTTGTGCTAGAAGTTGGTGTCTCATTTCTGGTGGATCATGTTTAATATGGAAGATCTGCTTTGAGCTGCTGGACTCTAGTGTGAACAGTGAAGGTCAGTTTGTTAGATGAAGTGTTGGGGTCTTATTCAGTATGAGGTGCTGCTATTGGATTCTTGGTTGAAGGGACTTGTTCTCTTTTGGATTGGTGTTTGATTAACAATTGGTAGTAAAAAAAAAAAAAAAAACCAAGAAGAAGAGAGTTGTTTCCTGATTTCCATTTTCTTTCTTCCCATTTTCATTCCTTTTATTTTCTTTTTCTTTCTTATCTCATTGGGTTTTCGGAATACTCTGAGGAGGTTGGAGTTTCTTGATGTCTTGAAGGTAGTCTTCATCTTGGGCCTGATCTTCTTTCTCATTATGGATGGTGTACTGACCAAGTTGATAGTCCACTTCAAGCTGGAGGGCTACTTAAAGATTTCATGCTTCTCTTCAACATTTGGCTTTCCTTGTTGGAGGGTGTTGTGCCTTGATTCCTCCTGGTTTGGATATCCATCATTTTTATGGCTTTTTGTCTAGTGATGATTTGAGTTCTAAGATATTTTTTATTGCATTTTAATTTTGGTTTTGGTTATTTTTAGTTAGTTGATGGCTTTTTGCCTTGGGAATTCCCAGATTTTGATGTAATAGTGTTCATTTTGTCAATGGAAGTTTTGCTTCCTTCCTCTCGGGTATGCCAGAGTTTCTGTACATATCCATTTGATCAATATAATTTATCATTTACTGATCAAAAAAAAAAAAACAAATATATAAATATAAAAAATTATTCCTAAATCTTATAACAGAGTATTCATTTTAAATGCTTTTTTTTTTTTTTTTTTTGTTCACATAGTTATACAAACTTAATATCATCAATCATTAATTTTGAAAAGCCACATTTTCCATCTAAACTATTTTTTTTTTTTTTAATTTATATAAGAACTCCAGACAGCAACGAATCCTTTGGATCCCCTAGTACGGCACCAAACCTACATATCAACGTCTTCTGCCCTCAAATCTTTCTGATTAAGGTAAAATTTGAATGCGAACACGACTTTTGTGCATTAATTGGATATTCATTCAACCTAATTTTTGGGAAACATTTTCATTACGTCCTCACTAACTAATAAATAACTCTTATAAAAACTATTTTATTTATAAAGAATACTTCGATTGACATTCCACTATTCCATTTTCCATTCGCCTGCCCCCGCTTATAATTCATGAGCCCTTTCCGTCTTCATTTGGCGATTTAACACTCGTCGGGAATTCGTCTATTCGATAGAAGCAGGAAAGCAAGTAGAAAATGGCGCAGTGGGCTCTGGGGCGTGGTTGCAGAGCTCTGATGGCGTCCAGACCCTCGTCTTCCCCTTTCGGTTCTTCTTCTGTTTCTGCTTCCACCAAGAAGAAGACACGCAATGCCAAGGTTTCCCCTAATCTCGCAAACTTTCTCGGTGCTCCTTTACCCTCCCGCTCCCGTGCCGCCAGTAAACTCATGAGGCACGTCAGGCTTAACAATCTTCAGGTCCGTTCTCTCTCTCTCTCTCGTACACGGCATGAATGCTTGTTTGATGGTTTTGATCCTGTTATATGTCCTTGGAATTAATTCACCGAACTTTTTGCATTTCATTCTTAGGGGTTTTGCTTGATTCTTCTCTTATTTTTACCATGTATTAACTGATGTTTAACTAAAGAGAGAGGATCAGGTCGTCTGTCATTGCCGATTGGTGTCGCTTGTTCTCCTTTTTCATCTACTAAATTCTAAGCTTCCACTTGGCATCTACGCACTTAAAAAATTCCTCAAGATCGAGAACCAAACCAAGCCTCTGCTTCTGCAGCCAAAACTGAGCCAAAAGAACAGCATAATGGGTAACTCTATGGGTGCGGGTTTCTCTCCTCTTGTCCTTAATACTAATAAAATATAGCTTTAAAATCTTAATTCCTTTATCTTTCCTGTCCCTTCTCAGCGAGCACGCAGACTTCTAAGTTAGGATAAGAACACGAATTGCAAACTTTGTCAATTCTAGGGTTTTGGCCCCAAAACGCTTCCACCAATAAGCTACAAAAGAAGAAACACCCACTTCTAAGTTATAAGAAGAAACAATGATAGAGTTTTATTACTAATTAACTAATTGTTATTGAAGTATTATTTTTTACCTGGGCTTCTCAGCATTCTAGAGTCAATAGCTACTCAAGTCCCACTTTCCCCTCATACGTTATCAAACAAATTCAATTTGATGTCTGCAGCTAGCCTCTCTTCATATCCCAACATTCTATCCATGTATTCAAATAATCCTTTTTTCACTTCTTCACAATCAGAGAAGTTCTCCTTATAACGCAATTGGGGATGTAGATAATATCTCGCAGCATGTAAAGGGTGTTGAAGTTGTGGAGTCAATCTACCACATATTTTCCTCCAAACAAATCCATACTTCTTCGAATTTCTAGAAAAATTCACAGCAATTTTTTCCTTCACCAAATCCATCAGCTCAGAGATAAACCCCATGGCTGGTCTTTCCTTAGAATCAACTTCCCTTAGGACACATAAGAGGGACAACACTCTTGATAACATAAGCCACGTGAGGCAAAAAATGTTGTTCAAATAAAACAATCGAGCAAGTCTTCATACCTTCACGCATTTTTGCATATGTTGAAGTGCACCACATCTCCGAAGTGAACATAGATTGAAGGCCTCACTTTTGTTTGTAAAGGTTTTGAACTGTTAAAAATGCTAAGCGTGTCACTGTGGGGCGGTTGAGTTCTTTGTTGGTGGTGAAATACATCCTCATCATTGCAAGTACATAGGAATTTTTATAAATAAATTTCAAAACTTGCTTAACCTTTAGGATTGTGGTTTCATTGATCTTCAATTTTGCAATATTCTCCAACATGAGATCTAAACAATGTGCAGCACATGGAGTTCAATACAGCTTCTCTCTATTTTCCATAAGCTCCTTTCCACCACCTATCATGTTCCTCGCATTATTAGTTATGATGTGCACAACATTATCCTCACCAAATTCCTCATCCATCTCATCCATATACTTAAACATCAAATCACCATTTTTTATAGAATCAAAAGCATCAATAGATTTTAAAAACCATGTACTAGCAATACTACTTGCAAGGAAATTAATTAGGACCCTTGAACACCCATCAGTCCGTCCTTCAACCATGATAGAACATCCATATTCCTTCCAAGTTTTTTTGTGCTCTTTCAACATGCCATCTATGTCTTTCACTTCATTTTAAGGATCCATGTCCTCATCTCTTGCATAGAATGGAGACTTGAAACCTGACTCGTAATTAGCAATACCATCCACCATAACACACCAATATATGCCATCCATCAAATTAAATGGAAGAGCTTTGATAAACACACAACATCCAACTTTCCTACACATTTTATTTCTCTCTTCTTTCTTCCATTTTGAGTTTATAGCAGCTTGTTTGGTCAATGAAGATGCGAACTTATCTATTGGACCTCTAGCCCTAGGATTAAGGCCACCCCCACTCTTTTGTTGCTCAAGATCGCCAACTAGTGGAGAAGAAGCACTCTCAATCCTTCCTCCTAGTCCCATCCCAATTTCTTCAAGAAGATCATTTCTTTTACACTTCTCTTCTTGGAATTTTTCAAGAGCGATCTTGCACTCATCTCTCACGTTTTGAGGGGATTTTGGGCAAGGTTTCATTTCCTTTCTTGCACTAGCCAAATGATATTTAAATCTTGTCACAGTCCCACTGCAAGTTTGATCACAAAATTTGCATCTAAAATATTTTTCTCCATCAACTTCTTTTCTATATTTCCAAAAAAAATCTTTTTTCTGCCCATTTGATTCACCTTCAGACATGTTTTTGAACAGGAACAATCAGCAGCTGCAGAAGGAAATTAATTATTTTTTTTTTTTTTTTCAGAATTGAGAGCTCTTTGCAGGAAATAGAGAAAAGAGCAGCAGAGAAACAGCGGCTCTTCAATCTTTCATTGTGGAAAATTTGGGGAAAAGTGAAAGACTAAAACAAACAGCAAGGAAATTTGTGAGGTAACTAATGAAAATTGAAAATTGAAAAGTGAAAATTTGAAACAGGCTCAAACAGCAGTAACTGAAAATTGAAATGTGAAAATTGAAAATTGAAAATTGGAACAGCAGCTCTTAAATCAGCGAGTCTTCATTAGTTCATTCATTGATTTCTTTCATTCTTTCAAAAATTTCCAATTTTTCATAATTTCATACATGAAAATTGAAAAGTGAAGACAATTCAAAAGCAGCTGCAAGTGCGACTCACCTTGACTTTCTGAGTTTCAGTTGTGACTTGAGAATGAGACAGATTTGAGACAGACTGACAGAGGGTCTCCTGAGATGAACAAGACTGGAGAGAGAGAGAGAGAGAGAGAGAGAGGGACTCAAATCAATCAAAGAAGAGACCTCGAAGTAGAGAGCGACAATCGGTGAGAGAGGTACACTAGAGGTCACCAAAAAGAGATTAGAGGCTCAGGGGTAATCAAAGAGAGACGAGAGGTCGGAAAGGGTCGCCGGAGAGAGACGAGAGGCTAGAGGGAGTCATCGAAGAGAGACGATAGCTTGGAAGAAGGAAAAGCTCTGATTTAGTGCCCTTTTATATGCATGGTTTTTAAGGTTTAATGTTAATTAGCTCTGTGCATTATGGGTTCATGTTTAAAAAATGCGGCATTTTAAAATGAGAAGTTATTTTTAAAATTAGAATTTATGAACATTTGATGCAAATTGAAGAATGCTTGTATACTGCTTCAGTTTTTTAAAATGGGTCTTTTTTTTTTCTTTTTTTTTTTAAAGGGCAGCCTGGTGCGCAAAGCTGCCGCGTATGCGGGGTCCGAGAAAAGAACGGACCACAATGGGCATATAGTACGCAGCCTTACCTTGCTTTTTTGCAAGAGGCTGTTTCCACGCCTTGAACCCGTGACCTCTAGGTCACACGGCGACAACCTTACCGTTGAATAAAAAAAAATTGTTATTAACATAATTATCTGTATAATATGTTTTTTAATCCTTATGATAGGGGTAGCTCGTAAATTGAGAAAATAATAAGATATTTTCTTTGGTTGGGGGTAAAAAGGAGGGATCTTTTGGTTAGTAGGGAGATTGTGTGTATACCCAAGCAGGAAGGGGGTTTGGGTCGAAAATTGGTGTCTAAGAACAATGCTTTCTTGGGCTAATGACTGGTGGATTCCCCTCGAGGAGAACTCCCTTTGGCATAAAGTTCTAAAAAAAAAGCATATTTGGCTTGTAGGTTAATTTGTTGGATGCTGGCTTGGGTTTTTAAGAAATTCTGCAGATAATCCTTGGAAGTGCGTTGCATAGATCGATTTCTTTGCTTATTCCTTATGTCAAAGATGTCATGGGCAATGGATCTCAGATCCATTTTTGAGAAGACAGGTGTGGGGAATTATGTTCTTCTCATTTCATTTCCTCATATATATATTTCCCTTAGTGTTAGCGCATAATGCTGTTATTGCTTCCTTTCTTGCTTTAAATGGATTTTCATTTTTGTAGGTCTCTAAATGATAGGGAGGTGGAGGAACACTCTTTGTTATTGTTTTGGAGGGATGTCATCTCTCAAGTGGGAGAGATATTTGGGTTCAGGATTTGGATTCTTCGTGTTTCTATTCTTTTAAATATTCCTTTGAAATTTTGATTATAACTTTCCTTTCCTCTCCATTGTTCTATCTAGAAAGCTAGAGTTCCCTCGTAAGAGAAGTGCTTTTATTTCTTAATAGAATTAGCACCAGCAATCTAGAGTAGGAAGCCTTTGAAGACATTATATCCGGATATTTGTTTCTTGGGTTTTCATAGCTCAAAATCTGCATTGCTCTTTCTCTTTGGAATGAGTTGTTGGGAGTTTTTTGAAGAAATGTATTTACTGGGTTCAACGGAGAATTTATTGCATATTTCTTTTAAGGTTTTGGGAAGAGTGGCAATGGTTGAGCTTTTTGGTCTTTTGGGATCTTTGTAGTCTAATGTGAAATTCAGTTGGAAAGGAATGCTTGTGTTTTTCTGGAAAGGATATACTCGTACTGTGCTTTGGGAACAGATTTGTTACTTGGCTTCTCTCGTGTACTTTGTAGTAGGCTATTTTAAAGGGAACACCTTTTCGACCTTCAGAGAGATTGGAAGGCAGTTTTATTTTGATTTTGTGTACGTGTGCTTGTGTTTAATTCCTGTGTCCATTCTGTGTTGTTTCTTGATTTCCCTTTTTAAGATTTGGCTTGTTAGTGTGTCAAACATGTATCTCATGCCCCCTAGGGTGACATCCTAGTGGTTAGAGCTTGTGACTTCTATGTTTGAGGTATTGAGTTTGAACCTTGGGAATGGGCGTGAACAGATATGGGAGAGATGGGCTACCTCTTACTGTGTGGCTTGTAAAAAGAAAAAAAGAGACATGTATCTCGTTGGATGCCCGTCTCCATGTCCTCCTTTCGTATGTGTCATAGTTCTCCCTATCTCATTAATTATCTTGAGCTCCCTAACGAAAATATGCATGCATGAGGTTTCAAAAATTCCACTAGACCTCCCTAAGCGTTGGCAAAAAGGCATGGACCTTCCTTGAGTTTTTGAAAATCTTGCAGACCTTGAGCAAAATGACATAGACTTCGTATGATATTTGACAAAAGACAAACCAGGGAAGGGTTACAAGTGTCCCAAAAATCAAATACCAAGGGTGGACAGTGGAATTTTTTAAATCGTAGGGAGGTCTATTTCTTTTTGCCAAAGCATAGAAAGGTCCGTGGGATTTTTGAAATCTCAAAGGAGGTTTGCATCTTTTGACCTTAGTTATTTTAATGTCACGTCTTCAGATGGGCAAAACACATTGCGCAAACTTCTATCTTTGTTTTTCATAATTATTGGATGTTCTTTCTATGTTTAGTATTAGGCTGGAGTTTTGATCACACAAGTTGGTATTCCAATAGATGGATGAATGTTACCTAGAATGCAGAACGTTCTAGGTAATATTGGTAAAAAGCGAATGGTGTTGTGGTATGGAACATGCTCAAAATGTGGAATGTGTATATATAAATATATAATATATGTACATATGTATGTGTGTGTATATAGCGGCACTTGTATATTTTGGGCAGGATGTTGAAGTATTTCAAAATCTTGAAAATATTTTCTTTTGTAGAATGGCTAAATAATGAGTTAGGAAGAAATTCTAATTTGATAATTCTCCACTTCAACTAACAAAAAGAATATTTTATGTAAAAAATATTGAATTAAAACTTAGGATGCTTCGAGGGTTCCAGAAAAAAAAAATGTGGCTCATTTTGGAACTTTTGTTCTAATATGTGGTTTGCTAGTTTGTTAGCATTTTCTGGTGACTATGATAGAGATAAGAATATTCAAAAGCAAATTAGAGTTCATTTTCATTGAAATTCTTGAATTACAATTTGTTAGACAGGTGTTGAAAAAAACAATAGCTTATTTAAATGCTAATTGTGATTTAAAACACAACAGACTCATTACGTTTACTCAAATTCCATAATGAATGAGGACTACCACTTGACTGCCTATTTGGCAGACTCACTTTAGGCCTAGTCACGTAGGCCTAGGAAGTTTGGAATTTTATGTTAGTTTGCATTGTGTTTGTATTTATAATTTTAGTTTGTTAGGTGTGTAGGTATGCAGTTTTAGTACTGTGCTTCGAATCAGATTTTCCCATTTTTGCTCCTTCATGGATAAGCTCTTTCCTTCTTCCTCATCTTTGCCTATTTTCTTCTGCCTCTCTCTACGTCTGTCCTTGTTCTCTATTAAAGTAACCAAATATTTGCCCCATGCTGAGAAGATTTGAGTCATGATCTGATGAAACAATGGACAACAAATGTTTCAATGGACGTAAAAGGTGAATGAATTGCAGTAGATAGGAATTATTACAAGTACATATTTTTTGCCTAGAGCTGTGCCAGGTGGTCAGAGAAGATTGCTTCCATATACTTATACTCCTGGATGTTTTGTTTTACTTTAATTTAATTTTTTCTTGGTGGGGTTTGAGAGCTGTTGTAAGGGAGCATTGAATCAACATCCAACTACTTTGTTCAAAGACATATATAATGCCATTTTTTGCTTTATGTATTAAAATTTTGTGGTTGGTAACGTAGTTGTGTCGCTTCGCAGAAGGAGGAGATTCGTTGCAACGAGAAGCTGAGGACCCTATTCAATGGAAAAGACAAAGTTGGATTCCTGGAGATTGCGAAATTTCTGTCCAAGTACTTTGAGAAATCTGACTGATACTGTTGTCTTTGCAACATAAAGAAATCCAGTCTAGATTGTCTCATATTTCATCTGAAATGCTTTCTTTTCTGGTTTGACTGTTTAATGGCTTTGGCTGTCTACTGGTCAGGGAGAACGAAAACCAGAATGTGCTGTAGATTGCAGTTCTTTTGAGCGTTGTTTGGATTTTGGAAAAAATTTAGAGCAAGAAAAAAATATAAACAAACTTTTTTTTTTTTTTTTTTTCATATCTGGTTATATAGTGAGAAAATAAAATATATTAGAAATCAATGACAAAAATATAATTTTATACATAATTAATATTTCATTTCATACTTGGTGATCTCGAGGTCACAAATTTGATTCTCCCTTGAAAGTTTATTCGGTAAATTATTAGGGTTGCATCAATTGGTGAGTAGCATTCACCCCCGGATTTGGTGCTGCATTAGGTGTCTAAAGTGGCATGATGGTGACAGAAGTTTTCGGATTATTTTAATTCTTAGATACTTTTGAGTGAAGTTGTATTTATTTTTTTTGGATTACGCACTAGGTATTCACGTGTCCGTTTTACGGTCCACGTAACTAATCCTGCGTCCTTTGAAGTTGATCCCATAATTCTAAAAAGAGAGTAAATTCAGGAATTCAGGGATGGAAACGAACTCGAGAGAGTTTGAACACCTGACCTTGTGAGAGGCATCTCCGTAGTCCGCACTACCACTTGAACCACATGGGGTAAGTTGTATTTTTAATAGTATGTGATATGAAGAGCAAATATAATGGAAATTATTTTTTTAAGTATTTGAACAAAATTTTAGTACTGGATACAAAAAATAAAATGCATTTTAAAAGAAGCTTTAGTTATGTTTTCACCTTCAAGCCATTTCTTAAACCCCGGTTGAGATCAAGTAGTCACAATTTTTATTTTTCTTTTGATGCAGGCAATTGGAGGAGATTTGGGCTGTGGAACAGGTGGTGATCCAAGGACCTACTATGTAATTATGATATTTATAAAGTTAGCCCAATAAAACAAGAAATTTTATGTGGGCACAAATATGAAAATAAAAATACATGAAGCATAATATTTTATTAATAATGAAATACTTCATTACAGGAGTCGTAATCTCTTCATCCTTGATGGCTTTGATACCAATATATTGTAATTGCAAGAATGACAACAAATCAAAAGTACATCATGAACATAAACAGACAAGAACAATATGGAAAGTATAATACACTAAGACTCATACAACAAGAAGATACCTAGTTCTTATAAATTCTAACAATTACTTAGAAAATATTAACTAAGATTAACACTTGGAAAAAGGTTTTAGAACTTTAGAGGAAGAGATGGACTGGTTCTTTGTCTCTACTTAAATAACAAGCTTCCTTATATAGAGACAGAGTAAGGAGTACGGATAAAATAGAAGGGTAAACTAACATCACATGGATTATATCCAGCATCCTTATTTGCTAAGTTGGAAGGATTAAAAGATTGGTTTGTTTGTCTTGTTGCCTTCTTGGGTGGTACATTACACTTCTGATGGTGTCATTTGTCTCTCATAATATTTTACATATTATGTATAAGGACTTTAAAATATATATATATATATATATATATATATATATATAATTAGTAGAATTATACTAAAAGAATAAAAAAAAAAAGAAAAAAAAAAAAAGAAATATTAATTAATTAATTAAAAAATATATAACCTTCAAGAAATCAAAAGAACCCCCTAAGAAGCCTCTCTCTCTCTCTCTCTCTCTCTCTCTCTCTCTCTCTCTCCATTTTTTTTTTTTCCATTTCTCCGCGAAATTGAAGAACGGACATCATTCCCGAGTCATAACTCCGCTCTTCAACAATTTAACAGGAAAAATTTCATCATCCGCACGTTGTAGGCATTACTTCAGGGTTAGTGTAAGTGAACTAAATTATGTCAGATTTTGTTTTAAAATTATGCTCGATTAAATTTGATTACGTAAATTTAATCATATCCATATTAGTTAAATATATGCTTGAGTTCAATTAAACTGCGGGGATTGGATTATATTGGCGTTTTTGAATATATTGGAATTAAATTAAATATGTGAGATTGATCTTATGAAATTATAATTATTATACAAATTGTGTGACATGAGTTTATTTTATTTTATTGCATATTTGAGTAAGTTTGAAATTTTTATGGTGTTTATTATGTATTTTATTGTGAATTTTACGGTGTTATATTTATTACGTGTTTGATTGAGAACATGATTAGATTATTATACTATTTAATTGCATAAACAGTGTTGGTGGTGGATAGTGGATTTGACATGGAGTATGAGTATGAGTATGAGAATGAGAATGAATGTGAATGTGATAGTCAAATCCCACTTATAAACATGATATTTGACTTAGTATGGTTTGTTGGTCGACTAACCAGTTAAGTCCAGTTTTCGGACTGCACAATCCGGTCATGAGGGTAAACATGACCTACATAGGCCAAAAAGAGTTCTTTTATACATATTTATATATTTATGTGATTGTGGACAATTAATAAGCTTAAATGGTGTTTTGAATAAGAGTTCGTATATTTAATTATATATGTGACCTACAGTTTATAAATGTCATTTTTATTAAAGTAAAATTATTAAATATATTTTTATATTATCAAACTTATTTTAGTCACACACTGACAATAATCTAATCCTTACTTACTGAAAGGTGTCTCACCCCATTATTATCTAACATTTCAGATACCTTGAAGAACCTAATCGAAATCAGAGTGCGCAGCGGAAGCGTGAGTGGGATAGAAGAGTTAGTTAGGATAAATATTTAATTAGTTATGTTTTTAATGTTTTGGAATTTTAGGGTTGTTAATTTTGATATTTGAGATATCGTTGTAAT
Organism: Malania oleifera; assembly: GCF_029873635.1. NCBI lineage: Eukaryota > Viridiplantae > Streptophyta > Magnoliopsida > Santalales > Ximeniaceae > Malania > Malania oleifera. The sequence continues at coordinate 31,787,506 of NC_080421.1, forward strand.
AAAGGTTTTTAGTACTCTAGTAAAAATATTTGAGTTCTTCCGCTGTGCAAATATCCGAGTCGCTACAGTTGGTATTAGAGCTTAGGATATAGATTTTGAGATTCTAAGAATGATTTTTACCAGAATATATGTATTAATTAGAACAAGGATAAGAATGAGTAGATTAAGATAGTTTTAAACCTAAGGTTACGTTAGATTTCAAATAGGGTTATATTTACCAAATTTTCGAGAAGAAAATTTTTATAAGGAGGGGATAATGTAATGACCTGAAAAATATATATACAAAATTAGTGAAATGATGTTAAAATAATAATAATAATAATAATAATAATAATAATAAATAAATTAATTAAAAATTATTAATATTAATTAAATAATATATATGTATAACATTCCTTCAAGCGGATATCAAAAGAACCCCCTAGAGAAGCCTCTCTCTCTCTCTCTCTCTCTCTCTCTCTCTCTCTCTCTCTCTCTCTCTCTCAATTTTTCTTCCATTTCTCTGCAAAATTGAAGAACGGATATCATTTTCAGATCATAACTCCGCTCTTCAATAGTTTAACTGGAAAAATTTCATTATCCACACGTCGTAGGCACCATTCTAGGGTTAATGTAAGTGGGTTAGATTATATCAAATAAAATTATACTTGATTAAATTTGATTACGTAAATTTAATCATATCTATATTATTTAAATATATGTCTGAGTTCAATTAAACCGTGGGAATTGGATTATATCGGGGTTTTTGAATATATTAAAATTAAATTAAATATGTGAGATTGATTATATGAAATTATAATTATTATACAAATTGTGTGACATGAGTTTATTTTATTTTATTGCATATTTGAGTAAGTTTGAAATTTTTGTGGTGTTATATTTGTTATGTGTTTTATTGTGAATTTTACGGTGTTATATTTTTTACGTGTTTGATTGAGAACATGATTAGATTATTATACTGTTTAATTGCATAAACAGTATTGACGATGGATAGTGGATTTGGCATGGGGTATGAGTATGAATATGAGAATGAGTATGAATGTGATAGGCAAATCCAACTTACGGACATGATATTTGACTTAGTCTAGTTGGTTGGTTGGCTAACGAGTTAAGCCCAGTTTTCGGACCGCACAATCCGGTCATAGGGGTAAACATGACCTGCATAGGTCAAAAGGAGTTTTTTTATACATATTTATATATTTATGTGATTGTGAACAATAATAGACTTAAATGATGTTTTGAAGAAGAGTCCGTATATTTAATTATATATGTGACATACGGTTTATAAATGCAGTTTTTATTAAAGTAAAATTATTAAATATAGTTTTATATTGTCAAGCTCATTTTAGCCACATACTGATAATAATCTAATCCTTACTTATTGACAGGTGTGTCACCACATTATTATCTAACATTTCAGATACCTTGAGGAGTCTAATCGAAATCAGAGTAGTGTAGCGGAAGCATGGGTGGGATAGAAGAGTTAGTTAGGAGAAATATTTTAATTAGTTATGTTTTTAATATTTTAAAATTTTAGGGCTGTTAATCTTGATATTGGAGATATCGTTGTAATAAAGGTAATTAGTACTCTGGTATAAATATATTTGGAGATCTTTCAATGTGCAAATATTCCAATAACTGTCATTAGCTTCTTGATTTAATTAGTTCATCTTAGCAATATTTTCTTTACTGAAATCATTAATTGAAAGATGTACTTCAATTGGTGGATCAACCTCAGTTAATTTACTTACTTTTGTTAAGTTTTAATTTTTTCTTTTTGATTCTCATGAAAGTTATAGATGAACTCTAATAAAAATCTTGTGATTAATCTTCTTCCTTTAGCTGCCATTCCTGCAAATTTTATTTTTAACCAATAGCAAGATCTCTTCTAACTTTGCCCATAGAATCAATTCGATAGGAAAGAATTTTATTATCTTGAATAGTCCAAAAGGAATGAAGATGTCAAATTTGATATGGCTGGAAGAATTTTTCTTTCATTCTCCATCCCAGAGAGCTGTAAATTTCGAACGTTATAATTTTTCTTTTGTAGCTCTTGAGCATCTTATTTTTTTAACTGATTTAACAATAGTAGGAAATCCTTTTATGCTAGATGTTCTAGTGGATTAAAAACAAATTTGCTCACAAGATCCCATTTAGTGGATTCTATACTCCATTTGTCAAATTGGAGATCAAATTTTAATTTTTTTTTTTCATATGGCAAAAATCATTATAAACAAAACAATCTCTGAATTCTTCAAGGATTCGTTTAATCTTCTAATAATTAATTTCTGTATCAATTTTACTAAAAATTTCTTTGGGAAGTCTTGCTTTAGCTTCGTCAAACATTTGTATTCTTTTGACTATTTTAGAATTTGAATTTTTAGCATTTATCTCTAAAATTTCCATTAGGTTTAGGATTTTTGAGATTTTTTCAAGATTAATATCACCTTCAAAGTCTATTTTTGAGATCATTAATGATGTTCTTTTAGATTGTTGGGGTTATCCCACATTAGTTGTGGAAGGGGTTGGTGGTCAGTTATTAAGTGTAAGGGAAAGTCTTATCCCAAGAGCTAACTTTTAGGGTTGAGAAGGCCCAAGGCCACCCAATACTGGTATCAGAACTCATGGTTCAACATTCTCCCCGGGATGTCGAGTATGTGGCCGATTTGGAGCCTGATGTGAGGGAGAGATTATTGGAACTATCCCACATCGGTTGTGGAAGGGGTTGGTGGTCAATAATTTAGTGTGAGGGAAAACCTCACCCTATGAGCTAGCTTTTAGAGTTGAGAAGACCCAAGACCATCCAACACTTTTATATTCCAGAATGATGAAAAGTTGTACAAGTGACAGTATTTATACTAGTACATGTAATGAACTAACAATTGAATTAGCAACTGAACTAACAACTCTAAACTAACAATTCAAGAATACAATATTCGTTAATACGCCCCCTCAATATGGAAATGGTGAATAAATATTTAACATCTCCATGGTAAAAGATCATGAAAAAGACTCCATTGATGTGAAGCACAGATGGATATGATCCGTAGGAGGAGATGCCGATGCACAGAGCAGGCGACAAAGACAACAATGTCGAATGATGAGATGTCGACAAAGAAAAAAATTGCTGCAAAGTGAAAAACAAAAATATGGCCAAGCTGAAGGCAACAACGAAACAAAACGAAGGAAAATCCTGCAAAAAAACTTCCTTCGAAAAATTAAGAAACTCTAGCTTGTGTAGAATACGAATTCTTCAATCGAACTCAACGAACTGATAATGTGAAACAAGAACTACTGGAACTTGATGCTCAAGAGAAAATACTTGGTGTTGATCAAGGACAGTGCGGTCTATCAAAAAGAAATTTATGAAGAAGAAGAAGAAGAAGAAGAAGAAGACAAAGCAGATCCATAAATCTGCATCAACTGAAATTTATTGAAAACTCCGAGGCAAGATCTGAAGTTGTTTCAAACGAAGAGATCAGCTGTCTCTGAGGAGGAGTGACAAGACACGACATAGTTAGAGAGAAGGAATCGCTGAGCAGCATATCAGACCAAATACGAGTGAGCTGGAGACAAGACGAAGACAACGACAGTGACTAGCAGATCAAACTAGAGATGAGAGTGGAGAGCTATGAAGTCACTTGGAAGTGCGAGGCTCTAGACTGACAATCTTTGTAACTAAAAAATCAAAGAAAACATAGGTACTGAGCTTCGAAAATGCAACCGCATTATAAGACGGGCGCTAGAACAAGGACAACCTCAACAGTGAGTTGAAAAACAAGCAAACACTAGAACCGGACATAAGTGAAAACCGAACAGGCAATCAGAAATAAGGAAATCTTATCATAAAAAAAAAAAAAAAAACACTAGACTTTCGACAAACGCAAGACAATGCGAACAAACACATAAACATCCTCCCTGTCAAAATGAGCGAAATCAACATCTCCAAATGAACATCAGCAAACCATTCCAATAGATTCGTTATAGCTCGATCAAATCTGGTTCTGTAAGTCGTAGCAATGTGAATCACTAGTTCCTTTGTGTTATTCTTTCTAACACTTGGAGCACACGCAAGTAAATCCTCATGTAGCCAGAATAAGAATAAGGACACTGGAGCCAGAGAAGTAGTCGGAAAGCTCGAGGTTGTCGGAAGACCTAGAGAGTCGAGGACTAAGAGGCAAGGTCGCGAGGATCGTGTCTAAGCTTTCTCTTTTCTTATCTCTTTAATTTCCACACTTAAATGATATATTTAATTTATTGCGCGTGATTTAATTGTTTGCATATCTTTATATCTATGGAATTGGTGATTGCTTAGAAAGACCTTAGGTTGCAGTATACTGATTGTGAATCAAAAATAGGACATGATTGACCTAGGAAGTTTTAAATATCTAATTCACCCCCCCCCCCTTTTTGGCAATACACCATTCCCGTCATAGGGTATTCCTCAGAACTAAGACATATGAGGCTAAAAAAGCCCACTACAAAAAGTAAGGTTATTAGTAAAAGATCAAAATCGTCACTAATAATCATAAAACCGTCACTAATACTATTAGTGACGGTTCCATAAGTATTAGTGATAGTTTTGAATTAGTTTCCATAACTGCGGTTACTAACTATTATTAGTGACGAATTTTAAAAACCGTCACTAGTAATAGAGTATTAGTGATAGATTATAACCATCACTAAAACCCTAATACCGTCATTATAAATTCTACATTGGCTCGGCTCAAAATCGTCACTAATAGTAGAGTATTAGTGATAAATTCTGTTAGTTATCCCAGCCCCGGGGGTATATAGTCTAAAGGGGGGGTGAATAGACTCTTTTCGCGGAATATGTATTTTTCTACAAAATAAAAACTCTTGGCAAGATACAAGAAATTATATCACAATATAAATATAAATCATGCACAAGATATAAAATAAAGAGTGTGAGGGAGAGAAAGAACAACACCGATATTTTTACGTGGTTTGGCACCAAGGTCCACGCCTTAGCATCAAGCCAAGGATTCCACAATCTACTAAGGAAACTCCTTCACCGGCGGAAAAGCCTTACAACTCATGAATAAATCCCTACACTCGGGAACAAATCCCTACCGCGGTCACTAAGAGCCTTTGCTTTGGTTCACAAAGAACCTTACAACAATGGTTCACAAAGAAACTTACGGGAGATTGGAATACAAATTAATGCTCCCTAAATGAGCCAATATGAAATACAACCAAATCCTTACTCTATTCTCTCAAGGTATGAATCTTATAAGATAAGTGAGCAAAAGAAGATTGAGCACTTGTGAAGAATAACTAAAATGCAAAGTGCAATGTGCTTAGGTTTTGGATAAAATGATATTTTTCACAAATATGATCAACAATGCTCAAAACCATGTTAATACAAGTGTAATAGCTTGTATTTATAGCTTAAGAGCCTTAGGAAACATTAACTAGACGTTGGGGAGAAGAAAAATTATTTTATTTGATAAACTAGCCGTTTTCCGCCCGTTGGAGCTGTTCTGCCCGTTGGACTCGTCAACGAGCCCCTGCTCTCGTCGACTAATCACACACTGCAACTCATCCCTTGTGTTCATTGGCGAGTGCCCTGAATTAGAAAATGTCGTCAACATGAAAGTTGTGGAATTTTGTCTTAGATTTCTAGGGACACCAAGATTGTCCCATTCAGACTTTTCTAGCAAAAGGTATGCCTAAAATACCGAAAGGTATTCAGGACTCAAGGCTGCACTACGGTAGTGACGATTGTTTTATTTTTCCTTATCAAAAAACGTTTTAATGACTCAAAACATTCTTGGACAAAAGTATATGAAATATATTAAGTCTAATAAAGATTAAAACTTATCCAAGTGAGTTTTCCCATGAATATAAGATATCTTGTTTTATGAAAATATATTTGAAAACTCGTTTCGATATCTTATATGCTTAGTATGTCCTTTATTGAAAATATACTTTACTTTCTTTGCACCCTTAGGACATAAGACTCGGTTTGATAAAACCGGGACTAATTATGAAGATGTTCAAAATATCAAGATGTTTGAAAACTTGTCTCTTTAGAAAACATATTTGTGTTTAGGATTCATTTAACAAACTCATTAAGTTTAACTTTGAAAGCCATGAAATGTGAGTTTGTATTTATGTCTTTAGTGCAATCCTATAAACTCATGTGTCCTAGTATGCATGTGTTTTGCTCAACTCTTACTCAAAAATCATGCAAAAACAAAATAGAAGAGTTACCAATTGAACCTACCACTCACACAACCCTTATTACAAATAATTCAACAATTATAAAACATTCGATTGTGCTTGGGTCCTTCTGAGTATGTGTCCATTGAATCTTTCTTTCTTGACAGCTACTCGGTCCGATCTTTGTCTTTGATCCAATAATTCATGTATGAGTACCTGTACTAAACATGATATGCAAAGATAGGAAAACACTAGAAACAACATATAGGTTAATATCATCAAAACATATTAAACAATGATGGTGTAGCCACTAAGGCTAACATTCTCCCCCTTTTTGATGATGTCTAATCTATTACTAATTCACTTAATCTTTGCATTTGTATTTATACTAATCATAGCTTGATATACAAAGATAAGCTTACCTAGAACCACTAATGGGTTGTTATCATCAAAACAATGCAGTTAAGCTCACATAGCCTCTAAGGTTAACATTCTCCCCCTTTTTGATGATGACAAACCACTGGTGTTCTCGTATAGGGTGAAATTTAAAGTTCCCCCTTAATTTATCCATATTCTAGAATGGTACTAAAATATTCTCCCCCTTATTATATGCATATCTATTATTTGCTCCCACTTACTTTATACATATAAGGTTTAACTATATTTTTTCATATTTATGAAGCTTTTGACCTGCAGTGCACAAGATAGAAAGTTCATTCAAAATTAAAAAAAAAAAAAAAAAGTAAGCAAAATGAACTTTCATGCAACCATATGCATTCTACCCCCATATGCATTTTCCATGCATTTACTTCTCCTCCTCACATAACACCACACAACATTTTCCTAACAAAGAGGACACCAAAAATCTTTTCCCCCTTTGATCATCATCAAAAAGAGAGGTACAAATAATTTTACCAAAAAAAAAAAAATTTCTCCCCCTTAATATAAGATTCTATGGTGGTTAGGTGAGTGTGTGTTAGACACATATACCAAAATATTTGCTAAACCATAACATTGGAAAGCCTAGAAGGGCTTTTTTGCAAATACATGAATGCTGATTTTAAAAAAAATGCCATATGATGTCGAACAATCATTCAATGCAAATTTTTAAAATGATCACAAAGTATTCATGCTTGTAATTTAAGCATGGTAAATGTATCCAAACAACTTAATAAAGAGCATGTGTATAATTTAGAGCATTCTAGGAAAATTCAAAATATTATTGAATATTTTGCATGTTTTTTAATATAGCATATAGTGTTTAGGATTCAACATACACCACTACCCATTCAATTATTCAACATGCATTATAAAAATATTCATAAAGTTCAACCTGCATGCAATGGATTCAAGTTATGATCATTCAACATGCAAATACTTATAATTATCATTGAATCGTCATGCAATTGATCTTTTTATCATGTATCATTTCTAAATATTCATTAATGACAATGTGCATGAACTAGTCTAAGTGACCACTTAAGGTTAAAACAATAAGTTCAACTTGGTCACTATACTAATACTACATAAGACTTACAAAAGTATTTAAAATTTTGAAATAAGTCTTATGAAAGTCATAATTTCAGTTGACTAGCTAGCATGTATGTCTAAAATAGATCAATGAATTCAATCAATGCACGAATCTGCATCAGCCAAGCAGATGACGTTCAAATCAAGCATGCAGTTCAGTATATCCAATCAATATAAACTATTTATCAAATAATATAACATTTAGAAAGTAATGAATATTAAGCTTTTAGTTCACACAAAGCATCCAAAATGAGATATTTCTAAAATAAGCACAATACAATGAAGTATTAATTGGATGAACTTTAGATTTGGTGCTTTCCCTTAATTATACAACCCAAGCACAAAAATTTTATGATCTTCTGAATATATTAATCATTTAAGGCTTCAAGATGAGTTTAGGGCTATATGTGCAAAGTCTATAATTAATTCCCTAAAACTCAATTTTGTATGATGGACAAAATATGCTATATTTTAAGATATTCATACAAAAGCATATGTAAATAGCATTTAGAAAATTATTTAGCTAGTTAAGATCCTTTGTCCATTTAAGGGGTTTACTTAATTATGCAATAGTCAATACTATCATATAATAACCAATCATAATGATATATATATATATATATATATATATATGTGTGTGTGTGTGTGTGTGTGTGTGTGTGTGTGTGTGTGTTAAGCGAAATAGATTGGATGTTTTACTAAAGTTCTCATATTGACTTGATTTTTCTAAGATTCTCAGTATAATAATACTGTATACTAAAATTTAAAATTTTAAGCACAAAACACTATTTAAGCATTTAAAACATTATTACCCCTTATAACTTAACAAGAATCTTATGAGTAAAAAAAAAAATTCTTTTAAGATATCTCATAAGATAGCATGCAAATATAACTCATGATTCAATAATGAATTTACCACAAGATGTAAATCATGAATCATGACATGAGATAAAGTAGAAGGAGGAAGATATCCCTTTTCAATTAACTTAACTTTATTTGATAATGCTCTTAGAAAATAGGAGACATGTTCTCCTAATTTGCCATTAATGGGAAGATACTCCTCAAACATACGATATCACAAATAAATGCTTCATTTTAGAATGCTACTTGTTGTTATGATTATTTTTACTAAAATTCAATTCATGAATGTTGTGTTTAGATATTCTACTATGTATTCAAACAAGAGCATATATCATCAAAACGAATTATGTGACTAAGAAATACATCTCTTTTCCATAAGAGATAGATTTACCTATCATAGCATGCATTTGAACTTAAATTTAAAATCTTAGTAACTTATATGAGAAAAACAAGGTATTTCCATTTAATAAGCTTGGAGCACATGCTATTTATCTCATAAATAATAGCCAACATTTTCAAAAAGAAACCAATTGATAATGACATGTACAGTTAAAACATCACATTGGTTTTATAATTTGAACTCATCAATATTGACATGATTTTCAAAAGTTCCCAACAAAGTAAATTAAACAATTCAAAATTTGGGATTTTTCACTTTGAGCTCATTAAATACTTTTACCTAAGTGGAGTTTAAATCTACCTAAACCTAATTCCTAATCCTAGGTCCTAAGGGAACAATTCAAAGAGCTCATATATTTCCTTTTGGTACTTATTCCTCCTTGGGTCCCAAGGGGTTGGTTTTCTTTACAACCCATTCCATTTTTCTTTCTTTACCTCTAGCTCCTCTAAATGGGCAAAAATATCTAATATAACCATTTCTTTCACAATATAGACAAATCTCATTTTCATGTGAGAGTCTTGACTTAATTACATTATTTTTACTTGTTGAGACATGACCGTGTGATTTACAAGAGGATTTCAAATTCTTTTTCGAAAAGTTATTTCTTTTAACTTCCAAGAATCTATTTGTGTTTTCTTGTCCTCTTATGATTTTATCATGATTTTCAACTTTGTTTTTTCAAGAGAGTATTTTGTTTCAAAACATTTTCAATTTTATTTTTCAAAATTCCTACTTCCCATTGAAGAATTTCATGGTCTTTTTTAGCTTTTTCCATAAGCTCCTCAGTTTCCCTTTTTAAAAAATAATTTTCTTCTTTCAAGATAGAACAAAGAAAAGATTCCTTGCCTTTGAATTTTGAAAATTTTCCTTCCAAATGTTCTATCTTTTCTTTCAAAGTTTAATGCTCTTTTTGAGAATTTAAAACAAATTCTTCATTTTTCCTTTTAAGGGATTCATTTTCTTATTTTAAAGAAAATTCCATTTATTTTGACAAAACAATCTTTTTCTCAACATTTTTATTCTTCATTTTTACTAAAAGTAATTCATTGAACAATTTAACACAACTATTCACAATTTCATCATATGAAGGTGCATAATCCTCCTCATCCGAACTTACTGCATCTTCTTGTCCGTTAGCCATGAAGCAAGGATGTGCTTCTTTCTCATTTTCATCATTGGTGACTAATCCATCAATTTGATCCCAAGTAGCACCATTTATGGTATTATGATCCCCATTTAGAAAATTTTCTTCATTTTGATTTAGGGGGCAATTTATCATGTCATGCCTAGAGTTAGTACAATCACAACATTCAATGCATGACTTCTTTTTCTTTTTGTTACATTTTTTTGCTTAAGATTTTATTAAGTTTTTTTTGTAAAGAATGCAATATCATTATCTTCAATTATTTCTTGTTGATTAGCACAAGATGATTCTAAGACAAGACCATTTTCCATCTTAGGTTTTTCTAAATTTCTTACTTCTTCAATGGTCATAGATGACTTAGGTAAAGATTGAGGAATTTTTTTGAATATAATCGTTGAATGAATAAACTCTACCATGTGCCTTTAAATTATTTATGAGGTGTGTAAACCGAGTGAGCGTGGATAAAATTTCTTCATTTCATTTAATTTAAACATTTCATATTCTCTACCTAGCATGCATATTTTTTATTATTCATTTTTGTGATGTGTTTCCATAGATGTTTTCAAGTACATCCCACATTTCTTTTGCGGTTTGACATTCACAAATAAGACTATGTACATCATCATTTAAACCACAAAGAATAATATGTTTCGCTTTAAAATTTAGTTCAACTAACCTTTTTTTGCTTAGTGGTTGTTCCAATAAAGCCTTTGGAATATCCTCATTTTTCTTTGTGATTGAGAAGTCTCCTTTGGAGATAATCTCCCACAAATCCAAGTTGCATGCTTGAATGAACACGGACATTTGATTTTTTCATGCGTGGTAGTTTGAACCATTGAACATCGGTGGTTGATAAATGGATTGTCTATATGAAGAGGTGCTCGCCGAATACTCCATTTGATATTTTACGCTCTGGATTTTACTCCAAAAATACAAGTGCCTCACTCTGACACCACTTGTTAGTCGTCCCAGCACCGGGAGTATATAGTCTAGAGGGGGGGCGAATAGACTCTTTTTCGCGAAATACGTATTTTTCTACAAAATAAAAACTCTTGGCAAGATACAAGAAATTATATCGTAATATAAATATAAATCATGCACAAGATATAAGATAAAGAGTGTAAGGAAGAGAAAGAACAACACCGGTATTTTTATGTGGTTCGGCACCAAGCCTACGTCCACGCCTTAGCACCAAGCCAAGGATTCCACAATCCACTAAGGAAACTCCTTCACCGGCGGAGAAGCCTTACAACTCAAGAACAAATCCCTACGCTCGGGAACAAATCCATATTGCGCTCACCAAGAGCCTTCGCTTCAGTTCACAAAGAACCTTACAACAATGGTTCACAAAGAATAACTAAAATGCAAAGTGCAAAGTGCTTAGGTTTTGGATAAAATGATATTTTTTACAAATATGATCAACAATGCTCAAAATCATGTTAATACAAGTCTAATAGCTTGTATTTTTGGGTTCAAGGTGTTACACCTTAGGCCTCATATACTCCAAATCAACAATAAAACCCCAAAATACCCTCTTACCCTGATTTTGGAGTGGTGCCCAAAAAGTCCCGATAAAAAATTTACTCCACTAGACTTGTAGAGAATTTCTCCTAGATCCTCATAGCAATTTTCGAGCATCGAATCAGGTGATGAACGACGAAAGAATCGAACAGAGAGAGAGAGAGAGAGAGAGAGAGAGAGAGAGAGAGAAAGAGAGAATGTTTCTTAATGAGTAAGCAACTAAAAATCCTATTCATAAGTTGTTGACCTGATCACCTTCATTGACGAAATGGTGCCTTCGTCAACGAACTGCAGAAGAACATTCGTCAACAAAAGAAGACCTTCATCGACGAACTCTAAACCTAAAATTTTAGTCATTCGGGATTTCTTCGTCAACGACGCCCTGAATTTTGTCAACGAACCACAAAAGGGCCTTCGTCGACGAAAATAGGGGATTCATCAACGAAGCCTACTGAAATTCCATTTTTAAATTTCCTTTTCTTCTTTTCTTATTTATTTCTTTATTTCTTGGGTTTGGGTTACTGCACATCGAATGATATGCCCTAAATATAATGTATGTGGTTTTATGTGTCTTAACATTTATTCGACACTAAACACCAGGTAAAAGTCTTTATCCTATGATTAACTAGTGCATGGTAAAGCTCTATATAACACAACTCTAAAGGTTCCTGAATTGTCTTCAAAGTGCACAAATTAAGTGATTTGATTACATAAAAGGTATAACATGCCAAGTTTACTAATTAAAGAGGTTTTTAAGCCAAACTTATATCAAAGCCAATTGGTATGTTGCACTAGTTATGCCATTAAATTCTATTCCCTCTAACACTCAAGCATTGCCTAGTGGAATATTTGTTTTCTCTTTACAAACCTTAATTTATATCATCTTCATAAGGCTATAAAAATTCCACCAATAAGGATACTTATGATCCAATCATTACTAGAGCTCGGTCACACAACATGAAGTTAGCCCAATCATGTCAAAATAATGAGAATGTAGCAAGAATGGAATATCCATTTGATAAAAGGATTGAGACTTTGGAAAAGTCTGTGGTGAATCTAGTCTAACTCATAAAAGGAAAGTCACCTATAGTGGATGAAGTTGCACCATTAGTTACACAAGAACTCATTTTCATTAATATAACTAGACAAAGAGCAACTACTGAACCAACAAAGTCTGAACCAAAATTAACCAAATCCAAGGATGAGGAAAGTCATTCATGTAGATACAAAGGTCGTATGACTTATATAGAAGAACAGTTAAGATCAATTACAAGCATACATGATGGAGGTGTAGGGGGTTTTGAAGATTTATGTTTTCTTACTAATATGGACATACCATTGAAATTCAAAGTACCTAACTTTGATAAGTATAGTGGAATGGGATGTCCTAGGATCCATCTTCAAATGTATGCTCGTAAGATGGAACCTTACACTAAGAATTAGAAGCAACTAATTCACATATTTTATGAAAATTTAATTGTTCTAGCTTTGAGGTGGTATGCTTCAAAAATGAAGGGACTTCGCCAATTTGTTTTTGAAACCATATAAGTTCAATGTTGAGATTTCTATAAATCGAATAAGTCTTTAGAATATGGAGAAGAAAAGTTTAGAAATTTTCAAGCACTATGCTTAAAGATAGAGGATGACTATTGGTTAAGTAAATCCACTATTGTTGGATATTGAAATGGTAACCACTTTTGTGGGTACACTAAAAGATGTGTACTATGATAAATTGATTCCACAAAGTCTAGCCAACTTTGCAACAATTGTAGCTATCGAGGAAAGAATTGAAAGTGTGTTGAAATATGGGAAATTGACTTATCACACCACCACAAGTTGCTAGGAAGAAAATCTTTTTCGAGAAAGAGAAAACTGAAGGAGAAGCGGACGTAGTTTCTAAAAATAAGGTACAAAATCTAAACCTAACTCAAGTAATTCGCACCTATACCACCCAACCTATCATTAAATCATAATCCAATGATAACCCAAATCAAGCCAATCCTAACCCGAGACCAATGAGGGAATTCACCACTCTTCCTTTCGTTGACTTATGCCATCAATAGATGGCTTAAGGAAGATTGTGTCATGGCCTGAGCATTATTTCATATCATTGAAGTGCATATATTTTTTAGAGCTTATTGTGTACATCTCTGCTTGGATTTTTTAGAAGTATTTTCATGTACAAAAATGGTTTTAGTATAACGGTTGGGTTTAGCCCGTTAATTGAATTGGGGAGTCTCAGCCCCGTAAATGAGACCGGTTCGGTTCAGCCTGAAATTGAACTGGGGAGTCTCAGCTCCGTAAGTAAGACTAGTTCGGCTTAACCTAGTAATTGAGCTAGGGTTTTCCTTACTCCGTAAGGAGAGGATGTAAAAGGCTTTTGCTCCGCCCCGTTAAGTGAGCAGGTATAGTAGAATCCTTGGGGGGGTATGCCCAAGGCGGGGACGTAGGCTAGTTTGGCAGAACCTTGATAAAAAATTTGGTATCGCTCTCTCTCTATCTTATTTAAATTCATGCACGTTAATTTCAGTATGTGTATGAATATTTATTTAATGTTAAAATTATTCTCATGCACACATTTGATTTAAATAAGATACTGCACACGTGTATGTTTGCTTTTATCGTTAAACTCATTTTACATTCACGTATATAAGTTGAATGAGATATGAACTATGGTGAATCAATAAAATGTTTTAAATTAGCCGACAAGTTTTAAATGTCCAATTTACCCCTCCCTCTTGGGATCACCCCAATTCCAACAATTTTTCATCAAAAGCTCATTATTTTTCTCAACGACAAGAAGACATGATATAAGTTCAGAAAATTTAGTAAATTTCATTTTCCTATATTGTTGTTGTAGAAGCACATTAGTGGGATGGAAAGTAGAAAAAGTTTTCTAGCATGTCTTCATTAGTAATATTTTTACCACATAATTTTAGTTTCGAGCTAATCTATGTAGGGCTGAGTTATATTCATCGACTGTTTTAAAATCTTGCAACCTTAGGTGCAACCATTCATATCGAGCTTTTGGTAAAATCACAGTTTTTTGGTGGTCAAATTTATCCTTTAAATTTTTCCATAGGATAAGTGGGTCTTTAACAGTGAGGTATTCAGTCTTTAATTTTTTATCTAAATGATAACAGATGAAGATCATAACTTTTGCTCGATTTTGCAAGGATGCGGTAGTTCTGGAGGTTAAATATACTATTTCATATGAAAAATAAATGTTTCACCTATTCAGGAAGTCGAACTTAACATCTCTTCGTGAGGTTAAAAATATAGACGAGAAATTTAAATGTATTACCGCTTCAAGAGGACTATCTCTTCGGGAGATTTAAATATGTAAATGAGAAATTTAAATATATTGCCTTTTAGGAAGACTATCTCTTCGGGAAATATATATATGGAAGATTTAAATATATAGCCTCTTCTGGAAGACTATTATTGTAAGAACCCGATTTAATTTAGGACTAAACTGTTGATTGTTTAGAGAGCCTCAAGAAAACTGTCGACGGTTTTGTAAAAAAAATGGCTAGTTAAGACCAAAACCGTCGACAATTTCACAAACCTTAGGAAAACCGTCGATGGTTTTTGGCGGGCCAACAGCCTATAAATAAGTGAGTAGCTCTTTTCTTTTTGAAAAATTTCTTTCTTTCTCTCTCTCTCTCTCTCTCGTGTTTCTTCCTCCCTAAAGCCCTCCTGAGCTCTCTCTCGCTCTTCGATCATTTTGCTCCCTCCTCTCGGCTTGCCGGCTCCTCTCTCCTTAGCAAGTTTAAGGAAAAGCTAGGGTTTTCCTCCGAATGTTGTAGGCATATTTTTAGGAATAGGTAAGGGGAATATATTATGTCAGTTAATTTTAGAAATTTAACCGATTAAAATGAAGTATGTGATTACAGGAATACTGTATATGATTTTCTGAATGAATGAGGGTATGAAAATGATGGTTTTATTTATTATATACGTATTTGGGGAAAACTAAAGTGAGTAGGTTAATCATCTCCTTTTTCCTATAAAATAGGTATTTTGAGTTAAAGTAAACCTTAGAAATGATTATACCCTTATTTTCAAAAAAAATATATTTTCCTTGACCAGTTTATTATATTATAATATATCACTCAAATCATGTGGCATGAGAATGATTATTATTGCATAATTAAACATGTTGGTTATTATGGTATGGTATGGTAAAAGTTATGATTTTATATTGACTTCAGAAAATGTTGAGAATATTGTGAAAGTATGAAATGACGGTTTGATACCGAGTTATGAAATGACAGTTTGATACCGAGTTATGATATGACGATTTTATATCGATATATGAAATAATGAATTATGAAATGATGGTTTGATACTGAGTTATAATATGACGATTTTATATCGATATGTGGAAAAACTGATATGTTTTATATGTTGAGAAAATGAGATCTTTTAACTGTTTTTATTCTGTAAATTACAATATATGGTTTAAGAACCCTGATGGACTAGATATGTAAAGGAAGCACAGTATCGTAGCTACAAACGAGAGTCGGTGCAACCACACTATTCTGAGAGTGTTGGTAATTGGATAGTTGATTTGGCTAAAGAAGGGTTGTGTACCCCTTAGAGTCCGGACCAGACTAGGTAGACAAATCGAACTTACAGATGAGATATTTTAACTTAGGCTAGTGGTAAGCCAGCCATGGCTAAGTCCACTCTTCGAACTGCACAACCCAATCATGGGGATTATTCATGGTGTTGGTCCAATTAGGGAGATTCTTCTATGCATATATGTAGATTTATATCAAAATGACTATTTATTGAGTTGGAGTATGTTTTGAGAAGAAAATATGTATTTTAAAATTATATAGGCATGAATTACAAATTTCAAATGCTATTTCATTAAAAGTTAAATTAATGGATATATTTGTTTACACTAAAACTCATGTTAGCACCACATTAATAATAATCTATTCCGTCTTACTGAAAAGTGTTTCACCCTAATAAATTTATCACATTTAAGGACCTATAGGGAATCGAGCCTAGTGAGCGTCGAGTTTGGGTTTAGATTTTATGGTTTATTGCAAATGCTTGTGAGACATTGGGTTTGTTATGTTTTTGTTTCCTTGGGATGTAATATTACTACTTGGAGGAACTTATGTGACTGTGGTGGTGGTATAGTACTCTGGTAATGTAGTTTGAGGTTTAATTATCATTCGCTGCATGTTTTTAAATTAAGTTATGAACCAATGTACCTGAGACCCCACTTCGGGTTCGGGTCGTTATAATGATGGTATCAAATATATATGGAGAATAGTACTTCGGGCCCCACCGGGTTCGGGGTGTCATAATTATACCATCTCTTGTGGCTATATATATATATATATATATATATATATATATATATATATATATATATATTTATTTATTTATATATGTGTGTGTGTGTGTGTGTGTGTGTGTGTGTGTGGTACAGAAATAAAACTGACCATTAAGACGGTATAAATAGAAATAAAACCGTCCATTAAGGCGGTATATAGAATATATTAATCCGTTAGAGTCTTGTGAATTAAAAAAAAATTAAAGAAATATGTTAAATGGTTAGAGTCTTGTGCTAATAACGTATTATAAAAATGTAGAAAATAAATAGAGATAAAACGGAAATTTTACGTGGTTCGGCTACGCCTACTCCATGGATGGATGAGATCAAAACTTCACTATGATGGGAAGAATTACGATAGGATATGAAACCGACCTTGTACAAGATATCTCTATCTCCTTTTTATCTCTTCTTCACTTTATTTCTCATCTTCTCTTATCCTCACTATATGTCTACTTACATGAAAGCATCAAATGTGTTCCAAATAAGAAGGAAATGGTGTCATTTTATAAGGCAATATAGATAGTTGAACATTTATTAAGGGGAAAATCAAAAAAGTGGAAGATGGAGTGACGTATACTTTATAAATATATTATATGGGATAAGCTTACATGAGACATGAATTAGTGTAAAATATAGGGTAGGCTCATAGTTGCACCAATATTTCATAACAATAAAAAAAATTTTAAAATTGTATTTGATTGATTTAACGTGCATCAATCCAAATTGAATTTAAATTAATTAATTTTTACCCATTTAATAGGTCCATAACTCTCTACTCGCACAATAACTCGAGCCTGACTTGGCCCACTTCGCTGAAGTGGGGGAAGATATTTTTCTCATGGGGAGAATCAATTGTCGGGCCCAAGATGCGTAATTGGGCCAGATCGGCCTGGCCCGGCCCGAGAGAACCAGGCTCACGTGACCGTCCATCTCACCGCATCAGCTTATCCCGGGGCGTTTGTTTCGTTAGGGTTTTGGTGGCTCTCTCAATCTTTCCGGCGAGCTAACCTACCGGCGTTGTCTGTCGCCGGCGATCGTTTGAATTGAAGGAGATCATGACGCTTTCAGACGATGAAGACGAGATCCTCGCCCAGTTCTTAGAATCAGAGGTCCTTTCCGAGGCCTCTGATCACCAAGACGACGACGGCGGCGGTGGTGGCGGCGACGACCGCGAGCAGGTCTTTTGCCCTTCAGTTCTCTCTATTTGTTTTGTTAAATCTCCATCTCGATCTACTTTCATATTCTTTCTCTTTGCATAGAATGTTGTTTCTAAATTTTCGTGTTTTTTTTTCCTGTTGATCCGTTCGGATGTGGATGTTGATGCTGTTGTCGTTGCAGGGAGAGGCGAAATTGGATCCCCCGCAGGCAAAGAGACCTCGCGTGACTGATAACCAAGACTATTCCGATGGCTCGTCATCTTCACTGGCTTTCACTGGCTTAAACAGCAAAAGCATCCCAAAGAGGATAGAGTCTGGGATTTTCAGCAAGATTCCTGCTGATCTCTTCCATAATATCCTCAAATTTCTCTCCTCCGAGGTCTTCCTTTTCCTTTCTCTTTTGGTTTCGTCACGCGTTTAGTTTAATCTGAAGCATCGATTTTTTTAATCAAGGGTTTTCTAACTTACACTGTAGTTTTTTAAAAGTTAAACATTTTCTTTTCCTCCCCGATTGATATCGATTTAAAAATTATTTTTTTCCTTCAACAAGTATTTTTTCCCTTCTCTTCTTTTGTTTTCAAACTAATTCTCCTTTTTTAAGATCATTTTATTAAAACTAGTTTGGTGATGAATTTCTGCAGGATCTTATTGCGTGCTCGCTGGTCTGTAGATTCCTGAATTATGCAGCATCAGACGAAGCGCTATGGCGTCGCCTGTGAGTTTTTTTGGCTGATATTTCTGCTGTTGTTCTACCCTCCTGATATGTTTTCCAGTTGCTTTGTTAAGTAATAAATAATTTTTTGTCACTAACCTTTTAGCTTCTTGTCCTTCCTCTTTTCTCCCTAGCATTACCCATACTGCAGGTGTGATGACTTGGAATGCAATCGAATTTATGACTTAATTTTTCATTGCACTCCATTCAAATTTTCATTCCATTCCTTTCCGAACACATTCCATTCTGCAACCAAACATCATGATATTGGTATCTAGGCTGGTAGCATTCTGGCTATTTGTCTGTGTGTTTTGTAGGCTTAGATTTCAGGAGATTGGATTAAGACTTGAATACCATCAGATTGAATTGGATGGGATAGGAGAAGATGAATTTTTTTATTTTTTATTTTATACCTTTTAACTTTCTTAGCACAAGCAGAGTCTAAGGGTGCTTAGCCAAGTCTAGCCATGAATCAAATGCACCCCTACTCCCCTAGTGGATGGTGTATATGACAGGATGTATGTGATGTCTATGGAGAAGCCTCCTAAACATTGTGGGTACTAGCAGGAAAATGCAAACGTATATGCCATGTTTATGGAGGAAACGTAATGTATATGCAGTCTGAGTGATACTTAGCATGTCCTTGATTTTCCTTCCTCGTTGCTGATTTCTCTATGGTTGAACCAGGTTACTACCATCCAAAAGTTAATTTCAAAGCTCCATTTTTGATATTGTTCCTTCTTAACTGCGCATACTAGTTTCCTTTTGCATGTCTGTGAAGCTATGATCCATTTCTCCCCTTTATGTTCGCTCTTGTTCTATTTTGAGTAGTATTTTGTTAATTTCACTATTTTTATTTTAAATTATCTTCACTGAAACACCCAATTCTCAATGCTTAGGTCTTTGCACTCTCGTTGATCTTATGAACTTTGGGGGTTACTGCCCATCATAGCTGTCCAGTTATCTATCATTGAATTTATCTCATCTATCTAAAGTGGAGTACACACTACACTGTCATATGATGTGAGTTGTCGGTGGTGGTGATACATCAAGCATTCTATTGCGACCCTTTCTGTCTCAACCACTCATCAAAATATAAGTCATTAGCAGATTGATGATGTTGGGATTAGGTTAGTTATTTTTGTTGCCATCATTTTTGTCATTGAAAAACGTATGTTCAGATGAACCTGAGAGCATTTGACAGAATAACTGGAAATGATGGAGCTTATTGTTGTTGCTGGATGCATTTAAGGGATACCCATGATACCAATAAGAGTAGATGCTGATGATTTGATTTTTTTGATTTCTGTGCATATCTATTCGTGTGTTTGCACATGTTTATGCTATATTTGACTATGAACTTTTGTAGGTATTTAAGGGATAACCATGATACCAATAAGAGCAAGATACCAATGATTTGATTTTATTTGATTTCTGTGCATATCTATTTGTGTGTTTGCACATGTTTATGCTATATTTGACTATGAACTTTTGTAGGTATTGTATGCGGTGGGGCCTGCTGCCGCTGACAAAAAAATTACGTGAAGTTGCTTGGAAAAAGCTCTACATTGAGGTATTTTTTTTTTAAACACATGGAAATGAAACTTGTTCAAGATGAAGTGTTAGATTACCACATCATCTAAAAGCGTAAGCTGTTGGGCCGTGGGCCAACAATGTATATCAAGTCTTAACATTTCGCTGCACGTGGAGAGATAAACAATGAATAACACCCATATTGGGAACATGATAATTTTTTAACAAACTTGCATTAATTGCGGACAAGAAGACTAGAACCTTGGACGTCCTGGAAACCATGGCTCTGATACCATGTTAGATTACCACTTTATCTAAAACTTTAAGCTGTTAGGTTGTGGGTCAACAATGCATAACAAGCCTTAATAGTGAGGTTAAGTTCATTTGAAATTTGAAACTAAAGTAGGAGTTAATTATACAAATTATTTGTTTTCAACTTGAAAAATTTTACAAATAGTTTTCAGGTTAATTTGCAAACCCATGCATCATTTGCTTCATTGATATTCTAGGCTGTTTTTTTCATTGTCATTTGACTTGCACAGCTAAAGCTAGATTATGTTTAACTCATCTTTGGAGAAATATTTCTTTCTTGCAGCGTGATGAAGAGGACATGATTGAGTTCGTTAGGAATTGCCCACTTGAGTTCAAAGAGTATTACATCCAAATGCAAGCAGCAAAGAGAAGCCAAGCACCCCTTCCTTCACAGGTAAGCATGAGTTCTGTCATGTGAAACTTTTGACTTTTATGATGCACGAGAGACCAGAGTCTTCCTTACAGTGTACTTGTCCTTTGGACTTAATATTGAAGGCATAATTGTTTCCACCAAGAATAGAATTGGGAGGGTTGTACATATTCAGGGAACTTGTTTTTAAGAAAAAAAAACAAAGGTTTTCAGAGTGTGTGTTTTTAAATATGTTTTTGATGACGCTGCATATTGTTTTTGTGAAGAACATGGTAATGGCCAAATGAATAATGTTCTGCAATGCTTGTTGCAATTTGAATTCTCTTCTTTATGTTGTCCAAAAAGACAGTGGGAAAGCTCTTTATTTAATACAAATATCCTTCAGAAAATGTAATGTTGGAACCTAATTACCTAAATGGGCTTTGGCTGAACCAGGTTTTCAGAAGCTAGCGTATATTTGCATTGTCATGGGAACATGTGCATGCGTCTTCACTTATGCATGTTAGTTGCATGACAAACATGTGTGTTTGCGCGTATGCTCACATGACTTGTCTGCATTTTTGTGCTCTGCATGTGTATCTCTTTTTCTGAGTAGTTTTATAAATTTTGGATCCAATGACCTGTTTGATGTTCAAGGCTTTTGGATCTTGAGGTGGCAGGGTGAGATATTTGGAATCACATTTTTGTTCTTAACATAAGTATTCATAATGCAAAAGGGGCATACATTTAACTAATTTCTTCCTCTTTTTTTTTTTTTTTCATTTGGTTTTTGTTTTAGGTGAATGATGATAAGATAATTCTTGACAAGACAGTTGCTGATCAAGTGTCAATTTGGAAAAAGAGCAAAGGCTTAACTGACAAGGTGGTGGTTGATCACGCATGTTCGGGAGAAACATGTTCATACTACCAAATTGGAGATGTATTTGTCTGTGAAAAGACTGGACAAGTTCACGGTAGGAAATACGTAACATTATCACTAAAATAAGGGCAGCCTGAGAGCTTGTTTAGTATTGGTTTTCAAAACCATTTCTCTAATTGGTTTAAAAAGCTTTAAAAATGAAGAGATGTGAAAAATGTACTTGCTTGAGTATTTTTGAAAAACATTTTCTCTTTTCTAGAAGCATCCAAAATTCGAATGTGGAAAAGCTATGATAGCTGAAAGAATTGAAATACTACTAATTTTTCCACATGATTATTTCTTTTGTTTTGGAAATGAAAATGTTAACCAAAGAACTATTTTTAGGACTTAAATCAAAAGGTCCGTTATCTTTTGTAGATGCATGATTCAAATGAAATGCTAATGTTGCAGGTGTGGCTTACTGTTTTATTTTCTTGGTTGTTTCTGCAGTCTGTGACGATACATGCAGAGAAGTTATTTTAGATCCTACAAATGAACTTTTGGTCTGCACAATTTCTGGGCATTGTTTTGATAGATTGCTGTCACCAGCTGAAATGGAACCAGATGCTGTGAGTTATCTCTTCTCTAGCTTACATTAGTGAGACTAAGTCATTCTACTGTACTTTATTTTTCATCCTTGCTTTTATGGGGGGCAAATTCATAGTTAATTAATTTATCCATGTGAATACTTGGCTATGTGATTTTGCTTGATGACAGCTACAAAGACGAGCATGGTAGGAATCAAAAAGCCTTTTTTTCTAAATTTGCTCCCTCAAATAGTTTAACAAAAAAAAAAAAAAAAAAGGCTTTCAGATTGTATCATTGGCCGTACCATATATCTACAGGAAAAAAAAAATGATTTGTTTAAACTTTTTTGGACTTCTATATAATTCTATGTTTTCTTGGGAAAAAGACAAGAAAGTTCCATGAGTACATAAAAAATACTAATCTGGCATATTAAAGGTATGACCATATTACCAAATGCTCTAATGTCTGAGGTCAATTTACCAAGTTATCCAATTTTAAGCATGTCAAGACTCAAAATTTTTTAGTTGCTTTTAATCCTCATTTAATTTTTTGGTGAAGGGTAATTGTTGGA
Source organism: Malania oleifera (assembly GCF_029873635.1). Taxonomy (NCBI): domain Eukaryota; kingdom Viridiplantae; phylum Streptophyta; class Magnoliopsida; order Santalales; family Ximeniaceae; genus Malania; species Malania oleifera. The sequence continues at coordinate 31,810,588 of NC_080421.1, forward strand.
TGTGCAATCCTCATTTAATTTGTTGGTAAAGGGTAATTGTTGGATGTGCCCACAACATCTACATGGATGTATGGTGGACACACTTCCATCCTTTACTGGTGTGGGTCTTATCCCTCAGATACCGTCACATTGCCTGCACATCCACATGCGTGTGATGCAGCAAGCACACCCAATAATTGGCGTTCAATGTGATAACTTGTTCTTTATTGGATATATATGAGTTTGGGCGATGCAATACAAATTAGGCATTGAGGACCAAATTGGTTCCTAACCACACTTTAAGGACCAAGTTAGCATTTAAGCTCTTTTTTGTTGGTTGTCATGGTATTGCACTTCGCTGTCTAAAGTTTGAAGAATAATTTCATGGATAGGGTCCTGTTTTTCCTTCTTGTGTGTGTGTGTGTGTGTTGGGGGTGGGTAAGGAAACTTAACTGTGCATATACGAACAAAATGTTTTGGTCTTGAGATTCACTAAAATATATGTTTCTTTTATCCTTGCACTCAATCACTCTATGTAGAAACAGGTAAGCTGACTATGGGGAACCTTCGATTTTTCTTTCCACCAGCTAAAAATAAATAAACTGGGTCTTCTTTTCATAATATTCTTCTTCTATCTTTCCCAATTTAGGAACAACAACAAATTGGCGCAACAGATGAAGCAGAACCATTCATGGGATCTGGCCGTTTTGGTATGGAAAGAAAAAATTTTCCCCCACTTCTACCTTGGTGCATTGTACCATCTATTTATCCGGTTCATGGTTTCAGAGACAGACTAATGTGTTTGCATTGTTTTGTGTGCGCGGCAGCTCGTGCTTATTTGTTGGGATATAATTGTGCTGATGAGAAGGAGCTAGAAGCTGCTTTGAGGTTTTGTTGAACCAATTCATAGTCACCCATGAGGTGCTCACACCTCTGAAGCTGTTTAAAATATTCTTAATTTATCATTTGAATTGTTTTAATTTATGTCATCTGCAGCTCTGTATGGTAAGGTAGTTTTCAACCGCAGGAAGGGTACTCATAGTCTTTGTTTTCACGTTCTTGTTTTGATCCATTTTATTATTAGTAGTTTTGTTGTGTGATGTTCCTCTTCAGGTTGGCAGATAAGTACGTGCTAACTTTGTTCTTGTTTGGAACATCCATCAAATGACCCAAAAGCCACTTTTAGGATCCAAAATATTTGTAAATTTAGATTTTAAAAGTGATTCTGCATCATTTGATAGCTTGTCATAAGGTTGAAAAAACTTGCGTGGACGCATAACATGCTAATTTCATTATGGGCATTAGCATTTGTTATGCAAGTGATTACAACTTATATTCACATTTTGTGCAAGTAGGGTCTTATTTGTATGAGAAACGTGGATGTGATAGGACAGGATTGGGGCATTGTAAATTCGTCTCTGTCCAATATAAGTACAGTTATGCTATACAAGTTCTCATTGAATTCATTTTCATTATATGCTCTTGAATTATTGGGATTGCACTGCTGGACTGGGTATAGACTGGATAGAGAGTTGAGATGCCTCCGGTGTAAATGGACATGAATACTTAAATATTTTTCTGAAGCTGTGAAATGAGGTTTCAGAACCAGGCTACCTAGCTTTCTTCCTTGATTGAATAGTTGAAGGTTATGATGCATTTCATCAGTCCGGAATTTATGATGAAAATAATTTCTGCTTCTACGACCAGGGAAAAAATTATTAAAGTTTTACCAGGTGATGAGTGACATTAACTTTTGAGTGATTTGGGTAAGTTTTAACTCTTAGTCAATGAAGTGATGACTTGGTTACAAAGTGGTCACCAAACTTCAACTTGCGACGCACGAAAGCACTGAGCTGTTAAAATCTTTAAGCATAAATGCATTTAGGTTGCATTCAATTTCATGATTGATGTCTACTGCTGAAATGTTGTGCTAGAATCATAGTATTCTAAGTCCCATTCACTTGGTTAAATTGGTGTGGCAGTGTCTCTTCAGTGTGCTTTGCTGCTACGTATGCTGCAATTGGGTCGCCACCACCACCCCCTGCAGTGCCCTCAGGTCATAGAAATGGATTGCCACAATAACGTCCTGAGCCCATTCTACCCAACAGTCCTCACCTCTCCAAGTGCCTCTAATTCGTTCCCCACCGCTTGCTATCACTAACATTTGGCTGCATGGAGCTTAGGCATAGTACTTGTGTGGGGCATTATCGATGGCGGCAGAAGGGGAAGCGACGGATGGGGGAGCTGCGGAGGGGGGGAGGGGGGGTATATCGTTATCTTGGGGAGTTGTGTGAGGGCACCCAATGCCCTCTGCAGCAGCAATACCACCCTGCACACGAAGTGCATCAATCACACGTCTAACTTTGTGATGTGGGTTTGTGTCATTGTGTTTGTAGAAATATTTTTTCTTATTTTTAGCAGTTAATAAGTTCTGTTATTCTGCATATGCTTGCATGAATGGCTGGTCACATATAGTTTGAAATTTCTGAGCATTTCAATTTACAAGCTGGTGGAATAATACAGTAACCATGTCCCTTTATTTTATTTTTTTTACTCTGCATATAAAATTCAGAAACCATGAAACTTTGTAGTTAAGTGAAATGGTGGGCGGAGAAGGCATGAAACTCTATTAATGTATAATATTGGTAATGTTTTGTTGAGATGTCATTTGGCGTTGAATTCTCTTGTAATGGGTTGCCATCTGTCTCCGCCTCTCATACATCAAATAAAAATTATTATTGCAAGAGGAAAATACATATCATATGATCAATAAATTATAAATGCATCATTTCGTTCCAAATTATGCATGTATGGAGAATGACAAAAACCAAATGGATTGTCAAATTTAATTTTCATAATTTTATGCTTAAATTTTATATTTAAATATGTGCAGTATGGACTGAGTTAGTTTTCTTTATTTTGGTTGGAATGTAATATGGATATTGGGAGACTTCTATGTATGTTAGAAGTTTAGAACTTTGGTAATGTATTTGGAGGATGTATCATTTATTTCTGCTGCTTTTATATAATGAATATGGTATCAAGACCACAGAGGTTACTAAAGTAGAATTTCGGGCCCCATGTGGCGGGTCGGGGCGTTACAGGTGGTATTAGAGCTTATGTTTGCTAGGTTCTGCAGACTTTGATAGTGGATGATTACCAAAATATAGGTTGAGATAAGATAAGGATAAGAGTAAGTAGATTAGGCGAGTCTTGGTCTGGAAGCTTAGAGATAGTGATCCTTTGACGGTCTTCTGTGTTTTTCCTAGAATGACGATTTTAGGAAAATCACGGTAAATTCATTGATGATTTGGTTTCTAGATTTAGAGACCGGCATTTGAAAATTTAAGTGGGAACGTTAGGTCACTTGAGTATGTGCGTAGTTTCGATGTTATGGTTAGAGGGCGATACCTTGACGGTTTTGTGGCAGGATTGTGAGAATGATAATTTTTGTTTTCAAACTAAGAACTCCTATATTGTATTAGCCTCTTCATTCCATACTTGCATAAACCATGATAAATGTGGAATTTCTGAGTCAAAAAAAAATCCTATCTTCAGGATGGATTCCAGGGGAAAGAACATCTTAGCTGAAGGGGATAATCACGTGGATACTTCCAGTGAGGATGATATGGATGCCTCGGTAGTGCTATGAGGTATAGCGCGGTAGGTTAGGAAGGAGAACTGGAGGAACTCTAGAAAGCAAGATCAGCCACTGATTGATCGGGGCTGTACTTTTCAGTAGTTTACCCGGACGAGTTTGTCAGCATTTGTAGGAAGAGCGAACCTGATCGCAGCTGAAGATTGGGTTCACGAAATAGTGGAACTTCTGGATGTGCAGTGCACGGAGGAGCAGAATGTACGGTACTCTACTTTTAAATTAGTAGGGGAAGCAAAGAGGTGGTGGAGAGCGGTAAAACTAATGAAGGAACAGCGGTCAAGACCTGCGACTATAACCTGGAGCTGTTTCAGGGAGGATTTTTTCGACAGGTACTTCCCTACTGCTACCCGGGAGGCTAAGGCAGAGGAGTTCCTGAATCTCACTTAGGGACACTTGATCGTACAGCAGTACGCAACCAAATTTATGGAGCTATCCCGCTTCGCTCCATACATGATCCCGGACGAGCCGAAGAAGGCCCAAACGTTTGAGGTAGGGAATACATGCACAAGTAGTGGCGTTGCTGACATAGTTTTTCTGAGTTGGTGGATAAGGCCAAGGCAGTGGAGGCCAGTATTCAAGAGGGTGAGAGAGCAGCAAACTAGATGAAGAGGCCCTTGCCTCAAGGATTTCAAACTAGCACCAGCCAGGGTTCATGGAGGAGGCTTGGTAATTTCATGGTCCAGCGGCAAGAGATAGGATATCAAGCCCATTAGGGAAATTCACCGCATTCTACCTATCCTAAATGCCATCAGAGGCATTGGAGCGAGTGTAGGAGTGGATCAGCTGGCTGCTACCGGTGTGGTAGGGTAAGGCATATGGCGCGGGACTACAGCGCGACGTTGACTCACACTCCACAGCATCAGTATCGGGGAGGTAACCAACACCCAGAGGTGGTCACCAAAGGGGCACCGCCCAAGCGCGGGTGTACTCGCTTACGCTGCGAGATGCGGAGAACGTCGACGATGTGGTGACAGGTATTATTTTTATTTTGTCAAATAGTGCTGTAGTGTTATTTGATTCAGGTGCGACACACTCTTTCATATCTCGGGGATTGGTTAAATTGTGTGAGGTAGAGACTCAGTTGTTAGATGCCAAGTTAGGTGTGGTCACGTCGACAGGGTCAGTTGTGGTGTGTAGTAAGGTGATCAGAGACTACCTAGTGGTGATTCAGGGGAGAATGTTGCTTGTTAGCTTTTTTTTTTTTTTTTTTGACATGCATGTGTTCGACGTCATTTTAGGGATGGATTGTCTAGCATCCAGCTATGCAAGTATCGATTGCCACAGGAAGGAGGTAGTGTTCAGACCTCTTGGGGAGCAAGAGTTTAAATTTGTCGGGTCGTGTGTGCACTCTGCACCATAAATTCTTTTAGCAATTTAGGCAAAGAGACTACTTCTGGAGGGTAGCCAGGGGTACCTTGTATTTGTAAAAGAAGTATCGAAAGGAGGAACTTAAGCTGGAGAATATCACAGTGATGAGGGAGTTCTCGGATGTTTTTCTTGAGGACTTACCAGGATTACCTCTTGATCGTAAAGTGGAGTTTGCCATTGAATTAAATCTAGGGACAACACCCATTTCTAAGGTTCCATATAGAATGGCTCCGACTTAATTAAAAGAGCTAAAGGATCAGTTGCAGGAACTACTTGACAAGGGGTTCATCAGACCGAGCGTATCACCTTGGGGAGCACCAGTGTTGTTTGTAAAGAAAAAAGATGGGTCTATGAAGATGTGCATCAACTATAAGGAAATTAATAAAGTGACAGTAAAGAACAAGTACTTGTTATCCCGTATTGACGATCTATTTGACTAGCTAAAGGGCACACAAGTTTTCTCCAAAATCAATCTGCGATCTGGGTATCATCAGGTGAAGGTTAAATTAGAGGATGTACCAAAGACGACTTTTTGTACTAGGTATGGTTATTACGAGTTTTTGGTTATGTCGTTCGGTTTGACCAATGCTCCTATGGCATTCATGGACCTGATGAACATGGTGTTCCACGAGTACTTAGATCAGTTCATGGTGGTGTTCATCGATGACATCCTGGTTTATTCGAGGAGCCCTGTAGAGCATGAAGCTTATTTGAGACTGGTACTTCAGGTACTTAGGGAAAAGAAACTATTTTCTAAATTTAACAAATGCGAGTTCTGGTTGGAACAAGTTGCATTTATGGGACATGTAGTGTCCAAGGAGGGAATTTCAATGGACCCGAGCAAAGTAAAGGCGGTAGTTGATTGGGTGAGACCAAGGAATGTGCATGAGGTTAGAAGTTTCTTGGGTCTGGCAGGATACTATTTCCGATTCGTTGAGGGGTTTTCGAGGCTATTTGGTCCTCTGACACAGCTTATGAGAAAGAACATAAAGTTTAGGTAGACTGGTGAGTGCGAGCATAGTTTTCAGGAATTGAAGCAACGACTAGTCACTGCCCTAGTGTTGACCATTCCATCAGAGGATAGTGGTTTTGTGATCTATAGTGACACATCTCAGAAAGGACTCAGGTGTGTCTTAATGCAGCAAGGAAAGGTTATTGTGTACGCTTCTCACCAACTCAAGGAGTACAAGAAGAGCTATCCTACACACAACTTGGAGCTAGCAGTAGTGGTTTTTGCATTAAAGATTTGGAGGCACTATCTATACGGTGAAAGGTGCAAGATCTTTACTGATCACAAGAGTCTTAAATACTTTTTCACTCAAAAGAAATTGAACATGGGGCAACAGAGATGGCTTGAGTTGATTAAGGACTAGAATTGTATCATTAGTTACCACCCAAGAAAGGCTAATGTGGTAGTTGATGCTTTGAGTCGGAAGTCGGTGAATGCGTCAGTTTCAGCCGTTGTTGTACAACATCATATTAGGATGGGCCTAGAAATGTTGGGTGTAGAGCTAGTAGAAGGGAATTCACAGATGTTCAATGCCAGTTTGATTATTCAGCCAACCTTGCAGGAGAAAATTAAAATAGTTCAAATGAAAGACGCGGAGTAGATGAAAATTGTGGAGAAAGTACGGAGTGAGTAGCAACATGACTTCAATGTTTCTGATGATGGAGTTCTCAGATTTCACGTCAGATTGTGTGTGTCTAACGACAGGGAGATTAAAAAGACGATTCTGGAGGAGGCTCACCACTCTCTCTATATTGTTCATCCGGGAAGCATGAAGATGTATAGAGATTTGCAAGAATCATTCTGGTGGAGTAACATGAAGAGGGAGATTGCCAGATTTGTATAACAGTACCTGATATGTCAGCAGGTAAAAGTAGAGCACCAAAGGTCAATGAGACCAGTTCAACCACTTGATATCCCTAAGTGGAAGTAGGAGCACATCTTTATGGACTTCGTATTGGATGCATGGACAAAATGCCATCTAGGTAATAATGGATTGGCTGACGAACACTGCGCACCTCGTTCCAATCAGAGTCGGTTATTCTATGAATAGGCTGGCAGAACTTTATGTGTAGGAGATTGTACGACTTCATGGCATTCTGGTATCCATTGTTTCAGATCGAGATCCAAGGTTCACCTCTCGGTTCTGGAAGAGTTTGCAGGACGCCTTGGGATCTCAACTTACTTTTAGTACCGCGTTTCACCCACTGAAGGACGGACAATCCGAGAGGACCATTCAGATTCTAGAGGATATGCTGCGAGCGTGTGTGCTAAATTTTGGAGATAGTTGGATTCGCTATCTACCGTTTATTGAGTTTGCTTGTAATAACAATTATCAGACTAGTATTAAGATGACACCATATGAGGTTTTGTATGGTCGTCGGTGCCGATCTTCGTTGTACTAAGATGAGGTAGGCGAGCAGCAGATTTTGGGGCCAGAACTAGTTCAGCAGACCTCTACAAAGGTCGAGCTTATCTGGGAGAGGATTAAAACAACATAGAGTTGGCAGAAGAGTTATGCAGATACTTGCCGATGAGACTTAGAGTTTGAGATTGGTGATATGATATTTTTGAGGATTGCTCTGATGAAAGGGATAATGAGGTTTGGGAAGAAGAGCAAGTTGAGTCCTAGGTACATTAGGCCAGTCGAGATCTTAGAAAGGATTGGTCCAATTGCCTATCGAGTGGCGTGACCCTCAGCGTTGTCTAGAGTTCATGATGTTTTCCACGTATCAGTGCTGAGGAAGTACGTTCCAGATCATTCGCACGTGATAAGTTATAAGTCTTTGGAGATTAGGGATGCTTTAGCATACGAGGAGGTACCAATTTAGATTCTGAATTGGAAAATATAGGAATTGCGTATTAAGGATATACCGTTATTGAAAGTACTATGGCAGAATCACGCAATAGAGGAGGATTATTGGGAGTTAGAGATGGAAATATGCCAGAAATATCCATAACTTTTTAGAGAGGTTTAGCACTAGATAGGTAGGTTTCTGGTTTTGTGCACAGGTTGGGTTTGGTAGGTTTGTTTAGTATTATTAGTTTGTTTATGGTTTCCGTATATGGATGGTCTTTGGGAGAATTTTGTATGATATTGTAATCTCCTGACATGTTGTGTGTAATCACAGTATTCCTTCGCCATAAGTGATGGTAGCTAACAAAATTGGAACGGGGGCCACTATGTGGGTGACTACCGATTCTTTTGTAGAGGTGGATCGTGATCGGTAACAGTTAGCAAATTTTGAGGATGAAATTTTGATAAGGGGGGAGATTGTAGGAACCCGAACCTAGAAAATAAAAGAAAATAAATATAAAAGAGAGAAATAAAGGAAGAGAAAGGAAAAAAGAAGGAAATTGGTTTGGCAGGACCCAAACCGTCGATGATTTTATAGAGCTTGGGAAAAATCATTAACGGTTTCAGTCAACTGGGAGGGTTAACTAACAAACCGTCAACGGTTTTTTTAAGACAGGGAAACCCATCGACGGTTTTCCTACGGATCTGTTTATTTAAGGGTTAAGTAAGGTATATTTTTTTCATAACCTAAAAATTCCTCTCTCTCTCTCTCTCTCTCTCTCTCTCTCTCTCTCTCTCTCTTCCGTAGGCTCACCCAAATCCCGTGATCACTCTTCGATCACTTTTCTCTCCTTTCTCGGCTTGCCGGTTTGTTTTGGCGGCGGATCGAAAAGCTAGGGTTTTGGATTTTCGGAACGTTAGCGATCTATTTTTCAGGAACAGGTAAGAGGATTAAGTTAAGTCGGGTTTTTATTATATTTGAACCGATAAAATTGCATCATATATATGTATACTTATAATTTCAAGGTTATTTCTAAAACTGACCATTCAAAATGGACTGTACAAATATAGGATATATGATACGGTATTTTGAATAATTGAACGGTGAAAAGCTTGGTTTTACTTTACAAACTAGTATACTATGAGGTACTCCTTAATTGTTTATTTGATTATATTCAAATACTGAAATCGTGTGGCAGGTGAATAATCTATATGGTTTATTTTATAATTGAATCTTATTATGGTTGTGAAAATATATCCTGGAATGGGGATTTACACTGGTTGTGAAAATAGTAAATTGTTTTTAAAAAATATTGGGTTTTGTTATGACGACTACAGGCCGAATTTTATTTGACGGACGAGGGCCGAGTTTTATTAAATGACAAATTTTATATGAAATGAGTTTATAATACAGTTTTTATTACCGAAATTGTACGATATGATTTAAGAACCCTGAGGACCGGTTGTATTGTGAGCATGGTACCATTGCTAAGGAATTACTATTTGGTCATGTGCACCCACACTGTATTGAGAGGTGTAGGGTGGTTCAAGCCGATTAGCCTACGTAAGGGTGAAGTACCTTCCCTGGGGTCCAGACGAGGAAGTGGTAAGGCAATAGGACCTGCAACTGGGTTGTGGATGCGTGCTGTAGAGACTCGAACTCAGAAAAATAAGGAAAATAAATAAGAAAGGAACAGTAGTCTTCGTCGACGAGGTTCAGGTTCTCGTCGAAAAAGGACCTAAGGTGTTTCGTCACTGAAATTCAGAGTCTCGTCGACGAAGAGATCCAGAACGGCTAGAAAATATCAAACTAGGGTTTGTTGACGAAGGAAGAGGTTCGTCAACGAATGGACTTCTGTGGTTCGTCGATGAAGGCACCGCTTTGCCGAAGAATTTAACTGGGTTAAGGGGGTTATAAATAGGATTTTTGTTTGCTTCTTCATTAAGAAATCAAAATCTCTCTCTCTCTCTCTCTCTCTATAGAACCGGCGAACTCTCTCTCTATCTTTTCGATTCTTCGCCGATCGTAACCCGTTTCGACGATCGGAAGTTACTACGAGGATCAGTGAGCAAATATCTACAATCCTTGTGGAATAGATTCTTGATCTAGTGAAAAGTCAGGATTCGGGTTTTTTCCAGCGTTTCAGTTTATTTTCAGGAAATAGGTAAAGGGATTAAGTTAAGTCAGCATTTTTATGAAATTGAACCGTTTGAAATGTTTATGAAGTAAGTGTATTTAGGTTTTTAGTTAAAGTTTCTAAAACCAATCGTTCAAACAGATCCGTTTTCAAATTTAGGATCTATGTTATGGTATTTTCAGTACAAACGAACGGTGGGAAGCTCAATTTTATGATTAAAACTGTTTATGCTATGTTTTCATGGTTGCCTACGGGCTATGTTTCGAAATACTGGAAACTGTGTGACAAGTGAACGATATGTACATAATATTTTATAACCGAAATGATGAATGTTTTGTGAAATACTGGAACTGCTTGTGAAATACAAGATGATGTTTACGGCCGCAAGGGCCAGATTCATGTTTAATGGCTATGAGTCGAGTATGATTTGATGGCCGATGGCTGGAAGTTTATATGTCAAGTTTTATATGAAATGAATATGAAATATGGTTTTATTACTTAAATTGCACGATATGCTTTAGGAACCTGATGGACCATTATGTCAAGAGCACGGTACCGTTGTTAGGATCTATATATGTGACCATGTGCACCATATTGTATTGCGAGAGGGGTGCGGTGGTTTATGCCGATTAGCCTCGATAGAGGGTGTACCATACCTGGAAGTCCGTACTTTCAGGACATGGTAGGGCAATCAGGGCACGCAAGTAAGTTGCGGATGCCTGTGTAGTCGGAGTTATGACGCGGATGAATGTTGACTTTGTCTGGGTTGATCATCCCAGGCTTAGTCCAGCCTTCAGGCAGCACAACCCTGATCATGGGGGTTTATACATGGTGTTAGTCCCAGGAGGTGTTTTTCGTACATTTCTGTATATTAATGTAAATGATGTTATGAAATGAACAAACCGTTTATGTCAGGAAAATGAAATGAGTATTTCCAACTGTATAAGTACGTATGATGTAAAGACCACTATTTTCGGTTATATGAAGAATAATGTTTTTTGTAAATACTAATGCATGCTACCCACACACTGACGTTAACTTGATCACCCTTAATAAGAAAGTGTCTCATCCCAATATACAAATCATCTTTTCAAGAAACTACAGGTATCGTGCTTAGCAGGAACAGGGAGTGGGGGTTAGAATAGTTTCTTTTGAGGGTATATGTAAGAACTCTGATATGGGTAGTTATGTTGTATGCCTCCGAGCTTGTTTTATGGTCGTATGGACCGAACTAGTTGTTCAGTTTTGGTCGGTTTGTAATATGGATGTATGGAAACTTTTATGTATAGACGAACTTAGAACTCTGATAATGTATATATGGAGAATGGTTCTTTACTTCCGCTGCATTTATGTTTAATGATTATGGTATCAGGTACACAAACGTCACTAAAGTGACACCTTAGGCCTGCGAGGGGTTCGGGGCGTTACAGGTGGTATTAGAGCTTAGGTTGCTAGGTTCTGCAGACTTTGTCAGTGATAATTACCAAAGTATAGGTTAAGATAAGTTAGGTTGGGGTTTAGTTTGGAAGCTCTGGGACGATGGTCTTTCGACGGTCTTCTATGCTTTTGCTGGAATGACAATTTCAGGAAAATCATGGTAAATCCATCGATGGTATTCATTCTAGGTTGAAGGACTGGGGCTCGAAAATTTAGGTTGAGAACGATAGGATGGAAAAGTATGTATGTTGTGTCATCGTTATAATTAGGGACCGATACCTTGGTAGTTTTGCAGTAGAAATGTATAAGTGATTCCTTTAACTGCAAACTTATATGTTTCAACTATTAGTCATTCCATATTTGCAACAACCATTATAAATGTGGAGTTTCTAAGTCGGTTTCTATCCTATCTTCAGGATGGATCCCAGGGGAAAGGAAGTTATGACTAAAGGGGACAATTATGTGGATACCTCCAACGAGGATGATACTGAGACTTTGGTCGTGCTGGGTAGTAAAGCACGACAAGCTAAGAAAGAATCTCGGAGGGAATCTCGGGAACAGAGTCAGTCAGCTATTGATAGAGGTTGCACGTTTCAGCAGTTTTCTCGGACGAATCCACCGACATTGTCGGGAGGACCAAACTCGATTGTGGCGGAAGATTAGATTCAGGAGATGGAGGAATTGTTGGATGTGCTAGAATACATAGAAGAGCAGAAGGTCCGTTTTGCTACCTTCAAACTGGTGGGAGAGGCAAAGAGGTTTTGGAGATCGGCTAGGCTAGTGGAGGAGTGGCGTCTAGGGTATGTATCTGTTACCTGGAACTGTTTCAAGGAGATCTTCTTCAACATGTACTTTCCCATTTCCACTCGGGAGGTAAAGGTTGAGGAGTTCTTACATCTGACCCAAAGGTCCATGGCTGTACAGCAGTATGCGGCCCAATTTGTGGAGCTGTCCCTATTCGCTCCACATATGGTTCCAGATGAGCTGAAGAAGGCTTGGATGTTTGAGAGATGACTGAGACAGACAATACGCGCGCAGGTGGCAGCGTTATTGGTCTAGAGCTTTACTGAGCTGTGGACAAAGCCATGGCGGTGGAGGCCAGTATTCAGAAAGGGGAGAGAGAGGCGAACCAGAAGAAGAGGCCTTGGTCTCATGGGTCTCAGTCTAGCTCTAACCATAATACGTGGAAGCAGTCTAATGATTTTACAAGTTAACGACAAGTGACAGGACTTCGAGCCTCTCAGGGGAGTTCTCCGAGTGCCGCTTGTCCCAGATGCCATAAGAATCATTTGGGCGAGTGTAGGGTTGGAGCAGTTGTCTGTTACCTGTGTGGTGTAGCAAGGCATTAGGTGCGGGATTATCACGCGACACTAAAGTACCCACCTCAGCAGCAACAATATGGGAGAGGAAATCAAGCATCTCAAGGGGGTCACCAGGGGAGTACAGCCAAGGCACGAGTGTATTCTATGACGTCGGGTGACGCTGAGCACATAGGAGATGTAGTTATAGGTATTATTTATGTGCTTTCCTATAAAGTTGTTGTGCTTTTTTATTCAGGTGCAACACACTCATTTATATCTAGAAGGTTTGTCAAAGAATGTGAAATAGAAACTCAGTCGTTAGGAGTTGAGTTAAGTGTGGTCACGCTGACAAGATCGGTTGTTGTATGCAGTAAAGTGGTGAGGGACTACCCAGTGGAGATTCAAAGGAGAAAGCTGCCTGCTAATCTAATCGTATTTGATATGCATGGATTTGATGTTATTCTAGGGATGGATTGGCTAGCATCTAGCTACGCAAGCATAGATTGTTATAGGAAGGAGGTAGTATTCAAACCTCCAATGGAGCAGGAGTTTAAATTCATAGGGTCGTGTGTGTACTCTGCACCACGGATCCTTTCAGCAATACAGACAAGGAGATTTCTCCAAGGGGGTTACCAGGGGTACGTTGCATATGTAAAAGAAGCACCAAAGGAAAGATTGAAGCTGGAGGATATCCTAGTAAAAAGGGAGTTCTTGGATGTGTTTCTGGAAGACCTACCCGGGTTACCCACAGATCGTGAGGTGGTGTTCGCCATAGAGTTGACTCCATGGATGGCGCCAATTTTCAAGGCTCCGTACCAAATGACTCTGACTAAACTGAAGGAGTTAAAGGAGCAACTACAAGAACTCTTGGATAACGGTTTCATCAGACCAAGCGTATCACCCTGCGGAGCGCCGGTGTTGTTCGTGAAGAAGAAAGATGGGTCGATGAGGATGTGCATCGACTATAGAGAGATTAACAAGGTAACCATAAAGAATAAATACCTATTACCACGTATTGACGATCTGTTTGACCAACTGAAGGGTACTTAGATTTTCTCTAAGATCAATTTGCGATCCGAGTATCACTAGTTGAAGGTGAAGGTAGAGGATATATCGAAGACATCCTTTCGAACCCAGTATGGCCATTACAAATTTTTGGCTATGTCGTTTGGTTTGACGAATGCGCCTGCAGCATTCATGGATCTGATGAATAGGGTATTCCACGCGTACTTAGATCAGTTCTTGGTGATATTCATTGATGACATCCTGATCTATTGGAGGAGTTTTGCAGAGCATAAAGCTCATTTGAGGCTAGTACTTCAAGTACTCAGGGAGAAGAAATTGTTTTCTAAATTCAAGAAATGCGAGTTCTGGCTAGAATAGGTTGCATTTCTAGGACATGTGGTGTAACGACCTGGAAATTAAAATAAATAGAAGATATAATAATGAAATGGATTAATGGATAAAAGGGGAAAAGGAAGAATTTTTCAAAAGAAAAGCAAGCCTTGTCGACGAATGTCCTGTATTCGTCGACGAGTGTCCTTCTAAGCTCGTTGACGAAGTCTGCTCCTCGTCGATGAAGAAATCCTGAGAGAGAATTTTGGAAACCCTGAATTTCGTCGATGAAGGTATCTTCTCGTCGACGAAGACTCTACAGCACCTCGTCGATGAATCGACGTGTCTCGTCGACGAAGCCTTGCGTATAAAAAGGGTTATTCTTCATTTTCAGTGTGGATTCTCGAACACTCTCTCCTCTTTCTCTCTAAAAACGACCTCCCAGCCTTCTTTCTTCGATTTCGGGCCGATTTTGACCTGATTTGACGATCCGGAACCGCCACGGGGTTTGTGGGATCATTCTCTTCAAGGTTGTAGGAGCTGATCATTGGGTTGTGAGGTTTAGGAAACGTCCCAAAATTAGGGTAAGTTAGTTATTTTGGAATTTTCTTAAGAAATAATATTGTATGGAGCCTAGGAAGTAGTAAATAACATTTTTCTTAAGATTTGAGTTAATTGGAATTTATTTTATTTAAGTTAGGATTTTTGAATTTAGGGTCCAGGTGAACGTTGTGAGAATCAGTTCAGGGATCCTACAGGCGTAGTTGAAAGTCTGGTAAGGGGGAAATTTATATATTAAATCAGGTTTTCATGAATTAAAATGGATTGTGTGTTATTTATGTATATATATTTATATGTGGGTTTAAAATGCTAGCCATAAAATTTATGTTTTTTGAGCCTAGGAATGTTTATATAGTCATGTATATGTGAAAATGAATGAATGAAAGTGGAAAGAAATTTTTCTAAGAAATTAATTAAGAAATGAAATGTATTTTCAATACATCAATGTTAACTATGGGTTGACTTATTTTGCGAGAAATGTATATAAATTTTACTGGTAAAACCGTGTGGCATGACATTCTGTGCAAATAAATGTTAGATATATGAGATGCATGTTAAGTAAGTAAAGCTTATGAATAAAATGTGATATGGACAATAATGCTTGTGTATGTTAAATGCAACCATGTAAATGTAAGACAGCTGAAAGACAGTCATGTTAGCAAATTCTAGCGCATTTTTATGTGAAAACTAACTGTAACAGATTCTAGCGCATATCTATGTGGAAACTAACTGATGATGGCGAAAGACTAGCTGTACTACGAAGAAATGAAATGAAAATGTTATGTAATGAAATGACAATGGAATGACAATGCAATGAAATGAAATATGAAACGTGAACGATACAAATGAGAAAGAGTCACTTAAAGTGAAATGAAATGCAAAGTTAAGTTATGAACACGAATGAATGTGTATAAATGTATAATGACAGAAAAGAATGATGTATTACGATATTAGAAGTATGTATGTATGTAAAACATGTTACGATTGGGCAAGGCGAACTCTTCACTTGAGGGCTTGCTGAGGAAGGCGAGTGCACTAGTAGCTTTAGATGTGGTAGTAGCTGCATAACGTACTAGGGCAGAGGGAAACTATTCGTATGGGCGGGTAGATTTCCCTATCCTTAGGGCCTTTTCTGGTAAATTATTGTTGAATGTGTGAGTATGAGATTAATCTAACACTTTAGGGTTTACTGAGTAAGGTAAGTGCCCTGGTATATTTTAGTTGTAACCTTAGGGTTACCTATGTATCAGAGCAGAGGGGTGCTACTTGTATGGGCGGGTAATCACCCTTATTCTTGAGTAATCTCGTGGGTAAAACTTTGCATGTGATTGTTTAGGTTCATAAAACGATTTCAATGCTATATGATGATTTGCAAATGAAATAAAAATGATATCTATATACCTCATGTTAGCCACACGCTGTTTTAATATGTATGTATCTTCCCTTACTGAGATGTGTCTCACCCGAATATGAATGTTTCTTTTTCAGGACATCCTCGAGGTCGGGTTTAGGAGCTCGAGGGTATTTTTAGCATTTTTTAGGACTATAAAAGAAACAGGGTATATATTGATATTATTTTGGAGATGTAAATATTTATGTTTTATGTTTTATGTCGTTATGTTTTAAGGATGTTGTGAGAGAAATGGTTGCAAACATACTGAATTGTTTTGGAGATGTTTATTTATATGGAAATGCAAGCAATGGTTGGATTTTATGGATTCATAGATAGAAAATAGAAAACTCTGGTATATTACGGTATTGTGGTATATGTTATATGGAAATGATGGTTATGTTGTCTACTGCGAATGTATGTAAAGATTTATGATTTATCAGGTATAATGCACAGGACCCGGGTTTAAGGATTCAGGGTGTTACATGTGGTGTCCAAGGAAGGAATTGTAGTAGACCCAGGCAAAGTAGAGGCAGTAGTAAATTGGGCGAGACTGACAAACATACATGAGATCAGAAGTTTCTTGGGTCTGGCAGGGTACTATCGTCGATTCATCAAAGGTTTTTCTAGGCTGTCAGGTCCGTTGACACAGTTTATGAGGAAGAACAATAAGTTTGAATGGACTGGTAAGTGTGAGCAGAGTTTCCATGAGTTGAAGCAGTGTCTAGTCACAACCCTAGTGTTGACTATTCCATCAGGAGAGGGTGATTACGTGATTTATAGTGACACATCCCAGAAAGGGCTCGGGTGTGTTTTGATGCAACATGGTAAAGTTATTGTGTATGTTTCTTAGCAACTCAAGGAGTATGAGAAGAATTACCTTACACATGATTTAGAGCTGGTAGCAGTGGTATTTGCACTAAAGATCTGGCGGCACTACCTATACGGTGAAAGGTGCGAGATCTTACTTATCATAAGAGTCTCAAATACTTCTTCACCCAGAAGGAGTTGAATATGAGGCAATGCAGGTGGCTTGAATTGATTAAATACTATGACTGTACTATTAGTTACCACCTTGGGAAAGCTAATGTGGTAGCTGATGTGTTGAGTCGGAAGTCAGTGCCTGCATCAGTCTCAGTAGTTAGGATTCAGCACGAGATCAGGATGAACCTGAAAAGGTTGGGTGTAGAGTTAGTAGATGGAAATCACCAGGAATTCATTGCTGGCCTGGTAGTGCAACCAACCTTACAAGAGATGATTAGATCAGCTCATATAGAATATATAGAGCTAGTAGAGATTGTGAGTGGATTACAGGATGGGTTGAATGCGGATTTCCATGTCTCAGATGACGGGGTATTGAGATTTCACACCAGAATCTATGTACCGAATGATGATGAAATTAAAAGAACCATCCTGGAGGAGGCACATTGCTTCTTGTATACGGTACATCCAAGAAGTACAAAGATGTTTAGGGATCTACGGGGATCTTTCTAGTGGTCTAACATGAAAAGAGATATCACCCATTTTGTAGAACAGTGTCTGACGTGTCAACCGGTGAAGGCCGAGCACTAGAGGCCAGCAAGACCACTACAGCCACTTGACATCTCAAAGTGGAAGTGGGAACATATTTCTATGGATTTTGTGTCAGGATTGCCATCGGTGGTGCATGGACAAAACGCTATACGGGTTATAGTGCGGCTGACGAAGACTACGCACTTCGTGCCGATCAGGGTCCGTTATTCCATGGATAAGCTAATAGAACTTTTTGTGCAAGAGATAGTACGACTTCATGACGTCCCAATTTCTATAGTTTCAGATCTAGATCCATGATTCACCTCTCGTTTCTAGAAGAGTTTGCAAGATGCCTTAGGATCCCAACTCACCTTCAGTACCGTATTCCACCCGCAGATGGACGGATAGTCCGAGAGGACTATTCAGATTTTGGAGGATATGCTGCAAGCATGTGTACTAGATTTCGGTGGTAGTTGGATCAAGTATCTGTCGTTAGTCGAGTTCGCATATAACAACAACTATCAGGTCAGTATCGAGATGGCACCATATGAGGCCTTGTATGGTCGTTGGTGTCGATCTCTGTTGTACTGGGACGACGTAGGCGAATGACAAATGTTGGGACCGGAATTAGTTCAGCAAACCTCTGCGAAGGTCGAACTTATTAGGGAGAGGATAAAGGCGGTACAGAGTCAGTAGAAGAGTTATGTAGATACTCACCGACGGGTGCTAGAGTTTGAGATCGAGGATATGGTATTCTTAAGAATTTCTCCAATGAAAGGAGTAATGAGGTTCGAAAAGAAAGACAAGTTGAGTCCTTGGTACATTGGGCCTTTTGAAATTCTGGAAAGAATTGGTCCAAACGCTTATCGAGTAGCATTACCCCCAACATTGTCTAGAGTTCATAACATCTTTCATGTATCAGTATTAAGGAAGTATGTATCAGATCCTATGCACGTGATTAGCTATGAACCCTTAGAGATTGGAGATGTTTTAACATACGAGGAAGTACCAATCCAAATTATGGATCGGAAGATACAGAAGCTACGTACTAAGGAGATATCGTTAGTGAAGGTACTGTGGCGTAATCATGTGATCGAGGAGGCTTCTTGGGAGTTGGAAACAGAAATACGCCATAAGTACCCACAACTTTTCAGTAATGATTAGGGTTAGACAGACTGGTACGATTGATCAGGTAAGGGTTAGTTATATGCATGTTAGTTAAGGTACATATGTTTAGTTGTCAGTTGTTTATGAGTTTATGTATGGATGGTCTCTGGGAATTTTGGGTATGGTATTGTAAATTCTCGAGACATTATGTTGTAACCACAGTATTCCTCCGCCATAAGTGAAGATATGTAATAAACTTGGGACGGGACTGCTATGTGGGTGTTCGCCGACTCTTGCTAGAATCGGAACGGTAACAGTTCAGATGATGAGATAGAAAATAGTTAGCAAATTTTGAGGATGAAGTTTTTATAAGGAGGGAAGATTGAAGAGATCTGAACCCAAAAAAATAAGGAAAATAAATAAGAAAGGAACAGCAGTCTTCGTCAACGAGGTCCAGGTTCTCATCGACGGAGGACCTAAGGTGTTTCGTCACCGAAATTTAGAGTCTTGTCGACGAAGAGATCCATTATGGTTGGAAAATATCATACTAGGGTTTGTCGATGAAGGAAGAGGTTTGTTGACAAATGGACTTCTATGGTTCGTCGACAAAGGTGCCGTTTCGTCGACAAATTTGGCCAGGTTAAGGGGGTTATAAATAGGATTTTTGTTTGCTTTTTCATTAAGAAATCAAAATCTCTCTCTCTTTCCCTCTAGAATCGGCGAACTCTCTCTCTCCCTCTCTCTTTTTTCGATCCTTCGTTGATCGTCGTCCGTTTCGACAATCGGAAGTTACTACGAGGATCAGGGAGAAAATATCTATAATTCTAGCGGAATAAATTCTTGATCTAGTGAAAAGTCAAGATTTGGGTTTTTTTCTAGCATCTCGATTTATTTTTAGGAAATAGGTAAGCAGATGAAGTTAAGTCAACCTTTTTATGAAATTGAACCGTTTGAAATGTCTATGAAGTAAGTATATTCAAGTTTCCAGTTAAAGTTTCTAAAACCAACCGTTCAAACATATCCGTTTTCAAATCTAGGATATATGTTATGGTATTTTCAGTACAAACAAACGGTGAGAAGCTCAGTTTTGTGATTAAAACTGTTTATGCTATGTTTCCATGGTTGCCTATGTGCTATATTTCAAAATACTGGAAACTGTGTGGTAGGGAAACGATATGTACATAATATTTTATAATCAAAATGATGAATGTTTTGTGAAATATTAGAACTGCTTGTAAAATACAGGATGATGTTTACAACCGCGAGGGCCAGATTTATGTTTAATGGCTGTGAGCCGGGTATGATTTGATGGCCAAGGGCCGGAAGTTTATATGTCAAGTTTCATATGAAATAAATATGAAATATGATTTTATTACTTCAATTGTATGATATGCTTTAGGAACGTTGATGGACCATTATGTCAAGAGCACGGTACCGTTACTAGGATCTATATATATGACCATGTGCACCACACTGTACTACGAGAGTGGTGCGGTGGTTTATGTCGATTAGCCTCGGTAGAGGGTGTACCATGCCTGGAAGCCCAGAATTTCAGGACACGGTAGGGTAATCAGGGCATGCAAGTAAGTTGCGGATGCCTGGGTAGTTGGAGTTATGACGCAAATGAATGTTGACTTTGTCTGGGTTGATCACCCTAGGCTTAGTCCAGCGCTCGGGCAGCACAACCCTGACCACGGGGGTTTATATATGACGTTAGTCCTAGGAGGTGTCTTTCATGCATATCTGTATATTTATGTAAATGATGTTATGAAATGAATGAACTGTTTATGTCAGGAAAATGAAATGAGTATTTCCAACTATATAAGTACGTATGATGTAAAGACAGCTATTTTCGATTATATGAAGAATGATGTTTTCTGTAAACACTAATGCATGTTGCCCACACACTGACGTTAACTTGATCACCCTTACTGAGAAGTATCCACCCCAATATACAAATCATCTTTTCAGGAAACTACAGGAATCGTGCTTACCAGGAACATGGATAGTTATGTTGTATGCCTTCAGGCTTGTTTTATGGTCGTATGGACTGAACTAGTTGTTCAGTTTTGGTCGCTTTGTAATATGGATGTATGGAAACCTTTATTTATGGACGAACTTAGAACTTTGGTAATGTATGTATGGAGAATGGTTCTTTACTTTCGCTGCATCTATGTTTAATGATGATGGTATCAGGAACACAGACGTCACTAAAGTGGCACCTCAGGCCCACGAGGGGTTCAAGGCGTTACACATGCAGACGCACTTGCAGATGGTTACTTTGACTGTGTATGGGTTGATCCCCCAGGACATAAGTCCAGCTTTTGGGCCGCACAACCCATACCATTGGGGAAGTAAATGGTGTGCTGGTCTCAGGGAGTGTCTTTTACACATATATGCTAATTTATGTAAATGGTATTTCTAATTATTGAACTTGTTTATACAGTGTAAATGAAAAGGGTATTTTCCACTGTGTAGAGTGAGGATAATGTATAATTGCTATTTCGATTAAATGGAGAATGGAATGTATTTTGTATTTACTAAAACTCATGCTGGCCACACACTGATATTAATTTAATCTATCTTACTGAGAAATGTCTCACCCCAATATAGAAATCATCTTTTCAAGACCATCTTGAGATCGAGCTTAGCAAGCTCCGGGGCAGGGTGATAGCTAGTTTCTGTTTGCGAGTGTCTGTAAGAATTCGAATGTATATATGTTATGTTTGAAGTCCCCGAATATGTATTATGGTCGTATGGACTAAGTTAGTTTTCTTTGTTTTGGTTGGGATGTAATATGGATATTGGGAGACTTCTATGTATGTTAGCAGTTTAGAACTCTGGTAATGTATTTGGAGGATGTATAATTTATTTCCATTGCTTTTATATAATGAATATGGTATCAGGAACACAGAGGTTACTAAAGTAGCACCCTAGGCCCCGCGTGGCGGGTCGAGGCGTTACAAAAACTGTCACTCCTTTGTGACTCTCTCTCTCTCTCTCTCTCTCTCTCTCTCTCTCTCTCTCTCTCTCCCTTTCTTACTCATACCTCCAAATTATGATTAAAAATAATAAAAGGATGGGTGGCAGGCTCTAACGCCAGGTTTAGGGGCAAATCTTAATGTTCATCTCTTACAAAAATTAATTGATCTATAGCTTCTTATTAAGGACACATATTACAATAATTATGATTAAAAGCAATAAGAATTCCTTAGTAAGGATTTACAAGTGTAAGAACCAGAAAAAAAAAAATCTCAAATAAATGAATAATATTATGGCACAAAAGTTTTTGAAACTCTTTCCAAAGAAAGAAAATTTGAGCTTAATTGAAATTTTGTAGAGAAAATAGGATTAGAGACTTTCAAATATCAGTGTGAATAGCTTAAGTGTTGTTCATTGGACTTTAGAAGACGCGCGCGAACGTGCACAGACACACACACATGAAATATGGTCAAACTAACTATTTTTGTTTATTGGGGTCTAATTTCAAGTCAAGTCAATCGACCACATACAAAGGACAATCGACTTAGCACTAGCTGTTAGACAAAAAAATAAATCAAATAGTTGAAGTCTTGGAAAAAGTGAACTGGTCGACCATCCACTTGGGTTGGTCGACCGCTCTAAGCATACTACAAAAGCAGGTTAACCACAATAAACTACTTGGACTATTCTGCCAAGGTTGGTCAACTATAGCCCACAAGGCACGATGGACCGCTCTAGGTAGCAAGTTTGGAACAATCTCCATTCTTCTCCTATTTCCTATTTTTGTTACTTTTGTGTCATAATCATTCATTTTCTTTAGAGATTACTTACAATTCAACTTAAAAATATATATTCAAATACATAATGAAAAAGTCTTGAATATTCTTCAAGCTTTGCCCATTTCTAAGTCTTTAAAATATCCTTCAAGCTTTGTCTACTTCGTGAATTCATTAAACCTATGCATCAAACTTAAGCTCAAAGTAGTTAGTTTTTAAGTAGTTTGTTATCATATGTTAAACGTCGTAGTCGGGAGTATGTACGTGTGCCCTGCAGCGGATATGCAATATAGAGTTAGAGGGGGGTGAATGGTTGTTTTTGCGTATTAAAAAATTCTCTTTACAAAACATAATACTTAGCAAGATTCAAGCAATTATATCACAATATATGGAATTTAAATCATACACAAGATAAACAATAAAGAGTAGGGAGATAGAAGCTTAACATCGAGTTTTTAACGTGGTTTGGCACCCAGCCTATGTCCACGCCTTAGCATCAAGTCAAGGATTCCACAATCCACTATAATCGCTCCTTCTTCGGAGGAGCAAGCCTTACAAACTCGGGAACAAATCCCTAACGCTCACAAAGAGCCTTTACCAATTCGGTTCACAAAGAACCTTTCACAAGAAGATGGAAGATTACAAAGAATGCTCCTTACAATGAGCAAATATGATTTACAACTCAAACCTCACACTACTCTCTCAAGAAATGATTCAAACAAGATTTAGAGGACAAGAGAGTTTGAGCACTTTGTGAATATGAGTTATATGCAAGGTGCAATGTGTTAAGTTTTTGGATTTAAAGATATTTCTCACAAATATGATCAACAATAATCAAAAACCTTTTTAAATAAGTTTAGGAACTTGTATTTATAGCCCAAAGCCCCTAATAGCCATTAACTAGTCGTTGGGAGCAATCCCCGACCAAAACTAGTTGTTTGCTGCCCGTTACGACGCTAGGCTCGAGACTGCTCGTTGACAAGTCCCACACATGCATTAGTCAATGAGTGACCTGTTCTCATTGACGAGTCTTCTCTGTAAGTCTCAGGTGGGTCTCGGTATCTCTTCGTCGACGAGTCCCCTGTATACGTCAACAATCCACCTATATACCTTCGTCAACGAATCCCTGTATTCGTCAACGAGTCGCCTTTGAGATTTTAGGTGGTCTCGGGATCTCTTTGTCGACGAGTACCCCATGTATGTCAATGAGTCCCCTTCACACACTAGTCGACGAATCCCCTATATTTGTCGACGAGCGTTCTGAGGCTTAAACTCACACACTATTTTTCTTTGTTCAAAACAACCTTTTAACACTTAAAACATTCTTGGACAAAATATAAGAAAGATATTAAGTCTAATGAAGTTCAAAACTTGTCCAAGTGAGTTTCCCTTTGAATATAAGATATCTTGTTAATAAAAACATATTTGAAAATTTGTTTCGATATCTTATATGCTTAGTATGTCCTTTATGAAAATATACTTGACTTTCTTGAGTGTTTAGAACATAAAGCTCGTTTTGACACATTTGGGACCAAGTATGAAAATGTTTGTAAAACCAAGATGTTAAAAACTTGTCTCTTTGAAAACCATGTTTGAGTTTAGGATTCATTTAACAAACTCTTTAAATTTAATTTTGAAAACCATGAAAGGTGAGTTTGTGTTTATGACTTTAGTGCAATCTTATAAACTCATATGTCCTAGTATGCATGTGCATTGCTAAACTCTTGCTCAGAAACATGCAAAAACAAAACGCAAGAGTTAAAAAAAGTTCCTAACACACACACAACCCTTATTACAAATAATTCTACAATTTAAGCTTTCGGTTGTACTTGGATCCTTTCGAGTACGTGTCCGTATGATCGTTCCTGCTTGACGACTACTTGGTCCGATCTTTGCATTCGATCCAGTACTCTATGAACGAGTACCTGTACTAAACAAGATCTACAAAGATAGGAAAACACTATGAACAATATAAAGTAGGTTAATACCATTAAAATACATTAAATATAATATTGTAGCCAACAAAGCTAACATTCTCCTCCTTTTTAATGATGTCTAACCTATTAACAATCTACTTAATCTTTGCATTTGTTTTTATACTTAACATAGCTTATCATGCAAAGATAAGTTAGCCTAGAACTACTAATGAGTTGTTATCATTAAAACAAGATAATTAAATTTACGTAGCCTATAAGGCTAACATCATCAAAATTGGACCATAAAATCTTTGGGCTAGCACATTTGAGCTAGAGGATCTATAGTATTTGGTTACCTAGCGAAGGCGAAAACAAATGAAAAATAAAAATTGATAAATTTTGTAGTGGTAACCTCCAACTACGAGTTTCTTCTCTCCTTTGACTTAGGCTTTGAGTGCTACCCTGGAATATACTCTAGACCCTCTAAGCATTGACTTGTTTATTTTCCTTCTTGACCTTTTAATTTTCAGATGTTTTTATTGTTTGTCTTCGTTAACCACTAATAACGTCCATCCCAATTTTAAATTAATTATCAAATTACCTCATCATCTAAATTAGAGTTAACTTTAACGGTTAAAATGACTTAAAATTTCATACCAAATGTTAGTTAGGACTCATTTCTAGTGTCCCCTCAACTTATATTTGAGAAAATGTTTTAAAAACCAACTTTATTAATTTGATCCAAACCAACCTAAAAATAAATAAGCTAAGCCTAAAATTGAGTTGGTTTATGCTTTGATCGAAAATGCATACAATAATCTAGTAATTCTTTAGTGGCAAACTCAAAATGACCCAAACTTTGTGGAACAAATTCAAACCAAATCATTAAACTATTTGTTCACACTAACATAAGCAATGGAGAACAATTTGACAATTAATTTAAAATTAGGTGAACATTATTTAATTAAAAATATTAAAAAATATATTTAAATAACCCTAAATCTTTAGGTGACCAAATATAATTAACCCCAAATTTTATCCTAAACACTTTATTAGCATTGCCACCTAGGTGTGGGAAAAAAAAATTGCAAAATCGAATCAAACCGAACTAAAAAATTGGTTAACCATTTCTTGGCTCGGTTTCAATTCAAAATTTTTAATTTTTTCAATTATCAATTTGGTTTTGATTCGGCCCATTCAATTGCCACAATTAGCCGAACCAAACTAATATATTGCAAATGTATATAAATATACATATTATATATATTATATAATATTTTAATGCTTTAAATTATAAAAAAGAAAAGTTATATTACAGATGCTTAAATTTTAGGGCTAAAATGCATAAAACCCCCTTGCATTAAGTGCTAGTTGCATAATACTCCACTAAACTAAAACCATCACCATATTACCCCCTCAAACTATTGAGGGGAATTTTCACCATTAATAATAACAAACAATCACTATTTTAACCTCTCAAATTAAACTAATAATAATTATAGTAATTGAATTGATTAAGAAATAAAAAATTAAAAGCCCTAGCTGTTGTCCATCGTAAAAAGAGCAGCTGGAGAATTGATCTGCGTGCAGCCTGAAGAAGACGAAACAAGAAAGACTTCATAATCAGACTACGGGCTAAAGATTCAGACACCCAATAAGGTATGTGCGTGAGACCCAACTTATGGATGCAATTGAATTTTTCTCTTTTAAAACAATGGAATGCTTGAAATTTATAAAGAATGATGGTGATAGAGTTGCAGTGAAGTGTAAAGAAAACTATGGGTGGGGAATACATGCCTCTTGGAATCCATGTGAAGGATGGTTTCAGATTAAAACTTACCAACCATTGCACAATTGCACTAGAGTCTACACAAATAATCGAGCAACATTTACTTGGCTATCACAACAATACTTGGAACATGTCAGGGAGGATCCTTATTGGAACTATTCAACGATGAAGAAGGCTATGAAGAGAGAGTTATGTCTGCCCCCGGGCATAAGCTTGGGTGGTAAGGACAAGGCTATGGCGGGCGGCTTGACGGTATAAACCCAGGTTCGAACCCTGTCAGTTGAGTGCATATCTGCGATTTACAAACTAGGCAGGTGGAGGGCACTGTCGGCGTAGGCATGAGACTAGTCCGAAGGAAGGGGGTGGCACCCAATGATCCCGGGATGCCCGGTGTAACCAAAAAAAAAAAAAAAAACAGAGAGAGAGTTATGCCTAGATGTATCTAAGTACAAAGTTTATAGAGCTAAGCAAAAGGCAATTGAGGTCATTGAGGGGGACATTAAAGAGTAATACATGAAATTGTTGGACTATTGCAATATTATAAAGATAAAGAATCATGGCAGCCATGTTGTGATGAAAGTAAATAGATTAAGCCCAGAGCATCCACCCATGTTCCAAAGATTATTTATCTCTTTGGATGCAATTATCAAAGGATTTAAATTTGTCTGTAGGCCCTTTATAGGTGTAGATGGTTGTTTTTCAAAGGGTTGTTTAGGAGGTCAGCTCTTAAGTGCTGTTAGTCGTGATGCAAATGGTCAAATGGATCCACTTGCATTTGCTGCACTTGAAGCAGAAACAAAGGACTCTTGGGGTTGGTTTTTTATTAGGCTAGTTGAGGCAATCAACCAAGCAGAGACACAAGACAGTACATTTACTATCTCATGTGTCTTTTATTACTATACTATAATTTATCCTTCCTAATTTTTTTTCTTGTATTTACAATAGCGATTGGTAAATGCACTTGATTAAATTCTACCCGGAGCTGACCATAAAATTTGTGTCAAACACTTATATGCATATTTCAAGGAGAGATGCAATGCAAAAAAAAGGCTAAAATACCTTTTGTGGGGAGCAACCACGTCCTATACTGTCTAAGACTTTGATTTTCATATGCAACAACTTCACAACAAGGATGAGAATGCACATAAGTATTTGTCTAATATTCACCCAACATTGGACAAGGTCGGCTTTTAACCCAATTTTGAAGTGTGACCTTTTATGTAATAACTTTTGCAAAGCTCGGAACAAATGCATTTTGGAGGCAAGGGACAAGCCAATAATTAGCATGTGTGATAATATTAGAAGATTGATTATGAAACATATACAACAAAAATAGGCAAGAATGGAGAAGCTTAAGGATGAAGCAAGACATTGTCATCCAACATAGGTCGGGAAACTCTCTATAAGGTGGTATGCATAGGTAGAATGTTTACTATTGACTTGGGTACTAGGATATGTGATTGTAGAAGGTGGGACATAACTGGCATCCCGTGTACACATGGTGTAGCTGCTACAATCTTTAAGCACAATATAAGGCTAGAGGAATTTGTTCATGAATATTTTCAAAAAGTGACTTACACGAAGGGATACAACATATGATACATCTATTCCTAATTCAAATTTATGGCCTCAAGCATTGCACGATCCTATTGCACCACCTCCATATAGGAAGCAACTAGGAAGACCCAAGAAGTCTAGGAAAAAGGCCCCTAGTGAGGATAAGGAAAAGAAGGGAAAAGGTGGTCAACACATAGCCATTAAAAGGTTTAACATGCAAATTACTTGTTCAACATGTTGTCAAAGTGGTCATAATTCTAGAACTAGGAACAAATAGAAGGCTTCAAAGCGGAGCTAGAGCTATAAAAGGTGGTAGGGGTGGCAACCTCCATTAGCAAAGGCTACGGATCAATACATGCTACCTAATAATAGAGAAGATGAAAATGAATCTAGGAATACTGCTAAAGCTAGCACGGGTCGAGGAAGAAGTAGTGTTAGTAGGAGTTCTAAATGAGGTCCAAGTTTTGTACTAGCTAATAGGGAGTCAAATACAATGCATGTAAGCTTCAACGTTCTCATATAGTTTTATTTGTTGATTTTGCTCTATAAGTTTATTTATATATATAACTTTCCATCTTGCATTTAATATGTAGTTTTCGCAACAACATGGTAGAGGAACTCGAGAAGTGCTTATGTCAGTCCATTCTGCACCTAGTACACAAAGCTCTTCAACCAAGTATGCATCATTATGTTTCACAACCTAGTCTTACTACTCTAATTAATATTTATAGCCAACTAAACATTTTAATTCTTATATTTCTTGCAGTTGATGATGAAATGAAGGTGCTTCGTGTTTGGATACTTTAAATTTGAACTTATATTGGATTTGAATCAAATGTAATATAAAATTGTATTAAAATTTATCCAAATCCATTCAAATTTAAATTTAAGGTCAAAAAAAATAACTTGACTTTTTTAATTATTTAAAAATAAAAAATAAAATTAGTTTTGCACAAATAAATATGTATACCAACTCGAAGTTCTGATTTTTATTTAAATCTATATGAATTTAAATAAAAATAATTAATAGTTATCTTAAAATTAATTTGAATTTAAGTAAATTTAAATTTGATAATTTTTTTGAAAAAAAAAATTATATTTGGAAACAAGAACTTTAGGGTGAGGATTTAAATTTGTCTAAATATAAACCGTACTCAATATTCATATTTATTTTGTCCAAATGTTTGCTTGACATCATTTTAATTTTTGGTTCCATAAAATAAAGATATATATCACACAATACATTTATTTACATTATCAACTTTATGTTTATATTGCCGTTTTTCAAAATCTTTTTGTAAAAAAATTAAAAATTAGATTTTATGAATTTCAATTGTTATAACGACTGGTTGCAAAAAAACATACTTAATATGCAAAATAAAATTTTGTAAATTAAATAATTTATTTTATATATAGTTTTTAGTTGAAATCAAGCTATTCTAGCTATTAGTTTAGAATTAATTGAAATAGAAATAGATCATCTAAAAAATATTTTCAATTTTCATGTGCAAAAGAATTATTTTTATGGTAATAAAAAGTAGGTTTTGAAATATAGTAATTGATTAAAATAATATTTTTTTATTTCTATCATTTAAATTATGTTTTTAATTACCATTTAATATTTTTGTAAAAATTAAAATTTATGAAGTTGTTAAATTATATTATTTTTTTAAGAAAAATATTAAATATTTATTTTCATAATTTGAGAGTGGTGATGAATTTTGAATCCCAAACTCACAAAACGAAAAGGGTAGTTTTGGCAAACAAAAGCAGCCTTGGCTGCTAAGTTTGCAAGTTGACCAAATCCTCCCAGCTAGCTTACACGAATCAATCACGCGTTTATCCGACGCTCAAACGCGTGGCGCGGGAACCTATATCTTAAACGCACGTTGCCTTGCCTCTCATTTCTCTCCTTACAGCACTCCCGATCTGCTCGTTTTCTTGTAAGTTCTTTCTCTTTCTCTTGTGGATGCTGTCGATTTTTTTTCGCTCATCTGATCATCATGAACAAAAGAAGTTCTTAGTTTATTTGAAATTATATGTGGTTTTTTGTTAATTGATGACAATGATTTTGATCATCCATTTCTTGTAATTTATTGTTTTCACTTGAAGAGGGCGACGGGTTCAGAATTATCTGATTTGGTAATTTCATTCGGGCAGGCTCTTATTTTTGTACATATATGTGTGCAAGTAGTAGCAATGGCGCGCAGATATCTGTGTGTGTATGTATGGAGGTCTTGATTGTGTGTTCTGGATGTCTCGATTTATGTATGGGAAGGGACAATAGAAAATTTTCCCATTTTTCGCCCGAGCGAGGGTAAGAAATATCTTTTTTCATGGTGCAGTGTTTATAAAATCCCGATCAGCCTTGTTTGTTTTTTATTCTGAATTAATTGGTTTTTTTTTTTTTTTTGGTTTTATTAGTTGTTGAATCAATATGATTTCTATTTGTAATAATTGACTGTTCTATAAGGAAGATAACGAAATCATAATTATCTTAATTAGGAATTTCATCACCCTGTGTGTGTGTGTGTTTATTTGTTTGTTATATGCTTTTTTTCTGAAACCATGTTCAATTGATGATCATATCTTTTCTGCTTATTTGTCGTAGAACAGATCTGCTAAGACTTTGTACTTCGTCTTCTTACCGAAGTTTAGTCTTCCTCGTTTTGGACAATAGAAATGAGAAAGCAAATTGGAATTATTTTTCTTCGTTTTTTTTTTTTTTTTTTTTTTTTGAAAAATTCTGCTTCTAAATATGACAAGATCTTGTTTTCTATTGTGAATAAGTGTTCAAAATTGATCAGTTATGGTAATATCTTGAGAACTGATCGAAGTTATATAATTAGATTATACTGTTAGGCCTTCTCCTAGAGAAAAACTGGCCATTGTCATCCTTCTTGCTGTATCACCAAATATGAACTTAGTTAATAGTACCATTTTTATTATTAAAGAGCTATTCAGGTTCTATATAGTATATACCATTTAGATTCACGGCTTTAGATACTGCATTCAAATGAAAATCCTGATCCATTGATCTGTAGATGTTCTTATTTCACCGAGACCTATTAATTGTATGATTTTCCATGGGAATGAGAAATTTTTCATGCCCAAATGAAAATCTAAATCTATGGCTTTTCAATGTTTTGGTAAAAGATGTTATTATGAAATTTCTTATCAAATCCACAGCGACTGATTTAGATCCAGTCTTTATCTTGAAAATATAAGTGTTGTGGATAAAATTGTCATGTTTGATTTTTTTTTTTTTGGGTACCAAGTTGGTTTAATGTATGCAAGAGAATTTTTGTCACTGTAAGTGAAGTATGTCTTGTTGAAACTTGGTTCACTGTATGCAAGCAAATTTTTGTCATTCTGGAAGTGAAATAAAAACTAAATGTTTTTATATTTACTGATGATTGATGAAGTTAATATAATGGGGGTTGACATTGGATTTGGTTAGGTTTAGTTTGAGAATCATGACAATTGGTGCTTGATTTTGGGGATCAAGCTGTATGAATAAAAATTTCTGTATTGAGTAAATTTGCATATTGTAGTGTGCATCTTAGTACGTGCAGTTTTTTCCTAGTCAATTTTATTATTTTTATATCTCACAGTTACCTCTTGCAGCTTTGAAAAATGGGAGGTGGAAAGGACAAACATGACGAGTCTCATGACAAAGGGCTTTTCTCACACCTTGGTCATGGTGCCCCTGGATATCCTTCATCTGGGGCATATCCTCCCCAGGGCTATCCTCCTCAAGGATACCCCCAGCACGGCTATCCCCAACAAGGGTATCCCCCACAAGGCTACCCACCATCTGGCTACCCTCCAGCTGGTTACGCTCCAGCTGGTTATCCTAGCCAACCTGCTCCGCATCATTCAGGTATGATAATCATATTGTTTTATCTATTGCAACTTAGGATAGAATGCTGCCAAGTGTATGAAAATCATACTGCCCATTTTCATCCACTGGATATGCTGGCATTCTCTACTTGTAGGAAATATTACAGTAAAACAAAATATAATAATTTTGTTTTCTGAGTCAAAATGTACTTACTCTTGGCTGGAAATGTACATTTTCAACTGCAACAAAGATGTCCAATTGTAACAATGCTGCCCTTCTGTTTTAAATTGCTTGTTGGCAATCAATCTCCACGAGTACCAAGCCTAAACTATATATATATATATATATATGAACATATTTCTACACAGGAATTGGATGATTTGCTGTCGGTTCTCCTTTCGACCCTCTTGGCCCTTGTACTGACACATTAAATGGCCTGCAATATATTAGAAATCAATTTGATTTAGGACTGTAAAATAAATCTTATGTCCCACATGTTTGTCAATTGATATCTGAGCATTCATTGCATTTTAATATTCAGGGCACGGAGGCATGGGGGCACTGATGGCTGGAGGAGCTGCTGCTGCTGCAGCTGCTTATGGTGCTCACCATTTGGGACATGGCAGTCACCATCTTGCACATGGTGGTGCTCAGTACATGCCTGGTTCCCACAAGCAGGGAAAATTTAAGCACCATGGAAAGTTCAAACATGGGAAGCATGGGAAATTTGGGAAGCATGGGAAATTTGGAGGAAAGTTCAAGAAGTGGAAGTGATTTGTTGTCCCTTTCTAATACATCAGTAATGTTGATCCTTTCAGTTGCTGATCTGGTTTTTATGAATAAATTGTAGATTCTGTAATGGCTGGCGGGTAGACATTGTTGCTGATGTCTGGCACTCTGGCTCAACATAATTAGACTATATGCCTAAATAATATTGCTTCCGTACATTTTTCCATCAGTGCCTTTATGAGAATGTTTTAACTTCCCATTGTATTTCTTTCACAACTTATCTTGCTATGGAGTTCGTGTTCGTTCTGGTTAGTGTGTGTCAAAAGACCCCATTGTTTCATCAGCCTTGCCTAGACACAAATTCTCGTATGGAAGATATAATTGAGCTATTTAATTTGTGCGAGTAAAATGACAATATATTTTATTGTATCTTGTAAAAAGCTTATAGATAAGGGAATTTCAATGATAGTTTTTGTTTTTATTTTTTCCTTTTCATCTCATATTTTTGCTTCATAACCCTTTTGTTACCTTATTTGTCGACATGCCCGATCTCCTATTGTTTGTCAATGGATTAATAGTTTCTTGTGTAGGTTTTAGAATTTACAAATTGTACAAAGGAAGTAGGCATAAGTGATTAGGAGGCTTCCATTCATATGAATCATAAGCAAAGGAGCTGAGTGAGGGCTTAACTGGTTGTTTAGGGTTGGGGAGCAAAGTGACTTTAGCCTTGGGATTTAGGAACCTAGTTAGGGAATGAAAGTAGTGAACAGGAGTGAGGGTTCAAGGGAGGCCTCTTTCGGGAGGGATATTTTTATTTTTATTTTATTTTTTAACAACTACTATTTTTACAAGTATGTTTTATAAGGAGTTATTTTTTAATTAAGGTGTAAATTTGTAGTGCCTTGTCAACTTCATCGCTTGGAGAAATACTTGTGATTCATGGAGGTGTATTCCTTCCCTTCGATGTTTAACTAATATTTTATAGGTCACTTCTACAATTGTTTGTTGCTGAGTCACAAAAATCTTTTTTCACTTATAATTTACTTTATCGTCAAAATTACAATTAAGGATATAGAAGAATGACTCGTGTTGTATTAAAGAGCACTATGTTAAATTTACTTGTGATTTCATTAGGATGAGCACACTTTTTCTCTCTGAGGCACATATAAGTAAGTGTTTGCACATAAGTGAGAGATGAAGACAAGAAGAGCAAGAAGTTTGGTATCTTTTTCATATAATAAAGGTTTTTTAACTCTTTTAAGTATTTTTTTTGGATTGGTTATAATTAAGGTTTTTTAACTCTTTTTAAGTATTTTTTTTGGATTGGTGTTTGAGGTAAAAGAGGTTCTTATCAACTACGATGTTTGGTGTCTTTGATAAAGTTGGAATTTCTCTCTTTGGAAGTGGGTTGATCAATTATAAAAGTTATAAGTAACTTAAAATATTTCTTGCGTAGAGTTCATGTTCTTGAGGATTTTTTGTTGTGAGTATCTTGTACTTTCGGTTTCATTGCTTAGTGGATTTCAGGTTAGATCTTAGCATGTTTCATGGTTTTAATGCAAATATTACTGTTCTTAGTTAAATGGTTATTTGACCTAGTTATTTTTATTAGTTGTTTGTTATTTATTGGACTTCTTGTTGTTGTTATTGTTGTTTATTTATTTATTTATTTTGTGAGAGAGGAACCACTCTTCCTAACAAGATGTAAAAGGGTTATGGTTGGTGCTGACAAAAGGAATTTGATGAAATTTCAAGAATACAAGTAAAATTGAAAGCCTAAATAGTATAATTGGAATGACAAGATGTTAAGCTGACTTTATTGCAAGGAGATGTATGCTCTCATAGATGGCAACGATGCAAGGTGTCATGATTCCACATCAGATGCATACTAGGAAGATCTTAGGCTTATAAGAATGGTTTGGGCTTTGACTTTGTGAATTGTCTTTTATAGGACAAACTCATGAAATTAGTGAGTTAAAGCAAATAATACCTTATCGGAGATGGGTCAAAGACCGTTACATTTGGTATCAGAGCCACCATGAGAGTACTATCATGTGGGTGATTCTACCCAGAGGCGTAACCCACTCTGACGAGGACATTAGAGATTAGATAGGAAAGCATGTCACGGTCCCACATCGGATGTGTATTAGGGAGATCTTAGGCTTATAAGGATGGTTTAGGTTCCAACTATATGAAGTAGATTTTATAGAATAAGTCTATAAGGCCACTAGACCAAAGCGGACAATACCTTACTAGAATTGGGCCTAAGATTATTACACAAAGCTTTGAGGATGTGTTCAATAAGAAGTAAAAACTCATGTGATGATGCTTGGTTATGGTGAATGACATCAATTAGTCCACTTTGGAAGAAAGTATAAGACAAAAAGTAGTAACAAATTATAAATATTGTAATTTGAAGTACAAGGAAGGCATAATAACCTAATGTTTTGGTACATTAAAATGGAATGTGTTGGGAATAGACTTGAATGAATATTTATGCGGCAAAGATAAAAAAATATAAAGATCAATTTGTTCCTTCTTGCATACCAAACAATCATAATAGTGAACTCCTTGAATTGAATGAAAATGTTGGTGAACCAATTTATAACCATGACAATGAAGTTTGATGCTGATGTATGTATGTATTGTTCTCATCACCAAATAGAATGAGTATGGCTAAATTTAGTTTACTTGAACATGAGATAAAAGGGAAAAATGTGTACCTATAATTATGATAAATCTAAAAAAATATCCAAGTTAACGGAAAAGAATACATTGTTATCATTGTGATAAGCCTATAGAGAAAAATTAGAAATTTTTTAAAAAAGGATGAGGAAGGAAGAGGGGCCATGATTTCTTTTGATGAAGAATTGATCATTTTATCCACTCATAATGAAAGTTGCATTGATGTTAAATATATTCAAGTGGGGTTATTGATAGTGCTTCTTCATGTTATGCTATTCATGATTAGAGTTCTTTACTTCTTACATGTTGGGTTATCCCACATCGATTGTGAAAGGTGCTGATGGTCAGTTATTAAGTATGAGAGAAAAGTCTCACCCCTTGAGTTAGCTTTTAGGGTTGAGAATGCCCTAAACCACCCAATATTGATATCAGAGTCTGGTTCACCAACATTCTCTCTTGTATGTCGTGCGGGGGGAGACCCCGATGCCTTGTCGGGAGAGAACTCGATGTGTGAGGGGGAGATTGTTGGGTTATCTCACATCAGTTGTGGAAGGGGCTGGTGGTCAATTATTAAGTGTGAGGGAAAAGTATCACCCCTTGAGCTAGCTTTTGGGGTTGAGAAGGCCCTAGCTCACCCAACATTACAATGTAGGAGGTTTTATCTTTGAGACTTTGTCAAGATGGTTAATAGTGGTATTGCAAAAATTATGGGGGATTTGTGATGTTGTCTTGAGACTACTTTAGGTAATAAGTTGATACTCAAATATGTGAGACACATTTTGGACATGTGATTGAACTTAATCTACAATGGCTAACTAGAAGATGAAGACTTTGAAACATGTTTTGTTAATGGGTAGGGGAAGCTTATTAAAGGCAATCCCATCATAATAAAAGGAAGTGTTGTACACTTTATTGAACATGAGCTAAAGTGTAAAATGACAAAATCAATATCATGGAAAAAGAAACATCTTGGATATATGGTGCAAGTGACCTAGTCGCATATGTAAGAAAGGCCTCAAAGCTCTTATAAAGAAATCCCTTATTTCAGATTTTAAAGGTAACTCATTGACCATTGTATGAATAGTATTCTTGGTAAATAAAAAAAAAACCGTTTCATTCACACACACTTTTAGCAGAAAGCATCATTTATTAGAATTGATCCACTTTGATGCTAATGAACTTATAGGAGTAAAATCCATGGTAAGTGCTTCCTAGTTTGTGACTTTTTTTTAGATGTGCTTCTTCTATAAAGGTATGTATTTATACTAAGAAACACAAGGATGAAGTTCTTGGCTTTAGCTTTTTGTGTTGATAAAACCTTGCTTATAAATTAAAGCAGCAATGATTATGTATGCATATATGGCTTTTGATGCTACTTAGGTAGATGTGGTGAAGAACCAATGTTTTATCCCTTAACTAGTAGACCTGGTCTTATGTGTAGTATGAATTTGTGTGATCAATTCCTATCAAATCTTGGAGGATCTCACTTGATTGTAGTTAAAAGTCCTTCGATATTTATCTTTGACGGTAAGTATCTAAAACGTTCTAAATTATTATCGTTAGGAAACACAACTACTAACCTTGTAGGATTCAAAATTGAAAAGAAAAAGAACTAATGGAAGGCATTAGTTTCCATATCTATATCTCGAGAAGATGTCTTGACTGTGGAAATATAGAGAGCACTAAAAAGCAATTGGTTGACTTTTTTTCTCTAAGAATGTTGGGTTTGAGAAAATATAAAGTGTTTGCTTAAATACTAAAATAAGTTTGTTTCAAATAAAAAAAAAAAAAGGTGGGAAGTTTTCCAGACTGTTCTTAGGACCCTTTTTATTCTTCAACGTCCATAAACCCTAACCCTTCTCTTTTCTCAAATCTCAGTGGCCTCCCTTCACATTCTGCTATGGCACCTAAACTAAAGGGAGGAAAATGTTATGGCCTAAGGAGCAATGCTATTGGAGCAAGTTCCTCAAAGAAATAGACGACTCTGACATGGAGAAACTTTCCTTATCACACTGCAAGCTATTCCCCTAGTCATAATAAAGGCTTTGTACTCTAGTCTCTAGAACTTAGTGCTTCATCTTATGCTATAATGAAATCTAAGGAAAAAGTACCCATAAAAGATAACTTTGAGCAGGAGGAGGAAGAAGAAGAAGAAGAGTAAGTGAGCTGATTTCTGCCCTCAATTTTGAAAAGCCCAGATCCTAAAATATTCATCCCACCTAATGGTTAGTATCATTATCGAGATATCTTCAGTAAAAAGGGGTTGATTCTGTTGGGGAATAAACCGACCTGGAGTAATAATCACGCACAAAGAAAAATTCAAACACACACAATGAACACCGGATTTACGTGGTTCGGTCCAAACTGACCTACGTCCACGGGAGCACACCACTGCACTATAATCTGGGAGAAATAACACACGGAGGAGCCACTGCTCAACTCTCTCTCTCATCACAACTCTCTGCTCTCTGCACTTCTCTTTGCACTCTCAGTACACAGCACACCTCTACTCACGCAGCTCACTAAATTCACATAGCTACACACACTCTGCTTACATTTACTCACACACAGCTATACTGCTGCACACACAACTCAACACCCCTACGCACAACTTTTTACACAGCCCACTCACAATTTCACACTCCTCACAACTCATATATATATATATATATACACAAGGTGAGGGGGAAGAAGTCAAACAAAGGCTGCTGCAAAGTCACAAGAGATGGGCAGATTTGGTGGCCTTCCATTTGCAATTCAAAGTCGGCGGCTGGGCTGGTACGGCTGCCGATGGCTCCACACCAGCAATCCTAACAATCTCCCACTTGGAGACGGAGGCAGCATCTCAACCAGTGTATATGCAAATGTTGTGCTCATGTCCATCTTCAATCATGAAGACCAACTGAAGTTGAGCACAACTTCAGTTTCTCTCTAGTTGCCACCTTCCTGTCTGCTAGATTTCTGCGGACTAATCTGATGGCTGGTATCTTCACAACTGGTGTAAAAATGCCGGTGTAGTCAATCCCTTTCTTTAGCTCAAAGCCTTTAACTACCAACCGAGGCTTGTACTTTCTAGAGCCGTCATGCTCCTCTTCAATTCTGTACACCCACTTGTTGTGAAGGCCTTTGGGCAACTTCCACGTTCTGTTGGAGGTGAGAGACTTCATCTCGTCCTTCATTGCAAGCTCCCACTTGCTCGCATCTTCTGCCTGACAGCATTCAGGCTCTCCTCCATTTGTAGGAAGTAAGCAATCTATATACCTCTCGTCTGGTACATAAGGCCGAGTAGATCTCTTAAGCTCCGGTACTGGAGTAGGAGATGGTGGTGCGACGATCTGCTCCACTAGTTCCTCCGCCTGAGGATTCTCGGCATTCTGCTGTTGTGTCCCGACACACTTCTTTGGGGCACGGGTGTTTATCTGGAAACTGACTCTCCTCTGTTTCCTGACTATGTAATCCTCACACATGTCAATCTGCACTGACTGTAGACCACTCAATTTTTCCTTTGAGTGCTTCACTCTGAGTTCCTTCTCGCTCATGTGACCAAGTCGTTGGTACCAGATGTTGCTGTCGTCATTTCCTGCAGCAACTGAAATAGACATGGAGGCATTGGAGGTTAGAAAAAGTGTCCCGCTTTTCTTACCTCGTGCAATCGTTAGTACACCCTTTGAGACTTTCCATTCATCGCCGATGAATTTCGTTGTGAATCCCTCATCTGCCAGCTGACCAACTGAGATCAAATTCTTCCTCAGGTCTGGAATATGTCTGACATCCTTCAGCTTCCATACTGACCCGTTCATTTTGATCTTCACAACTCCCTTGCCGATTACGTCGCAAGGTTGATTGTTGCCAAGGTACACCTTACCGAAATCACCTGGTGTGTACTCCTCTAGGCAATCTCTGCAGCATATGGCATGATATGAGGCTCCGGAGTCTAAGACCCAAGACTCCTGTTTGCTCTCCAAAGAGCAAATCAACATGTCATCATTCTCGGAAGCAATATTTGCTTCTGTCTTCGCCTCAAATTCCTTTCTCGAACCTCTGCACTGGTTTCTGAAGTGTCCGGTCTTTCCACAGTTCCAGCACTCAACATTCTTTGTGCCTTGGGAACCTCTGGGATCTCTGGATTTGGACCTCCTGGTCCTGGATCTGCCATGATTGTTAGATCGTTCATGCCTGCTTCCCTTTCCCCGGCTTTCCACATTCAAAGCTAAGCTTGAAGTGGAGTCATTGTTCGACTGCATTCTGATCTCCTCTGTCAAAATCATGCTGATAACCTCGTCGTATTTCAGCTTCGATTTTCCTGCAGAGCTACTGATCGCAGTTACAATACCTTTCCAACTCTCAGGCAGCTGGCTGAGAATTAATAGGGCGCGGATCTCACTGTCAAAGGTAATCCCGACCGAGGCGAGTTGATCCGACAACTCGTTGAAATTATTCAAGTGCCTGCTGAAACTTTCACCTGCAGACATGCTCATTGTAAACAGTCGTTTCATGAGATGTACCTTGTTTGCGGCTGATGGCTGCTCATACATGTTCGATAGCGCATCCATAAGGGACTTGGTGGTTGTCAAGTGCTTGATGTTGAAGGCAACAGACTTTGCCAACGTCATCCTAACAACTCCGAGGGCTTTTCGGTCAAGCAACTCCCACTCGCTCTCCTTCATGGATTCTGGCTTCTCCATCAGTGGTAAGTGTAACTCCTTACCAAACAAGAAATCCTCGATCTGCATTTTCCAAAAACCGAAGTTCGTGCCGTCAAACATCTCGATGTGAGAGCTCTTCTGGTTCAACATCTCGATTCGCTAATCTAGAAATGGAATTAGCTCAATCGGACAGCACGGTTGGATCCAGAATGGTCGAAAACCCTCGAAATGACTTAAACTGCTCGAAAAACAGACCCGAAATGGCTTTAAAAAACCCGATCAAACTTTCAGTCAAATATGGTCAACTCGGTCAACCCTGATGACGTGGCACGTGGGACCCACTGCTGACGTGGCACTGTGGGACCTACTGCTGACGTGGCACTGTGGGACCCACTGCTGACGTGGCGTGGGTCGTGGCAGCTGACTGGCGCTGACGTGGCGGGCCCTGGCTGACGCGGCGCTGACATGGACGCTGACGTCAGCGTCTTCAACCTTCCGCTGGTCGCCGGACGTTCGCCGGCACGTGGGGGCGCGTGAGGACCACTCCTGACTTGTCGCCGGCACGTGGGAGCGCGTGAGGGCGCGTGGGAACTTCCTTTGGACGTTGGCGGCGCGTGTGGGCGCGTGCGGCTTCGTCTGAGCTCTGTTTGAGCTCCGGTTACTGCCGTTGGCTTCGTCTCGGTGAGAGGAGTTCGATGGTAGCGTCAAAATTAAATTTTGAGCTACTGGACAGGGGCTCAAAAATCCAGAATTTTTCTTGATCTGGTGATTTTTACTCCGACCAAAGCTCTGATACCAATTGTTGGGGAATAAACCGACCTGGAGTAATAATCACGCACAAAGAAAAATTCAAACACACACAATGAACACCGGATTTACGTGGTTCGGTCCAAACTGACCTACGTCCACGGGAGCACACCACTGCACTATAATCTGGGAGAAATAACACACGGAGGAGCCACTGCTCAACTCTCTCTCTCACCACAACTCTCTGCTCTCTGCACTTCTCTTTGCACTCTCAGTACACAGTACACCTCTACTCACGCAGCTCACTAAATTCACATAGCTACACACACTCTGCTTACATTTACTCACACACAGCTATACTGCTGCACACACAACTCAACACCCCTACGCACAACTTTTTACACAGCCCACTCACAATTTCACACTCCTCACAACTCATATATATATATATATACACAAGGTGAGGGGGAAGAAGTCAAACAAAGGCTGCTGCAAAGTCACAAGAGATGGGCAGATTTGGTGGCCTTCCATTTGCAATTCAAAGTCGGCGGCTGGGCTGGTGCGGCTGCCGACGGCTCCACACCAGCAATCCTAACAGATTCCTTATAGGGTAATAGACTTTGAATTCTTTTAGAATAATTAGTTTTCTATTAAGAAAATTTTTAAAGAATGAGGGTGGACCAATTTTTATCGTCTTACTCATGTCTATGTGAATAATGTGCAATTATTCTATTATGCAAGCTAAAACTCCAATTCTTCCTACTTATAGGTCATTTGTGTTTCAATGTCAAATGGATATAGAAGTGTTTGGAAGTGACAAATAAATAATCCATTCTTAAACTCCCACTATAGAGGATTTAATCTTTGGCTCAGTTTGATAAGAAGAAGGTTAAAAGGGAAGTATTTGGATCATCTAGTATTAATCATGATGCAACCTTTCTAACCATGAAGGGATGGATACTTCATCAAATCATTGCAAATTCCTAGTATAGGATCAATAAAAAAGGCAAAGCCATTGATATATTATTTCTATGGAGAATTTTTTAGGACAAAAAAAAGATTTATTTGCCCATTTTATGAAGAATCATATGCTTGTTGCAACTTAAAGAAAATCAGTTTTCCTTCCATATGCTAGATATTATCCGCAAGTTACTGGCTTACTAGGGATCTTGATTTCCTAGCTCTCCTACACCCATTAAAACCATAGTTCATAATGAATATACACTAGTGGCTATGAAATTTGAGAAGACTAAATCTAGTTGAGATAGAAAGAAGAAAAAGATAAAAACTCCATCACTACCCTGTGGATTTGCTTCATCCACTTCTGTTGAATTCCCTACCAATCAACCGCCCCTAGCACCAAGGTTGGGTTCAGTATTTCTTTTATTCCCAAATTTTCAGTTTAAGCTCATTTGTGTTATGCCTTTTATATTAATATAGTTTTACGAGTTAAAGCACATTATATTTGAGATAGTAAAAGTACAAATAAATTAAAATGAGTATTCAATATCTTTTCTCAATTCTTCAATCTCCAATGGCTTAGTCCCGTAAAAAAACAACTACAAGCATATAGTCATTCGTTCATAATATTTTGTTATCATCAAAATCGGGTTATTAAAACCTTGGGGCTAACACAAAGGGCAACAAATGGCATGCATAGTATAGGACGATGATCGTGCTAGTCCCTTTGAAATCCAACACAAAATCAATGTGACAGAGAGAAAGACTAAATGAGGGAGGAGGTGTTAGCCCCAAGGTTTCATCAACCTAGTTTTGATGATCACATTATTTTTGCACTAATGGCCTTGTATTTTAGTTAATTTTTAATTGGATTTCAAGCTATTACAATTGTAGAATTGTGAAAATATTTGAAAATTTTATTTGTTGTATGTGCCATTTTCCCTCAAAATAACACGAAAATAACTTAATTGGAGAAAATAAGCAAAATTGAGAGACTATTTTGGCTACACTACTAGGACAATCAACCGATCATCAAGGGTTGATTGACTTGTCTAGGCAGAATTTCCCAAGCGGTTGACCGCCCCTAGTGGCTAGGGACAGTCAACTAGCTTAGGTAGAAAGCTTGAATGATCGACTGATCCAAGAAAGTGGTTGATCAATTCAGCTTTTTACTTCAATGGTCAATTTTCTCACTAACAGTTAGTGCTCAATCTATCGGTCTATGATCCAGGGTGACCAACCTGAACACAGAACTAACTCTAAAATGCAGAAAACAATTAATTTTGCTACAAATTATCTATTTAAGCCTAAGGAACTTTAGAGAACATAGATTGTAGGCAAAAATACAAAATTGTCCCTCACACACATAAGGACAACAACAAAGGGGCACATGAATGAACATCTTCTTTTTTATATATACTAGCCATGGGCTACTCCGTGGCTCTCTATATAAAGAAAATAATAAAAAATTAAAGAGCATAGAGCATTTTGGATGGTTGTGGATAGTTATAGGGATATATTTGACATAATCATAAGGCTATTTCTGGAATAGTTGTGGGTAATTATTAGTAGTCATGAATAAATTCAATAATTTTGAAAGAAAACACCAAAGGGGGAATCCCCTTTATAGCATTAGAGATTAAAGATATAAGTATTTAGCATCAAAATTGACTATCATTCAAGTAAGTTTGGTCCATAATTAAATAACTAAAATAAGAAATATTAAAAAGAAAAATTGTTTCTCTAAATATTTACATAATCACCTAATATTTCCAAAAAAAAAAAAATTTGGGAGGGTTGTCGATAGTTATAAACATATTTTAGGATAATTATAAGTAGTTAACAAGATACACTTATTATATTC
Source organism: Malania oleifera (assembly GCF_029873635.1). Classification (NCBI taxonomy): domain Eukaryota; kingdom Viridiplantae; phylum Streptophyta; class Magnoliopsida; order Santalales; family Ximeniaceae; genus Malania; species Malania oleifera. The sequence continues at coordinate 31,853,673 of NC_080421.1, forward strand.
ATAAGACTATTTTGGGATAGTTGTAAGTAATTAAAAGAGTATTTTTGGATAGTTATAGCTTATTTATAGGGATAAATTTAACATTTTTGAAAGAAAGCACAAAAGGAGAATTCCCTTTATAGTATTTAGTGAGTTTTTTTTTTTTTTAATAAAGATAGTGAATTGAAGTTAATGAATTAAATTGTAAAGGGAGAAAAGTTAGTTGGTTTTTATGATTTTTATCCTAAATAATACTAACATTGATTAATGTTCTCCCTACAAATTTTGAGGAGCCTTGAACCACTTTTATAATAAATCTCTATCCTTATTTAGGTTAGATAAGAAGACTTACAAGATTCTCTTAGACCTCATGTAGCTGCATTTGCCATGTTCATGTTCTTTTTATTTTTTATGATCATAATCTGTGAAAAATTGCAAGCTGCAACTAAAATTCTTGAACTCTTGAATCATTTTCTTCACTGTATTTGCTTTGATCTTGTGGTTAGTATGAGATGAAGAATTTTCCTCCATGCTAGAGTTTCCCTCTTATGAAACTAGATTTTTGCAAAATTCCAATTACTTTTATGATGTTCAAAATTCAAAGCTCTCCATGTGGTCACCAATTTGTAGCTGTACAATCTTTGCTCCTCTTAATTGACTTATATAAGGAGGGATTCGGTTCGCAACATTAAAAATATTCTTATGAATTGACATTTTTAGAATTCTAATTTCTAAGAATAAGATTTTTGTTTCATGGGAGTCAATTCGTTTGGTTTATATTGTAAGATTTCAGGAATGTCTGTAAGATTTTAATGTTAATGCTTGGTTTAACATGAGAATCTTGAGAGCTATTTTAAGAAGATGAAGACTATACTCTTAATATGTGTAATTGATATATGAAAAATAATTATACTTTTTAATACAAAACCTACAAAGAACACATAATTAAATATATACCCAAAAATTTTCAAAAATTATAAAGTTAAAACATTTAACACTTAATAATGGATTAATCAAAGTAATTAAGGGAAATATAATGTCTAACTATATCTTATTATTACTTTTTTATAAAAGGACAATCATATCACTTTTATTTAGTAAATTACAAATGTCAATTAAAATATTAAGTAATATAAAAGTTAGGAAGTTTAATAGACATTTTTAATGTTTTTAATTAAAATTAAATAATTTTTTTAATTAATATTTTGGGTAAAAGACACTAACCTCCCTTAAAGTTTGACAAAAAAGACACCGACATCTCTTGAAATTTCAAAATTCCAGGGAATTCTTCTAAGGTTTCCAGAATTCTATAAACCTCTATTGAGGTTTGACAAAAAGATACAAAACCCCCTTGTATTTTGTAAAAAGACAAAAATTTTGAGCGTAAGTTTGTGTGTTTTTGACAAATCTCATGGGAGGTCTATGACATTTTCGAGACCTTAGGGGAGGTCAATGAAAATTTTAAAACCTCAAGAGAGGCCCCAATTGTAATGACCCAAAAATTCATACCATTTTTTTATAGACTATAAAAATCATATTACTCTGATACCCCTTATAAAATCTACTATAATATCTCAGTCCCAAAATGAACACTGAGAATTCCTGTTCATAGAAACAAAATACCTGTGCAGCGAAAAACATAAATTACATCACCATAATTATAATACCAGAGTTTCAGTAATTTCCAAACATACATATACATCTCTCCAAAATCATCCACCAGATCTCCTAGGAACTACTTAAAAATACATCTCCCAAAATCACTTACCATACAAACAAGACAATTCAAGGGTCTCCTCTATTTCCGAGCCTAATCTGCTCGTCTAACTGGATCACCTGAAATGTTTATAAATAATGAGATAAGACAACTCTCAGTAAGACGAAATATGTTATTACCAGTGCATGGCATAAAAGTTTACGTGAGCATTATATTTATTAATCAAGTTTTAACTGAGATAACATATATAGATAAGATACATCATAACTCACACTTATGTCACTTAAAGTACAAGTGTTTATTAACTTTCTACTTAATCATACTTTTAGCTACTTTATATATATATAACTATGAAAACTTTCCAAAATGGATAAATGTATGTCATGATTTAACCCCTCATAATAGGGTTGTGCAGCCCGTGGGCTAGATTTAACACTAACTGGCTTATCAGGATAAGTCAACTGAAAACCTCTGTCGTCAAATTGGCCACCTCAACTTGGACTACCAGGGAGTCTTCGTCTCTCCCAAGGCACAATCGACTACTCATAAATTCCACACTCTATCTGAGATGTGTGGTTGCACTCTGAATTGTAATAGCTATGGTACCATGCTCTGTAATATGATCTGGTCCATCAAGATCTGATATTATATAATATTATTTAATATATCTTACTGTTTTACCATGATTTTATTTCAACTGTAATAACCTTGGTTCTGTAAAACTGTATTAACCATAACGCTGTAATAAACTAATCTGAGTAAGCTGTAATATTTGTATGTTATGGTTCTATAATATCTGTATATTATGGTTCTAAAATCTGAAAATCATGGTATTATAAAAATTGTATATCATAGTTCTGTATAACCGTGTAAACTACAATTCTGTAAAACTTTGTATAGTCATAGCTCTGTAAATAAAATTGTATAATCTGCATATCATGATTCTGTAAAAACTATATAATTGTAGTTCTGTAAAAGCTGTATAGAATTCTGTACTATACCAATATTCTCATGCCAAACAATAATTAAAACTCATTAAATATAATCTGTAAAACTGTATAATTTCTTACTCTGAATTATTCAAAATCTTACTCTAGAAACTCATAATCATATACTATATTTAACTAGTAAAAATCTCTAATTTAACTGGCATGACATATTTCCCTTACCTAATTGACTGGGAGGCCTGACTCCAACTCTATCCTCACGCCCATAGTGTATCAAACTCAGAATCCTGAAATGATGTATATTTCTTAATTCAATCAACCTGAACTCAGAATAATAATTATACTCGCATTTTCCCCAGGCTCACATATCTCATTTTATCCATGAAATTCTAAACCATTAACTATTTATCAACTTACCTGAGTTCATAAGGAAACACCCGCAGGGATCCTCAACCCATGCTTGCAATGTTTAGAACTCAAAACCATGAAACCACATCAACCCTAGTTTAATCAACTCAAACTCCAGTATATTAACATCTAATACATTTCCTGGGCCTAGATATGCCTAATAACCATGCAAGCTCTAAAATAACCCACTTACCCTGATTTTGGGATGGTGCCTAAGAACTCCAAACCAATAATCTGCTCCGACAATCTTACAGAGAATCTCTCCACAAACCTTGTGACAGTTCTCGATCATTAAACCAGGCTCTAATGAAGCGAGGATCATAGAGAGAAGGTGTCCAAGCCGAATTTTAGAGAGAGAATGAGAGAGGGACTGTTTTTCTCTCGCCAAAAATTGATTTTCACGTATATATAGATGACTGGCCACGTGGCTTCGCCGACGAGACACATGGCCTCGTTGACAAACCCAAAAGGGGATTTCATCAACAAAGGTAGCAAGATCGTCGACGAACCATTAAGGTCTGAAATTCCCCTCTCGGTATCTCTTCGTCAACGAAACTCAGGTACTCGTCCACAAACCATACAAGTATGTTCGTCGACGAACCCTAATTTTGCCCTTCTTTTGAATTTATTTTCTCCCATTTAACTCCTTTTTCCTTATTAGTATTTAATTCCTATTATTTTTCCGTGTCTTTACATTCTCCCCTTCTTATAAAAATTTTGTCCACGAAATTTGCTATCTATGTTATACACCATCCCCTAAGGAAAAATTCACTACTTATTTTATTAATTACCCTCACTTATGGCAAAGGAATACCGTGGTTACATTTACGGTTCTGAGAGATTACAATAACTAACCAAAATTTGCCCCAAACCAACTATATCCTATAAACCCAAAACACAACTTAATACATCAATTACCTTGCATTGTATAAAACGAAATTGAAACAAAACTTACCTTATTTGAAGTATTACTTTTCTTTTTTGACTAATACTGATCCCCACTGAACAGATGTGGGTACTTCTGTCGCATCTCCTCCTCAAGCTCCCACAAAATTTCCTCCACTATGTGATTCCTCCACAGGACTTTTACTAGTGGTATTTTCTTGGTGCGCAACTTCTGTTCTTTACTATCTAGAATCTACACTGGTATTTCTTCATATACTAAAGTATCTCTAAGCTCTAACTCCTCATAACTGATCACGTGGGAGGGATTTGGGACGAATTTTTCTCAACATAGAAATATGGAATACGTTATGAGTCCTAGATAATGCTTGTGGTAAAGCTAATCTGTAGGCAACTGGACCCACTCTCTCAAGTATTTTGAATGGGCCAATATACCTTGGGCTCAACTTACCCTTCCTCCCGAACCTCATAACTCCTATCATTGGTGTTACTCTTAAAAACACATGGTCTCCTACTTCAAACTCCAACTTTCGGCGGCAAGTGTCTACGTAACTTTTTTGCCTACTCTGGACTGCACTGATTTTGTCTCTAATAAGTCAGACTTTATCATATGCCTGCTGCACCAACTTTGGCCCTAGAACTCACCTTTCACTCATTTCATCTTAGTATAGCCTAAAGCGGCATCTTCTACCAAATAATGCCTCGTAAGGTGCTATCCCAATGCTGGCCTGGTAGCTATTATTATACGCGAATTTAACCAGCGGCATAAACTAGGTCGAATTACCCCCGAAGTTTAGCACATGTGCTCGTAGCATATCCTCTAGTATATGGATCATCCTCTCCATCTACCCATCAGTCTAAGGATGAAAGATTGTGCGGAATGATAACTGAGACCCCAAAACTTCCAGCAAACTCTTCCAAAATTGTGTCGTAAATCATGGGTCTCGGTTTGAAACTATAGATACTGGCACTCCATAGAGTCGAACTACCTCCTAAATGTATGACTCTATTAGCCTGTTCATAGAGTAGTTGACTTTAATAAGGATAAAGTGGGCAGTCTTCATCAGTCAGTCTAAAACTACCCAAATGGAATTCTATCCATGCAACTCCGGTGGTAACCTCATAACGATATCCATGATATATGATCCCACTTCCATTCAATCATGTGGAGTGGTTGCAACTGTCCTGCCGGTTTCTGGTGCTCAGTCTTTACCTGCTGGCACCTCAAACAGTGCTCCACAAACTTAGCTATCTCCCTCTTCATGTCGCTCCACCAAAATGACTCTCGGAGGTCCCAATACGTCTTAGTCCTACTAGGATGCACTGTGTAAAGGGATTTGTCCGCCTCCTCTAAGATAGCCTTCTTAATCCCAACATCTGCAAGTACGCACAATCTTGTACGGAACCTTAGAGCTCCATCAACTGAAATACCAAAGTCCTCTCCTTGTCAGTCCTGCACTTTATCCATTAGCTCTACTAATTCTGCATCATTCATCTGAGTAGCTTTAATCTTTTAGCAGGGTAGGTTGTAGTACCAAGTTGGCAATGAATGCCTGGTGATTACCCTCTACCAATTCCACACCAAGTCTCTCCAAATCCATCTAGATCAGATGTTGGATCGTCACTACTAACAATGCTGCTCCCACTGATTTTCGGCTTAGAGCATCAGCCACCACGTTTGCTTTCCTTGGGTGGTAGCTGATAGTGCAATCATAGTCTTTAATGAGCTCTAATCATCTCATTTGCCTCATATTCAATTCTTTCTGGGTGAAGAAATACTTTAAACTTTTATACTCGGTGAAGATCTCACACTTCTCACCACACAGATAATGCCTCCAAATCTTTAGGACGTTAGGTGATGTTAGGCACTTACCGGAGTTGAGGAAGAATCTAATTTCATTAGGCACCTTAGATTGTAGTTACATGTAATAACCCAAAGAATAATGATATTTAAATAATAAAGAGGGAGGGAAATGGAAACAAAAATAGAAGGAGGAAGCGTTCATCGATGACGTTGCACTTTGGATGTAATAACTCCGAAGATTTACACAGGGCCTTGTCGACGAACACAGGGAGTTCATCGACAAGCGCATAAGGAGACCTCGTCGACGAAGCCATGTCTCTTCAGTAAGAAGATACCGAGAGGAGTTTTGGGCAGTCTGAAATTCGTCGACGAGGAAGTAAGGTTCGTTGACGAAATCACTTAAGAACTCGTCGATGAATCCGGGCCTATAAATAGTGAAAACCTGGGTTAATTTGCAAAAAAGTGGCGTAAATCTTCCTCTCTCTCTCTCTCTCTCTCTCTCTCTCTCTCTCAACACCTCTCCCTCATTCTCTTTTCGATTTTGGCCTCATTTCTCGCCGAATTGAAAATCCGAGGCCACCACGACGCTCCTGGTGAAGTTCTCTACAAGATTGCTGGAGTTGATCATTGGTGGAATTAGTTTGGAATTCATCCCAAATTCAGAGTAAGGTGTTTTATTCAGAATCTGCTTTCTCTGCAATTATAGGAAATGTTGTATGTAGGAAAATACTAATATTTTATTCTGGGGGATGTCGTTTTTAGGGTGTTGAGTGGAGAACCCTGCGGGTGTGGGGCCAGAGTTCAGCGAGGGCTTTTCAGAAACTAGGTAAATGAAATATGCTATGCTAAGAGATTTGATTATATTAATAGAAATTTTACATATGTGTATGTATACCAATTATTATGTAGCTTTTACAATATATGAGATTCTAAAGTATGTGTGGCCTGAGTAGATATTATTTAATGTAGAATTTTATACTGTTTTTCCAGTATATGATATTATACAGACGGATATAAGTTCATATACAGTTTTTATTCAAATAGTTTCACAGATAAATATATATATATATATATGTATATGTATATATATACATACATAGATATTTATTTAGATCAGTATACATATTATTTATAGAATGTTATGTTTTCCTAAATGCCATAACACTCAAAGTATACAGACAGATTACACAGATAGAAAGTACAAATAGATTTTACAGTTATAGCAACAAGATGCTACAGATATTATAGTATTTACAGTTCAGATTAATTGTGTTATGGTTATCTTGGAAACATAATGAAAATAGTAAAAAGAGTATAGTATATATGTATATAGTATCAGACCCCTGTGGAAAGATTATAGACAGATACAATTACAAAGCATGGTACCGTTGCTATATATAGAATAGAGTGCAACTACATATCTCAGATAGTGTGAGGGTACCGTCAAACTGTGCTCGGAGAGGATGCGGCTCCCCAGTTCACTAGGTTGAGGGGGCCAGTTTGATGAGGTAGCAGCCAGTCCCGAGCTTAGGAGTGGATGCAGTTTGGCCGGGCTGAGGTAGTGTAGAGCATAATGACATACCTGGAGGGCCGACCAGGTTAAGTCCCGCCTATGGGCCGCACAACCCTATCATAAGGGGTCACATCATGACATACAGAGTCCTAGGGAAAGAGCACAGTTATGTATATGTATATGTATATAGTTTTACAGTTTTTATTGTATATAGTTTTACAGTTTTTATTGTATATAGTATGATATTAGCAGTATGAACGATAGAAAATTCAGATGATACAAATGTTTTTAAGCTATTATACATTTGTTTTATAGATTTTCCAGATCATGCAGTTTTAAATATTATTATTATAGTTTTATGACTCGGTTGCCACACACTAATAATAGTTTATTTCCACTTACTGAGCGTCGTCTTACCCCATTACTTTAGCACTTTTCAGGTGAGCCAGCTAGGCGAGCAAATCAGGCTCGTGGATAGAGAGTTGACTTTGTTACCCTGGTTGTAGGATAAGTTTGTGACAGGGTTTTGTATTTTTGGGGTAGATGATACTAGAGGGAGTTATTGTATATGACTATGGTCTGAATGTACTGAATTCTGATATTGTTTAGTATATATGATTGTATGACTTATGTTTCTGCTACATAGGTATGGTTATATATATAAATGGTGAGAATTTTGAGGACGTTACATTACAAGTCTGAAGGTGGGGTAATGAAAGTGAGCAAGGGTGTTCTGATCATAATGAAGGGACTAAGAGTATAGGGGAATATTTATACACTATTGGGTACTACGGTTATAGGTGGAGCTATAGCCGCAGAGTCTGAGTCTGACAGTACCGTTTTGTGGCATATGCAGTTAAGGCATATGGGTGAGTGTGGAATGAAGGAAATTCACAAGAGAAATCTTTTGTAGGGGGTCAAATCATGTAAACTAGATTTCTACAAATACTATGTGCTTGGGAAGCAAAATAGGGTTCAGTTCATGATAGCCACACACAAGACAGAGGGAATACTAGACTACATTCATTCAGACGTTTGGGGGCTGACGAGAGTGGCATCACAAGGGGGATATGTTTACTTCATAAGTTTCATCGATGATTACTCACAAAAGGTCTAGGTGTACTTCATACGACACAAGTTGGAGATGTTTGCCGAGTTTAAATTGTGGAAAGGTGAGGTGAAAAAGCAGACCGGGAGAAAGATTAAGTTCCTCTAAACATACGATGAAAATGAGTACACGAATTTGAGTTTTAGAGAGTTTTGCGAGTAGCATGGCATAAGAAGACATTTTATAATACATCGGACACCACAACAAAATGGTGTGGTGGAAAAGATGAACCGAACCCTAGCTGAAAGGGCTCGGTGTCTCAGGTTGAATGCTAGGCTCGCCATGAATTTCTAGACCGAGGCGATGAGTATGACTTGTTTCTTGGTTAACAGATCACCATGGGCATCACAAGATGGGAAAGTTGCTGAGGAGGTAAGGATAGGCAATGAGGTAGACTACTCGCGATTGAGAGTATTTGGGTGTCTAGCCTATGTGCACATTCCTGGTAAGGAGAGATCAAAGCTTGAGGCGAAGTCTAGGCGATGCATGTAGAGAACCGAAAATTTTAATTCATGAAAATAATAAAGGAAAGGAAAGAGAAAGAAAATAAAGGGAAAAGGAATTTAAAAGGGGCATCAGTAGGGACTCGTCGATGAACCCATTATCTTCGTCGACGAACGTCCTTCTTGGTTTCGTCGACGAGTACACGTGTCTCGTCGATGAGAGGATATTGAGAGTAGAGAATTTTACACCATTAATGGTTTGTGGATGAACCCATTATTTTCGTCGACGAACGGTCTTCTGTGACTCGTCTACAAACCCATTCTTCGTCGACAAACGTGTTGGAATTGGTGTATTCCTAAGAGGGAGGGTAAATTGGGTATTTAAAACTTTGTCCTAGGTTTAGCTAATCCAACAACAGTATTTCTCAACTTAGGGTCTTTCTATATACACATAAACCCAAATGCGCAGATAATATGCGAAAATTAAATCATGCGTAACATTCATAAAATAGCATACACGTGTAGAAAATAAATTACGAAAAAGTAAAGTGCACACACGAAGCCTGAGGATTCCACTAATGCACACTTAACGGGTGGAGTGGCACCGGTTACAACTAGGTCAATTAATGGGGTTCGCCTCAACCTACACCTTACCAGGATGGTGCACCTAACTTTCCTAACTGGGTCTAAGCCGATTCGGGACTATTAAATAGGGCTAGTATCCCTCTTCAAGTCCACACCTGAAATACAAAAAATATGAAATTTTGTGTACAAACAAATTCTTGTTACACTAAGTAGATAAGTACCAATATGCTCAAGTAATAATCAATCCACATCAAACATGTAAGAACTATAAGCTCAGTGGTGTATATGTGCAATCTTCACTCAATATAATGATTATACTCAATCAAGCATAAGAGTGTTTAAACAAACTAATCTTTGAAAGCAAAGTATATCAAATCTCAATATCACATTAGTGTTTCAGAAATGCTAGCAATATTATTCAAACAAACTCAAAAATATTTTCTCAAATTGTATCAAGCACAAGAGTTGTTTGAAAAACAAGCTTTGTAAAATATTTTGCACACAAAAAATAATTACTTAAGGAATCTTGCAATGACAATGCAAAGATCCTCAAGCTAAAGAGTTTTCCCAGCACAAGATTTATCAAGTTAAATCCGTGGGAAGAACCCTAGCCAAACTCTCAACAAAAATCAAACAATGTTGTTGACTCTACGAGTCCAATCCTGTTTTGATAATGACAAATCACTTGGTATTTGATCTGTGCATCGAGTTTGTGAACAGGAACTATATTAAGCATGCACGAAAAGATAATGAGTCATGGAAGCCTTCAAGTAAAGCTTACACATCTTGGCAAGTACCATGGAACTCAAAGAGTACAAGAATCAAGATACAAGCGGCAAAGTTCAAGAATTTCTTGGGAATGGGTATTTAGAGCTTATGTATTTACATTGTCATATGATTTATTTTGAAGCTCAAACATAACTTAGAGTGATTTTAGGTTTCATGCATTTCATGTATATCATTAGGGAACTTGTATGAACTTAGAAATGTTTTCAAATCATTGAAAAATATGTTTTATAAAAGACCCAAGAAGAGAATCAAAGCAGATTTTTAACTTAGAAAAGAAAATGTGAGAAAAAGGGGAGTTCGGTCGCCTGAACTTTACTTCAGTAGCCTAAAGAATAAGTTTGGTAGCCTGAAGATTAAGTGCAGGCACCTGAAGAATTAAATGGGAAAGACAGAACCTGGCAAAGGTACTTCGGTCGCCTGACCCTAGAACCTCAGGCGCCTGAAGTTGTCACTTCAGGAGCCTAAACCCCAGTTCGGTTGCCTGAACTTGTGGGAAAGCCTAAAAAATCATATTTTTATTAAAAACACGCGAGCTATCTGATTGATCCAACGTCTGAGATCAATCCTACGGGTATATATTAAATGTCTAAACGCTAGAACGAGGCTGAGACACACAAGAAAGAAAAGAACACACCTTGTTGAGAGAACGTTGAAAATCTACTCTTAGTGCTATACGATTGCTTACTTCTCAATCTCTAATCTTCAAGCTTAAGCAAATCAACTCAGATTCTCAAAGGGAACTTGCTTACTCTACTGTACTTAAATTTGTATTGAGGTTTGATCTTTCAAGTTTATATTCTTAAGAAATTCTCATCTCATTGCTTGTTATTGACTAAGTATTGAAAAGTTTTGATCTTGAGTGTATCAATTCATATAAAATATATTTTTGATAAGATCATTACTTGAGAAAACTTATTTAACGTGGTTGATTGATTTTTGATTCAAGTGGGTGTTCTTCAAAGAATTTATATTTTGATATATTAAAGCTTGATTAAATATCCTTGGTACTTATAACTATATTTCTAAATTGAGGGATATTTTCTGAAAATTAATATTCTCAGTTTGTGATAGAATACATGAAATAAAGCTTTGTAATTTTGATTAAGCTTGTTTTCAAGACAAAGATTTTGTTAACTAGTTCACTTCAAACATACTTTTGCATCTTTACAAAAGTGAACCAAGAACCCTAGTTAACTCCGAGACATTTCAAATATATTTTAACTTGGGAGTTTTGAATAAATCGGGATTTGTGTGTTGATGCATAATCATTCATAAAACGATTGTATCGTTTTCATACATTCACGAGTTTCAAGTTATATCATATGTTAATGTGTTAGGAATTTGAATTGTACTCACAAGCTTTTGTTAGAAGCATTGTTTTGAGTGTTATTTTACAGATTCTATTGTATACACGGTTCGGTGTGTGAACCGGTGTGTGAGGAGAGAGCTGTATCTCTTGTAAGCAGCAGAGTAGGAGGAAGCTGTACCTCTTGTAAGCAGCGGTTTGTACGGAAAGCTCCGTCCCACTTTAAGGAGCAGGGTTTTTAGTGAATCCTTGAGTGGTTGCTCAAGGCGACGTAGGGCGGGTTGGCTGAACCTCGTAAAATCGCATTTGTCTTCTCTCTTCCTTTTACTCTTTATTTTCCGCATTATATTTAAAATCAAGTATATTGCATACATAGATAGGATTGTCACATTCACACGTAATTGAGCAACTAGAAGTAGTTGGTAAACTTATAAGAAGTGTGTGAAAGAAAATTAAGTGGCTTAATTTTTTTTAATATCCAATTCACCCCCCCCCCTCTTGGGATTACACCTTAATCAAAAAATGTAAATATCAATAAGAGTATAGGGCTATTTAAAATGAAACACTAATAATCTAAACACTCTCTCTAGGCTTGGATGATCAAAGAAAATGAAGTAGAGGAGTATTTTGGGATAGTATTTGGCAAAATAGGCTTTTTAAATTTGAGAGGATTTTTTGTTAATGATCTTATTAATCTTCTTGTTAATTTTCACAAATGAGCCCCTATATATAGAAGTTGGGCAAATTATGATCATTTAGGACATGTAGGGTATTATTAGGATTGTTTAAAAACCTTTTAGCAAAGTTAACCCTGTTTCAAAAATTTAACCATTGTAAAAATATTTGTCCAACCCAAGAGCATCGGTTGACCGAACTTAAGGTTCTGTTGACTGAAAGATAAAGTTCGGTCTACCGTGCAAAAAATGAACTAAGAGTTCGGTCGACCGGACTAAGGGACTTAAAGGCGATTTTCCCAAATCTGCATGGTTCGGTCGACCAGGTGATTTTGAACGAGATAGTTCGGTCAACCGGGAAGTTGGATTCTCTCACGTGGGGGTTCGATCAACCAGAGCGTTGCCCGTATAAATCTGGTCGGTCGATCAAGGAGTCAAAACGTTGACCCGTATGGGAGTTTGGTCGACCAAGTTGGGTGAACTTGGCAATGTACAGTTGATTGAGCTATGGTCAAACTGTTGACCTTTGACCAGTTCGATTGACCGAATGCTTTTATACATTCCAGTTTAGTCAATCGAACATGCATTTTTAATGCATTTAGGTTCTAATCTCGTTATACATTAACCCTATTCATATAATGATTAATGTTAAGACTATAGGACATATTTTTATGAAGTATAGGGAGTCCTAAGGTCAGTATAGGTCTTTTTTAGAATATCAAAAAAATCTGGCGTCGGTCAACCGAAGGTCGACTGGAGGGTGATCCCTAAGGTCAAACTACAGTCTTGAGCTTTAATTCTTACATGCATGTCATGCATTAATTATTACAGACTGTTCCTATATTACTATTACAGACTTAATATTAAACTTATAAAATTACAACAATGAATCTTCTAGGTCTTCTTTTGCTTCAAGCCATTGTGTGTCGTATGCTATCAATATGATCCAGTTAGTATGATCCTGCTCACAAACTTGAAAACCATCAAATACAAAGAGTATTTGTCATTATCAAAATCGGGATATGACCAGTTAGGTCAACAGAATGCCCTTCTATAACTCGTCAACGAGTACACGCATCTCGTCGACAAGGCCATATGGACAGTCGTCTATATAAAGGTTCAAATCAAATTTTTCAGCAAGGGTTTCGTTTCTTTTCACTCTCTCTCTCTCTCCCTCTCTAACTTTCAGTTTCCTCTCCCTTCTCTCTTCAATTTTGGCCCGTTTCTCGCCCGAATTGATGATCAAAAGTAACCGCAATGATTTAGGGGCGATTCTCTACAAGTTGATCGGAGCGGATTGTTGATTTGGAGCTCTTAGACACCACTCCAAAATTAGGATAAGTGAATAATTTTATAGTTTAAATGATTATTTGGGATATGTAGACCTAGGAAATTTGTTAGATTATAAATATATTGGGGCTGAGTTGATTGAACTGGGGATAATGCGATTTCAAGGTTTGGAGTTCTGAACATCGTGGGCGTGGTTTAGGGTATAGTAGGCTTCTCAGGAAACAAGTAAGGGGATAGATTAAGTTAGGTATTTTAAGAAAAATTAAATTATTGAATATACAATATTGGATTCAGAAATTTATATATGGTTTAGTATAGTTTTTGGGAATACTGATGTTGAATTGAGGAAACCTTGAAAATAGATTTAATATAATTTTTTTAGTAAAATATGTTTTCTCCGACCAGATAATATATCATAGTGTAGTACTCACTTATGTGTGGCGTGAGTCTAAATTTTACTGTAAATAATGATATGTCAGAATATTTATGATTTTACAGAACAAACATGATTCGACGACAGTTTTTAGAAAAACTATAAACAAAATAGAAATTATATTTTCAGTATATTGTGATATTCAGCTGGCGCAAATGTCGTGATATTTAGCCGGCACAGATGCCGTGATATTCAGCCAGTGCAGATGCCGTGATATTTCAGCCAGCCCAGATGCCATGACTAGATATGTTATAACAATTATTTAGGAATATTATCAATACAGAATTATGAAACAGTTATATAACAATATTATGAAATATATTATATAATAGCAGAACCCGGATGACTTAGTTTAGATTCAGAGCAAGGTACCGTAGCTATTAGTTCAGGTAGTGCTACCACACATCTCAGATAAAGTGTGGGAGTTGGATAGTCGATTAAGCATGAGGGAAGAGTAGTGTGCCCCCCTGGAAGTCTGGACCAGGCTGGGCAGGCCAATCGTACTTACAGACTTATCAGTTTTGACTTAGTGTGGTAGGCCAATCATTGCTAGGTCCTGCCTATGGGCCGCACAACCCAGTCATGTGGGGTTAATACATGACATCAGCTAGCTATCCATCCAAGGTATGATTTCAATATTATACAGATATAGCAGATGATTTATATGTATATAGAAATCTAGTATGACACAGTATGTTATATTGAAATATGATTTATTCAAATTTATACAGAATAGTTTTGTCTGATTTATTAAATGCAATTAAATTATGTTTAGATTTTCCTTACTTATCAGATATAGTTTAATATATACAGTATATGTTATAATACAATAATACTCACATTACCACACACTAATATTAGTCTATCTCCCTTACTGAGAGGTGTCTCATCCTAGAAATACAAACATTTCAGGAAACTCAGATAGATGATCAGACCGAGCTCCGAGATAGAGGAGGTTGATAGTGCTACCTTGGCTGAAGGGTAAGTAGTCGAAACGAGTTTAGGAGGGATTTTGTGTAATCCTTAGGTTATTATGGTCCTGTTTGGGGATGTATATGTGTATTTATGGATATAGTAGAACTCTGGTATTGTATATAAGATTATGTATATTATGGTTTCCACTACATAGTTGACATGTATGTATAAACAGTTGTATCCCCGATTCCCTTGGGATCTGGGTTGATTTTCTATATGTTTTACGGTATCAGAGTTATTGTTATTATTATTATTATTATTATTATTATTATTATTATTATTATTATTATTATTATTATTATTATGTGAAAATATATATATATATATATAGCATAATTTTTGGGGTTGTGATAATGCATCTTTCTGGGATATCAGAAAGGTGTGAAAGGGTTCAAGTTGTGGATCTGGTGGCAAACAAGGTGATGATCAGTAGAGATGTGGTTTTCGATGAGAAAACCATGTTGCGGCATACTTAGGAAGAAGAAAAGAAACAGGTGCCAGAAAATAGTAGCAATAATGAGCATATTGTGCAGGTGGAGTTGGGGACTCAGGGCATAAATGCAGGGATTTCTAACTCAAAAGATCAGCAGGCGATGTAGGTGGAGTTAGAAACTCAGGGCGGAGATGATGATGTTCAGAACACGAAGTTCTAACTCGAATGACTAGTAACCGCATCACAGTATAGCTATAGTCATACCCAGACGCATCGTCAAACCACCCCCCAAGTACGAATTTTCAATCTGGTGTCTTATGCACTTATCACTAGTAGCGGAGACTCTACTACCTTTCAGGAGGCTATGCACAATCAGGAGAAAGATACTTAAATGGGTGCTATGGTGGAGGAGATGAAATTATTGTATAAGAACTAGACGTGGGACTTGGTGGAGCTTCCTGCTGGGAAGAGGGTGATTGGATGCAAGTGGCTGTACAGGAAAAAGAAACAATTTCAGAAAAAGAAAGAGAAAAGTTCAAGGCTCGATTGGTAGCAAAGGGATATTGATAGAGGAAGGGAATTGATTATGATGAGATCTTCTCCCCTGTGGTTAGGCACACTTCCATCAGGGTAGTGTTGGGATTGGTGGTGCAACATGACATGTATCTAGAGCAGATGGATGTAAAGATGATGTTCCTCCATGGTGATATGGAGAAACTGATTTACATGATATAACTAGAAGGGTTTTTCCAACCTGGACAGGAGCACTTAGTTTGTAAACTAAATAAGTCAATTTATAGGTTGAAGCAGTCTCTCAGGCAGTGGTACAAACGATTTAACGCCTAAATGATCTGTATCATCTAGAGAAGGTGTGAGCACGATTGTTGTGTCTATGTGAAGAGTCTAGAGGACGGTTTTCTCATATATTTGTTGCTTTATGTCGATGACATGCTGATTGTTGTGAAAGACATGAATGAGGTGAATCATTTGAAGACTCTATTGGGTAAAGAGTTCAACATGAAAGACTTGGGTACAGCCAAAAGGATTCTTGGCATGGAAATTCACAGGGATAGAGCTGTAGAGAAATTGTCGTTATCTCAGGGCGACTTTGTGGAAAAGGTGTTGGAGAGGTTTAACATGGCTAATGCTAAACCAATGAGTACACCGTTAGTGAGTCATTTTAGGTTGTCTACCGCCTAGTGCCCAAAGACGGACAATGAGGTTTGTGACATATCGAAGGTCCCCTATGCCAGTGTAGTGGGGTGTTTGATACATGTCATGATGTGTACAAGGCCAGACCTAGCACATGCTGTCTACGTGGTGAGCAAGTTCTTTTTGAATCTGGGTCAACATCATTGGGATGCAGCCAAGTGGATTCTAAGGTACTTGAGGGGTACAACTGGATATGACATTATGTTCAACAGATAACAAAGTGATCCATAAGTGGTAGGGTATGTGGATGCTAACTACACATGAGACTTGGATGATAGGAGGTCTACCATAGGGTACGTATTCACCCTTGTGGGAGGATCTATTTGTTGAAGGTCTATGGTATAGTCACTCATTGCCTTATCTACTACTGAATCGAAGTACATGATAGTCGTTGAGGCTGCCAAGGAAGCATTGTGGCTCACAGGATTGGTTAGGGAGTTGGGTGTTTAGCAAGGTGGAGTTCGACTACAATGTAATAGTCAGAGTGTCATCTATTTTGTGAAGAATCAAGTGTATCATGTGAGGACAAAGAACATTGGTGTGCGGTTTCACAGGATCAGGGAACTAATTGCTTCAAGTGAACGTCTACTTGAGAAGGTTCACACATCTGACAATGTTGCTAATATGTTGACAAAGCCTGTCACAATGGACAAGTTCAAGCATTGCTTGGACTTGGTTAACGTCTCCAGGTGCTAGACGGGAGGCGGTCTTAATCTACTGTCCCAAGTGGAGCAATGGGTTACGCTTTCCTATTTCTCCTAAGTGGTGAATATTCGCCAAGGTAAAGACGGTTAAAGATGTGATTCATATTGAGTGGTACGCATGTGCTAGGAAAGCATGGTGATGCAAAGAACAAGGAAGTTAGTTGCAAGATCAAACCATCGACAGTATGAGTGACGATTTTCTCTCGGTATCAAATCGTCAACAATTTTAGTTTGTAGCAGGAACAACTCTCGGTATTTAACCGTCAATAGTTTACCTGAAACCGTCGACAATTTTGTTCGACGTAGGTTACGAATTTTTGAATTTGGTGATCAATAGATTAGGGGATTCAGAGGTTTTTTCTTTGGGATTTGTTATAGAAGTGTTTTAGATGTATTCTAAGTCATTTGTGCACATAGAATTAGATACATAAACTATATTTGTAACCCTTAATGTAAGCTTGACAATCTGATAGTGAAAATTAGTCGTTTGCTCTAGTGGACATAGGCACATTGTCAAACCATGTAATTTTCTTGTGTCATTAATTTTATTGCTTTCCTTTATTCTCATTGTGATTGCTTGTTCCATATATTCATCATTGAGTGCTTGCATTGCTTGTTTTGATTCGAGTTGTAAGTGTTTCCGCTACACATTCAAATCAACAAGTATAATTTCCATGGAAATGGGAATCACATGAAACTTGCTCATGAGAGGAGGTGGTAATAGGGGAATCACATTAAACTTGCTCATGAAAGTAAGTGGTAATAGAATATTTATATTTTATGAGAACTTTTTCATTTCCTAGAATTCTTTCATTTTTAGGAATGTGAACATTCACACCACTTTAAATTTACATACTCAAATTGATAGGGATCAGTGTGCCTTACCTATCTTATTTTCAGATGATGTCACACGTGGATGACCTCACGATGTCCACTACTTTGCTAATATGCTGACACGTGGATGACCTCCAGATGTCCACATCAGTTCATGATTATTTTGTATATGCTCGAAGACTTTTCAGTAAGAAAGACCCCAATTGAGATGCCGAAACAAGTCCTAGTTCAAGATCCATGTGGGCCCCCACACCATCTTGTGGGCCCCATACAGCTCCATTGGGCCTTACATGGATAGGGCCTCCCTTTTGTCCCTTTGACTTTTGTATTGTATTTAATGTATGACATTACAAGACAACTTGCTTGCTTGCATGTGTTTGCTCCTAGAAAATTGTTCTTAGTAAGTTGTGCTTAGTGTTTAATGTATCTAGTAAGTTTGAGTGTTTAGTAAGTTGTGTGTTAGAAAGTTGTGTTGTAATGACCTGCTTAGCTTATCACATAATCAATCATATTAATTATCATTAACTTAAAAATATAACAAAGTCAACCTGAATCTGTGGGTAATGGAGACACACCTGTCATACATAGTAAAAACCTAAGCAGCAGTAAACATAAATTTCATCCACCCAACCATATAACAAAATATACCAGAGTTGCCTATATTTTCACCATGTACTGTAAATGTATATATACAATCCTCAAAAACACCAAAAGATAAAATTAGGATCTTACATCAAACCTACTGACCTTAGTTCAAAAGACTCACCCTCCTAACAGGGTAGTACAATCGCCTCAACGGCGCAGGGCTCAGTCCACCTGTCTTTCTGGGTTCCCTGAAATGGTTTAAGCTGGGGTGAGACACCTCTCTGTAAGGGAAATAAACTAAATACAGTTGTGTGACAACATGAATATTTGCGTGCTATATATAAATATAGAGTACATGTCACATACTTGAAAAACGTTGATGATATCATAACTGAATAATCATACATTACATAGTTATACTAAAACATACTGTATCTCAATGTTCGTTAAATCGTCTACTATAAATAGTAGTTTTGAAATTTACCCAGGATGTATAGCTAACTGATGTCATTTATTACCCCCCATGACGAGTTGTACAGCCCAAAGGCGGGACCTGACAATGGCTAGTCGATCACTGCCAAGCCAAAATGTCTATAAGTACGATGGGCCCACCACACCTGGTCCGGACTGTCAGGTGGACGTCTACAACTCCACACTGAAAGCCATATCGACTATTCATCTCCCACCCCCTCTACTGGCAAGGGCAGTTAGCACAAGTTTGAACTGAATTGAACTGTATAGCTACAGTATCGTGCTCCTGAAACTGATCTGAACTATCATCCGGGTTCTGATAACATATAGTATATGATAATATATTGTTTAACGTAAATAGATTGATAGCATTTTTCTGAATTCTGTAATAACATTAATAATTAAGGCCTTGTGCTACATAACATGCATAACTGTGGCACTGTGTCGGCTATCATTCACGGCCTTGCGCCGAACATATCATAAATACTGATCTGAATAAATGTATTGTTTATCATATATTCTGAAATTATAGTTTACTGTATTATCATGTTATTCTTGAAAATAACTGAAACATGTTTTTTCTATAAAATTGGCTTAACATAACACAATATGCATAAAATAATATTCATGCCACACAATACTGAATAAAATCATAAATTTTGTTCTGAAATCACATTTCCTGACATTTTATACTTAAAAATATATATTCTTGTGTAACAACAATATTTTTCCAAATATACATTTTCACAAATATACTCATATATAATACACGCTTTCCTGAAAATTAATTTGCTATTAAATAATAATAATTTTCATGGAAAATCACCGCTTTAGTTTACTCCCTTACCTAACAACTGAAAAGCTCCTACAGTGCCTAGTCCTACACCGATAGGGTTCCCCATTCAACACCCTGAAAACAATACCTCCCTGAACAAAACTTCAGAATTTTCTTCGAGTACTACATTTTCTACAACTATAGAAAAGCCAAATTCTAAATAAAAAGCCTTACCCTGAATTTAGAATGAAGTTCAAGTTAACCCCACCAACGATCCACTCCAGCAGACTTAAAGACAACTTTCCCAAGAGTGTCGTGGTGGCCTCGGATCTTCGAACCAGTAAGAATCCAGCCCAAAATCTTAGAGAGAAGGGGAGGGGACGAACAAAAGAGAGAGAGAGAGAGAGAGAGAGAGAGGTTTTCGCGTGATTTCTGTAGAGAAAATCAAGTTTAGGCTATTTATACACCTGCACTCATCGACGAGCCACGTCACTTTGTCAATGAGGCCACGAAAGAAGTTTGTAGACAAACACTTATTCTCCGTCGACGAAATTCAGAGCTGAAAATAGCCTCTCGGTATCTTCTCGTCGACGAGACACGTGCCCCCGTCAACGATCCTAATAAGCCACTTCATCGACGAGGACCTGCTGTGACCCCCTTTACAATTTCCTTTTTCTCCCTCTTTATTATTTAATCATTATAATTTCTTCAGGTCACTACATTCTCCCTTCATAAAATTTCGTCCTCGAAATTTATTATCCATATGATTCACTATTCCTTAAAAGCAAACAGTCTACTTATTTTATTACTTACCCTTACTTATGACGAAGAAATACTGTGGTTACATTCAGAGTTCTGGGAGATTACATACATAAAATAAATTTCTCCCAAAACTAAAATACTACTTACTAACTAAACTAATACATACACTTACTAACCTTCAAAAGAAACAGTTCATAACCATTTATACTTCCTTATTACAACTGAACTTCATTGAACAATTGCGGATATTTCTGCCTCATTTGTTCCTCGAGCTCCCAAGAAGTTTCTTCTATTGCGTGATTTCTCCAAAGGACTTTTACTAGAGGAATCTTCTTATTACGTAATTCTTGTTCTTTCCTATCCAGAATCTGTACCGGTACCTCCTCATAAACTAATGAATTACTGAACTTTAATTCACCATAACTTATTACGTGAGAAGAGTCTAGGATGTATTTCCTCAACATGGAGACATGGAATACATCGTGTATCCTGGACAATACAGGTGGTAAAGCTAACCTGTAGGCAACCGGCCCCACTTTCTCTAGAATCTCAAACGAGCCAATAAACCTAGGGCTAAGTTTACCTTTCCTTCCAAATCTCATAACCCCTTTTAATGGAGTTATTTTCAAAAACACATAATCACCAATATCAAATTCCAATTTCCTGCGGTGGTTATCGCCGTAACTTTTCTGTCGACTCTAAGTTGCACTGATTTTATCTCTAATAAGCCGAACCTTATCACATGCTTGTTGCACTAATTCTGGTCCTGCAATTTTCCGTTCACCCATCTCATCCCAATATAAAGGATAACAACATCTTCTACCATAAAGTGCCTCAAACGGTGCCATGTCAATGCTGGCCTGATAACTATTATTGTACGCAAACTTCACCAGCGGCATGAACTGTGTCCAACTATCCCCAAAGTCCAGCATGCATGCTCGAAGCATATCTTCTAATATCTGAATCGTTCTCTCAATCTGCCCATCTGACTGAGGATGGAATGTCGTGCTAAAAGATAACTAAGACCTTAGAGCTTCCTACAAGCTTCTCCAAAATCGTGACGTGAAACACGGGTCTCGATCTAACACTATAGACACTGGCACACCGTGAGACCGGACTATCTCCTAAACATAAATCTCTACTAGTCGGTTAAGGGAGTAGCTGATCTTGATAGGAAGGAAATGGGCGGTCTTAGTCAAACGATCTACAATTACCCAGATTGCATTCTGGCCATGCAATGTCGACGGCAGCCCTGAAACAAAATCCATAGATATGTGATCCCATTTTCACTCTGGGATAAAAAGTGACTGCAACTGACCTGCCGGTCTCTAGTGCTCGGCTTTTACCTATTGGCACGTCAAACATTGTGCCCATCATCTATGATACTAAATTCCTCTCCCAGACCACCCTGTACTCTGACCATCACCCCTGCTAATTCTGAGTCCTCCTTCTAAGCAGCTTTAATCCTCTCATATAGAGTAGGTTGCACCACTAAACTAGAAATACATGCCTGAGAATCATTATCGACCAACTCTATGTCGATTCTTTCCAAATCCATAATGATCGAATACTAAATCTCTATTGTTAGAATTGGTGTATTCCCAAGAGGGGGGGTGAATTGGAATTTAAAACTTTTTCTCCTAGGTTAATCTATCTAACAGCAGTATATACACAACCTAGGGTCAATCTATTCAATTTCCAAATGCGTAGATAAATATAATGTGGAAATTAAGCCATACACATCATTCACCCATAACATACATGTGCTGTAAATATAAAGTGTGGAAATATAAAAGAACACACGATATGTTATCAGGGTTCGGCCAACTGTGCCTACGTCCCCACCTTTAGCTCGCAAGCCAAAGGAATTAACTAAGGGCTCACTTAAGGGTGGAGCGACACCTTTTACAACCAGTTCAAATTAACACAGGGCTGACCTCAACCTTAACTAGGTCAATTAGCGGGGCTGACCTCAACCTACATGCCTTAACAGGACGACGCACTTAGCTTTCCTAACCGGGTCAAAGCCAATCTGGGACTATTCCAAGGCTAGTCTCCCTCTTCAGGCCCGTGCCTGGAAATACAATAGTATTTGAAATACAATCAAATGGTATAATGAATAAGCTTTCAAGTAAAGCAGATGTGTACCCAAATACGCGCAATCACAAACACCACAGTATGATTCAATATGTAAGCTCAATGTGGTCTAAATGGTTCAGCTCTCAAAGGTATTTTCTATCAGTGTAATGCGTATGTGAGAGTGACAAACTAACAGTCTTTGTATCACTAGATATGTTCAATAAATAAGCTCACACAAAGATGTCTAGTCTCAAGTATTTCAATCAGTAGGATAGTTCAAGCATGTGAGTATTAAATGAAGTATAAGCTCAGTTTGCAAAAGATGCGTAATCTTTATATTCAGCAAATAATATATGAGTGAAAGAATATTGCAACAAAGACCACTATCTCACAAACAAATATCTATTCAAATATATTTATCAATACAAAGCACATTAGATATTTGAAGATAAATTTTGAAAAGCTTTTGCAAACAAAATACTAAACGATCTTCTCAAGATATTGCAATGAAGATGCAAGCTTAGAAGATCTAATAAGATCTTCTTAGGATAGACTTATCAACAAAGTCCCCTAAGAATCCTTAGGTTTTGCTCTCCAATAAAATCGTGCTAAGCAAATACAACAAGGAGAGCAAACCTATTCAAGCACACTCAATCCACTTACAAATGATGTAGGCAATGATAGAAGGCAAGTATGAGTGATTTTTGGTAAGAAAATGAGTAGTATAGGGTTTTTATTTTTCAGAGAATTTCACCCTAATCCAATCTACTAATCTCATTTTAATCTTTGCAAATGATCACATATATATAGCCATGAAAGGAAATATGACCGTTGGGGACCTATTTGGTATTGTTGGAAAAGTTTAATGACACTTAAAACAATTTAACCTTGTTTAAAACATTTAACCACGGTAAAAAAATAGGAGCAACCTGAGAGGTCCGGTCGACTAGAAGTGGTTCGGTCGACCAGGACTCAACTGGCTCGGTCGACCAGGGGACTTTTGAACTGAAATGCTCGGTCAACCGGAGAGGAAAATTTCCCAAACTTCCGAGGTTTGGTCGACCAGGGGACTTTTGAACTGAAAGGCTCGGTCAACCAGACCACTGGGAATTCTCCCAAGACCCTCCGGTCGACTAGGTAGTTGGAGTACAAAAAGTGGTCGATTGACCGGGAGGTCAAAATGTTGACTCCTAGGTGGTTCGGTCGACCGGGGTCAAATGAACTACAAGGTCTCAGTCAATCGGGACCTTGGTCAACGGTTGACTAAGTTATGGTTCGGTCAACCAAGCCAAAAATGAACTGATTTGGCCGGTCGACCGAAAGTGCACTAAGTGTGCATTTCGGTCTCGTCTTGACACAATCAAGCCCTATTTAAGTGCCTAACAAATATATGTGAAAGTGTGAGTGTCCTAGGGGCACTTGGGTCCAAAATAGAGACACCGAAAAAGTCTGGTGTTGGTCGACCAAGGGTACACCCTAAGGTCTTTCTAAGGTCCTTTCTTATTCATGGTTTGTTTGAGCTTACGTAGTAAATCATACATGTGATGTGTGTGAGCTTATTACAAACCAAGTACCTACTTACTATTACAGACCAATTAAATATATTATAATATGGAATAAAACTTTGGTCTTCGGGCTTTACTTGACTTTGTGCACATCTTTATTTTAACATTCTTGATTCCTGCACAAAAACTCAAACACTCATTAGATACAATGAGTATTTATCATAATCAAAACCGGGCGTGACCAATAAGGTCAACATCCATAACTGCCGACGCGGGTCCCACGGACTTCCTGCTCAATGCATTAGCTACCATGTTTGCTTTCCCTAGGTGGTAACTGATAGTGTGGTCAAAATCTTTAATAAGCTCCAACCACCTTCTTTGCCTCATGTTCAGTTCCTTCTAAGTGAAAAAGTACTTTAAACTCTTATGGTCGGAGAAGATTTCACATCGCTCGCCATACAGGTAATGCCTCCAAATCTTCAATGCATGTACTATTGCAGCCAATTCAAGATCATGGGTAGGGTAGTTCTTTTCATTCTCTTTCAATTGTCTGGAAGCATACGCTGCCACCCTACCATGCTGCATCAATACACAGCCAAGTCTCTTTAAGGATGCATCATTATAGATAACATAATTCTCACCCCCTGACGAGATGATCGGCACTGGTGTCATGACAAACCTTTGCTTCAATTCCTAGAAACTCTGCTCACAGTTCTCGTCCCATTCAAATATGACGTTCTTCCTAGTCAGTCGCGTTAGAGACCCTGATAATGCTGAGAATCCTTCAACAAAACGACAGTAATAACCAGTCAGCCCCAAGAAACTCCTGATCTCCTAGACGTTCCTCGGTCTAGCCTAATTTACTATCGTATCAATTTTACTAGGATCCATAGAAATTCCATCCCCTAAGATGAAGTGCCCCAAAAACATAACCTTCTCGAGCCATAATTCACTTTTTCTGAACTTGGCATACAACTTCTTTTCCCTGAGCATCTGTAGGACCTGCCTCAAATGCGTCTCATGCTCCTTATAGCTCCTTGAATAGACCAGTACATCATCAATAAAAATAATAACAAACTGGTTTAAATATTGGTGGAAGATTCTATTCATCAAATCCATGAATATTTCAGGAGCATTCGTTAGACCAAAAGGCATAACAAGAAATTCATAATGCCCATACTTGGTCCGAAATGCTGTCTTCGACACATCTTCTGCACTTACCTTTACTTGATGGTAGCTTGATCTGAGATCAATCTTAGAATACACCCGTGTACCCTGGAGCTTATCAAATAAATCATCTATACGGGGTAAAAGATACTTGTTCTTGATTGTCACCTTATTAATTTCCCTATAATCTATACACATCCTCATAGACCCATCTTTCTTATTCATAAATAGCACTAGAGCTCCTCATGGAGATACATTGGGGCGTATAAAACCCTTATCAAGCAAATCTTGCAACTGATTCTTTAATTCTACCAACTATGCTGGCGCCATTCGATAAGCTGCTTTGGAGATCAGTGTTGTACCTGGAAGCAGATCAATAGGAAAATCTACCTTATAATCTAGTGGGAAGCCTAGTAGCTCATCTAGAAAAACATCTGTAAACTCTTTTACTACTGGCTTCAATTCATTCCCTAACATTTCCTTCATAAAGGCCACGAATCCCTAACAACCACTCAGGAGCAATCTCCTCACCTGAATAGGTGAAACCAACTAAGGTGGGATTGCACTCGCAACCCTATAAACCGGAATTCTGGTCTTCCCGGAGGTTTAAAAATCACTTCTCTTGAATGAGAATCTATACTGAAAAAGTTAGCTGTTAGCCAATCCATGCCGAATATGACATCAAACCCTGTGCATGTTCAACACTATCAAATTAGCAGACAAAATTCTCCCCTAGATATTGACTGGATAGCCTCGGAGCACCATACTATACCTCACTGCTGACCCAGTCAGTATAGTTATTAATAGTTTGGTATCTAATAACTATGTTTCTGCCCCACATAGTCTAATGCACTCCATAGACGCAAACGAGTGTGTGGCTCTTGAATCAAATAATACAATAACTTTAAACGAAAGCATGCTAACCATACCTATCACCACATTACCGGTTGTCTCAGCATCACCCTACGTTAAAGCAAAAACTCTAGTTGGAGCCATATTCCTCTACTGGCCTCCACGTGGTGCTTGATAGCCTCCCCGAGCATGTCTAGGAATGGGAGCAGCTCCAATCTGAGCTTGAAAGTCCCTTATCATATGTCCTGGCTCCCCACACCGATAATAGATACCTCGCCCGACACGACACTCACCCAGGTGTCTCTTCCCACAAATCGGGCATGCTGGAAAAGACTGCATACCTTGAAAACCACGATTCCCTGAATCCTACCTCCAATCCCTGTAGTAGCCACCTCTCTTCCACGAACCACAACTGAACCCTTAATGGGAACCAGAAGGCGTGGATCTCTTCTCTTATCTCTGCTCCTTAGCCTCCAACCGCTCTCTAGTTTCTATCATAGTTGCCCTGTCTACCAACTTGGCAAAATCTTGCAATTTCAGTATCGACACTTGCTTATGTAATTCTCTCCTCAAACCTCTTTCAAATTTCCTTTTTGTCTCATCTGGAATAGTATACGGGGCGAAGCGAGACAATTCAATAAACCTCGCCGCATATTGCTGCATTGTCAGCGGTCCCTG
This sequence comes from Malania oleifera, assembly GCF_029873635.1. Classification (NCBI taxonomy): domain Eukaryota; kingdom Viridiplantae; phylum Streptophyta; class Magnoliopsida; order Santalales; family Ximeniaceae; genus Malania; species Malania oleifera. Next base: position 31,880,604 of record NC_080421.1, read on the forward strand.
CTTTAGATTCAGGAACTCTTCTATCTTGGCTTCTCTCGACGAGGCTAAAAAATATCAATTGAAAAATATCTCCTTAAACCAATCCCATGTCATTTCTATAGGCACTGGTCTCTACTGCTCCATAAGTTTCACTGCCATTCACCATATTTTAGCCTCTCCAGTCAGTTTATACGTAGCGAACAACACCCTTTGCTCCTCAGTACATTGTAGCACTGCAAATACTTTTTCAATCTCCCGTATCCAGTTTCCAGCGACTGCAAGATCAGTTTCTCTTGAGAAAGCAGGAGGATTCATCTTAATAAATCTCTCAATTGAACAACCGTGACCTGAAGACGGACCACCTTGCTCTTTTGGAGTTCCTTGCAATTTTAGCCATAACTTGTTGGCCACGCTGTGCAGTACTGCATCTAAATCGCCACTCGCAGCGCTAGACGATCCAACTCCCTCATTACCACTAGCATGGGCGGTACTACCTCTAGGGTCCATCTTGAAAAGACAATAAACTTAACTTAGGACCTTATTACCATAACATAACATCTAACTAGTATATTACATCCTTAACTAATTCATCACCCCTGATCTTGATTCAAAGTTCAATCCTGCAACCTAGATACCCAACCCATCAATAGTTTACCATGTCTTTTGTAAAATCATCATCCCAAGAAAGACACACAAACCATCACGGAAGTCCTACATCTATACTACAAAACCAAACCTCAAATTCCCTTATCCTATACTCTGGTATTGTTGCTGCTGCATTTTAGAGTCTATAGAACCTAACATCCTAGGCTCTGATACCAAACTGTAATGACCTGCTTAACTTACCACATAATTAGCCATATTAATTATCATTAACTTAAAAACATAACAAAGTCAATCCGAACCCGTGGGTAACAGGGACACACATCTCATACACAGCGGAAACCTAAGCAGTAGTAAACATAAATTTCATCCACCCAACCATATAGCACAATATACCAGAGTTGCCTACATTTTCACTATGTATTGTAAATGTATATATACAATCCTCAAAAACACCAAAAGATAAAACTAGGATCTTACATCAAACCTACCAACCCTAGTTCAAAAGACTCACCCTCCTAGCAGGATAGTACAACCGCCTCAACGGCGTGGGGCTCGGTCGACCTGTCTTTCTGGGTTCCCTGAAATGGTTTAAGTTGGGGTGAGACACCTCTCTATAAAGGAAATAAACTAAATATAGTTGTGTGGCAATATGAATATTTGCGTGCTATATAAATATAGAGTACATGTCACATACTTGAAAAACGCTAATGATATCATAACTAAATAATCATACATTACATAGTTATACTGAAACATATTGTATCTCAATGTTCGTTAAATCGTCTACTATAAATAGTAGTTCTGAAATTTACCCAGGATGTATAGTTAGTTGATGTCATGTATTACCCCCCATGACGGGTTATGCAGTCCAAAGGCGGGACCCGACAATGGCTGGCTGGCCACTGCCGAGTTAAAAATATCTGTAAGTACGATGGGCCCACCACACCCTGGTCCAGATTACCAGGTGGACGTCTACAACTCTACGTTGAAAGCCACATCGACTATCCATCTCTCACCCCCTCTACTAGCAGAGGCAGTTAACACAAGTTTGAACTGAACTGAACTGTATAGCTACGGTACCGTGCTCCTGAAACTGATCTGAACTATCATCCGGATTCTGATAACATCTAGTACATGATAATATACTATTTAACGTAAATAGATTGATAACATTTTTCTGAATTCTGTAATAACATTAATAATTACGGCCTTGCGTCGAATAACATGCATAACTGCGGCCTTGTGCCGGCTATCATTCACGACCTTGCGCCAAACATATCATACATGCTGATCGGAATAAATGTACTGTTTATCATATATTCTGAAATTATAGTTTACTGTATTATCATGTTATTCTTGAAAATAACTGAAACATGTTTTTTCTATAAAATTGGCTTAACATAATACAATATGCGTAAAATAATATTCATGCCACACAATACTGAATAAAATCATGAATTCTATTCTAAAATCACATTTCCTGACACATACTTAAAAATATATATTCCTGTGTAACAGCAGTATTTTCCCAAATATACATTTTCACAAATATACTCATATATAATACATGCTTTCCTGAAAATTAATCTACTATTAAATAATAATGATTTTCACAGAAAATCACTGCTATTGTTTGCTCCCTTACCTCACTACTGAAAAGCCCCTACAGTTAGGGGTGCACAAAAATTACCGAAAAATCAAAAATCAGACCGAAACCGGACCGAAATCATAAATAGTTTGGTTTATTGGTTTCGGTTTACAAAAATAAAAAAATTCGATTTTGGTTTCGGTGTCGGTTTCAGTTTTTATGTACAACCGAACCGAAAAATCGAAAAATTGAATAATATAATATAATATATATATATATATAGGGTTTTAACTTTTAAGTTTTAACTTTTAACTTCGGGCTTCACCCTTCCCAGTTCCTAGTTCCCAAAGGCAATCGCAGTTCCCAATTTCCCCACCCGCCTCCTCCTCTTCCTTCTTCCACAAGCTTCGCCAGTCGCCGCCTCGGTTCCTCACTTCCTCAACTCTGTTTGGCTGTTCCTCACGAGTCACGACTCACAACTCACAAGTCATCTCTGATCTCTCTACACTGACTCTACAATCTACACTCTGTTAAGTCGTGCGTTGCAGCGGCCAGCGACCAGCGTGCCTCCCGTCTCCGCCTCCTCCTCCTCCTCCTCCTCCTTCCTCATTTTTCTTCCTTTTTTCTCAACTCTCTGTGACTCAGTTCTGTCGTGCGTTCGTCGTCACTCCGGCCAAGACTCACTCATCCGGCTCTGCCTCCCTCTTGGCTCCCGTGGTCTCGTCTGGCCATCCCTAGTCTTCACTCCCGGCTGTCCAGCTCTACCTCACTTTCAGAGTTCAGAGCTGAGAAAAGGGTTTTTTTTTTTTTTGTAAAAAAAATCAGTTTAGAACCGAAAAATCGCAACCGAACAGCCACATTTTCGATTTTCAATTGGAGCATATTTTCGGTTCGGTTTCGGTTTCAGTTCGAAAATCCCAAAACCGACAAATTTGGTTCAATTCTTGGTTTTGGCCAAAACCGAACCGCACCGAACCGTGTACAGCCCTACCTACAGTGCCTACTCCTACACCCGCAAGGTTCCCCATTCAACATCTTGAAAACAATACCTCCCTGAACAAAACTTCAGTATTTCTTCGAGTACTACATTTTTTACAACTATAGGAAAGCCAAATACTAAATAAAAAGCCTTACCCTGAATTTGGAATGGAGTTTAAGTTAGCCCCACCAATGATCCACTCCAGCAAACTTGAAGAGAACTTTCCCAAGAGTTTCGTGGTGGCCTCGGATTGTCGAATCGGCAAGAATCCGACCTAAAATTTTAGAGAGAAGGGGGAGGGGACAAACATGGGAGAGAGATAGAAATAGAGAGAGAGAGAGAGAGAGAGAGAGAGAGAGAGAGAGAGAGAGAGAGAAAGAGAGAGGAAGGTTTTCATGTGATTTTTGTAGAGAAAATCAAGTTTAGGCTATTTATACACCTGCACTCATCGACGAGCCACGTCACTTTGTTGACGAGGCCATGAAGGAAATTCGTCGACGAATACTTATTCCCTGTTGACGAAATTTAGAGCTGAAAATAGCCTCTCGGTATCTTCTCATCGACGAGACACATGTCCCCGTCAACGATCCCAATAAGCCACTTCGTCGACGAGGACCTACTGTGACCCCCTTTACAATTTCCTTTTTCTCTCTCTTTATTATTTAATCATTATAATTTCTTCAGGTCTCTATATGTGTTTGCTTTTCTTTGTATCCCATGCTTGTATGTGATTTTTAGCTAATTATTGTATTGTCCCCCCCCCCCCAAATGCTAGTTAAAGCTTTGTCTCCCCCTTCGCCTTGCTAAGTCTATATATGTCTTGTATCATTGTAAGAAAAAAGCAAAGAGAAAGTATTGATATTGAATTAAAAAGTTTTTTCCTTCGCTGAAGTTTGTTAAGCTTTGTCCAATCCTTGTGATTGTGTAGTGAGAGACTACGTTGTTCTCTTCGGAGATTAGGTGGTAAGAGACCACTATTCTATCCAGCGATTCCATCTCTAGATATCCCACACTCATCACACAACCATCTCTACCAAGATACACCCCACAACCACCAATCCACCATTCCATTGCTGCATACATATTGATATTTCACAGCTTGCACGAAGGACTTCAGACAAGATCTAACTTGTGTAGAATGTCGTCAAGCCATCCTTCATAGTTATTGGTAAATTTAGCATTCGTTTGAACAATTTAATATACACACAACAGTTCCACTTCCATCATTGCATTTCGAAGCTTGTTCTAAGGATTTTCTAGCAGGATCTGAGTTTATGGTGAACATATCAATTCATCTAACGATTTCCTTTGGTAAGATTGTTCTTTTCTTAACCCTTAAACTAGTTGTGAACTCCTATTTGAAGCCTATCATCCCAGTTGAGAAATAGCCCTTGAATTCCTGCATTTTATTCATAATCCATGGGAGTTCAGGGGACTGAACTGCTATTGCCACTCAGGAATTTTGTTTTATAACTCATCAGGTGACTGAGGTCATTGGCTCAGTCAACTGAACTACTACTGTTCCTCTAGAATTTTATTTCTAAATTCTTCAGGCAACTAAACCTTAAGTCCAGGCGACTAAAGTCACCTAGAACCTTTAGTTTTCAATATTATTTCACCTTGTTTGAATCGTTGTTTAATCTTGTGCAAGCCTTTGCTTGAAAATCTGAACTTCTATGTTTGAATAGCACATTTGAGCCAAAATATTACAATATTGAAACTTGCTAGCTTAAAATCAATTCTAGGAATATTGCTGTGCTAAACATAGAACTTTCATTCTTGAAATATTGGAATAGCATCTTTTCCGCATTTAACTTGATTCCTTTGTGAAAGAACTCTCGGGACTTATTTTTTGGACAACATCATACACCATTTAAAAATTCAACAACATGTGAGCTATAACATGATTTATGGTGTTTATGTTCGGATAATTGAATTCTTAATTTAAAGTGCATTGAGTGTATGTGCTTCTGTGAGAGTTGAAACCATAGGACATAGGTCAACCATTCCCATCCTACATTATCTTGGTATCAGAGCCTAGGTTAGAATAGGCTAAATCCTAAAAGTCCCATTTTCTTAGCTCGCGGGATTTTAGTTTCAGATTGAAATAGCCACAAGATTTTGCCTAGAACAACCCACCTATATACTAAATTTTGGATATTTGGAACTTAGTTTGGTTAGGTTTACACTTGACCCTACTTTGTGTAACCAAACACCATTCCCAAGGCTTCCCTAGTGTGTTTGAATCCTTTCCCAACCCCTAGGATGTCTACTCAAGTCAGGAATCCTTACTAAGGTCATAGGATTAATGATGAAAGAGAACCACCAATGCCTCCTAGAGAAAGACCTCCCTTCCTTCCAAAAAGGTGAATGAATCATCAAGAAGACTTTACTAAGAGACCCCCACGTCATGAGCCCTATGCCCAATATTGGAATGATGAAGACTATGATGTTGATGACTTTCACATTAGGAAACCTTACTGTAGAGACCATCGTGATCCTTACAAGGATGTAATAAGGATAGAAGCCCCTACCTATGATGGGTAGATAAACCCTAAAGTCTTCCAAGATTGGTTGACTAGGATGGATTCCTATTTTGATTGGTATAAGATGACTGACCTTCATCGGGTTTAGTTTACAAAAATGAAGTCAATGAGGCAAGCCAAGCTCTACTGGATGAATTTCGAGAGGCAGGAAGTAAGGTTAGAATATCGACCCATTGAGCATGAGATCTAATGAAGGATAGGTTAAGGGAGAAGTATGTACCTAACCCTTAATTATAGAGAGAACCTTATAGATCGGCTTTACAACTTGCATCAAGGTAGCATGACTATTACAGAATACATGAGTCAATTTGATGAGTTGTCTATAAGATGTGGTGTCTATGAGACTGTTAGTTAGCATATCTCCTGATTTTGCCTAGGACTAAGGCCTGAACTGAGGAGAAAACTATTTCCCCATCATATTGAGTCCCTTAAACAGACCTATAATTTAGCTTATGACTTTGAGCAAAGGACTAAAGGGCCCATGGGAAAACGGTTTGATACCACTTCAAATGAGTCATACTCTCAAAAGATACAGAGTTATGACAAGTCCCAACCAGCGCAATTAGGTCAAGTTTTCTCCTGAGGGAGCAATTCCATAGTCCAACAACCTATGGACAAAGGAAAAGCAACCACGACTAGATCTTCTCACCAGATTCTTGCAGTGCAGTGTACTTCAGTTGCCATAAACAAGGAAATTTTTCCAAACAATGTCCCACTAGGAACTTGGAGCTTGATAGGGAAGATGGTGGGAAAAATAAGAAGGAAAATAAAGAAATTAGTGGAGAACCCTTTAACACCATAAGTAAAAAGATGTGTGAGCAAGAAAGTCAAGATATACAGGAAGTGAATGTGGTTGTTATTAAGGAGACTGAAATACCCCTTCCTGAGAAAGAAACACCCCTAGAAGTATCATCCCTACCTTGTGATTTTAAGGATGTCATCTCCGAGTCACCTAGTGAGTCATTTCCCATAAGAGACAATCATCATGTCACTAACCTTGTTCCTTATTCAAATCTGCCTCATTTACCACATCATAGAGTGAACCTGATAGAACATGAGGAGTTGAAACAAGTGAATGAATTAAAGGAACGTGAATTTGTTTAGAAGAGTTTAGATCGACTTGCCTGCCTTACTTTCCCTAATCCCAAGAAAGATAACACTCTGAGCACATGCATCAATAATAAAGCAACCAACAAGATTGTCATCGAGAATAGGTTTCTCAAAACCATTATTTCTAATAGAGATGTACAACTCATAGGTTACTTCTTGAAAGCCTTATGGACTATGCTAGGCTTGTATTTTAGTGCCAATCAGTCTTTTAGTGCTTATTACCCCCAAACTAATTGGCAAGTTAAAGTAGTAAATAGGAGCCTTAGGGACCTATTGAGATGTTTGGTAGTTGAAAACATCATAGCTTGGGATTTATACCTTCCTGTGGTCAATTTTGCATTCAGTAGTTTAGTGGATAGGACCACATGACTTAGCTCATTTTAGGTTATCACATGATATAGTCCTAGGAAGCCTGTAGACCTTATTCCACTACCACTTAAGTCTAGAGTGAGTGAGCTGACTGATGTTTTTGCAAAGCATATACACAATCTACACTCTGAAATAAGAATGAAGATTAATTTGAATCATGAACATTATAAATCTACTGCTGATATACATTACAGGTTGAAAGAATTTTCAAAGGGTGATATGGTTATATTCCGTATTCATCCTAAGCAGATTCTTGTAGGAAAAGTGAGGAAGTTACATGCTAACAAGATGGATCATTTCAAAATTTTAAAGAAAACTGGTTTTGATGCTTACATGCTTAATATTCTTGTTGATTTTAGCATAAGTAGTGTTTTTAATGTTAAAAATCTAACCCCATTTCTTGTAGCATCTTCTTTTGTAGAACCTTCAAATTCTAACCCTGTTGGTGACCCCACTCCATTTTCCACTCCTTTTGAACCTGAAAATCAGAAATTGTCTTCGCCTCTACCCTTACCCGTGCCCAAGAACCTTGATGTAATCTTGGATGACAAGGCAAAGTTCACACAAGTAGGATCATATTGGAAGTTCTTGGTCAAGTGGAGAAGTAAGCCACTTCCTGAGAGGAGCTGGAATTTTAAAGAAGATATCCTTCATCTTAACCTAGAATGTTACTCCTAGTACTTCACCTCTAATTCTTCGGAGAAGAATTCTTTTGGGCTCTGGAGAGATGATGGGGATTAGTGTGCCCTACCTATCTCATTTTCAGATGTTGTGATACGTGAACGATCTCCCGATGTCCACTACTTTGTTGATGTACTGACACATGGACGACCTTTAAATGTCCACATCAGTTCATGATTATTTTGTAGATGCTCGAAGACTTTCTAGTTAGAAAGACCCAATTGAGATGTCGAGGCAAGTTCGAGTTCAAGATCCATGTGGGCCCCACACGGCTCCATTGGGCCCCACACAGATAGGGCCTCCCTTTTGTCCTTTTGACTTTTGTCTTGTATTTAATGTATAACATTGCAAGACAACTAGCTTGCTTGCATGTGTTTGCTCCTAGAAAATTGTTCTTAGTAAGTTGTGCTTAGTGTTTAATGTGTCTAGTAAGTTGAAGTGTTTAGTAAGTTGTGTGTAAGAAAGTTGTGTTTACTTTTCTTTGTCTCCCATGCTTGTATGGGAATTGTTAGCTAATTATTGTATTGTCTCCCCCCCCCCCCCATGCTAATTAAATCTTTGTCTCCCCCTTCCCCTTACTAAGTTTATGTATGTCTTGTATCACTGTAAGAAAAGAGTGGAGAGAAAGTATTGATATTGAATTAAAAAGGTTTTTTCTTTGCTGAAGCTAGTTAATCTTTGTCCAATCCTTGTGATTGTGTAGTGAGAGGCTACATCATTCGACCCAGAGATCAGGTGGTGAGAGACCACTATTCTATCCAGCAACTTTATCTCCAAATATCCCACACTTATCACATAACCATCTCCACTAAGATACACCCCATTGCCACCAATCCACTATTCCATTGTTGCATACATATTACATTTCAAAGCTTGCGAGAAGGACTTCAGACGAGATCTAACTTGTGTAGAATATCGTCAAGTCATCCTTCGTGTCTATTGGTAAATTTAGCATTCGTTTGAACCATTTCATATACACAAAATAGCTCCACTTCCATCATTGCATTTCGAAGCTTGTTCCAAGATTTTCTGGCAGGATCTATGTTTATGGTGAACATATCAATTCATCAAACGATTTCCTTTAGTAAGATTGTTCCTTTCTCAACCTTTAAACTGGTTATGAACTCCTACTTGAAGCCCCATCATCACAGTTAAGAAATAGCGCTTGAATTCCTACATTTTATTCACAATCTATGGGAGTTCAGGCGACTGACCTTGACAGTTCAGTCGACTGACCAGCTACTACCTCCCAAGAATTCTGTTTTATAATTCATCAGGCGAGTGAGGTCACTAGCTCAGTCGACTGACTCACTACTGCCAATATGGAATTATGTTCTTAAATTCTTCAGGTGACTGACCCTAAAGTCCAAACGACTGAAGTCACCCTGAATTTTTAGTTTTCACTATTAATTCACATCGTTTGAATCCTTGCTTAATCTTGAGTAAGCCTTTATATGAAAATATGAACTTTTATGTTTGAATAAGCACATTAGAGCCATAAGATTACAATATTGATACTTGCTAGCTTTAAATCAATTATGGGAGTATGTGCTAAACATAGATTTTTCCCTCTTGAAATATTGAAATATCATCTTTTCCACGTTTAACTTGATTCCTTTGTGATAGAATTTTTGAGACTTATTTTTGAATAACATCATACGCCTTTTCAAAATCCTTGAACACATGAAATATATCATGATTTATTATATTTATATTTGGACAATTGAATTCTTAATTTAAAGTGTATTGAGCATATGTGTTGTTTGAGGATTGAAACCGTAGGACATAGGTTGACCAATCCCGTCCTACATCATAAATAAACATGCAAATGGGATGCCCATGACATCTCTCTCATGTGAAAAATGTTGAAAGATGCTATAAATGGAATGATCCCTAAAGGCTAAATAATCCAAAGTCTTGTCCTCATATAAGCACTTTAATTACTAAGGAGCATTGAGAGTTCAATTCCAAGTAGATACACTCACGGAACTAGCGGTACCTATGGATGGTGAGAGTTTACTTTGTGAGCTAGCAGGGACTGTGGATGGTGAGAGTTTACTTTGTGAGCTAGCAGGGACTGTGGATGGTGAGAGTTCGCTTTGTGAGCCAACGAGGGCCGTGGATGGTGAGAGTTCTCTATGAGCCAGCGGGGATTGTAGATGGTAATAGAGATGTGTCCCGAGAGTTGGGTTGACCAAACGTCCAATTGATACACAGAAGTCGTGTCCGCATCCAGACTTTACCTTACTCAGCGAGACCTGGGGGTGGAGGACGCTGATCTGTAGGTTTGGTGTAGCACTAGGGGGTCTGAAGGGCTCATTGGTGGCTGGAGTTCCTATGTAATAAATAAAAAAAAAAGATAGACTCAACTTATGCCTAAATTAAAATGAGTTTTACTTATAAATAAATATTTTAAACAACATATAAAGCAATTAATGCAAATTTAAAAACTTTCCATGAAAACAATAAGTTTTTCTATCCCAAACAAAGTAAAAAGTTGTTCATATTCTATCCTATATACCTATAGTTGACATCTTTTTTGTAATAATTTAATTTTTTTAATCAAAGCTTTTGTTTCTTCTTTTCATTAAAAGATTCACCCCAATTTCATCTAACTCTAATCGTTTGATTGCATGTTTTGTAATGCAAACACAAAAATAAGTGTCTATTTTATGAATAATCTCTTCTTTCAAACTTCAATCTATGTTACTCGAATTTTGCTGACCTTTTTTTTATTTAAAATAAAAAAGCAGTCTATGAATGCTATTTTTAGTCTCAATTATTATCCATCTACTTAATTTTGAAAGAAAATTTTTGGGTAATTGTACATAATTTTTTTGCACTAGTAGTACTACGCCGCTCACTTGAGGAAGCTTCCTTGTGTTTCAAAAGAATGGTAATAATAATAATAAAACTAATATTAATTTATTTAAATAATGACACCATCCCAGAAAATAATTAAATGAAATTTTTTGGTAAAAAAATTAATTAAAATATATAAAACAATGCCCTGCCGTATGGTAAAAATATATTTAAAATTAGAGGTCCCTGTTCATCTACTTTTTTCAATTGTAACAAATTGCAACGGGAAAATATAAAATTGCAGGATCAGATTGAGTCTCAGTCACACAGGCATGGTTGGGTTTGACCTGCCGAGCATTCACTGATCCAATCCATTGCAAATTTGCAAACCAGAGGGGGTTTCAAACTCCCCAGTCCAATGATCAGAAGCTGCAGATTGTAGGGTTTCCTCTGTTGTTTTTTCTTCGCATAAATTCTAGAGGGAGCCCATGTTGATGCCCAGAATTCTGACCCCAGCTTTCCGAATTTGAAATTGGAGCAGTGGAAGGGGAAGAAGATGTTGAATCGAATGGGTTGGAGGAGTCCGTTTCAGGAGGTGGCGAACTCCAAGCCTCTGTTCTTGACGATCTACGCCACTGTTATCTTTGGTGTCATCTTCTCCTCATTCTATGTCTTCTCCGCCATTTACTCCGCCAAGCCACCCGACTCTGCCACCTCCTCCGCCTCCTCCTCCTGGTTCTCGCCTTTGCATTCCGCTCCTGTTTCGCGTACGTTCTCCTTGTCATCGTTCATCTCTGTTTAAAGAGAATACATTTCTTCGACCTCAATTCTATTATTCTTTTTGTTCGCTTTTTGGCACTGTAAAGCTGACATGATGACTGGTTATGTAGCATTTAGCAATTGATGAACCCAATTAAACTCTGAAATGAGATGTTGGATGTAAAATGTTTATTTTTCCGGTGGGTGCAAAACCCCTGTTTATGATGCTTTGAACTAACATTTAAGGATGGTTATGTTGTACGTTTGAAGAGCAGAATTGCATTCGAAGATCATAGAAATTGTTTTGCAGTAGTTCAAATTCAAATATTTCCCTGGGCGGCATTACGATAGCCCTTTTAAATGTGGGGTCATCTTTTCTATTCGGTGGTAGACTTTCTGTTAGGAATGAGATCACTCTAGTCCTTAGAGATCCATCAATAATTTTTTTTGGCCTGGAAGGCAACACTGGAGATTTTATCATTCATATCCTCACAGCTCATAAACATGGGATGTGTGGTCATTTTCTGTGTACTGCTTGGCTGCTGAGCCAGAAATCTGAATTTCTCTCTGCTGTATATCTCACTTGGGGCTCATATTGGTTGTTAAACTCTGTGGTCTTAAGATGAGAGGTCATTGGATTGGAAAGGACAGGCATACCATTGATAACATGTGGAGTGCACTGTGTGTTTATGAGCGAATGATTTAGTTTTAACATGTCTGTTTAGTTGCTTATCTTTATTTGAGGGTTTCCTAGAAATCTTCTTGATTTCTTACATAGTGGAGCGTTCACTGCTTTCCTAAATAGCATGATATTATTTCTACACTCTATTCAAGAGTTTTTTATCTTTATTGAGTACTCATGAGTCCTAAAGAGGGAAAAAGGTAAATTTCTGCTCTAAAATTTAAATTGTATTTTCCCAACAATCCCCGTCACATATCTATCGAAGGTACTTGTCATGGTCTCACATCAGATGTGTAATAGGGAAATCTTGTGTTTATAAGGATGGTTTGTGCTCCAACTATATGAGGTGCCTTTTATTGGACAAATCCGTGAAACTGGTGGGCCAACACGCACAATACCTCGCCGGAGTTGAGCTCAAAATTGTTAAATTTGGTATCAGCATCACCCTTGGGGTACTATCATGTGGGTAGATCCTATATAGAGGTTTAAGCCACTCTGGTGAGGACGTGACAGATCGGATGAGAGAGCATGTCATGGTTCCACTTCGGATGTGTACTAGGGAAATCTTAGGCTTATGAGGATGGTTTGAGCTCCAACTATGTGAGGCGCCTTTTATAGGACAAATTCATGAGGCTGGTGGGCCAAAGCGGACAATGCTTCACTGGAGTTGGGTCAAAAATTGTTACAGTAACCTATGTTATGATGTTTGTCGTTGCATGCATTAACACATCACACTTTGTCTACTTTCTTGTTCCCCTTCCCCTCCCAATTCTTTTGTATGGCTTATCTCTGCATATATTGTGCTTCAGATGTTAATTCTGCTCCATTGGATCAAACCGACCAGTCTTCTTTACCAACAGCAGTGGGTGTCGTGCCAGCACCTACACCCATGCCTCAAAGGACAGGGATGAAACCTATTTGGGAGGTTCCTCCTCCTGGCACAAAGATGCCACCATTGGAGACCTTCCGTTTGACAAAAGAACTAGTGCAGCGAAGGGTGAAAGATAATATCATAGTAGTGACTTTTGGTAACTATGCCTTCATGGATTTTATCCTGACTTGGGTTAAACACTTGACAGATCTTGGTGTTTCCAATCTTCTAGTTGGTAAGTTCCTTATAACTTTGCTTATCTTGTTTCAGTTTATAATTAGTTTCCTAAAGGGCTCAATAGTTTTTTCCTGAAGAAACATTTTCCATGTAATCTATATTATTGTGTAAATAGGTGCAATGGACACCAAATTATTGAAGGCTTTGTATTGGAGAGGTGTCCCAGCTTTTGATATGGGCAGCCATATGAGTACAATAGATGTTGGATGGGGCTCACCAACATTTCATAAAATGGGAAGAGAAAAGGTTATTCTGATAAATGCTATCCTGCCTTTTGGCTTTGAGCTACTAATGTGTGATACAGACATGGTTTGGTTAAAGGTACCCTTCTCTGTTTGCTAACTGATTGTTCTTTTACCATCAAGTTCTTCTTGATGTGCTATATTGATGCTGCATTAACTTTGTGAATTCATATTTTTTCTGTTAAATAACTGAGTTCTGTTTTCATTTTTTATTATTTATTTATTTATTTTTAGTGTGGGCAGTCTAAGGCTTGGTGGGAGTCACATCCTCAATTCAATAGGCATTAGGAATTTGTTCTTAATATGATACTCTGATTCTTTTCATATAATAAAACATCTCTTTATTTTAAGAGCTGGAGGAGCGGTATGCATTGGCTCTGGATCTGGGGTTTCGCTATAACATAGTAAACAGAAACCTGTGGCTAAGTAGCTATTTTGATGAACTTGAGAGGCCTTGAACGCCATAGAAATTTCAAAATTTCACTTCTCAGTTCTTTAATATATGATTAATGATGTGTTCTTTGTACATGGCAGGATTAGGAAGGGAGGTTTTGTGATTTGTTTGTTAATTATCTTTTGTTTTTTATTTTTGAGGTTTGGTTGAATTGTTTGTCCTGTATGGATATATGCCTTTGTAGAGTTCTCTGCTCATGAATAAGGTATTCTGCTGATTAAAAAAAGTTTTTATTTTTAAAATAAATTTTGTTTGTATATTATGTACCTTATATAACACAATATAGCATTGACTTTTGCGAATACAATCAATGGAGAGGACATCACCAAAGCAACAGGATCTTCAAAGGCACCATAATTTTTTTAAAGTGTTATTAAGAATTTTATTTGAAATATTGGTGAGTTTACTAAGAAAATTGTAGAGGTTTAAGAAATGAAAGTTTTATTGGGTTTCCATGTTTTGTAGGATGATTTTGGAAAGGATATTGCACATTTTGGTGGTTTATAATGCATGTATGGGTTTGTTTGTGGAAAAATAGATCAGATGGAAATAAATAGTTTAGAATAAATTTTTGGAAGATCTTTGCTCTCTCTCTCTCTCTCTCTCTCGCACACACACAAATGATTTTTGAGTTTGGGTAACTTTTAAGCTCACTTCTTTCTCTTTTCTCCTCCTTCCCTTTTTCTTATTCCTTGAGCGTTAAACTTAATATTATTGTTTCTATTCTTATTTTGAATATTTCCAGCTCAAATCATATTAGTTAAGGTGTCTGAACTACTAGTTTTAGCAGTTTTGGCAGAAGAGGCCAAGTTACATCAGCACAAGCAGACTTTCTTTTATATTATTTGTTCACATTTCTAGCCCATCCGTTGTTTTCTATTTCGCTTCTTTTATTTATTTATATGCTTATGTTAATGAGCTGTATGGTTCTGTAGCTTATGTTGTCAAAATATCTACAAGGGAGGCTTCTGTTTTGTGCTGTATTGTGTCTTATAGTGTCTTTTCAAGATTATTGTTGGTGAAATTTTGCTTTTTGTGTCTGCTGTGTTCATGGAACAGAATCCACTTCCATATTTTGCTCGCTTTCCTGGAGCAGATGTCTTAACTTCAAGTGATCAAGTTGTGCCAACAGTTGTTGATGACAGGTTGGACATTTGGCAACAAGGTGAAGATCATATGAGACAGATTTTAGTTGCTCATTCCACCCCCCACCCCACCCCCACAATCCCATTTTAAGGCTCCCATTAGCCACAATTCTATTTAGCTACCCTGTATTAATTTGAGGCTTTAAAAAGTTGTTTGACAACTGACACTGGTTCTTTAACCTTAATAACTTGCACTAGCTTATCTTTAAGATGCATTTATGTGCTTTTGGTTCCATCTCTGAGAGAAATTGCAATACATGACTTTGTTATGATGATTTTCTTTTCTAAATTTATTATTCAACAATTGGTATTCATTGTTTCTAAGTTCTCACTAATGTAACAAAGACACTAACGTGGGTTTTGTTAGCTAATGCTAGTGTCATGGATGTATATACTGGGATGCTGTCCAATAAATACTTTTGGTAATAAGGCTCAAATAAGATATTTAATTTTTCATTAATGATTCTGCTTGAAGTGTGATTGAGCTGTTATATTTATTATAAAGTTACTAAATTAGCTACAACTAATTTAACTTCTGGGACGTTGGTGCTGCTTAAAACCTTTTATGAATGTAGTTGCTGTTCCTTAAGGTTTTTTAGAAGCTAATCCTCTAGTGGATTGAAATATTAGATTCATTGGCCTATATTATGTACGACAGTATTGCCTAACAGCAATCAGCATCTTAGGCACTTGCCAACATCTCACTGTGTCCACACCTATTAAAGGTTTAAAATTTCGATTTCAACTAAATTTTGAAGGTCCAAAAGTACAGGAATTTTGATGGAAATTTTGATTTCAATTTGAAAAAACAATGGAAATTAGTAGTAAAACATGGAATTCTTTTACGAAACTTTAGAAATGGTTAATAGACATTATAATGTAAGATTTAGGACTAATATATTATAAATTAAATACATTTATGTTGTGTATGAGATGCAATAGTTGTCATATAATATGTGCATTAAATATGTTTAGTGAGTATAAATGAAATTCCTAAATCAATTAGATATTATTTATTATACAAATAAAGATAATTTAGATATAAATGGTTAAATAAAATGTTGTAATTTTTATTTTTCATATAATTCTAAAAGCCTTTGTAATAATCTTTGGTTTTGATCAAAACATATGATAAAACAAGAGAGAAATTTTTCTTTGCAATTAAATCTCACATTTGAATTCCAAGGAAATTTCATTCCAAAGCTAAAATTTCAACAAGTTACGCTAAAATTTAGAGATTTCGATAAATTTTGGATGATTCATTGAAATTTAAAAGAAATTATGCAAAATGGAAATTGACTGCCATTTCGATTTCAAGGGTGATGGAAAGTTACCATGCACCTTTTATTGCTTATTTGTAGTCGTCCATCAGCCTCTTTGTGGGTGAATAGCATGAATGTAAACATACCATCCTATCTCATTGGATGTGTTCCCTACCATCTTGACTTCGGCACAAGTGTTAAATTTTTATATTCCAAAACATAGCAAAAGAATGACTTTTATTTTGGAAACTATTTATGTCATTTCTTTGTTGACTGTTGTTTTCTCAAGGTTCTTTACCATATGCATACCAGGAAATCATAAATGATTTTGTTCGATGCAGTATATTCATGAAGGTTGACAGAGCCATGTGTCCTTGTGTTGGTTGTCAGGAATTGTCGTGTTTGACTGCTTGTGTCCTTTTTGTAATGGGATACTCATGTCCATTCACATGTCACGGTTCACTTCCATGCTGTTGCTAACTGTGGCTTGACTTGCATTCCATTTACTTTTGCTAACTGTACCTTGACACGCATTCAATTGACTTTTCTGTTTTTCCCAATTTTTTTAGCAGTTGTTCTAGTTGCTTTTTCTTGATGATATGTTCATGTTTCAAATCATTTTTTTAATACTAATGATTTGCTTGAGAGGAGACGGCCATGTAAAGCACTCTCTCCTGATATGCATGTAGTGTGTTATCATAGTTGGGGGACTTGTTCTCACTTTATTTATTTTTTAATCATTGTTCATTTTCATGGAGTTTGCGGAATATTTGGCGTTTTCGGCGAGAGTTGGCTTAGTCCATTTTCTTTGGATAGCATTTGTGTGACTGTGTCATTCATTTTGGGGGTTTTGGGAAGATAAAGGAGAGGAAGGTGCTTTGGAGAAGTAAAATCTTTGTGATTATTTGGGGAATCTGGTTGGTGCTAGTGCTTGAATCCTTAAGGGTATTGTTACTCTTCCTGCTAAGTGTGGGGGCTGTTTTTGTGCACTTTGGTGCTCTGTGAATGGTTTCTTTGGAGGAATCCCTTTGACTGAGTTGCAACGAGATTGGTTGTTTGCTTCATTAGTTTTTTGTTTTTCTAATTTTTTTATGAGTAATTAGTTGTGTTTTGTGGTGTTTTTATTTTTGTTTTTTTTTTACCTTTTCTGTTCTATTTTGCTTTCCCCTCCGGCGCATGGAGGATACCTTGTCCATTGCTATGTATCTATCTTTTTTCCTTCAATAAACTTCTTTATTTATAAAATAAAAAAATAATAATCATTCTTCCAGTCGAATGGATAAATATAAAATTTATAATTTACTTTTTAAGTATGATTTTTAGTTAAAAATGTTCTACTAAATAACTTTTATCTTCAAATTGCGACAGTTGGTGCTGCATTCAATATAGGGATTTTCCATTGGCGGCCAACAGATTCTGCAAAGAAATTGGCTGAAGAGTGGAAAGAGTTGCTTTTGGCTGATGAAAAGATATGGGATCAGAATGGTTTCAATGACCTTGTACGCAGGCAGTTCGGACCATCAGTTGATGATGAAAGTGGGCTTGTATATGCTTTTGATGGAAACCTCAAACTGGGACTTTTGCCAGCAAGTATATTTTGTAGTGGGCATACTTATTTTGTCCAGGTAAGACCTTAGGATAGTAGTAAATTGGTCTTATATTGCTCACAGTGATTTCTTTATGGATATCATTCTGTGATTTGGGTTATGCATTGAACTTTAGCATGCCTTGCTTGCTCCTAGTACATGTGGATGAATAAATTTTTACATTCAATTTCTAAACCTTACTGAACTTATCAGGCCATGTACCAACAACTCAGATTGGAGCCTTATGCAGTGCATACCACATTCCAGTATGCTGGTACAGAAGGAAAGCGTCATCGATTACGGGAGGCCATGGTTTTCTATGATCCGCCAGAATATTATGATTCACCAGGTAATTTTGTGCCGGTTGTTATATATCTTGGAGGTTTTCTTTGGATGCATTTCATCCTGAACTTCTCTTCTATGCACTTTATCTTTAGAAGGTGTTCTGGGTTGTTGTGGCTCAGTTTTTAGGGCATTTTGTGCATTTATCTTCATTTTATATATGTCATTTGAGTCCATTAATCTGTATCTGTTTAGATGAGAGAAAGAGAGAGAGAGAGCGAGCGTAAACATTAGACTCCCCAGCTTGTTACAAGTGTGATCAATCCAATAACCTTCAAGAAAACTAGTGAATAGGCCAGCATGTTGATATTTGGACTTCTTAACGTACCAGTTGCAATAATCTTGTGTTAAAAGTTTCTCACGAATAAAATGGCAATCTACTTCATCTTTCAAGTCTACTCTGGGAGATTTTGATGCAATTTGAAGAGCAACCTGGTTATTTCACAGTAGCCTCATAGGAGAAGGGCATCAAGCTCAAGACCAGGAAGGACTTGTTGCATTCACATCAACTCGTGAGTAGTGTTGAGCCAGAGCTTGATATTTGGGCTCTGCACTTGGCAATAGTCTTAAATTTATTGCTTCGCCAAGATACAAGGTGATATGATAACCTGCTGTTGATGAATCATCCGTCTAGCAGAGAACCTGCCCAATCAGCATCTGAATCCCTCTACTCGGTTATGCCCATGGTTGTCATACAATATACCAAACTCTGGACAGGTCTTGAGATAAGAGTATATTATGTAGCAGACTAACATCATCATGTTGAGTTGATTGAGGAGCATATAAAGACTGAATCACAGGCTCACAGGAAAGGCAATGTCATGACAAGTAACTGCTAAGTAATTATGCTCCCCAACCGGATGCTTATACCCTTTTAGGTCACTTAATAGCTCTCCTCATGTTGCAAGTTCAGCTTTTGGATCCATTGGTGTTTCCGATGTTTTGGATCCTAAGCTCCCTGTCTCGGCTAGCAAGTCAAGCTCATACTTTCATGGGGTTAGACAAATGCTCTAATGAGATTGAGCTGGTCAATATCCGAACAAATATCTCAACTTTCCCAAATCTTTGATGTAGAATCTCTGTTGTTGTCACGCCCTTCACACTTACCAATTCCTCAACTATAATCAGCTGTAGTAGCACAATCAACATAAGCAATCAATTGTATTCTACCTACCTTTGAGTCTCGATTGAACGCAGTGATATAGTACATCTCACCAAACCAAACTCAAGAATCACCTCGTAACTTTTGTGGAGATTGTTTATTCAATACTAAAATTTCTTTAATTGACATGCCATTTCAAGCTCCACAAAGAAACATAATGGTTGGCTGGTCCATGTATTCCTCTTCTTGCAGATTCCTTAGTATGGCTTTTTGGAATGATGATGTTGCCCAGTTACGAGATGAAACAAGATAAATAGGTAACCAGACAGATGCAAGTTTGGCTAGTGGAGACGATATATCAAGGTAGTCAACACCAGGCATAAGTGAATAACGAACAGCTGGGACCATCAGAGCTAACTTTCACAATATAGCTGAATTACCTGATGTATAGGAACTGGATCCCAAGTTTGATTTTATTCCAATGTTGACATTTCCTTCCACAGCTTTCAGTATTGTAAGATTTTTCTCGCAGCTCATCACCTCTCAATTTAATAAACCTCTTTATAGTTCCTTTAAGCTCTATTTTGGGATAAGAAGACAGTGGAGGAAGCAGCAACTTTTCTGTTAAATTATTCATCTACCATCTCTGTTCAACTTTCCTTTGAACATCCAAGATCATCAAGACACATGTTTCTGCATCTGCCATGTAAATCTGTCTGGTGTATTGCACCAAAACTTAAACTAGAATTTTTGTTCCTTTACTCTTTAATTATTCTCACTACAATTAGAGGAAGCCTCATCTTCCTTGAAAATTCTCTTTCATTGAGCCAAGTTTTGGACTATTATCATTAGAAATGCTTTGCCCATGAACATGGGAAGGGGTATTGTAGCATCTGCTGTTATTTAATGTTTTAAAGATTATATTACAGTATTTAACTGCTTTAGAGAACATATGCAGGAGGGTTCTTGTCATTTAAGCCTTCCATTCCAAAGAACTTGTTACTAGATGGGGAGCATAATCTTGAGTCACACTTTTCACTCGTTAATTACCAAGTATGCATGTGTCAACCCAATCTTGTTAATTCTTGTTACGACTGTGTTTACACTGGTCATGGATCCTCTCCATTACAGGAGATTGCCCTCTGCAGTCACACTCATCTACCATGTTTCTAGCATGGGTAATCTAATGATCAATGATAGGCCAGATCATCAACTTATTCTAAAATACTACTTTTATTTATTTATTATGTTGATGTAGTAATGATGTGGTTAATTATGAATGATTAGATCACCTGTAATGGACATGTGTCAGATGTGAATGCAGAGGATGGTCCTTTGCACCCCCATAATGGAGAGAATCCTTAGCTTGTGAGCACTATCATGTTGCAGCTTGTTAATTATGTTTCAAATAATGCTTTTCAGATAAAGCAAATAAGGACAGCGCTTGCAATAGCTTCACTATTGAATCGTACACTGGTGAGAACAGTTCAAGCTTTTGACATGCTTATATTACTTTAGGGTAATATTAACTAGTCTGAGACTATTTCTCTGTTGTTTGCTTGAAGTAGCAGGCTAGCAGCAGCAGCAGCAATAGTATAGGATTATATCCACTCCTATAAAATATATTTTCACCTGAAGCTATGCTTGTATGACTAGTTTTTTATCTGTAAAAAAATTACCAAATTTCCCAAAATTGCTTTTTCAGTTTTCAGATAGGCTTTTATATATATTAGTTTTCAATTGTACAGGGTGATTTAGTTCATCTATCTGCAATTGCTTTCTAAAATATTTATGTTCATATTTTGATCTCCTTTTTTTTTCCCTTTACTTGTGAGTTTTTAGGTCATGCCTCCCATATGGTGCAGGTTGGATAGGCTATGGTTTCCACATCCTGGAGTTCTGCAAGGGTCTATGACAAGACAACCTTTTCTTTGCCCTTTGGACCATATATTTGAGGTACTTACATTCAGTTTAAACTGATTTATTCTAATGTAATTGTTTTCCTAGTCTGTGCTTGTTATACTGTTGAAGTCCTTTCCCTTTGAGCACCTATTGATGTAGCCTTTTTGTCTATATGCATTCCTTGAAATAAAAGAATGTGAGCTGTAGCGCTTGGAACCAGAATTTCATTTTATTAGAGTAATTGACTGATTAGTTGGTGAATTCTAAGTAAGGATCAAAGTATTAAGTTTGAGATTGTTGTGTTGAATGTTAATGATTGCTGAGCTTTCCAAACCAGCATACTCTTTCATTCTATTCTTTCCACCTGCCAAGTGTTGCCTTTATCTGCACAGAAAGCAGTGCAATTATTACCCTATGATCTACTGACTTTATGGCTCTCAACTGCGTTTATTTATTTATTGGGGTGGGGGTAGTTGTTGATAAATTAAGGTTCTGATATTTTACTAGTTTGAGTATGCTCAGTTTTGGATTATCTTGCATACTTTTATGTGTTTGGGAGGATGGATTTCAGCTGTTGGCTTTGGATGCTGTATAATTTTATGTTGCATTTTTTCCAAATCCATATAAATTCAAATCCCCAAGCTCCCAAACATGGGGTCAGGGTTTTCCACAGCCCAAGGATATGCCTCCTTGTGGAAAAGGAAAATCTACTTGGAGTTGAAGTAGTTTCAGAATTGTCACTGGGTGAAAGAGCTTTCATATTTGAAGGGCAGGTTTCCTCTCTCTCTCTGCCTTCTATGATAAGAAAACAAAATTTTCTTATGGAGAAGATTATACAAAGCAGAGGGCCAGAAGTCCATGGATAAAAGAAAAAACAAAAATACAAAGAACCCAACAATAGTCATAACAAAATCAATCCAACTAAGATTGCTAGTCACTGAATATGAGACAATGGACTCCTGGAAAAGCGCCAGCCACTGACACCCAAAGAAGGAGGTGTGGGAGGCCATCCCTTCCCAAAGCAAACAACCGGGGAGGGATTTACCCTGAAAAATTCTCTAATTTCTCTCTAAGCAAGTGCACCACACCATGGCCATTATTTGCCCAAAATTATTAAACTCTCTCTCTCTCTCTCTCTCTCTCTCTCTCTCTTATTCTTCCTTTTTTCTCTTAGTATTTTCTCTCTCCTCATCTAACAGATGGATGAGAGGCTTGCGACGCCCCTGTGCCAATGCTCCTTATATCCTGTTTACATTTTGAACAGCCTAAAACTTATTTCATTTTTGATTTTGAAGAACACTACCAAATGTTGCATAAAACTATTTGAATGTTAAAACCAAATGTGAATCCTTGTTAGGTTTTTATTTTCTTATTTTTATTTTTATTTATTTATTTTTGAGAATTTCTGGTTGTCATTTAGGTTGTGACCTTGCCTTTTTTTTTTTTTAATTAATAGAAAAAGCCGCAGGCACATAAATCACTTCTTTGTTTCTTCATACATCTTCTTTTCTTATTAAATTTTTTTTTTTTTTTATTTTGAAAAAAATTTGGGAAATAATTTTAGTATTTTAATTATTTTTTGTTGTTGTTGTTGTTGATTTTTTCCCCCCGCCCAATCTTACTGGCTTCACATATCAAGGAATGTGTCATGTTGTAGGTGAATGTCTTGTTGAAAAAACTTCCTGAGGAGGAATTTGGTCCTGGGATCAATATTAGGGAGTATTCTTTCTTTGACAATCCATCAGTTTCCCAAAAGGTACATTATAAGGGCTGCATACCGAGATTGCAGAGCTATTGCTGCGAAAAGAGCCCACTGATCCTCATGGCCTGTTTAGATGTGGAAAATAGTTTTTGTTTAGCATTTTTAGTTTTCCAAAGAATTGCAAGAAAAAAAAGGTTGGCTTATTTTTCAGTTTTGCAATATTTGTATAAAAAAATTGAAAACCAATAAAATTTTTTGGCACTATCACTTTTGGAGGATCATCTTATTTTCCATTTCCAATGTTTCAAATAATTACAAAAATGTCACCTTGCTTTCCAGTTTTCTAAATTTGTATAGGAAAGCAGGAAAACATTTTTTATTGTTTTCTAAATTTCTAATTTCTTATATAATTCTTGGAAATTGAAAAACAGGGTGTCTTTTATGTAATCATCTCGAGATCAAGAAATGAAAAATGAAATTATTTTCCACAACTAAACAACAAGGTGTCTTTTATGTAATCATCTCAAGGTCCAGAAATGAAAAATGAAAACTATTTTCCACAACTAAACAAATCCTTTATTTTATTTGGTTATTCCTTTTTAACAAATCTTGAAAAATTGAAAAATAAGCTGTTATTTTGTAATTCTTTGAAAAACTAGAAGAGAATAAAAACTGTTTACAACTAAACAGGCCCTCAATTTTCTTGATTTCCTTAACTTAGGCACTTCTTCCATGCTAATGCTTGTTTCAGGTTAAAGAATCATGGCTTGAAGTTCAACTTTGTCAAGAAAGATCTCAGAATTGTCATGTGCCAAATGATACAAGTCCAGCAGGAGTACTCCGGTTTCCAAAGCACAGCAACGAAGAAACGGTATCCTAGATTACTATAAAGGCTGTATTTTATTGTTTAATATATGTTAATGATCTGAGATTCCTTTGGAGTATATTTTGATTGAAAAAAAAAATTTCAATAAGAGAAGCAAAGCAGGGGATAATATATTCTCCTAAATCATCAAAGCAAAAAAAAATTAATCTTAGAGAAAAGTAAAAGTAGGGGAAAATCTTCAAGTCAGCTGTGCCATCGAATCTATCTGGAAAAAAAAATCCATTTGAAGCAACCAGAAGAGAAAGCTTATGGTGATGCAAGAAATCCAATTCTATTCAAAAGTGAGAGCAAAGTCATTGAGTGACCATTAAAATATGGGCATTCTTTTCCAACCATAAACCCCAAAAAAAACAGCGAAAACAGCACAACACAACAACCTCGTAGCTTCCTTACCTCTATGCCAAAGCAACAGCAAGGTCAGTGAGGGTACAGGCATTCCCTCCCGACCATACCAGCAAAAACAGCACAATTCCACGTCTAAGCATCAGAAATCCACCCAAAACCTCTAAAAGAAACAAACAGGAATGTCTCCAACAAGTCTGGGCACATCTAGTTCTCACCAAACAAATCAAACAATCTGTTCCACAAACTCCTAGTTGCCAGTCAGCTCAAGAAAATATGAGGATCAGTCTTTGCTAATGCTATATCAAACTACATGATTTCAAACATGTGGGGATAAATCCTGTTGAGAATGTTAATAAACTAGAGAACCTGATCATGGGGACAGGTCTCCCTTTATGTTGGGTGTTCATTACAATGATTGTTGTACCCTTTCTCTTACTTAACCAACATACAACAGTAATCCTAAATGACTAAGATGAAATAACTAACACAGCAGTAACACTCTCCCTCAAGCAGGAGCATAGATATCATATGCTCCTCGTTTTTACAAATGGATTTAACATGAGCACCACCTGAGGTTTAGTGAATAAATCAATAAGTTGGAATATGAACTTCATGTGAGTGGTTGTGATGAGCTTCTGCACAATTTTCTCTCGAACAAAGTGACAATCAACTTCAATGTGTTCTGTCTGCTCATGTAAGACTGGGTTGAAGGCAATGTAAATGGCAGCTTGATTATCACACATCAACTGCATAGGCTGAGAATGTAGCAAACAAATTTTTTCTAACATGTTCTTTAGTCAAACCGGTTCACATGTTGTGTTATGGTATGTGATTGGCTGTGACTCCATCCAAAATTTGATGGAGGCACTAGGCCTAGGAAAGAAATAATTTTGCTAAAATCATGTTTAAGTAAAAAAATAATTTGTTAATGCGAGATATGTACATTCTATCATACAATCTCAAGAAGATTTTACATTCACCGGGCTCTTTACAGTGGGCTTTGCCATATGTACAGCATTTCTTCCACATGTCTAACTAGTCCCATCTCGTCACCAACAAAACACATGCTTTGTCTTTTCCTGCCAACTTGTACTACGTCTCTTTAGGTAACAGTCTATTGGAAAACTAAGCAAGTCTGGCTTTCCTTCAATTCAACTGGAAGTAAATTTTGAAGGAAATAGGGTGAGCAGTTATGGGCTGAATAGACATGTTTGATCTTATTGTCGTGAATATATTCTTTGTTGACTTATTTTAAGTAAAATGTTTACTTAGAGCTACCATCACAAACCATCCAAAAGCACACATTTCAACATTTTCTCAACATAGCAGTACCATCTGAACAAATGCAATTTTCAGCTTGGCCAACTCCCTCTTTAGAGGGAATACCCCCAGGAGGTTTTGGGCATTTCATCCAAGGGAGAAACAATTCCTACTTGCTCAAATTTTCACATCATCTCAAGCAACATAGAGCTACAACACATATAGCTCTTTCACATAATAGGAATTCAATAGATGCACACACATATGTTATGCCATGGCAACAAACAATTCTCTTCCTTCAAAGACCAATACCCCATAGAAAAATAAATTTCCTAACTATTGGAAAAATATGCAGCAGCTATGAAACCAATGAGAACACATGTGCTGCAATTTATCATATTTAACAAATTGAAAAAAAAAAACTAGGATTCAATTACAGACATATTTCCGCTTTGTTCTTTTTTCTTTTTCCTTGAGAATCTCAATTTACACAAAATCCCTAGATGAATAAATGAAAATTTAATGAAGATTTAGGAGACTTATGGTGTTTATCAACTTCTCCAATTTTTTTTGATGCTCTGAATTTTCTATATTTTTCCTGATTTTTCTTGATTTCTTGCTGAGTTTTCTTTCCTTCCTCTTTCTATAGAACTAGGGTTTACAATAAATGGTAACAGTATTTTGTTAGTGGTGTTATTATAGCTGGAAACATATTAGGACAGCAGCAGATTGCTGCAAGCTGTTTTGAGTGTGCCACCAAGTGTCTGTATGGTGTCTCTTCCTGGCTTCAGTACTGCCTCCTCTTTTTCTTTTTCTATTTTTTCCCTAAACTCCTTTGTTATTTCTATTATCTCATGCACTCTTTTAGTTTCACTTCGTCCAAGCCCCTCTTACCATCAATAATTTTAATAAAATTCCTATACCTATTAACTTAAAAGAGTACACAATTAACCCTCCCTTAATTAATGCACAATATGTGTAGCATAAAGTCATTCAACTCAAATGGAAAAGCAAATGAAATTAATTTAAATTTACCATGACTTAAAGGCTGTGATTATCTCATTTGCCACAGCCCTATATTTGGACTCAGCACTCGATTAGGCCTCAGCAGTTTGTTTCTTACTCTTCTAGGATACTAGTTTACGACCAACAAACACACTACTCGGTTGTGGATCTTTTATTAGAGGGCGGCCCTGCTCAATTTGCATCAACATAACCATGAATATTGAGTGTGACCCTGGTCTTGATATAAGAGGCCTCTTTCCAGTGCACCTTTCAGTTTCATGTTTCACAAGATACAAATGACAGCATCCCTATTGATCTGTGCAAAAGAAATATTTGGTCTTGCAACCATGAGGTAGTTTAACTTCCCAACAACTCTTTGATATTGTCTAGGGTCAACCTATAGTTGCCAAATTGAGATTCGAATTGTGAATTAAAATCCCAATTTTGGGATTCAAGAATTGAATCATTGTAAGATTTAGCACAAAAAATGATGACAATTTACTAATATACAAACAACAAACAAAATAGTAAAAGAAATTTAAATTTTAAGTGTAAAAAAAATGATATTTCATGTGTATGCTTTCCCCAAACAATAAAAAGTAGGGGAAGGAGTCAAGAAAAATTAACAAAAAAAATAAACTTAATGTTTTAGGGAAGGAATGAAGAAAAATTAATGAAAAACTGAATTTTTGGTGTTTACAACAATTTAAAAAAATCATATTTCATACACACTCTTTCTATAATTAAAAAGCTAAAAAAAAAAAAGAGAGAACAAACTACTAAAAGAAAACCAACCTATGAATCTTAGTGAGTACCACCTCCATTGATGAGTGTTTTGCCTCTTCTCTATGACAAAACAACTTCATTCCTAGCAGAGTGAAGAATGGTTTTGTGAAGGCAGCATAAGACCTAGAGTTCTATTTGCTCCTCTTTTTCAGCACATAACTAACATAGACAAAGAATGGAGGGCAATTGTGTAAAAAACAAGCAATAAAACAAAAAAATCCTACTAGGTTCTGAATTGTGTGAACTAATAGATTATTCAGGTGGTGAATGGCTGTCGCGACGTCCCGGAGCGCGTGTGCCCTGGGCGGCGAAATTAAAAATCAATTTTAGTTTTCAAGGAAAATATGGAATGTCGGAGTCACCATTAACCTTTTTGTGTGGTTAGAACACATGGTTACTACCCCGTTAGGGGTAGAATGGGTCTATGTTACCAGAGTTAGGCTCGGGAGTTCGGTTACACGAGGGGAAGGTACAAGCACCCCCTATGCGCCCGTTCTTATGAACGGTACCTAATTAATTTGAAATTATCCCTAAGTTAATCTAATAAGTCTTTAAATTTCTCCTTTTTATGAATTTATAAATATACATAAATAAATAAATGTAATACAATATATATACATATATTCCCTCAGAGCTTAAAGTACGTGATGCCCGAAGGCTCATACCCCCGCAATAAAATCATAGGGATAGAAAATCATGAAAATAATATAATATTATAAAATAATAAATACAATAATACATAATACAAAAATATAAATATACCATAGAAACAAAAATACTTAGAATATCTACTATGGATATTAATAGGAAATGATAACAATGGTAACAATAATAGAGACATACTACTATAATAACAACCCTATATTAATAATATTACATTAATAATACAACCGGATACTATAATAGCATGTACATAATAATATCACAACACTACTGCATAAATAATAATATTATAATAATTATATAACACGCACTAACAACACATAATCACAATAACACTGCCCTGATGGTAATCTCATATTAACAATAATAACACATCAATAATATAATAGTAATGATACCATAATGATTCAGCACATAATAATAATAATAATAATAATAATAATAATAATAATAATAATAATAATAGCAATAAGATATGCACAAGACACACATATGTAAACACTTAATTAAGGAAACCAACCGAACTTAGGATTAAAATATGTAAACTAATGAAAAGGGCAAGAAAATGATTGAATTTATGGAAACGAGTTATCTCTAAAATTAATCCGTACCTGTTCAATATGACTGCCAAAATTAACACACAACCTTAACTATACAAATATTAAATATAAAGTGAGTACAATAATGACCAAAAATTCTAAGTACATAATTTATATGGAAGCAATTTCAACCCTAAAAGTACACAAAGATACTATGAAATGATCAAAACCCTAATAAATATGAACATGACATAATCCAAACTCTAAAAAAAATACCTAAACCGTGATAATGTGAAATACTTAAAATCCTATTAAATATAAGCATTAAATAATCAAGACCCTAACGATACTACTACATGATAATGAACGATAGTATATACAACACAAAATAATAAATCATAATATTATATAGATATGTACAATGACAAACCATAATAGATATGAATATGTATATATGATAATAAAACAATATGAAACAATGAGCCTTAATATGGAATCTAATAAAAATCTTAAAATATGCTTAAATAATAACCTAACATAATTACAACCCTAAATATTAATATGCCAAATGTGAAATAAACATTAAATATGTCCAATAATAATAACACTACATATAAACATTAAGTATGACGTACAATAACAAAAACCCTAAGTATGTAAATATCAAACAACAATGCCCTTAATTAAATAAATACAAAGATGAAGACTACCCTAAATGCACAAACATTTAAACATTCAATAATAACAAAAATAACCCTAAATATGAAAATCGAACAATTAAGATAGCCATAACAATAATAAAAACTCACCATATGAATATAATAACAAAAACCTTAATCATGAATTCTTGTATATACAACAACAATGACTGTTTTAAATATGCACACATATATGTTTACATGCAACACCAATAAATACAAAAAACTCAAAGTAATTAAACTTGAACACACATTAATAATGAAAACTCTACAAAAAGATATGAGCCTAAATATTAACAAATATTATATAAAGATATTCCCAAACAATATTATATGTCAAAAAAAAATTTAAACTTTAAATATTGAGACAAGTTAATAAGACTTCTACAAATAATAACAAAATAAAGTAAAAACATTAAAAATAAAATACGATAAAAATAAGAAAGGTCCTGAACACACATGAACAACAATCATTAAATACTATAAAAAATAATAATAATAATATTCAGTATTTAAAATATATGACAAACACAATAAAAATCCAAACTTGAATAAACCTATTTACATATATATATACATACATGTATGCCTGCAAAAATAAACAACAATTTTAGTGTCTCAAATATACCAAAACAAACAAAGATGTAAAATAAATAAATGAATAAATAAGTAAATAAAAATAAAATAAAATGCATGTGTGTGACAGTGTGAGTACGTGTGTGCTCTGTCCGTGTACAGCGTGTGTGTGCGTGTGCGCAGATATAGGGAGGCAGGGACTCACCGTGGGATGGTTCTGAGGTCCTGGGGGCTGGTGTAGGTGTCGCCGGGACTGGAGAAGTTGGCCGGAGAGCTTGGGTGCTCTGGCGGTTCTGCTGTGCTGGCCGTGGAGCTTGGCTGCAGCTGTGGTGCCTGGCCGGAGTTGTAGAGGTGGTGCGGTTGCAGGGGCTGGCCAAGGATGACCGGAGAAGGCTGGCCGCGAGGTATTCGGGTCCTGGAGTGGTGGTAGACAATGGGAGAGTTGCCGAGGGAACTCTCGGCTGTGGTGGCCGGTTTGAGTTGCAGAGGACCTGGAGGATGACTGTGTGATGGCCGGATGGCTGGAGGGTTGCAGCGTCCTGGTGTGGCCGCAGCTGGAGAATGATATGGAGGAGGGGCTATGGGGTTGAGTGAAGAAAGAAGCAAACGAAGAAGAAGAAGACGAAGAGGAGGAAGAAGAAGAATGCTTTTTTTTTTTTTGGTCTTCTGTGCTGCGCCGGCTGTGCCCCCCCGCTGCCCCTATGCTGTGCGCCCCCTCCTTTTATAAAAAAAAATTTGTGAAAACCCTACAAAAACTTCCTTTTTGATTTTATTTTTTTTGATTTTTTATTTTTTATGCTTTTATTCTTATGGTAATAATGAAAATAGAAATAATAATAATAATAATTATCATAATAATATAAGTATCCATAAGGTAATAATAATAATAATAATACTACTACTAATAGTAAACAATAATAAATAATTATAGTAAAAATAAAAATAATAAAGATATGATTAGTAAAATAATAATAATAATAATAATAATAATAATAAAAATAAAGTAATAATACAAATATTAAAAGTAATAAATAATAATAATAATAATGATAACATTACCAAAAATAATAAAAATAATAATAGCCAAAATAAGATACTAATGCTAATAATAATAATAATAATAATAATATATGAAAAATAAAAATAATTATAGTAAAGTAAAAATAAAATAAAGATAATAAAAGTACTAGCAAAAAAATAGTAAAGTACTAATAATATGGGAAAATAATAATAATAATAATAATAATAATAATAATAATAATAATAAGAGGGGACCCCGTGTTTTATTTGGCTAGTGCAAAAATAGGGTGTCTACAAATAGATTTGGCAACAATCTTTAGTAAGATTCAAATTGATTTTGTGTGAAATTGAGATGACTTGTATGAATTGAATCACGAATCATAAGATTATAACAACTATGGGTAAGTCAACAAATAACCCACATATGATAGTAATTTGCTCTTAGGATTTTTAGGTGTATTAATTGGTTTGGATCCCAATAGTCCAGTCTTACTAAAAGATCTAGAAGATACTTCCTCTACGCCAAGATGCCCCTATATGAGATTTGGATAAATATATACTCAAGAAGTATCTTAATGGACCCAAATCTTTAGTCAGAAACTTTGTTTGGTGAAATCACTTTAGACTTCAGATAGGGCGGATACACGTAATCATTAATCATCACAAACTGATCACAATGTCATCTACTTACACAATAAGCAAAATCCTACTGGTGGCAGTGTTACGATAGAAGAGTGATATATTGCACATCACTGAAGGTCAAACTTAAGCACAACTGCATTGAATCTACCAAACCATTCTCTTGGAGATTGCTTCTGACAATATAAGTATTTTTTTAGACAGCATCAATGCTAACTGCCCTTTAGCTATGAACCCACGTGGTTGCTCCATGTAGACCTCCAGAAAATTACTGTATAGGAAGGCATTCTTTACATCTAACTAATGCTAAAGACCAATAATACACGACAACTAAGGAGATTAGCAAACAAACCAAGGAAAAATTTTCCATCCCCCCCGCGCCGGGGGGGTGGGGGACTTTGAGAATAATCCAAACAATACACCTGATTATATATCCTTTGATAGCAAGATGATACTTGAGATGCGCCACTGAACTATCATGATTGATTTTCATGGTACATGCCTAGTGACAACCTGCCATAGACTTATGAGAACAAAGAGATACTAGTTCCCAAGTGTCATTATCTTATGACACTTGCGTCGTTTTAGTCATTGCAGGGAACATGTGCTTTTACCTTTCTAGGCAGCATAGCAAGATCATAGCTTGGAGAGTTGGATTAGGCGAGGAAACCATGGCGTAGTTGTAGAAGCTAGTGGAGGCCCTTCTCCCTGGTGTCAATGTTGTGTGTATACCTGCAAATTAGGATAATCCAGGCAGCTAGAAAGACTCAAATTCGATGAAGATGTATGAGGATGACTGGGCAGAGATATTTGCCATAATATAGAAAGTTAGGTAGAGGAAGGGACTCATCATGGTTAGAAGGGCTCAAGGAATCATAATATTAATGTGTGGACTCAAATAAGGTAACATGAGTAGAAACAAAGAAATGATGCAAAGTAGGGAAATAATGACAATACTTCTTTTGAGTGCGAGAGGGGCTTAGAAAAATACATAGATAGCCTGAGGGTCCAACTTATCCAATTTTGGAGTTAACTGATGAACAAAGTTACACACACCCAAATACGCGAGGAGGTAGTGAGAATAACGGGGCTTTTGGAAAAAAAATCTGATCGGGTATTTTACCAGCACCATGGTCTTAAATTTCCACGAAATTGTTGAAATTTCCGATTTCCATCACCCTCGAAATCGAAATGGCAATCAATTTCCGTATTGCATAATTTCCGTCGAAATCTCAACGAATCATCCGAAATTTATCGAAATCTCGAAATTTTAGCGAAACTTGTCGAAATTTTTAACTATACACTAAAATTTCGTCAAAATTCAAATGAGAAATTTAAGAGTGAATTGAAATTTCTATCTTAATTTATTTTATTTATTTTATTGAAACAAGATTAGTATAAGTTCTTTTGAAATTATATGAAAAAATAAACTTACGGTAACATTTTATTTAACCATTCATGTCTAAATTATCATTATTTGTATAATAAATAATATTAAAATGATTTATGAATTTCATTTGTATTAACTAAATATGTTTAATGTATATTATCTTACAAATATGTTTAATGCACGTACTATTTTACAACTTTTCCACCTCATACAAAACATAGATGTATTTAATTTATAATATATTAGTCCTAAAACTTATATTATTATGTTTGTTAACCATTTCTAAAGTTTCACAAAGAATTCCATGCTTCACTACTAATTTCCGTTATTTTTTCAAATCGAAATCGAAATTGACATCGAAATCGAAATTTCCGTCAAAATTTCCATACTTTTGGAGCTTCGAAATTTGAGTCGAAATCGAAATTTAAGACCTTGACCAGCACAGAGGATGGATTTTGTTAATTGAGCAAGTAGTGAGCAGAACATCACTCCAAAATACTTTGAAAACATTCATATGATAGGGTGTGTGTGAAGTCAAGGAATTACCTATTTGAACTTGTTCAGCTTAGGATGACCAACACAACGTTGGATTTGAATTGTTATAGCAGCAGTGTGTAGGCAGTAGTAGCAAATAGCCACTCCAAGCAGTGAAGTCTGCCAGCCTCATGTCCCCCACCGTCTTCCTCATCTTCAAATTTGGAATGACAACAGAGTGAGGAAAGAATGTTGCAGTAATTCATGGAGTTTGTAATCTTGCTAATTGACATAAGATTAAGGGGAAACTAAAGAGTGTACAAAACTAAAGAGGGATAAACGAGAACTGGTTTTACTGTCCTTATCCTCTTAATGGTAATAGTGAAGCCATCAGCAAGTGTAAGTGTGAATTAAGTTTCAGAAAATTTTGGAATGTGGAAAAGAAATTTGTTATACCTGTTAGTAGTGGTTAAATCTATTAATCAAGTGCTAGTGGAAGAAATATTGGACGACAAGCAAGTTGTAAAGTTACCTACCTGAGCAAGATATGCTATTGAAGAGAAGTTTGTTGGGATGCTTGATCGTACAGGAACTTTAAACATTCTTCCTATGAAACACATATGAGCCCCCATATGTTGAACTGAGAAGAATGGAATCTGTGGTGGCTGCATTGGTGATATAATCCCAACACTGCTGAACAGTATGAACTCGTCCACAATAAGTACACTAGAGGTCGAAAACCAAACTAGGGGTTGAGGAATGGATGCTGGAGGAAGCATGAACATGAGAATAAACATGAGATAGGATGGAATCTTGCACTACCAAAGAACCTCGGATCAGGCTTCTTTGAACTTGAGTTTCAAACATGCTAGGACCTTTACTCCCTTTGCTTTTGCATCTTGCAGACATCAGCTGTCATGGGTTGCACGATGCTGATTTCCCTGTGGATGCTCTTCACGTCTACGAAGCACTGTGTGACACTCTTGACTCCTTGTTGTAACTAAAAGTACACTACGGAGATTGAAATAATTATTCAAGTTTCCCGAAGCTTGTCAAGTAGATCTTGACAATCTTAGACCACTGTACATAATTATTTTTATCTACTGGTTGATTGTTATCTATGGTAGTGACAAAGGGAAGATACTTTGGGGATTCATGCACTCCACCCTAGTAATTGCAAGCAAGACAAACAACAGACAGGGTGAACAACTGGAACAACCACGAACAAGGTGAACAACTAGAATGAATCAGGGAATAAAATAGCCTTGCCACAATCATGAATGAAGTGCTCAAGTGAACAATTAAAAAAGTTGGATTTTGAACCAAAAAACATGACTGACAACTTGATATTATGGCTTATAGACGGAGTGAAGCCATGTGGGAACAAATCAGGCCAAAAACAAGACTTAACAAAGCTTCACGTTCTGGTGCATAGAATTGGTGCACTCAGCCTTGAACTGGCACATGAGGGTGTGTGGGTGGACCTCCTGTGATGAGATTTTAAGAGGCTACACCGCTAAAGATCAATGATGTTTATGGGTTATTGAGGCTAGGGGGTTCTCATGCTTTTGAACTCTGGTAGTTTGTCTAGGATTTTTCCTAGGTTTGCTGTGTATACCAGCAAATGCTGGAGCTATTTCAGGCCTATGGTGGTGTGGAGAACCCTATTACACTTGTAAACATGCATAGTGTTATGAGGTTTAGGGCTTTGATTGGCGGTAGTTGCTGCACTTGGGGGGTGTTTGGTTTGCGATGAATGGCACTCTTGGGACTGGGATGCTTGCCTCATGGAACTATTTTTGTTTGTTTCATATCATAAGACTTAGGAATGTACACAAGATGCCCTTGTTAGTGTTTGGTTCAACATGGAATCCTATCATGCATTCAAGAAAGATGACCATTATACTGTTGACCTGAAGAATAATCATACTTTCAGCATAAAAACCTACTAAGAATTTATACCTAATTAATCCATGTCCCAAAATTTTCAACCATCGTAAACTTAAGCAATTCAACACTTAATAATCCAATTAACTGTAATAATTGGGGAGCAATATGTTTTCAAAATTTCAATCATTAATCTTACTATAACATAATAATAACATTACTATCAGTTTTATTAATTTCTATTTTTGTTATTGCAATATTTTATCAATTTAAATAATAGCGTGTAATAATACTATATTATGGGGGCATTAATATCCAACTAACCAAAGTACTGAGGGCAATTTTGGTCCTAAAAATAGGATTCCCATGGGAATACTTACCCATGGTGGAGGATGGGAATAGGATTCCCATAATTCCTAGGGAGAGAGAGATTCCAGTCATGTCAGATTCCAGCCTCAAATCAAGCATGGGAATGGGATGCCATGGACATCACATTCCTGGGAATGTTTGAAAGATGCTGCAAACCAAATGCCTCCTTAGGGTTTGTCTTGCGATCATGCTCTAATACTACATTGAGAATATTTATAAATTAGAAAACCCAATCACATTGATATTTACCCTCTCTTTATAATGTGTCATGTACATCACGATGACCAATTGACCATCATACCCTTATGCTTGCTAACACAGCAATAATACTAAAAAACCAGTAAGGGGTACAACAAATTTAGGTTTCACATTTTCAAATTGTATCTTTCTAATATCAAAATGTCAAATTTTGGCTAACTTTGCTAGGTTAGCATTTGAGAAATCAGGATCCCTTGATGGTTTTTAAAAATCTTCATGTTACAGTTTTTTATTATTATTATTTTTTATTTATTTTTATTTTTAAGAATAATATTTTTGTTAAAAAATCATTCTTAATTCATATTAGAAAGAACTCGACTCTTGGAAAGTGCTACATTTGATTTGTTTTTTTGAAGCAAATCATAGCAGAAATTAAATTTTTTATTTTAAATAATAAAAATATATTTTTCTATGTAAAAAAAATTGAAAATTGAAAATATAAGATTCAAGGTTTGAAAATATGAATTTGATACATGTTAGATTTGGATTTTCAAAATCCAAATCACAATTTTTTATTTTTTTTAAAAAATTTAAATGAAAAATAAATTTTTATTCTTTCATGGTATTGTGTTTTATTTTCTGGTTTAAATGATTTAAAAAATATATATATTGATTTTGTAGTTTGAAAAATAATTTTGGAAATAAAAAATTAGATTGTATTATCAAAATCTAAGTGCCAAGATTTTTTTAAATTATTCAAAATTTTAAATGAAAATGTACGTATTTCTTAATTTTTTTTCATATTTCTTAATTTTTTAAAAATTGAAATAAACATAAAATTATTGAAATGTTTAAAGATCAAAATTTTCACTCTTCATTTTTTGAAATTTTTTTTTTTTTTTTTTGAAGAATAATTTTCAATTTATTTTGAAAAAGTCATAAATAAGTAGCTTAATGAAAGGCATTCCTTTTTTATTTTTTTGGTAATGAGTGTTTTAAAATCTCTTGCAATAAACATGTTCAGATTCCTTTTACAATTGCAATATAAAGAAGTTGGTCAATAATGAAACTTTTGACAAATGTATTGTGCAAGGGATGATGAATGCATGAATTTTGAGAACTTTTGCCTACCAAAGGAGGGAAATATAATCGTACATAATGAATTTCTAATGTTCCGTTAGAAAGTTTGCAGTTAGGAGATGGTGGGCATGAGGAGCTTGGGACTATGGCAATATCACATGATAATGATATTCACAATTTAGTAGGTGATGACAGTAGTGATCAAACAAAGTGTATTATGTGTTTGTAAGTTGTCATAAACTGTGAGCACATGGCCTATTTCCATTATAATTAATGAATAAATTCTATTAAAACTATAATAGTGGTGCTTAAGATTGCAACCAAACTTGTTTTATAGGTGTTAAGGCTTGATATACACTGTTGACCCATAACCTAATAGCTTAAGCTTTTAGGTAAAGTGGTAGTCTAACATGGTATTAGAGCGGGTTGCCAGAAGGTCTTGGGTTCTAATCTTGTTGCCCATGCTTAATGTTAAATTTTTTTTTTTAAATAATAATAATAATAATTGTGTCCCACTATGGGTGTTACTCATTGTTTGTATCCACATGCTGTCAGGCAGCAAGTGTGGGGGAGTGTTAAGGCTTGATATACATTGTTGGCCTTCAACCTAATATAGCTTGAGCTTTTAGGTAAAGTGGTAGTAGGACAAAAAAAAAAAAAAAAAAAAAAAAACCAAACTAAAACTGAAAAAAAGAAAGAAAAATAAAATAAAAGAAAGAAATGATGTATGTTCTTTTAAAGTGAGTTTCATTATGGTAATTTTTCATTATCTCAAAATATGTACACACACACACTGATGTTATTTTTATGAATTTTTAAAAATAGTATTATGATGTTTTCCTTACACTATATTAAAGCATGTATTCATAAATTTATACTATACATTGATGGCAATATAATTAAGTATGACTGCTCATTCAATTCTCAAAATCAACTGTAGGCATCATGAGTCGATGCTTGTATGGATGGTGGAACCTTTCTGCTAAAGGAAAAACATATGCAATAGAGAGTGCGGAGCCCAAACAATTTCTTACATGATATATGCAAAAATCTATTGACTTCAGTTGTTTGACGTAAACAGCTTGCTCAAGATAGATTTTGCAACATATAAGTTATGTTCAATAGCTTGCTCAAGATAAAATAAAAGCAAGAAGACAATTTAATGTCATATTTTCAAATATGTTCAGATTTAAGGTGGAAAGAATTTTTACACCAAATCAGTAGTTTAGAAGTTCAATCAAATAATTACATAGATAGAGGAAACAACAAAAACTTGATATCCTAGAGTAGCTAGTTTTTGGGATGCGGTGGTGGAGAGTGTCCAAGCAGTTAGCCGGGTGGAAGGGATCCCTTTTTTCTCTAGGAGGGATGATTAATCTAATTCAGGCTTGTCTTTCTAGTATTCTATTGTATTTTCTGTCTATTTTTAAAATCCCAATGAGTCGCTAGTAAGATTGAGAGAATCATGAGAGATTTTTTTTTGTGGTCAGGGGTAGGGGTTTTAAGGATCACTTAGTGAATTGGGTAGCAGTAAGGACTAAGAGAGAGGGTGGTTTGTGTCTTGAAAATTTGGTGTCCAAGAACACGACTCTTTTGGCTAAATGGCTTTGGTAGTTTTCATTAGAAGCAGGAGCGGCTCTTCACAATATGGGGCCCTAGGCGAATAATTTAATTAGGGGCCCTTAATATTTTATTTAATTTTTATTTTTATTTAAAATTAATTTTTCTAGGTACTTCAAATAATTTTAGCTGCATTGAACGTGCCCTCCATCCACCAAACATGTAAATTCCATAAATAATGTTAACATTATTATATTAAAAAAAAAAAATTTGGGAGCCCCAAAATTTTTGAGGCCCTACGCAAGCACCTCAGTGGCCTTAATGAAGAGCTGGCCCTGATTAGAAGTTTCCTCCTTGTGACATAAAGTTACCAAAAGTAAAAATTTGGACTTGATGGGAATGGGTGGGATACTAATTTAGGCTCTAGATGTACTTTGGAAAGCCTGTGGAAAGTAATTTCCCAGATTTACACTCTATTTATTCCCCATACCAAATTTGTGATGGGTTAGGGTTGCAACATTCATTTTTGGAAAGATATATGGTTGGGGAATGTTGTTTTGGCCACCTCTTTTCCTTGCTTATTTAGTTTGAGCTTAGGGCAAAATGATCTCATTTCTTCTTTTATTGTAGATTCGAGTGGTCCTCTACCATCTTGGGATTTTCATTTTAGGAGAGCCTTGAATGCTAGGGAAACCATTGAATTATCATCTTTGTTGGTTATGCTGAACAATTGTAGGATGTCTTCAGAGGATGGTTACGTTGAACAATTGTAGGATGTCTTCCAAGGATGATACTTGATCTTGGTTGTTGGATTCCTTAGGTGTTTTTTCGTGTAAATCTTTCTTTGATTTCTTGGTTGGTACCAATCACTCCTTTCCACTCTATAAAGTAATCTGGAAGGTCAAAATCCCCTATAAAATCAAAGCCTTTCTTTGGTTGGTTGTGCTTAATAGGATAAATACTAATGACTTGCTGCAGATGAGGAGGCCTTTAAAGGCTTTATCCCCTGATATATGCATGCTTTGTTTTGATTGTTTAGAATCTGTTTCTCATCTTTTCTTGCATTTCAATTTTGCATGGAAGGTTTGGAATAAATTATTTAATTATTTTGGAGAAAGCTGGGTTGTCTGAGAACAGTGGAGGAGTTCTTGGCAATATCTTTTATGGGGTTTGGAAGGAGGAAGGTATTGCTTTATGGAATTGGGCTTTATTTGCAGTGCTATGGGGCTTGTGGAAGGAACATAGTCCATGTATTTTTTCAGGGAAGAAGATTCCATATTGGTTGGTGTGGGAGAAAGTGATTTTTATGGCTTCTTTGTGGTGTGTGGGCAATGGAAATTTTAAGGGGATGTGTTTGACAGACGTTCAGTGGGATTGGAAGTCCCTTCTAAGGGCGTTCTGAATTGAGTTTGCTGTAATTTTTGTGTTTTGCATTTTTTTTTTTTTTGGTTTTGTTCTTCTCCAGATTCTCAGATTTCATTAAGGAGATGTCTTCTCTACTGTTTATTTACATTCTTCCTTTATCTAATGAATTTCCTTTTCTAGCAAAGGAAAAACGAAAACTTGATATCAACTTTCAAAACATAACTTTAAAATCTATTTGAAATAAATTAATTTCATAGAAGTTGTGAAATCCATTTACACATCTATAGCTTCCTTCCTTTAAAAGCATGCAAATCAATGAATTGAAATCTTACTAACAAATAAAAAAAAATTGTGCTTTTTATTACAATTCCAATTAAAATTCATAAAGTTCAGAAATGAATTCATAGATCCATATACTGATTCAATTGAAATCTTCCTTTCAAATAGCTTTCATTCTTTTTTATTTTATTTTAAAGGATATGTTAAATAGCTTTCCTGTTGCATATAGGAATACATAAATCCATATACTGATTCAATTGAGTTGAGTGTGTTGGCTACTTGGCTGCTTAAACATAGTCAAATGAACATACTATATTGCTAGGGCATCACTTAGTAAGCTACTGATGGTGGCATGTGTGTTTTGCCCGAGTTGTTTTACTATTCAAACATGAGTTCTTGAACTAATTAATTATCATTATTTTTTGTGTTTGGGATGATGGAGTTTGAGCTTTGGAATTGAGATTGTATCGAATTTGACAAAAATTAAATATATTGTGTTATGTTTCTCCAAATCAACACAAATACAAATTTTAAACTTGAACTCCATACTCCTAAACACAACATTTATGTAAATTTTCCTGAATCCACATGATGGATCTTCGACACATTCATAGTTATTCATAGCAGAAGATATTGATGTTGCTGAAGAACTGACAGACTGTTACTGAACTTGCAATGAGCAGTTCAAATCGGTATTCTCTGCATTCAAGGATGTCAAAGTCATTGAATTCTCCTCGATGCAAGATGCTTTCCTCGGCTTCACTGACAAGGCAAGCTTTTCCTGGTTTTTATTTTTATAGCTTATCTAGTATATCAAGTTTGTTTGTCAATTATGCTCAGCATCTGCAATATATGATCAGGCTAGGGAAAAGAGATTCAGGAATCGGGTGAAGCGATACCTAGGTATATGGTGCTGCGTAGCCAATCACACTCCTGGGCACATCTATTATGACATTTACTGGGACGAAAAGCCAGATTGGAAGCCAATCCCACCCCAAACTCGGGAAGATGATCATCAACCATGGTGATGCCTGTCTAACCTTGACATTAAGGTTATGTTTATAAAAATTTTACTGGACCGTTGGCGAGGAAATGTCCAGAGCTGTTCCAGCCCCAACTCAAATTTGTGGAACCTAGTGTGCTGCTCCCATGTTTTTCTGACGAGGTTGTATCCCTTGCAAATAGATGGCAATCAGAGTGCCATCTTAGTACAGAGAAAGAGCCAATGTATCATTTATGTAGACCAGTGAAGAAATTTTGAGATGTTGTGAGCTATTTTAAAGGCAAAATTGAAACTTTATTCACCCTTGAAATATTTGGTTTTGTGCATTTGGTTACGGATATGAATTTGGAAAATTCTGCTTCAGAAATTATTGTGGTTTAAGAGTGAAAGGATATTCTCCAATTAGCTGGGTAAGATTTTGTTTGGTCTACTCATAAATGGGTAGGGCCTGTTTAGTATTACTTTTGTTTTTTGTTTTTTGTTTTTATTTCTACACGGTGAAGAAACATAGAATGAAAAAACATATTTGTTTACGTTATCAATTTTTTGTTTCGGTTTTCAGTGTTTGAAGTTTTGGAAAAAACCGAAAATTAAAATTTTTTAGTTTTCAGTTATTTTGATAACTTGTTAATAAAATATTTTAATATTCATAATTAAAGTTTTTTAGATTAAATAATTTATTTAGTACATATTTTTAAAATTTAATTATTCATTTTATGAATATTTTTTAATAGTTATGCTTCATCTATTTGCCACTCTCTGCAGTATTAAAAAAATTTATTATTTTGGTCCCTATACTTATAATAGATATAATTAAATATCTGCAGTTAAAATTATTACTCAAAATAAGTTCAGGGTGTTATAATCTGCAGGGTTCTACATAATTTTTAAAATTATTTAATCTTGACTTGATTTCACACTAACTACAAATTTAATTTTTCCATGAATCATTTTTTCACATATTCATCGCTGCACATTATTTGCATTCCTAGTTCCCCCCTCGCTCCTCATTCATCAATATGTTTCGTTTGATTAATTTATTTAATCGAAAAGAGAGAGAGAGAGAGTTCAATTTTTTCACCATTTCTTACATATTAGTAGATAATGCACTCAATATAAATTGTAAAGTTTTAGTTAATTTATAATTGCTAGAAACATAATAATAATAATAATAATAATAATAATAATAATAATAAATACATATAAAAGCTAATATGATTTACATAAATGAAAATTAATAATTACAATAAAATAAAAAAAAATGACACATGAGTGGGTTGGTGGCTCGGACTCTATCGAATAATGAAATACATATCCCTTTTTTATTGTAAAAAGAAAATTTAATTATATAAATCATCATAGTAAGTTTGTTCATTCTTTAATAAATTTTCTTTATTGCCTACTTAACCTCTTACATGATAACATGTGTCCTCTTAATGAGACATTATAATTTCGCTGTATAAACACTTTATAGTCGATGGTTGAAACTTTTAAGACACTTTTTCATTTGATAGTGAAAGTTATACAAGTACGCTATGAACTGAACGTAGACAAATTGTTGAATCACGTAAATTTATATTTTTTTTCTCGTGTTTTTATTTTTATATTTTATTTTTTTTACTTTTCATATCTGTTGAGTGTGCAAGCACAATCTTAGGGCGTAATTTCACATCACTAACTAATCTTAATTTTAAAAATTTAAAATATATTTATAATTTTTCATTTTTCTTAAAATATATAGAATTAATAAAATAATTTTAACTTTAAATATCTTAAAATATCTTTATAACTCAAAAGTTTGTAGGACTAAAGAGGACGTAATTGCCCCCCTTTAGAGTTTATCCCGATAAATTACTAGGGGTGCATCAATGGACAGACGACTTTCACCCTCCGAGTTTGTGCCACACCATAGTATCCAAAGTGGCGTGTTGGCCGGAGTACCCGAGTTTTAAAAATAAAAGATGACTTAATGTCTATGTACAATATTAACCTCCTCATTTATATTAATTTTTCATGGTTTGGGTCGGGACTTCGGAGTTGATCATAAAACTGAAACCATGAAGATGCAGTATGCTCGCAACAAAAGACATCGCCAGAGTGCATGGGCAGTTAGGTTGGGCTGTTGACGCAAGAATAACAGAAGCTGCTAAACGGACGTCGAGCTGCTTCTGCTGCTTCCCAGTCCTAAGCGATACCTTTCTCAGAAAATCACCTTCACCTTCATCTTCTCCCTACCAAATATGTCCAAACAGAGTTTCTCAACTTCTGCTGCTTCCTCGCTTTCTTTCTTTCAGTGCTCACCACAAGAACAAATACAACCATGTCTTCTTACCCGCCAACTGGCTTCCCTCTGCACCATGTGCTCGTTCCCTTCTGTTTTGCTCTCGTTTTTGCACTGTCCTCCAACAGTTCGACGAATTGCCGCAGAGAGAAGGGCGGTTGGAAGACTCCCATTTGCGTGCTGTTCTTGGCGTCATCAAATCCGACACTATAAGGTCCAGCTTTTTAAGTATCGGCATTGGCCACTGCTTAGCCCTCAAGATTGGAGTTCTTGCTCATTTGCCCGTTTCCACCTCTCTTCTAACTGCATATTCCAGAGCCAGAGATTTTGGTTCTTCATGGGCTTTGTTCAATGAAATTCTTGACGGAGATGTGATCATTTGGAATGCAATGATTACTGCCTCCCTGGACAATCGGTGTTTTGGCACAGCAGTTAATTTGTTTGCGAAAATGATAAGAGAGGGAAATGGGTTTGATTCTACGACTTTGTTGCTCGTTGCATCAGCCTTGTCCCACATGAATGACTCGAGAAATGGTCGCATTCTTCATGGTTTAAGCTTAACGACGGGAATGTTCTGGGATTCTTTTCTTTGCAATGCACTTGTAGACATGTATGCAAAATGCAGTGACTTGAACTCCGCTGAGTGTGTTTTTGAAATGATGGAATGCAGAGATATTGTAACTTGGAATTCAATAATGAGTGGATGCCTTTATAATAATTGTCCTGAGAAGTTAATGTGGTACTTCAGAGAGATGTCTTATCTTGGAGAAGTTCCAGATGATGTGACTCTGTCCTGTGCTATTTCAGCTTCAGCATGTTTGGGGAATATGGATTTGGGTGAGCTAATTCACAGCCGGGGGATTAAATTGGGTTTTGACGAGAGCTCGAAGGTTTTGGTTTCAAACTCCCTCATTTCATTATATTCACATTGTGGAGACTGTAATGCTGCAGAGACTGTGTTTAGGTGTATGATAACTAGGGATGTGGTTTCATGGAATGCAATGATTGATGGATTTGCCTCAAGTGGAAAAATGTTGGAAGCATTTGACCTTTTACATGAAATGCAGTCAAAGGCGTCTGTTCAACCGGATTCAGTGACTGTAATAACAATAATTCCTCTTTGTGCAGAGTCAATGCTGTTGAGAGAAGGACGAACCATTCATGGACTTGCAATTCGGAGAGCAATGAGACCAGCTTTGTCAGTGATGAACAGCCTAATGGATATGTACTCAAAATGCTATGACATGAATAGTGCTGAACTCTTGTTCAAATCCACCCCAGAGAGAGACTTGATCTCATGGAA
Organism: Malania oleifera; assembly: GCF_029873635.1. Taxonomy (NCBI): domain Eukaryota; kingdom Viridiplantae; phylum Streptophyta; class Magnoliopsida; order Santalales; family Ximeniaceae; genus Malania; species Malania oleifera. Next base: position 31,925,156 of record NC_080421.1, read on the forward strand.
TACAATGCTTTCTGGATATTCCCAAAATGGGCGCTGTGGCGAAGCTCAGTATTTATTTAAAGAGCTTCTCATTTGTAGCTTACATTACAGCTTATCAACAGTTTTGGCAATTCTTTCTTCATGTAATTCAGCTGACTCTCTGGAGTTTGGTAGATCAATTCATGGTTGGCAGTTAAAATTGGGATTTTCATATAATATTTGTGTGGTCAATTCTCTCATGCTTATGTATATTAACTGTGGAGACGTAATAGCTTCTTTCTCTTTGCTTCAGAGAATTTTACATGTTGCAGATATTGCTTCCTGGAACACTGTAATAGCAGGCTGTGCACAGAATTGCCATTTTTGGGAAACTTTAGAAACTTTCAACTTAATGAGGCTGGAGTCGCATCTCATTTATGATTCTATTACCCTTTTTAATGTTGTATTAGCTTGTGGAAATCTCAAGTTGTTGTTTGAAGGCAAATTTCTTCATGGGCTTGCTCTCAAAACTTCAATAATTTCACACACCCATGTGCAGAATGCACTCATTACTATGTATGGCAGATGTGGGGATATTGAAAGTGCAAGATCAGTGTTTGGTTTCAGCCAGAACCGTACTTTGTGTTCATGGAATTGCATGATCTCTGTTTTTTCTCAGAATAAAGATGGAAGAAGAGTGCTAGAGCTATTTCATTGTCTCGACTTTGAACCTAACGAGATAACCATTGTTGGCATTCTGTCAGCTTGTTCTCAGCTTGGAGTTATAAGACATGGGAAGCAAATCCAAGGCCGTGTGTTCAGGCTTGGATTCCATAGAAATGCTTTCATCACTGCAGCCCTTATTGATATGTATAGTAGTTGTGGAAAATTGGACGCTGCTGTACAAATATTTCAGAATTCTCCAGAAAGATCTGTTGCAGCTTGGAATTGTATGATATCTGCATATGGATTACATGGTAATGCTAGCAAAGCAATTAAACTCTTCCATGACATGTGTGATTCTGGGACTAAACCAACGAAAAGTACTTTCATTAGTCTTTTATCAGCTTGTAGCCACTCAGGGCTCATCAAGGAAGGTTTATGGTACTACAAATGTATGTGGGAGGTATTTGGCGTGGAACCTGTCACTGAGCATCAGGTGTGCATTGTTGATATGCTGGGCCGATCTGGAAGGCTTCATGAAGCTTGGGAATTTATTGAGCGAATGCCGATCCAGCCCAAACCAGGTGTATGGGGAGCACTGCTAAGTGCTTGCAACTATCATGGAGATATTGAGATGGGGATTAAGGTTGTGAAAATTCTCTTTGGGTTGGAGCCTGACAATGTTGGATATTATATTTCATTGTCAAATGCGTATGTTGCTGCAGGGAGATGGGATGATGCAGTAGAGTTGAGGAAAAAAACTCAGGATAAACAACTAAAGAAGCCAGCAGGTTACAGTCGCATTGATGTGGATTTGAGATGAGTCAGAACTTCAGAGAAATTACTCTTGACAATGTTTTGTCCTACTGGTGTAGAAGAAAGTGAATCCAGAATACAATTATAGTTTCATATTTTTCTTTCATTTGAATTTTTTCAGTTAATACCCTCTTATCTTATGAATTATTTTGTGAACATTATCATTGTTTGTTTTGTCAATTGATTTTAACTATATATTTTGTAAGTAGAATCTCATTTTGCATTGTTGGTATTTACACATTATTATATTTGTATGATAAATCCATTTAGTAGGTGGTCAACGGCCAAAATCCGTAACCTTTTAAGACCTTCACAATAACCAGCTGGTCTCAACTCTCAAACAAATATGTTCAAAAGACAAATGTAATAGTTAGATCCACAAAAGTAATGGTATCTGTCACTTGTACTGGTTTAAATGTTAATATGGTATTTTGCAATTGATGATTCCAAATCCTATGTGAAAGGATCATCCATTTCAAGCCTTTCTCCACTCAAACTCCACCACCCCACCCCCCCTTTTTTATATTGTAGTTTTGGAAATCTTACGAATATAAAAAAGGTACTATGTTAGGACATGCACTTATTTCCATCATTATCCCTTACATGTTTATTCTTTCATTCAGACACACCTGTTTCCCCTGTGTGTGTGTACACGCACATACACACATATAGTTCATCTTTGCCCTAATATCAATCTTTCTTAAATATTTATTTGATTTCTGAGTAAGAGTTAAGCAATTTGCACTTGCATATTGGGACACATGAGTTTATAAGATTTCACTTAAGTCAAACTCAACTTTCATAGTTTTCAAAGTTAAATTTAAGAGTTTGTCAAAAGAATCCTAAACTCAAAATATGTTTTCAAAGGGACAAGTTTTCAACATCTTGGTTTTATAAAACATTTTCATACTTGGTCCCGATTGTGTCAAAACGAGTTTTATGTCTTAAAGCCTCAAAGAAAGTTAAGTATATTTTTATAAAAGGACATAGTTAGCATATAAGATATCAAAACAAGCTTCAAATGTGTTTTCATTATTCAAGAAATCTTATATTCAAAGGAAAACTCACTTGGACAAGTTTTAACCTTCATTAGACTTAATATCTTTTATATACTTTTGTCCAAGAATGTTTTAAGTGGTTAAAAGACTTTTTGGTTGAGAAAAACAGTGCACTCGTTGACTAAAGAATCCAATAGCCAACACGAGTTCTTTGTCCAGGAGACTCATCGATGAGAGGGCACGTCATGTTGACGAATGGCAGTGACTCGTCGACGACTGGTCTCGTGAACAATGCACCAACGGCTAAAAAACAGCTAATTTCTTTTGGAATTTTCTCCCAACAGTCCAATAATGGCTAGTTCGTGGTTTTGGCTATAAATACAAGTCCTTAGACTTATTTAATATGGTTTTGGTGATTTATACAAGTTCATAGTGAAAAATATCTTTGAATACAAAACATAGGCACTTTGCATCTTTGTTTATCATTCACAAGTGCTCATTCTCTCTTACTCTTTAATCTTGTGTGAATCATTCATTGAGAGAATAGAGTGAGGTTTGGTTTGTAATTGATATTAGCTCATTTTTGGAGTATTTCTTTGTAATTCCATCATCTTATAAAAGGTTCTTTGTGAACCGTTTGGTGAGGTTCTTTGTGAACCGAAAGCTCTTGGTGAGCACGGTAGGGATTTGTTCTCGAGTTATAAGGCTTCTCCGCTGGTGAAAGAGTATCCTTAGTGGATTGTGGAATCCTTGACTTGGTGCTAAGGCGTGGACGTAGGTTTGGTGCCGAACCACGTTAAAATACCAGTGTTAAACTTTCTTTCCCTATACTCTTTATTTTACGTCTTGTGCTTGATTTACTTTATACATTGTGATATATTTGCTTGCAATCTTGTCAAGAGTTTTATTTTGTAGAGAAAACTCAAATACGCAAAAAGAGTCAATTCACCCCCCTCTTGGACTATATACTCCCGGGTGGGACATTTAACAGTGGCCACTAGGGGATAGCTCCAATGTCTAAGAGAATTAAGTAGGCCACAAAGATAATGGAGATGTAATGAGCAATAGTAATGACAAGAAATGTGTCTTACCTCCACCTTTCACATTTCTTTATATAAATTTATTTTTAGAGATTAAAGGTCCATCATTAGGGGATTATTCACCCATGATGAGGGGGTTATGTAGGTTATAGCCCCTTCAGGTCTCCTTAGGCAGCCGACAAGTCCCTTGCAATACATGGGCTAAATTTTACCTTGTCAGATGACCCCTACGGCCCTACTTAGCTTGGAAGGAGACTATCAAGTTTAGGAGTAAGCTTTTGTAACTTGGCTTGTAAGAAAATCATTTCTTGTTGTCGCTTCCCCAGGCTATCTTAATATTTTCGTCAAGGTGGTCCTAGAGATTTTTGTCTGCCTTCCTCTTTTGAATATTTTTTAAGACGATTCTTAGACTGCGGAGCTAAGGAGCTTTTCCTCAGCCATTTAGACCAAGGTACTTCCATTAAATTTTCTTTAAGCATTTGCCTTTATTGAGCTAAGGAGGTCCAACTTGGGTCCTGGAACCTCTCCTTGTCTTTGTTGTCCATTCCCCATTAAGGAACCATGGTGCCCTCCTATTTTATTTTGGCCTTGGGTCTTCTCCCTTGGGAGGAGTTCCACCTTGGGTGAAAGAATGAGGTGGTCCCTTGATTGTGTTTTTTTTTTTTTTTTTTGGGCATTTTCCTAAGGATACCTTCTTAGCTGTGTGAACCAAGATGACCTCCTTCCATGGGCATTTTCCCAAGGTCACCTCTTTGGCTTTTGTGGACCAAGGCAATTTCTTCTCTTGAGCAATTTCCCTAAGTGCCTCTTCATGTTTGACGCCTTTATCATTTCTCGTGGCCCTCAACACCCTTTGTCCATCTAATCTTGGACATTCCCTATTTATAAAACCATTTTCTTTCCTATTTCTTTTCATGAGCAGCTCATGTTTGTATCCTTTGTTACGGGTAAGATTTTTTTTTTTTGTTTTTCATTTCATACTCGTTTATTCTATGTTATTCTTCCTTTATTCTTGCTTGGTTTTATTTTTTTTTTATTTCTTTTATGACGCAGGCACTGACGAGCCACATTGAACTCCCGATACGGCACCAAATCCACGAAACATTAACCAGCATCACAACTAGCAATTCGGATAAATCATGAGTATGATCTCAGATATAATAAACTTGACCCTAGACTATGCGAAAGACTTGGCCCAAACCTTACCATAGGAAATATTCCCCTTTATTGTTTGCTGGTTGTCCAATCCATTCTGCCCTCTTGTTTTTAAGATTTCCCACTACCTTTTAGGGAAGATTGGGGATTGCACACTTCCACCTCAGTTTATACCAAAGAGGAGGTTTGTTCATTAGGGTGGGAGGCCCTCCCCTTCCGTCCCTCTCAAATATTAATATCTATGTCTTGAGGACCCCACACCTTGTCAACTATCTCAAGAAACGTATATGCGAGTTCTTCAAACGTGGTCCCAATTTTCCTCACCACACCTTTGTCTAAAAGGTTTTAAGCTTTTATAATAGAGTTTTTTCTCATTTTATTATTATTTTGTAATAAAATAAAAAAAATACTTTGTTTGGGAATAATCTCGCAGTAAACAAATCTCGCAGGTTGGTCCTGCGAGATTTGCATGGATCACTTCTCTCCTCCTTTTCTTTTTCTTCTTCGCGTGCTGCTTGATAAAATGGTGGTAGAAGCCTAGAAGATTCAAAAACAATGTCATTCAAAAATAAAATGGTGGAAAACTCATTAATTTGGGAGAGGTGCATGTAGGAAAGGAGGTAGCATATTAGACCCCAAAACAATGTCATTTTGACCCTAATTAATTTTTTTTTATTTTAAAACAATGAAGTGTCATTTTGCAAGGTGGGCACTGTCTGCATGCACATACTTCTTTTCTATTCTAAAATAATAATAAAAAAATAATGTCACTTGATTGAGGCCATGCATTTGAGCAGTCTTGCACCAATAAATTAATCATTTTCAAAAAAATTTAATTAATTAATTAATTTTTTAAAATTTTAATTTATCAAAGTAGAAGAAATCATAGGTGGGGCCCAAAAATCCAAAATTTACAAAAAAAATAAAATTCAAAGAACCTAAAAATAACGAAAAAATGAAAAAAATAAAAAATAAGAATCTTTTTATGAAAACCATAAGGGTTTAATGCTTAAATGTTACCCGATAATATTTATAAAACTTTATAAGTTAGATAAAAATCTAATAAAATATTAAAATTTACACTTTACCTATAGTGCCACTATTTATTTATTTTTTCAAATTAACATGTGCAATTAAGAATTCACACCTTGCGCTGTTAAGTTGTATATAGTATTCCATGGAAAAAGAAGTGTCGTTGTACATTGTGATAATATAATGCAATTTTTTATCATATTTTTAAATGTAATAATAATGCATATTTTTCAATTTAATGCAATAAATTATTTTTAAAAATACTTACACTCACCAGTTTTTTATACTTTTGAATCTTTATCCATTTTCCCAATTTTGGGCAAGGTATTTGGAAGAAATTTTTGTCTTTGTTTTTATGATGTCCCATTCCTTATTTTTACTAGTTAGGTCCCAGTTAGGCACACAAATTTTGTTTTAAATTTTAATAAATTTAGGTAAAATCGAGTGCAATTTTATATTATATTCTATTAAATTTAGAAAATCAAATTCAAAATTTAGTATTTAAGCATTTAAATATATATTAAAGTAATCAAACAAAATTAAACCCCTTCATTAAACCCTTATGGTTTTCATAACAAAATTCTTATTTTTTAGGATTTTTTTTTTCATTTTCTCGTTATTTTTAGGTTCTCTGAATTTTTATTTGTAAATTTTGGATTTTTGGGCCCCACCTGTGATTTTTTCTATTTTGATAAATTAAAATTTTTAAAAATCAATTAATTAATTAAATTTTTTTGAAAATGATTAATTAATTGGTGCAAGACTGCTCACATACATGACCTCAAATCAAATGACACTATTTTTTTTTATTATTCTTTTAGAATAGAAAAAAATATGTGCATGCAGGTAGTGCCCAACTCGCAAAATGACACTTCATTGTTTTTTTAAAAAAAAAAACTACTTTTTTATCAAAACTCCATATCCCCTCATTTGAACCTTATAGGCTTTTACCACACATCCATCACCTTTCCCACCATTTCTCACCTACTACTTTCGACAATCCTATACCTTTTGACAATCCTTCTCTCCATTGAGGCTTCTACGCTAACCCCATCGATCTCCGTCAAATCCAGCGCCTCTTTTTTTGGGTAACGCCGGGTATCCACAGCCGTCAACGGGCGTCCATTTTACGGTCCGCACGCACCGGCATGTGACTAATCCCACGCCCTGTAGCAGGAGCCCCACCCACCACAGAGAAGTAATTCAGGCGCCCGCTGCAAGAATCGAACCCAGGATGCCAGGAATAGGCTCACCTCGTGAAAGGAAATCCCGGAGTCCGCCCTTGCCAACTGAGCTCAGCCCTGGGGGCAATCCAGCGCCTCTTGCTTCGCATTGTGGTGGTCATGGACGGTGACGGGTGGGCAGAAAGGGGAAGCTAAACCTTTTCTAACTGGAAGAGGAAAGCTTGGAGAGAAGCAGGCACAGGCAGCACATGAAGAAGAAAAAAAAAAGGAGAGAAGTGTTCGCAGCCCCAAGCTGCGAAAACGGGAAAATTTTTCCAAAACAAAGTATTTTTTTATATTTTATTATAAAATAATAATAAAATGGGAAGAGAATTTGTACCTAACACGAGGCCAACTCCTTTCAGCTAACACATTTAGGGACCGAATAGCAACTCTCATTGAGTGGAATAATGGGGGCATCCGCCACCGTCTGGATTTTAAGTTTTCTTCAACTAGACCTTACTTTACATTTCCGATCAGCTTGGTTGAAGAGGACGCCTAACGTGGTCCTCCCCAGAAAAGATGATCAGCCTCCTTTTCCCATAACTTCTCTATAATATTTTACTCAAATCTTATGTCCATAATTCTTATCCCTTCTAGAAATGAGGGTGGTAGCTGAACGGAAACCCAAACTGATTGCCGAAGGATTGTCAACATCAAAAGCTCCATGAAGCTTGCGTCTTCTTTTCTTTCCTTCAAATAAAATACTTAAATCAAAGGAGCCCAAAGGGGAAAAAAAATTTTAAAAAGAGAAAAGATCTAAATATTCTTTCCATATTTAAATCAAGAATTCCAAAAAGATTATAATCAGCAAAAGTATTACCAGCCACAAAATACAAGCCATAATAAATTAGTTGCCATTATTATTCATTTTTCCTTGCCATGTATTTTTCACACTAGTGAAAAATACAGCACTTAATGTAAAGAGATAAAATACAATCAAATAACTCTAAAAATCCACCCACTTCATATTATGACCAAAACCGGTGAATTCGAATGATACAAATAACCTGCAAGCGCATAATAATTTAGGAAACACAGTAAAGATGAACCCTTCACCAAGCAAAGGCCTCTCATTTGTCGAGATCTGAATGCCTCTTCTAAGCCCTCCCCTCCCCTCCCCCCCTAGCTAACACATATGTCGCCCTTTAATCTTGCATAACCAACTGTAATAGAAGATAAAAAGCTCCAGCCCCAACTGCATATGCCAAAAGGAGAGGGCATATCTGAAACAATAGGTGGTGTGAAAAACAAAACCTGCTTATAACCATCTCAATCATCTAAGTAGTAATAGGAGCCAGCAGACTTCTGCTCCCTGTCCTTGGTCGACTCCAGCTTGTTGATTCTTGGCCGGAAATTAGTTGGATCCCGCCGAAATGTGATATCCAGATGCTGCATGAAGTGCAATAAGGAAGTGACGTTCAAAATATTATGGTTTATTAAAAAATTACATGAGTTACCAAAGTTTGTCAAAGAACAAAAGAAGCACATCAGGGCTTGCAAAAGGGAAAGTAATCAAAATACCAGAGTGGGAATTCACCGCCACTATTCTACAGAGGTTGTTGAGGCTTACCGATAAGAAAAGATTCATTCCAGTCAACAATGACTGCGGTGCATTTGCAGTACAGTCCACAGATGGCTTCCCTTCATACACAATAACCCTATCCGCCAGATAAGTTGCCATTATAAAATCATGCTCAACCACAAAGGCAGTCTTCTTTGCATGGAGGATAAACCTTTTTATTACTTTTGAAGCAACAATACGCTGCTCTGAGTCAAGATATGCACTCGGTTCATCAATCAAATAAATGTCTGCAGGCTGCATAAAACCAACAAATAACTCATTAATGTTTATCTTTCCAACAAGTAATTATTTTTTCATCATAAGGAGGTCAAAACAACAAATGTGATGCTAAAATGACAAAATCTATAAATAAATAAAGCAATATCCATAGTTTCAATGAGACTTAACAAATATAATATGAAATTCAGTCTCCATGACTGCTGATCAACAAAACAAAGAGGAACACGCCCAGAGGAACATCCAATTCTTTCCAGAGATGTAGCCTCTGACAAAAACCTTTTTTAACCTCGTGGACAAATTTTCCACTATTCAGTATCTTTTTCTAGATAGAAAAGGAAGTAGATTTGTAAATGAAAAAGAAAATACAAAAAAGCAGACAAGAAATCTGCTTACTGAAAAGAGAAGTGCAAAAATAAATAACAATTAATTTAATAAAGCCTTCCAATCCAACCGAAAGTCCTCAAAAGCATTGACCCTTAAAAACAGGAAGCACTGAAAAACCAATGAGATGCCAAACACATATACAGACAATTTCTTTCTCATGAAAAAGCGTGTTCTCCATTTCAACCAAATGCCTCACCTAACAGCAACAAAAACACACATCCAAACATCTATAATCCTATTAATAGAAATACCAAATAGGTTTTCCAGAGTCTTCAGACACCCGGGGCGGGGGTGGGGTGGGGTGGGTCCTCACCAAATAAACCAAACAATCTACTCCACATCCCTTAAGCAAATGAGATAGTGATGCAGGACAGGTCTTCAAAGTCTACCTTAAGGTTCAATCTACCAAGGGCAGCTTTGGAGATTACATTTAACCCCCATGAATAACCAGCTTACATGTCTTACACCCACATCTAATAAAAAGGTGAAAAATAGTAATGGAAAATTCATGCCTCACCATGCTAACATGATTCTCGAAATCATCTACTAGTTCACCTCATCTCAGCATTCACAACCTGATCCTCACAATAAATCATGTCCAAAGCTAAGGCTCCTTGGGGACAAAGAGCAGCTATGTGACCTCTACTGTGGCAATGATGATGCTGCACAGATGAGCTACTAGCTCGAGGAAAACTATACCCACTAAACAAATGAAATCATGGGACTCTTACCATCCTCACAGTACTCTCTACATGGTAGATTATGGAATGATAAACCTATATCAAGGAAAGGATTTAGACTAACTAGATTCACTCACCTGAGACGATGACCTTCAAGGAATCTTGAGGTACTTCTAAAAGGCAACAGCATTTTGATAGGCTGCCTTTTAAAGACTAAGGAGAATATAATTCAACCTCCCCCCCTAACACCCTCGTCCTCCTTGAAGTGACCAAGGAACCCAGTGTTTACTGTGTGCGCCATCAACAATACCACGTTTACGCAAAAGCTCCTCAACTTGCTTTACATATAAATGGTTCAGTTCTCATTTGTCCATGGTTCAAGATCTCACTAAACAGTTGGTTCTTGTACCAAGAAGGGAGATACTTCTCTTTCAATCTTTGTCTCGTCACTTCCCACTAGGTAGTTGGAGGTTCATCTGACTGCTTTGTCAAACAATTCGTCAGTACTTCTTGGGTGGTCCTACAAATTTCATTGACATACTAACATTGTCCTCGTCACTCATGCAATACCATTCATAGTCGTCCTCCATCTCCTTACCAGATCTAGTTTGCCATCATAGGTACACACATCTACCTTGACCATCTTAGTATTGTCTCCCAAGTCCTCCTCTGGCCATGCCTAAGTGAATGTGGGATATGCCCAGGGCTAGGTTGGTAATCCACATTGTCAACCTCATCAAAACTACCCTCCTCAAACATGGACTCCAAGCTAACCTTAGGCTGAAAGGGCTGAACTGGTCTGTTAGGTGGTCTTGGGATTGGACTCACCCTATTGGGGACCATTGGAAGGAACTTAAGGGTGGGAAGAATGCCTGAGGCTGACCCTACTAATATGGAGACCCCATTAGGTTCCCTAACTGCCTAACTAACTGATCTTGGCCGCCTACTACAGGGTGTTTATCCAACAACTTGTGCAAATTGTTCACTAAGAAGATCAAATTTCTGGTTTACAGAGTACATGATAGTTTCTAAGAAAACAGATAAAGCTTGGTATTGATTGGAGCAGGGTTTGGTTGCAATGATTCCAATTCTTTTGTTAGTGTCCACAGGATAATGCAATATGGTACAATTATGCTCCGGAAGATTAACTTGACTACAAATGACATGAATACTAAAATTACAACAGTGAATGCACATTTGGCTACTGAATATAATGTGCATGATATGACAAGGACTGGTTCTCAGAATAGTTATTCCTAGGAATAAGATAGAATACAATGAGAAATGTAGTAGTCGTAATAGTTGTTCCTTGTCTATTCCTTATTATTCCATCCAGCATGGAATAGGAAAGGAATAGACATTTCCCCCTATTGATGGATTCATAAAAAAGTTTTAGATTGTCATTAGCTTTATGATAATAACATTTTATTTTTATACAAACTATTAAATTCTTCTAACATAACAATTTATACCTAAAAATAGGCAATCTGCGAACCAAATGTGAACCATGCAAGCAATTAATGAACCAAAGGAATTCATGTGAAAAAAGGGCAGCTTCTTTTAAGATAGAATTAAGAAACTTGGAATTATGCAAATGACTAATTTTCCTAATCATTTAAACATTTTTTTTGCTAGGCATAATCATTTAAACATTAATCAAGATGAATAGGAGAATATTGTTACCTCAATAGAGACTATAAGCACAAGCTTGCAATTTGTCTGAGCTTATGCAATTTTCTCTAACTTACTCCACAATTCTCAAATTCTCACAAACCACCCACAAGATGCAGCAATTGGCTGACATGTGGAGCACCAGCACAAGTCCTCCAGCAATGGACTTACAGTTGATGATAGATCAAGGGGTTGTGAGTCTATTGGTGGTAGCAGTGCCTAAATAACTCAAAAAGTGGGGGAAGTGGGGAATGAAGCAGTTGGTGGCAAGAATTTCTTTCGCAGGTGGCGCATCTGGCCACATGCTGTTAAATGGAGAAGAAATTTGGGGAAGCTACTTTTCGGAAGTGTATATCTCTGATGGTGATGGTGTCGCAAGATGATCTCGGAAAAGTTGTGCTCAAAAGTGTAGTGTGCAGTTTCAGCTGAAAGTTTTAAGATGATGAAAAATGATGATGTGTCTGTCAGTGCTTCAATAGCCTTTTAAAATCATAAGATTTCTCTGATTTAAATCACTGCTGACAGCAATGAAGATACTGTGATTGTTGGGTTTGGGATGATTCTTCAATGGAGATGGATATGATAGGGATGATCGTGATTCACTCTGATATCAAATTGATTAAGGAGCAGGTATACAAACAGAAACAGAGAGAGAGAAGGGAGAGAAAGCAAAAAGGAAAAGAGAAGGCCAAGAGACTCTTTTCTTCTCTTGAGCAGGACAGAACTTAGGTAAACAGGGCATTAATGTTGTCATGCAAAAGAGAAAAGCTTAAAAGGCTTTTGGTTGGGTTTTAAAGCAGTTGTATCCATCCAACTACACAATTCAGAGCATCTTGTGATTCATCCATTAGATTCCAGTAGATTTGAGTCTTAATATGAATTGAATGATTCATGGAGAATCATACAATTTATCAACTGTGAAGCTGAATAAGGAAGCTATGCTTTCCAGAGATGGCACTAGTGAATATGATATGCTGTTGATGAGTATTGTCTTGTTTTTGTTTTCTTTTTTAGTTGCTGGAATAATATTTGCTCTTGGGTCAATGTTTTTCATGTTCCCAGGTATTTGCTATTAAATCAATGGCAAGTATAGGCACCGTACTTGGATTTTTTTATTGTTGATGGTGCTTTTGTGATTATATTGTAAATTGTATGGCAATTTTATAAAATGGTGTGAAATTATGAACTATGAATGATGCCAATTGACACATGAAATCTGAAATCTATTTGTAAAACGTACAAGAGAATAATGGCTATAATTAATCTTAAATATGTTTTACCTTGATATTTTATTTTACAAACAGAACAAAGAAACCAATATCCAACGATGCTTCAATATATACTTTTTTAAAAATTAATAAATTGGTATATAAACCCCCCCCCCCCCCCCCCACACACACACACACACACACACAAGGTATCCTATCTTTTTGAAAGTTGTACTATTGTAATGCATCATGTCATTTCAGGCCTGCCATTGGTGCATCTTTGGTTTTGACCCTATTCCTACCATCGCCCCACTTCATGTTATTACTAGATAAAGCCTTGTATATTCCTGAGCTTGGTTAACACTACATTATACACAAATCCCATGGCCACATGAATGGATCATTAATTTTCAGTACGAATGATGTACAGATTCAGACACAGTCGCAGGATCTGGAACATCACCTCCTACTTATTAGATTATTCTATATCTTTGGACACAAATAATGAGATGGCAAAATTTATGAAGTGTAAATTTCTCTTCCATCCTCTATTCCCATATAGTGCAAGGGGAAAAAAATTTAAGTAATTTGGGGATAAAAACTCAATTATATGGAAAAAAAAATCCTGTCAACTCAACCATGGCAGGGTTAACATGTATATGCAAATCAGTTTAATTGAGTAGACAATCATGTTCAACAAGATAGCAGAGAGACACCAGCACAAGAATCATTTACCTTTCCAAGGCAGAGGCATAGTGCAACTCTTTGCAACTCTCCACCAGAAAGGTTCACAACTTCTTGATCCATTAATTGCTCAATTAAGAGAGGCTTCATCACATCTGAGACAAACTGAGGATGCATATATGAATCACGTATTTTTTGATGCAACAAGTGCCTAACTGTAGACTGAAATTTCGGACTAATCTTCTGGGGCTTGTAAGAAACATTGAACTCAGGTATCTCCACATCAGAATCTTCTACAGTATCGGGCTTCAATAAACCAGCCTGCAGTTTCAACCCATAAAATAACTCAGACAGTCCAATAGGCAATAGACATGTGCCGTATAATAACTGAAATAGCATATATAACAGAACTAAAAGGAAATAGTACCAGCATGCGTATAAACGTTGTCTTCCCAGTTCCATTCTCACCCAGCATCACAATAATCTGAGAATCAGTAAATTCACCCTCGACCACACGAAGCCTGAAATTACCCTGAGTTTTAACCATGGTTGGATATCTGTACCGTGCATATGTCTCAATTTCCTCAGCACTTTCCTGTGGCGTCTCAGCAACCTAGGTGGCAACAAAGAACTAAAAATAGTAATTCCAACAGCAGCTAACACAAGGAAGCCACTTTATGCACAGAAATATAAGACACTTACCTTGAATGTCAGAGAATCATCCCGGAATCGTAGATTTTCTGTAGGGACAAATCCAGCCAAGAATATGTTAATTCCTTCTCTGACAGAGAATGGTAGGGTGACAACTCCATATGCACCAGGCTTCCCATATAAGCAGCAGATGAAGTCCGACAAGTAATCTAGGACACTAAGGTCGTGCTCCACCACAATTACATAGCTGAAACAGAATGTGCAAACAATGCAATTCATTAATCTTAATACCCACAATGAAGTGAATAAAATATTTTATGACTAAGGGATTGTTTTTGGAACCACTTATAGAAAAGTGCTTTTTTGGAAGTACTTATCTGAAAAAGCAAGATGGGATTACTTATTATAAATACATTTTCAGATAAGTACAATTTTCAAAAAAAAATACTTAATTTTCTAAAAAAATAGTTTGGAAAAAATAATTTTTGAAATAACTTATTTAAGTGTAAGCCAAACACTGCTTATTTAAGTACTTCTCATAATAAGTACTTATTTTTTAAAACGTTCCAAACAGGGACTAAGTACAAGAATAAGCAAGAACAAAGTAAACCTATTAGGTCTGAGCAAAGAACGGACAACTTGGGCGGCTTTCAGCCTCTGTTTCACATCAAGATAACTAGAAGGTTCATCAAACATATATATCTCTGCATTTTGTATGGCTACAACAGCAATGGCAAATCTCTGCAGCTCTCCACCTGATAAATCCCCTACATTACGATCTATAACCTGATTCAGCTCCAGATCAAGACAAAGTTCTTCCTTCATGTCTCTCTCATCCTTTTGGTCAAGCACTTGGCCGACATTGCCTTGCACTGCTTTTGGAATGTGATCAACATATTGGGGCTTGATTATTGCCTGTTGAATAAAATATGTTGTTGATATGATCAATGTATGTACATTATTTTAGAACAAAAAGGATACTAGACAAAATCCATCCTCACACTTAATATTGCAGTAACTATGTGCATGAAATTCGTAAATGATAGCATATTGATGATAGGCTTCCCCTGATGAATCTTGGTTTCCTTATTAGGAGGACTTGCGCTCTTGTGCAGAGCCCATGATGCAGTTTTCCCATCCATCATGGTCATGGACCAACTCTAAAGCTATTTTTGGTAAGGTAAGATTATCTATGTTTAAATTTCTGCAGAGATATATCCATGAAAACTAAAATGCTTAGCTTTGTGCTTGGCTATACTATTGCAGAAGTGCTGAGTATAAAAAAAACATATATAAAAAAAAAAAGACCTGCTGATTTAAAATTCAGCCTACTCCTGCAAGCAGAACGAAAAGCATCCTACGCTGCTTCTCATATTCTGTTTTAGGACCACAATTCTGTTTCAAGGCACATCTGTTTTCACCACACACTGTTGTTTAAAGCAAGTTTGCTTCCACTAAGAGCATTAGCAAACAGAGCCCTGTACAAGAGAGTAATTCCATCTAAAAAATTCAAGTAACGGCACCCTTGCTTGCTATGTAAAGGAGAAACATTTAACTACAAATATAACAAAAATATCCTCACCAACCAATATGAAAATCATACTATCACAATTTACCAAGATAAAAGCATCTATAGTTCCTCTCTTGATGTTATATGAAACATGGTTTTAAAACCCGGACAGCTGGACCAGTGTCCAACGTAGAAAAGGCAATGGGTCACGGTCAGATGGGCAAGTCAAACTAGTGGGGACTGGTGTGTGTGTGTGTGTGTGACAAATAATAATTTAATTATAAAACAATATGAGATAATACAAAAACGGTGATCATATCATTTATTAGCCATTTAAAATAAATAAATAATTAAATAATTTAATTATAAACCAATATGAGATAATACAAAAATGGTGATCATATCATTTATTAGCCATTTAAAATAAATAAATAATTACTAACACATTCTAGGTAAAATTTGTACTCAAAAATAAATTCTTAAACTTATTAGTATCAGAATTCAAACAGCATTAAAATATATTTGGTGCAATTTTTTATTTAAATTAAAATACTATGATTTAATTTGGTGTGAGTTAGATAAAATTCGTACTTTAGAAAAAATATATATATATTTTAAAACTTACTATTATTAGTAGTAGAGAAAATATTGAAATATATTTGGTATTTTGGTGTGATTTTTTTTTATTTAAATTAAGATAATATAACTTAATTCAATGAAATTTTATTTTTAATTTGGCCTGAGTTTCCTCTTTGTTTTATGATTCTTGGATAATGACACAACAACAAAATTGGTGGAGTTGCAGCAACCTATGCGGTAGTGTGCTAGGGGAGGTGCATTCGAATGCCCACAACTGCACTTCACCCCTTCCTTTTTTTTTTTTTTTTTTAAGGTTAACTAAGTGGTAAGGAGTTGGGTTGACCTGCGGCCTTGAGAGAACCTGTACCAATATGAGATAAGGATACTAAATGGTACGGATATGGTGATTTATAAAAACAGGGATATGACATGGCCAGGATACGATATTAACTAATACAAATATATATATATATATATATATATATATATATTTAGGCATGTTTTTCCTTTTAAGTGAAAAAGATTGAGGTAATAAGCACATTCATGGGGTTGCAAGTGCACTCTGAAGGAAAAGTTTCATAAGCAATAAGCAGAGTGGCAAAAGCATGTTCCTACTGTTCTGCATTTACCCTCCTAATAGAACTAGCAGTTCCCCTTTTAACTTTGATTTTTAAAACACTGAAACATGAACATCTATTTTTCATTTAACCATCAAACACTCAAAAGTCTCAAACACCACACAAGCAGTTGACCAATGAGAAGAAAGAGAGCCTTTGACAATTTGGACTCAATCAGAAGTCAGTAGCTCGGCATTTTTAAGGCTCTAACAATTTGATGTCTGAAACTCAATCAGATCTCTAATGCCTTAACAAGCAATTGGCTCAGCCTTAAATCAGATCTCTAATGCCTAAAAGTTGGCTTGCTCGACACCATCCCTAACATGCCAAACATCAATTTTGTGCTTGCCCAGCACTGGTTGGCACTTCAATAGTTCAATCCATGGTTTTAAAACCCAGAACGGTAAACAACCCAATACAGCCCCCAGATTGGTCAGGCCAGTCGACCAGAAGGTCAACCTAATGGTCAAACTAGTGACGCCAGCATGATATAAATATATATTAATATATATTTTGTGCATATATAAAAATATTGTACTTATAATATTATTATTAAAATAAAATTACAATAATTTGATATAAATATTTTATAAAAATGTTTTTTTTAAATTACATATATAAACAGGCTAAAGAAAAAATGGCAAATAAATCCTAACAGCCATCTAAAAATAATTTCAACTTTCAACTATTTATTTATTTATTTTTGACTTAGTTACTGTGGAGGTAGTAGAAGAAGGTAGGGGTAGACCTAAAATAACTTGGGAAGAGATAGTAAGGATTTAATATTCTTGAATATACCAAAAGAAATTGTCCATGATCACATAAATTGGCAGAAAATGATTCATATAGCCAACCCTACCTAGTAGGACTAAGGCTTGGTTTTGTTTGTTTGTTTGTTTGCAACTATTTTTCTTATTTTTATATAAGAATTTTATTTATAATTTCTATTTTTTAGTCAAAAACACAATAATATTTGAAAATTGTAGTGATTTGTGGAGGTGCTGTTATTAGTGTATATAAATATTTGGTGATACCTGCTTTGAGACATGCCAACGGTAGGTCCTGGGTTCAACTCACAGAGACCTTACTTTACAGCAGATTATTTTTCTCTTTAAGAGCAAGAGGTAGGTTTGACCCAGCTGCAACTCTGGTTCGAACTGGTTTCATTTGGTTTGGAGTAGGTCGCCCAGGTCAACACTAGTTCATATCAGATCCAATTTCAGGAGGCTGACCAGAACGGGCCTGTTGAACCTGGTTGAACTGGCCAAACCAGTCTCGGTTTGAAAACTAAGGTTCAATCATATTATGCAAACTAGTAGAAAACTGGTAAGGATATGAGGAAGAAGGAGGGACTCACATTGCAAGCCTTCAAGAGAAAAGAGGCTTTGAGTTCAAGAGTTCAATCCTCCAGCAGACAAGAGGCTTCGAGCCCTTGAAGAAGCAATTGCTGGATGTCAATGAGGCTAATGTCTAGCAACTAGAGGCTGGGAGGGAGGTAAGAAAGCTAGGAGTATGGGTCACAGGAGCTAGCATTCCAAACATCAAATTGTTCAACAAAACTCAAGGACCTACTCATATACTGTCCTCTCTGCCTCAGCTTTTTCTTTTATTTGTGTTTTGTATAAAGTGGCCCAAACAATGTTTTTTTTTTTTGGTCTTAGAACGTGTCCTCAACATATTCTCAATGCGTCTGAGCATATCCTTCCATGTCCAAACAATAAAAAATCTAAAAAAATTCCGACACATGACGAACATGCATCCGCCTTATTGAGGGCGTGGCTGTGTCTGATACGTGTTAAATACTGACACTCTTACCCTTTTGAAGTGCCTTTCTTTCCTAGCCCATGGTTGACACAAGTTTGGTTTGATTTAAGCTAGTTTTAACCAAGTCAACTGGGTCAATACCAGTTCATATCTGATTTGAAGGGCTTGATTGGACCGGATTGGTGTCCATTTCCGATCTAGCTGAGTAAGATTGACCAATTTGGTCCAAGTTCTAAATTCATGAGATGCAAAGGCAAGATGAGCATATACAAGTTTCATTGCAAAAGCTAAATTCCACATCTAGTCGCTCAAGTCCACGAGAACTAATAATAATAGTATAACACCACATAGGAGCACCTAAATATGGCATTCAGTTCACCAAATTAGGGCCAAAATGAACCTAGAATTCACACATTGATTACCATTCTATCCTTTTATTTTTGTAAATGAAGGTTGAACACAATCGGCGCAGAATGCTTATTCCCTCCGTTTAACAAGATGATGATTCCTCTTCTCACCCACAAAAATAAGCATTCCATTCCTGCATCATTCTCATAAAGACCAATATACGCACCATTAAAACAGTGTTCCAGATATGCCCATGCCCCACAAAACAAAAGGCTTTCTTATTCTAAATACACCCATCCCCACCCCAATGACCATAGACCTTGTGCTGCTCTCACCACCATCTTCATGTCCCGTAGCCCCACAGCCCCCACCCTCACCAGCAACAGTTTGATCATCAACCAGCTATCCTACCCATGTCGATGCACACACATCAACACACTAACAAAATTGTATCAGATTATTGCACAACCTGCATAAATCCCATCAAATTTCATCATGAAGGGATCCTTGTAGAGATTTGAGATATCGCCATGCATATGCACCATCGATGCCAACAAAAATCAAGAACAGAAGTCTAAGCAACTAAGCAAAGACAAATAGATATAAGAATTAAAGCTTGTAAAAGCCACAGAGCATCATCATCGCCGTCAATGCCCTTTGTTCATCCCTTCTCTGCCCCATGACATCCATTTACACGCAGGTGTGCCGATGAAAAGCAAAATATTAGAAGATGCAAGAAACTAAAATAAAATCTCACACTGCCCCCCGCCCCCCCAAAAAAAGGCAATTGGCATCTCAAAGGTTTGTGGTGAAGGTCTAAATTAGATAATCATTAGAATTTTTTTTGGCTGTTTAAGAAATGGGACTAAATTAAAGTCATATTCTACAAACTACAAAGACTATAAGCATGAATATTTTCAAAAAGTGATGAAGTTTTCATCCCTTCGCAACCACTATTCATCAATACCAAACATTGCAAAAAAAATCAAAATTTCAATTTCATCAGCCATTCAGTGCAAGTAGTTACCACATTCCTACCTTAATTTCATTCCTCCTTCCTATTACGTGAACCACGCATAGTGTAAAGAGACACATATTTGAATACTCCAAGACATCAAGACCCATTTTGCTCTCTTCGCTTACTTTTTAGCTTAGGTGTTAATGTGTTCTAGACCACTAACTACAAAACAGTGTTAAAAAAAAAAAAAATTCCCAAAGAGCTTTAAAAATTAATCCAATTATACATAACCATCTTCTATGACAAAAAAGTATAATGTCACCTTCAGATTATCTTCCAATATGCGGGTAAAGTAATTCTGAAGCTCAGACCCTCGAAAGTATGTCAATATTTCCTGCCAATCTGGGGGATTCTGCAAATGAAGCATCTAAATGGTAAATGAAATGCACACATGCTTTGAAGGAAGGATTAGTTAAATGACACAAAAGAACATTACTTTGAAACGCCCCAAATTTGGTTTCAATTTGCCAGCCAAAACTTTGAGGGCAGTTGATTTTCCAATACCATTTGTTCCAACCAAGCCGAGCACTTGGCCAGGCCTTGGCACTGGTAACCTGTCAATTTAAATGCTTGCCACCTTAATTACAGAAACAAACTGAGAAAAACCATTATTTCAGGAACTGCAGTTGTAAAACTAACCTGTGCAGTTTGAAGGTATTAGGGCCATAGCGATGGGTGGTATCTTTGTCCAAATCTTTAGGCAGATTGATAATCTGAATGGCTTCAAAAGGGCATTTCTGCGTTGTTAGCAGATAAAATGGTCAAAAGCGACACACCGGTGACCGGCTACTAAACTAGAAAAACAAAATCGAAAAGAATGAAAGGAGAAGAGATAGAACATAACATTTGATTTACAAACCTTAACACAAATACCACATCCAATGCACAGCTCCTCAGAAATATATGCAATCTTTGATGAAGAAGCCACTTCAATACAGAGTTTACCTAGATATTGAGTACAAAGCATATAAGTACGAAACCAAAATCTCCCCTTTTTACTTTTCAAAGAGCACCTAAAAAGGTTCCATCATGTATACACCCACAGATTTAATTATGGTTTTTAACTGCAATGCTTGCTATACGTGATAGCATCAAAATCTTAATTGAATTACACAAAACTTGCACTTACTGAGCGAAGTCTGTTCTCTATAACAATGAAATCGATCAAAAGAATCAATTAAATTCTATAGGCGATAATCCAAAAAACGAAATGAAATAAATAGAACACGTGTGTGATTATCGAAGAAAGACAAATATCGACAGCAAACAGAGATGAAGATAGAGCACCAGTTTTGACGACGGGGCAACTCTTCTTGCATTCCTGGCGGCACTTCTTGGGCTTGCATCGGTCCTGGCTGACGATGGCTATACGCGTTAATCGATCCGCCATCTCTCTGTACTCCCAGCAGAAGTCGTCGTACAGAGGCTACCTGAAGAAACCCTAGCCCCGTCCTCTCCTCTGCAGGGTAAAGAAGACGCAAATCTCGATCTCAGTCACAACAGCAGGGAGTGAACAACGAAAATAAAGAAGGAAAAAGAGAGAGAGGAGAGAGACGTGTGCTGGGAATAAGCCTCCGCAGGGTTGCCTTTTGCCTAGGGTTTGTTCTTCGGGTTCAGAATCTGGGTCCATCCCCCCGACCCAAGTGCTTACCCGAACTGCCGAAGCCCAACTAATTTCTTGGGCCGAACCGCATGGCTTAACGCCCCTCCCCCTCTTCGGCCCATTCCTTTGGGGTACATTTAGTAAAGAAAATATCGTGTTGTAATAAGATTTTGTCTTCTCTTATTAATCTTTGATTCACATAGTTCATGTGATGTTGCATACCACTCTTTGTTAACTTAATATAAATTACATAAATAAAATACTTAGAAATATGTAGAATAAAGCATATGCTGAGAAAGGTCATGACAAGTATCAAGTAAATTGAGGACTGATATTACATGAACTTCTTATTTAAGAGAAGTCAGCGAATTATCTAAATATGGATAAAAGCATGTAAATTAATTGCATTTATTTTTATGTTACTTATTTACATATATAAATAGGGGTTGTATAGAGTTTCTAAAAAAATATCAATAGCAATTCATTTCTTGCTCTCTTTTGTTCTTTATTTCCCTCTCGTTTCTTTTTAGCTCTAATTTTACTATGGTATCAGAGCAAATCGATCCTTAAGAGGTAAAACTTTTGTTTGAGGATAATTCTCCTCGGTTTCATTCCTCTATATTTGAATACCACAAAACTAAGGTTGTATTTCTCATATCTTCTCACGTCAACGTTACTATCAAACGTTGAGTGTGAGTTTTATTTTTCAGAATTCCACTACTCTTGATTGTGAGATTATTCTAAAGCTCTTTATTTTTTTACTTAGTTCGATTAATCAATTCAATTTGGTTTCTGTTTTCATAAAGCATTTTGTTGAACAGTTGGGGTTGCACAACTTGCATATTACCTTTTTGTTCAAGGTTGAAGAAGGTGGGTTTTGGGCTATTTTTCCTAGGCTAAAGCACAGTCCACACATATAGTCACTCCATTCCATATCTCTTTGGGCCACACATTTTATTTTAGCCAACATACTCTCATTTGAGCCTAGCCCGTGCCATAGAACTGACCTGCGCCCCAAATCCGACCCACATAACAAGTCCAGATCACGCACCAGTTCAAATCGCACCCTAGTCTAGTTTGATCTTGTCCGTATTTTCAAAAAAAAAAAAGGTTCACTCTCATGTCTGAAAAGGAAACCAAGGTGGAAAAAATATGATAATCCTAATCATCACTTATGCCTCCAACTATCAAATCACCCTCGTGGACTAATTTGGTTTCTCCACCGCTCACGAAGGAGTCATGCGATGATTCTCACACTCCAAGTGAAGAACAAAATATGCTTCATTGATGGCACACTACCTTAACCATGTTCTGAATCTTTGAAACACTCACAATGGAGACAATGCAATGTTTATAGTAATTTCTTAGCTTTTTAATTCCATTTCGAAAGAGAATTCTAATAGTGTGATCTATTGTGAAACTGCCCACGCCATATGGGATGATCTGAAAGATCAATACTCCCAAGTCAATGGTCCTCACTTAAACAAGCTTCAACAAGATATTAATAATCTTTTTCAAGGATCTTTATCAATTAGTGCATATTTTTTCAAATTAAAGAGTTTGTGGGACAAGTTACACACAGTTCAAGCAACGTCTACCTACACTTGCAGCGCACGCAAAGAGACTCTCACATAGTAAGAACTAGATCATGTCTTGAAGTTTTTTTATTGGGCTCCTACACTACGATCTATGGGCAGATACTTTTGATTGATCCACTTCTCACTCTCAACCGTACCTATGCCCTTGTGCTTCAAGAAGAACGCCATCGCAGCATTTTGTCTCCACCATCCATTGAAGGTATTGCTCTGGCCGCCACCAACTATCAGCCACGAAAGGAAGGACACCCTGGTCCACCTAGGAAGTCTCTCAAATGTACTCACTATGGCAAAGAGGATCATACTATGGATTGATGCTACTGCATCTATGGATTCCCTCTAAGACCTCGTAACTTTAGGCCCAATTAGGGTTTGAAGCATAAGCCTTCCTTTCACCCTTGAACAGTGCCAACAACTTTTGGTCATTCTTAACAACTTCGTTCCCCCTCAATCCATGGCATATAAAGTAGGTAGTGTTGAATCTTCATTGTTAGGTAAGTCCAATAATGATCTTTTATGGATTCTTGATAGTGGAGCAACCGATCATATAGTTTGCTCACCCCTTGCTCTAACTCAATCTTTCCCAGTACATGGTTGTACTATTCAATTATTGGATGTCTTTCATGCCACCGTTATTCATATTGGATTAGTTCACTTTTTTTCCAATTTTATTTTAGACAATGTCCTTTGCGTCCTGACTTTTCATTTCAACTTAATTTCTATCCATAAATTGTGCGAAACCCTCTATTATTATTATTTTTTCTAATTTTTGTTTCATTTAGGACTTACACTTGATGAATATGATTGGGATGGGAACTGAGTGGGACAACTTATACCAATTCACCAACACCAAGAATGCTTGTTGTTAGGTGGCTACATTCACATCCACTTCCCAACTTTGAAACCGTCATTTGGGTCATCTATCAAATAAAAATTTGTATTTTATTTCCAATAAATTCCTAGAAATTTGTAGTTCCAATTCAAAATTATGTTTAATTTGTTTATTGGCTAAACAAACTCGTGCACATTTTCCATCTAGTTCCATTTCTTCTTTTAAACCTTTTGACCTATTGCATGTTTATATTTGGGGGAGCCATCGTGTCCCTTCCAATATTGGTGCACACTATTTTCTCACCATTGTTGATTATTATACCCGTTGTACCTGAGTTTACTTAATGTGCCACAAATCTGACACCCGTTCTCTCTTGCAATCCTTCATTCACCTTGTTGAAAACCAATTCTCCACCACCATAAAAATAATCTGAAATGATAATGAGCATGAGTTTGACATGCCCTTATTCTATGCCCCCAAAGACATCGTACATCAAATCAGTTGAATCAACACTCCCCAAAAAAATGGAGTAGCTGAACGCAAACACCATCACCTTCTTAATGTTGCTTATGCATTAACTTTTCAAGCCCATATGCCTAAACACTTTTGGGGGGATGCCATTCTTATCGCAACTTATCTCTTTAATCGAACCCCTTCTCATGTTTTAGGTGGTTTGTCTCCTTATAAGAGATTGCATAATGTCAAACTTGCATACAGTCACCTGTGAGTTTTTGGATGCTTATGCTTTGCTTTCACTAACTCGCAAAACCCATCTAAGTTCAATCTAAGAGCAACTCGGTGTATTTTTATTGGTTATCCATATGGTCAAAAGGGATACCGATTTTATAACCTTGCAACACATAAAGTCTTTGTGTCTTAAGATGTTCTCTTTCATGAAGATTTCTTCCCTTTTGCATCATTTACCTTGTCATATTCCCTCTCTTGACCACATCACAGAAAATCCATCTTCTTCACCATCTTTTTCCTCACCCCCTACCTCTCCTCCATCCCCATCCACTTCTTTACCCTCTTCTCCACAACCTCGACGATCTAGTCATCCTACTCAGCCACCGACACTCTCGTAAGATTTTCATGTGGAACAAGCTTTGCCATCAAGGCCTGCTCAATCATCTAACTCTGCAAAAGTCCGTTCATTAGGTACTCCTTATTCTCTCACTAATTTTCTATTCTATTCTCGCTTATCTCCTTCTAATCGTGCGTTCACCACAACCCTCTCTCTTGCCACAGAACCCAGTTAGTTTTTCAGGCCATGACAAATCCTAACTGGTGTACTGCCATGCATGCTGAAATTAATGCCCCCGAGTTCAAAAAAATCTGGCATCTTACTTCTCTCCCTCTTGGTAAGAAACTCATTGGCTGCAAATGGGTCTAAAAGATCAAATACAACCCTGATGGATCCATTGAATGGTACAAGGCTCACTAGTTGCCAAGGGCTATAGCCAACAAGAAGGTATTGACTACACCAAGAAATTTGCTCCAATTGCTAAAATGATCACTGTTCGTACCATTTTGCCTCTTGATTCTGCTCACAATTGACACCTTCATCAACTCAATGTCAACAATGCTTTTCTCTATGGCGATCTTGATGAAGAAGTATATATGCAGCTTCCTCTGGGGTTTAGACAAAAGGGGGAGACTAGAGTTTGCAAGCTCCTTAAGTCTCTGTATGGTCTCAAACAAGCTTTGAGGCAATGATATGCCAAACTTTCATCCACTCTCATTGATGCAGGATACAAACAATCCATGGCAGATTATTCACTCTTCATCCGATCCCATAAGGGCAATTTCATTGCCATTTTAATTAGTCTATGTGGATGATATTATTGTTGCAGGTAACAGTTTGGTACAAGTCAATAAAGTCAAGAAATACGTAGGCGATCATTTCAAACTCAAAGATTTAGGAATCCTCAAGTACATTCTAGGGATCGAAGCTGCTCGTTCAGCCAAAGCAATATTTCTATCTCAAAGGAAGTATGCACTCGAGATATTAGAAGATACATGCTTCCTTGGAACTAAGCCTAGAAACTTTCCCATGGATCAAAATCTTGCACTCAACGAGAGTGAGGGCGTACTCATCTCAAGTTCTTCATTATATAGGCAACTTGTTGGAAGACTAATTTAACTAGCCATCACAAGACCAGACTTAGCCTATTCAGTGCATGTACTACGTCAGGTTATGGACAAGCCACGAATACCACACTTGGATGTAGTATACAAGGTTCTATAGTACCTTAAGAAATCTGCAGGTCAAGGGATTTTCTTGTCTACTTCTAGTGAAATTCAAGTCCATGCATATTGTGATGGGATTGGGCATGCTACAGGGACACCAGACGATTGGTCCCTAGGTATTGCATCCTACTCGAAAAATCACCCAGTTCCTGGTAGACCAAGAAACAAACAACAATTTTATGCTCCTAATCTGAAGCAGAATATAGGTCTATGACCTCTACATGTGAGGTTACTTGGAAAAAAGATTTACTCTGAGATCTTGAAGTAATGCATTTTTAACCAGTCAGGCCGTACTGTGATAATAAGGTTGCTATACACATAACCTCAAATCTAGTGTTCCATGAACGAACCAAGCATATCGAGATAGACTGTCATGTAGTTCAAGAAAAACTATAGAATGACATCATTCAAACAGTCTTTATGCATACAAGCCAGCAACACGTTGATCTTTTTACCAAAACTCTTGGATTCACACAATTTAATTACTTACTCAACAAGTTGGGTGTCATAAATATCCATGCCAACTTGAGGGGGACTATTGAGGAAGGTTGTACTTCATAACAACAATCTTGCCTAACATCACAACAAGTATTAAGAAAATTGGAGACTGATATTACATGAACTTCCTATTTAAGAGAAGTCAGCGAATAATCTAAATATGGACAAGAGCGTGTAAATTAATTACATTCAATTTTATGTTCCTGATTTACTTGTATAAATAGGGGTTGTATAGAGCTTGTCAAAAAATATCAATAACAATTCATATTTTGCTCTCTTTTGTTCTTTATTTCCCTCTCATTTCTTGTTTGCTCTAATATTATCAATATAAATAGGAAAATACATTTAAAAAAAAAAGTAATGAATATACAATTATATTATTATTCTACTAATCAATGAAATTAGAACAAATGTAAAATGTACTGTAATTTTGGCTGAAGATCTTGATCCGTCATATATTTATATGTATTGTTTTGTCAGATAAGCCACATCCCAATTGATGCAATATTGAGGATGAGGGCAACTAGAGAACAACGGATGATGGGAAAATCTAACACATATAATGTCTTATACAATAAAAAGTATCAACTATCAGTAACATGTAGTATGAATAGAAATTTACCTAAATCAAGGTTAAAAAATAATTAGTTTTCATCCTCTAAAGTCCCTACGGTTAGGGATGTAAAAGGAACAGATTTGAAACAAATGGGATAGAACCTGAATCCATCCACTGAGAATTATTTGTCTAACTTAGCACCTCGAATTCACCTAAAAAAATTATCTATATCTCTATCCCTGCCTTATAAAGAAAAATGTAAAATTTCGAAAAAAAAATTCTGTGTCTTTATATTATGAAAATAATATATATATATATATATATATAAATTAATATAATTATAAATAACATTTTTAGTAGAATAAAATAAAATATAATAAAAATATTAAATTTATAACTTATGAACAATTGAATGTAATAACACTTGGATTCCTATTAGGGCAACATAAAATAACGATGACATGATTTCATTAAATAAAAATCAAAATACCTTCTATTGATTATGGAAGTAGTATGATTATTAGCATTTATAAGTACTTTGTGAAACATGACATTTTAGGCTCATTAAGTATTTAAAACTGACAATCAACTATTGCCTACTCCTTTCCAAAAAAGAATCTTGTTCTAATCAATGATCATTGATGCTTATTTCACGTGAGACAAAGGGAAATAACCTAATCCATACATTAGCTATAATAAGTTATTACTGTACATAATAGATCCTAGAGCATATTACTTATATTTAAATATAATAAAATTAATGAAAAAAAGTATTTAACTCACTTTTTATACCTTGTAAGATCAAAGATCAAGACTCAAGTTGAAATTAATGAAGAAAGCCAACAAAAATCATATGTGAATTACTTTCCATGCAAAAGCCATGAAGTGAAAAAAAAAGTATATCATTAAATAGAAGGATTATAAAAATAGAATCTACTTATCTAACATTAACGTAGAAAGAGACTTTATGTTGTGACAAAAGCAATTTCCTTTTTCTAGAATTAATGATAGATTTATAAAATATAAATAAGATATTGAACTAACTTGACTAAAGAATGAGATGAAACATAGTTAGAACTTTCTCCCAAAATTTTCATTGAAATTACAATTGACTATGAGCATTAATATATGTTAGCTTAAATGGGCAAAGGTAAATGTGACAAATAGCTCAATTGAAATGAATAATACATTGATAATGCAACAACAATGAATTAATGTATGTACTTTGTTAACAATCAATCATGACCTCATTTCAATTTAAATGATAGTAACTCACTACTTCAATTTCAATGTACCATGTCTAGAACTATAACTCGATTAAAATAAAATAAAATAATGCTTAAGGTAAAAATTTTCATGTATTAAAATTCTAAAAGAGTGAGTATCCCGAACAAAAATAGGACATATAAGAAAATTTAATAATGTTAAATGGTAAACTTTGACAAATCTTAAACCAACAGGAAATATAATTTACTTTAAAAATATAAGTAGAAAACCCAAGGATTTACTTGGTATATATGTTCGAAAGCATGTCAAGCACACCCATATTACGAAAATTAAACATAAGCCCAACAAATTTGAAAATAACTATAGATATGCGTAACTTCCTACAACCACGTAGCAAGAAAAAAAAGTACAAAATTTGTTGGTGGGGATATGAACTTAGGGCAATGCATACTAGCACTAATCTTTTATTGCCTAGGTCTCTCTCTCTCTCTCTCTCTCTCTCTCTCTCTCTCTCTCATGAATGTGTCCAAAGAAGTTATAAACAAATAAAAATAGATAACGGCATGAGGGATTTATACTTGGATACGTTCTATATCTATCTTAGTTGAGTTTCACGTGATTAGTTGGAAAAAAAATGCACGTACAGACACACACACATGTATAGTAATATATAAGTGCATAAATAAATTTCAATTTCAAGATTAAGAATCAAAGATTTCATACCAATCATGCAATGTTGAGAGGAAAATCAAGGGGATTGTAACCAATTAGCAATTTAATAGCTTGTAGAATAACAAATTTTCTTATATTAATAAATAATTTATAGTTGGATGGAGTAGATGTATACTAGGAGTTGGAGCGATTTGTGAATATGGTTGTTCTACATGGAAGCATTAATCATTTCTTGGAATTAGAATGTCAAAGGCATTGGAGTTGGGGATGAAAATAATAATGCCCAAGGAGAAAAACAACCATCAAATTAATTTATGATGTTCTTATTCGAATATTGGGTAAGGGAGATGAATCGAGGAGAACCTCGCAGAAAGGATGGTTATGCCATTTGAATATTTAGGGTGTGGATGGGAATTATTTGATATGACAAAGATTGAATAGGGGTATTATGACATTATGAAATTTATTAGTACACAATATGAATTAATTAATATTTAAAAAAAGAGCACTCATGGATATCTTGGAAATTTTAAAGGTTGTCACTTGAGGACTACCAAAAATTGGCGCTCTCCCTTTTAGAAGTAATTGAATAGTGAATGCAAATTAGATTAAATGAATAAATTCCAAACTTTAACTTGAACAAATAAATGAATTCAAATAATAAAGTACATGATATTTTGGTATCTAATATTTGAAAAATGTATTATTTTATAACTAGCTGCATACTTGTATGTTTTTTTGAAATAATTAGTTTGTAGAGTGGGAATTAAAGAATTTGTAAATGTGGACGTGAAGATGGACACATTATACTAATCTTCATAAAAAAAAAAAAATTGCAAAGATAGGGATGGTGAGAATTGTAGAAGTAGGGAGAAAAGAGGGAGGAAAAAGAATTTAGATTAGAAGAGGTAACGAGAGAAAATAGTGAGAGAAAGAGAGGTAAGGAGATGGATATAAGATACCGGAGCATGCTTAGCTCTGGGCTCGTTGTATTATATATGTAATTGATTGAGATGTCTTTACAAAATAAGGCATGTACCTATTTATGTCCATTCTAACTCAAACTTGGAATTATAATTAGGGTTAATTCAGCAACACCTTTTGAGTTTAGAAACTATCAAATAACCCCTTGACATTTAAATTTATTGACAAAATGAATCTTCCACTAACTAACCATTAATCCACTGTTAAGTATATATTAAAAAATAAATTTTATCCTTAATAAAATGACTATTTTGTCTTTTTTATTCAACTAGTGTGGGGCACGTGCAGTGCACTTGGAGCCACATTTTATTTGTACATCTTAGATTTTATCTCCTTCTTTATAAAATGCTTTTTGGTTAGATTTATGCATACAAAATCAATTCAAACACATGTAAAAAATTCATAATTTTCCTTTTTCCAATAAAAGTTAATAAAAAGAAGTTAGTGATGGTTGCAACAAGTGAGCATCATATTAAAAAAATTTTGTAAGATAATACTTATAAGATTACAAGTGAGAGAAACAAATATCGCAAGTTTAGTCAAATTAAAAAAAAAAAAAAGGAAGTCAGATAAAAGAATACCAAACAGAATTAGAATTATTGACAATTACTTAATCTTTTTGGCAAATATGCTTCTAAAGCAACATGCAATCTCCATATGCTTTGGACACAATCGACAACTATTTATAAGCTTAAACATGTAGAAGATTAAAATGTAGAAAAAAAAAATAAATTTGCATAACTTAGAATTGTGAAACAAAAAAAAAATTGAAAACAATTTTTTAAGTGAAACTTTCAAGATTGAATAAAATCAATTGCTTGGCTGCCTACAAGGATCAACATTTGCAAATGAAAATAATATCTTTTTTTTTTTTTTTTCCAAAATTTGAAGCCCATAGTATTTGACTTGTTAAAAGTTTTTTTTTTTTTTTTAAAGATTTTGAATTAAACTATATATAGAATCAAGATGACTTTCATCAACTACAAGCACTAGCCTATAAAAAATAACATGATTATTGGATGTTGTTGATGTGTCCAAAATATATCAGCTGATAAAAGAAAGCCAACATCTAACAATCACTCTCCAAGTCAAACCTTTTGGTGAGAGTAATCAGCTCCAACACAATAAAGAGGGGAGAGATCCACGCTGGCGCCTTAAACGCCCAAAGTGATACATATTGACGCTTTATGACCTTGGAGCAATCCACGCCCCTGCGTTATAATGATAAATCACCTTAAGGGTCAACCCTCGCCACTATAAAAAAGGGGACGCAAATAGATGAAGGTATCTCATTCTTAACTCACCTTTACTATTGCATTCAACCTCTTTGAAGCATTCCCTTTGTGTAGGCATTGAAGTGATCCCCCAGAGTACACCTTGGGTCCTCCAAGTCTATTTTGCTTTCACCTCAGAGAGTAGTCTTGCAGGTCATCGCCATTTTTATTTTGCAATAGTTGGCGCCGTCTGTGGGAACTAACTTCTGAGAGGTGCTCATCTTACTCTCGACCTCCGACACTCAAATAAAGACAACCACTTATGGTTCAAGCTTCGGCCCTACAGCTGGAAAAGAATCACCCCAGTCCATTCACTCCACACTTGTAGAACACTCAGGGGTCACCAGGGAAGAATTTCTCACCTTCCAAAGGAGAATGAAAGTTTCCTAGAAGAAGATGGAAGATATGTTCAACCTACTCTTGTAGCAAAAGAGTCAAGAAGAGCATGTCCCCCGCCAACAACTAGTTAGCCCCAACTCGCCTAAGAAAGTAGAGAAACTGAAGGAGAGTGAGGAAAAAATTGACCTCACTAAGAAGGTGGAAGATGCGAACAGCATATGAGTCAATGAGCAAAGATCGACCGAGCTAGAGAAGAGGATTAAAAAGATAGATCAAATTGAGAAGATGATGAAAGAGGGTCAAACCAACCCCTTCTACGGGGAGGCCTCTCTAAGATCCTCAGAGTCGCTGTTCACCAAAGAAGTGATGGAGGTGTCGTTGCCTGGTAAGTTCAAAATGCCGACCTTTGAAAGGTACAAGGATTTGAAGGACTCGATTGATCATTTGGACACCTTCAAGGTGTTGATGCAATTGTAGGGCATACCTGATGCAATCATGTGCCGAGCATTTGCAGCCACCCTTAAAGGTAGTGTTAGGGATTGGTACTGAACCCATTGGCCTGGATTAATCAGCTCCTTCTTTGAGATGGAGCAGCTGTTCACCGTTCATTTCCTCAGCAATCGAAGAATCTTCAAAACGTCAGGTTATCTGATGAGCATGGTTCAGGGGGAACGAGAAACACTAAAAAAGTTCATACACTGTTTCCTCACCGTGACCATGGAGACCTGCAACCTAGACATGGGGGTGGCTTTGGCAGCTCTAACCACGATCTTTTAGTCAGGAAATTTCTTGTACTTATTGGGGAAGAAGCTACTAGCTAACATGGGAGAACTGATGGCCAGAGAACAGAAGTATGTCAACCTAGAAGAGATAATGGATACAAGAGGAAATCAGATCGAGTTGAAAAGGAAGAGTAGCAGAGAGGTTGGCAAATCTTCCAGACTTGTGAAGTGGTAAGAGAATAGCACGCCGCATGCTAGCTCTAAAGCAAGAGGGCACACTAGTAAGTTCCCACTTATACACCCCTGAACGCACCACAAACCGATGTGTTGATGCACATAAGAAAGAAAGAGTACGTCTTGTGGCTCGAACCTATGCAAACGCCCTCATATAAATGGAACATGTCAAAGTTCTATCAGTTCCATAGGGATCATGGGCACGACACAGAAGAGTGTATTCAACTGAAGAATGAAATTGAAGCCTTGATAAAAAAAAAAAAAAAAAAGGCCACCTATCGAGGTTCATAAAGAAAGGGGATTGTCAAGGGGAAGCTCGTGAGCAGAAAAAGCCAAATAGGGACTAAAAAGAGGAACATATCATAGGAGAAATCGTTGTGATCTTTTGAGGAAGTGGCAGAGATAGTGGAGGTTCTTGAAAGAGGTATGCTAAGCAGGTACTCTTAGCAGAGAAAAGGGAACCAAGCAGTGAAAGACAAAAACAACATGATGCTATCACCTTTGATAATGAAGATGAAGAAAGAGTACAACAACCCCACAATGACGCTTTAGTAGTCTCCCTTCTGGTGGCTAATTACAAAGTGAGGCGCGTGCTGATAGACAATAGGAGCTCAGCTAACATAATATTTTGGTCGGTGCTCGAGGGAATGAAGATCGGTAGGGAACGCCTCAAATCGATCTCCACTCCCTTGGTCGTATTTGGAGGAGACATAGTACATCCCATGGGAACAATTACACTCTCGGTAATAATGGGGACAACCCCATAGCAAATCACTTCATTAATGGACTTCCTGGTGGTCGATCAACCATTAGTATACAACATTATACTAAGCAGCCCCTCGCTCAATGCAGCCTGAGCCATAACATCCACGTATCACCTAAAAATAAAATTCCCTACCCCGCATGGGACAGGGATGGTCAAGGGAGATCAAGCAACAACTTGGAATTGCTACATAATGGCGTTAAAAGGTAAGATGGAAGCAAGGGATACCTTGACCATTGAAGATTCGGAGGTCAGGGGAGGGTACCCCCAAATTAGCACATTGGATGATGACCTCACATGTATACCCATAAATTGTAGTTAGTAGAAGAGTGTGCAGATCGGGAGTCACTTGCTCGATACTTTGAGAGTAGAACTAAATGAGCTACTGAATGAATTTGTAGATGTGTTTTCCTAGTCGGCCGAAGATATGCCAGGGATCAACCCTGCAATCATGGAGCACAAGTTGCAGGTAGACCCCAACCATAAGCCCGTAAAGTAAAGGAAGAGAAGCTTTGTGTTGGAGCATGTCAAGGTGATAGATGAAGAAGTGACAAAACTGGTGTAGGCCAAATTCATCAGGGAGGTAAACTAAGTGGTTAGGCAATGTAGTTCTGGTAAAGAAACCGAATGGAAAGTGGTAGACGTGTATTGATTTCATGGACCTGAAAAAGGCATGTCCGAAAGATAGCTTTCCCCTTCCTCGAATCGATCAGTTGGTGGACTTGACGTCAGGGCATGAGCTCGTGAGCTTTATGGATGCATACTCGGGATATAATCAAATCCCAATGCACTGAGCGGATGAGGAGAAAACATCTTTTATCACAAAAAGAGGGCTTTATTGCTACTGAGTAATGCCCTTCGGGTTGAAGAACGTGGAGGCAACATATCAGAGTTTGGTGAACAAGATATTCAAAGACCAACTCGGAAAAATGATGGAGGCGTATGTAGATGACATGCTGGTAAAGAGCATAAAAGTAGGGGAGCACTACAAGGATCTGAAGGAAACATTCGAACTGTTGTGCAAGTATCAAATGAAATTGAATCCTTCAAACTACGTGTTTGGTGTCTCTGTAGGGAAGTTCCTAGGCTTCATGGTGATGCACAGAGGGATAGAAGCCAACCCTAATAAGATAAGGGTGTTGTTGGAGATGAAGACCTCTTGAACAAAGAAGGAGATCCAAATCTTGATAGGAAGGATAGCCTTCCTCAGTAGGTTTGTATCTTGTTTGGGAGACAAAGGTCTGCCCTTTTTCAAGGTGCTGAGAAAGAAAATGGGATTTGAATGGGGGAGGAGCAAAGTAAAGCCTTTGATCAGCTTAAGCAGTACCTTGGCTCCCCCCCCCCACTACTAACAAAGGCGAAAGCAGGAGAAGACCTTTACCTATACATGGCATCAACTCCACATGCGGTTAGCTCGGTTTTAGTTAAAGAAGAAGAAAGGCAACACAAACCCATATACTATACCAAAAAAAGTGCTGAGTAGAGCCGAGATGAATTACAGCATAGTAGAAAAGGCAGCCTTCTCCATTATTTGTGCCACTCAAAAGTTGAGACCCTACTTTTAGGCGCACAAAATAATTGTGCAGACAAACGTACCGTTGAGACAAGTTCTTCAGCGGCCAAAGAGCTCAGGAAGAATGATGAGGTGGTCGATTGAGTTAGGAGAGTTCGACATACAACACCAGCCAAAGCTCACCATCAAAGCTTAGATATGGGCTAACTTCACAGCCAAACAATCCTATGAAATAGCAGAGAAATCAGAAATGTGGACATTGCATGTGAACGGGTCATCTAATGCATCCAAAAGGGGAGCAGGGCTAATCCTCACGGCACCGGATGGTTCGGAGATGCTATACACACTGAAATTAGAGTTCTCAACAACAAACAATGATGCTGAATATGAAGCCCTGCTAGCAAAGCTGCGCTTGGTAGAAGCACTGGGGTTAGCACGAATTCAGGTAGCAAGTGATTCCCAATTTGTGGTGGAGCAGGTGAAGGGAAAGTTTGAGGCTAGGGATCTGAAAATGAAGAAATACCTAGCCAAAGCCCAATAACACATCAAAGAATTTGCTCATTTTGATATAGAGCATGTGCCACGGGCAGAGAACGCGAAGGCTGATGCGCTGGCAAGATTAGCCTCAACTACGAAACCAGACTAAAAGAATGCCATCTACTTGGAGTGAGTCGGAAAATTGTCATACGAGGAGGTCAGTGTCAACCTGGTGGTAGCTAAAGTCGGCAAAGGGGATTAGAGAGCTCCTCTGATGCAATACCTTCGTGATGGATCCCTATTAGAGGATAAGAAGGGAGCCCAATAAATGAGCACAACTCATTAGGAAAACAAGGCCTGACTGACGAGCACAACTTGTGAGGCCACGCAACAGCCCAATAAATGAGCACAAATCATTAGGCAAACAAGGCCCAACAGCGAGCATAGCTCGTGAGGCCACGCAACAGCCCAATAAATAAGCACAGCTCATTAGGCAAATAAGGCCAAAAGAAGGCTCAACAAATGAGCACCACTCAAATAGGCAGAGAGGGCCTAACTGAGGATCACAGCTCGTGAGGCCACAAACTACACCAAAAAAAAGCCACGTAGAGCAGCTCAGCAAAAAATGCCACTAACAACAGCTTGGCAGAAACAACTTGGCAAAAATGCCACTAAGACCAGCTCAGCAAAAAATGCTATGGGGAGCAGCTCGACAGAAACAGCTTGGCAAAAAATGCCACGAAGAGTAGTTTGGCCGAAACAGCTCGACAAGAAATGCTATAGGGAGCATCTTGGCACAAACAACTCGACAAAAAATGTCATGAAGAGTAGCTCAGCAGAAACAGCTCGGCAAAAAATGCCACGAAGAGCATCTCGGCTGAAACAGCTCTACAAGAAATGCTATAGGGAGCATCTCGGCACAAACAACTCGGCAAGAAATGCCACGAAGGGCGGTTCAGCCGAAACAGTTTAGTAAGAAATGCCATCAAGAGCAGTTCGGCACAAACAACTCGGCAAGAATTGCCACCAAGAGTAGTTCGACCAAAACATCTTGGCAAGAAATGCTATGGGAAGCAGCTTGACACAAACAGCTGGGTAATAAATGCCTAGGAACACAGTTCAGTAGAAAATTGCTTGGCACAAGCTACCGTGAAGAACAGCTCGGTAAGAGTATCTCAGCCGAACCACTTGGACATTGGCTCAGTAGGAATTGGCTTAGATTAGTTGAATCCCTGTGTCATTGGCTCTACAAAAAGCAGCTCGGCACGGGAACCAGCTCTGTAGAGCTGAATGAGAGCCTAATCGGCTCGAACCAACCGAACCCTCATGGTGTCGGCTCGAAAGAAGGCAGCTCGGCACACAAATCAAATTGAAAAAGTTGAAAGAGAGTCCAACTGTTAGCTTTACAGTGATCCCAAGAGGGGGGGGGGGTGAATTAGTATTTTTAAATTCTATCCCCTAGGTATTCCTCCTAATAGCAGTATGTTCACAATCCTATGGTCAATCTAGTGCAAGTAGTCTCAGAAATTAAATAAAGCAGTTTAATCAATTACATAAACACCAGAAAGCAGTAAAGAGAAGGGTGACACACAGATATGTTATCGAGGTTCGGCCAACTGCCTACGTCCCCGCCTTGGCTAACTAGCACAAAGATTATCACAATAACTTGCTCACTTAAACAGGTGGAGCGGCACCTATACAAACTAGGTCAATTAGCACAGGGCTGACCTCAACCTTTACACCAATCCTTACCAGGTTGGATTACCGCCCCCTTAGGCCACGCTTGGAATCTCTCAGATATACAATCAAAAGGTAGAATATAAGGGTGCTTTCACGTAAAGCAGATTTGTACCCCAAATGCGCACAATCACAAACACCATAGATGATTTAAAATGTAAGTTCAATGTGGTCAAAATATTTCAACTCTCAAATATGTTTTCTATCTTTGTAGTGAGTACGTGAGATTATCAATAACAATCTGTATATTTCAAAATGTTTCAATCAAATGTGTTCACACAGAATATTAAGCAAGCCTCAAGAATATCAATCAGTAGAATATCTCAATCACATGAATATGTATATGCTTGGATTGCAAAATAGATAATCTTTGTGTTTAGCAAATGATATATACTTGAATAAATATTGTCACAAAGATTAAGGTAACATACACAAATATCTTTTCACAAATAGTTCAATAAAGATTCCACAAGATATTTGAGTAAGTTTGAAAATGTTTTTGCAAACCAAAAACAAAAACAAACTTCCAAAGATATTGCAATGAGAATGCAATGCTCGGAAGTTCACCACAATCCTTCTTAGGGTAGGCTTATTAGAAAAGCCTCCTAAGAATGCTTAGGTTATGCTCTCGTAAAAATTGATTTCAAGCACTCACAAAATAAGAGAGCAAACCTCTACATGGACATACTCAATACACTTACAAATGATGAAAGAAGTGAAGAAGGTAAGTTTGAGTGGATTTGGAAATAGTATGAGCAGTAGGAAGTATTTAACTTGAGAGAGAAATTGGATTTTTGTTTTTGCTAATCAATACTTAATTTTCCCAAATGAAAGGGTATATATAGACATACCAAAATTTTTGACCGTTGGAGACCTATTAGGGATTGTTAGAAAAGTTTAATGACGTTTAAAAGATTTTAACCATATTTAAAAATATTAACTGCGGTAAAAATTTAGGTGCAACCCGAGAGGTCCGGTCGACCAGAAATGTTTCGGTCGACCAGGTCTCATATGGTTTGGTCGACCAGGGGGATTTTGAACTAAAGTCTCGATCGACCAGGAGAAGGTAATTTTTCAAATCTCCGAGGTTCGATCGACCTGGCCATTTTGAACTAGTTGGTTCGGTCGACTAGACCGTTGGGATTTCTCCCGAGGACCCTCGGTCGACCAGGTAGTTGGAGTACAAAAGTGGCTCGGTCGACCATATGGTCAAAATGTTGACTCAGGGAAGTTTCGGTTGACCGGGGCTTTTTGAACTACCTAGTTCGGTCGACCAGGACCTTGGTCAACTGTTGACCTAGGTCTGGTTTGGTCGACCAGGCCAAAATGAACTATGTAGGCTGGTTGACCGAAAGTGCTCCAAGTGTGCATTTCGATCCCGTTTCGAAACATATAAACCCTATTCAAGTGCCTAACAAACATATGTGCAAATGTGTGTATCCTAGGGTCATTTGGGGTCCAATTTTGAAGACATTGAAAAAGTCCGGTGTCGGTCGACCGAAACCCTAAGGTCATTTCTCATTTACGGTTTGTTTGAGCTTACGTAATAAATCATGCATGTGATGTGTGTGAGCTTATTACAAACCAAATATCTTAATTACTATTACAGACCAATTTGACCACTAAATATATATTACAATTGAGAACATAAATTTGTCTTCAAGCTTTGAGCTTTGACGTGCCATCAATGTATTTGCTAATATAGATCTGCACATGAACTAGATATTTATTAAATACAGGAGTATTTGTCATTATCAAAACCGGGCATGACCTATAAGGTCAATAAAGGGTTAGTGGAGGCCTCACGATAGGTGTGAGGCTCGTGTAGTGTAGCAAGGGCGGTGTAACAATGATAGTCAAGTAAGTGAGCAAGAATGGATCTTACCCGAGTTGAGTGATGAGGTGTATTGACTCTATGAGTTCAATCCTGTTATGATAATGGCAAGTCACTTGGTATTTGATCTGTGCATTGAAATTGTGAACATGAACAATATTTAACATGCACGGAAGGCTAGAAAGTCATGGAAGCCATGACTATTAAAGTATATTCATCTTGGCACAATCCATGGAACTAAAAGAGTAGAAGAATGAAGATGCAAGTGGCAAGTTCAAGATCGTCATGGGAATGGGTATTTAGAACTGAATGTATTTACATATTTCATATGATTTAATTCGAAGCTCAAAATATACCTTAAACTGACCTTTGGACTCATGCATCTCATGAAAATCTTTAGGAGATATTTATGGACTTAGAGACCATTTTTAAAACCCTGAAAAATATTTTATAAAAGAGCAAAGAAAGAGAGCAAAATAGATTTTTGAAACTAAAATGAAAAAAACCATAAAGTGTTCTATTTAGAAGACCAAAGTTCCTGCCTAGAAGTCTGAAATGTCAACTTTAGAAGACTGAAGTGTACGCTCAGTCGTTTGAAGATTCAACTTCAAAAGACTGAAGTTTAAGCTCAGTCGTCTGAAGAATTTCTTCTGAAGATTAAGTTCAGTCGTCTGAAAATTTATTGGAGAAACACAGAAACAGGAAGAAGCACATAAGAAGACTGATCCTTGACTTCAGTCGTCTGAACCCGCAACTTCAGAAGTCTGAACCCCAACTTCAGACATTTGACCCTGTGTCCAGTTCAATTTTTCAAAACTTTAAGGAACTTCAGTCATCTGAGCCTTACTCTTCAGTCGTTTGAACCTGCAGGAAGATAAAAAATTTAATCTTTAGTGAAAGAACATGCGAGTTATTTTTTAATCAAGTTGATCGAACGGTTAGGACTTATCTTAAGACCAAGTTTATCTATATAATCAACCTCTAAACCCTAGTGCCCCAACTTTTGGCATAAGATTGAGTGTATTGAATGTTTAGCACAACTTGGGATAGCATTGAACACACTGCTGAATTCTTGCTTGGGATTTTAAAGCTTATACGTTAAATCTGAGTTAAGGTTACATTGATCTTCAAAAGGCATTCTAGCGATTGTTGTGCATTCAACTTGGTATTGAGGTTTGTTAGACCAAGTAGTTAAGGGTCTTTCATTCCTACTGTATTTTGATGACAACCCATTAGCAGTTCTTAAGGCTACTAACGTTTCTCTCTAAGTCATGTTTAGCCATACAGAATGGCACTTGAACCAACAAGTCCCAAAACAGTCAAAGCAGCTCATGCCATGACCAAAAGCTTAGCCTCTCAACGCATTCATGGAAGCTACACAATATACAAAGTCATCTGAAGGATAAGTGTGAGAATGAGAGAGAGACTATTTTGTAAATATCTTGTATATAAAAGTAAACTCAAAACTAAGAGCAAGAAATGGGCATATCACACACACACAACAAAAACAAGTAAAGATATTTAAAGGTGTGTAAAGAAACCCCCAAACGAACAAAGACCTTAGAACTTAAAAGAACAATTCTTGAGAAGAAAGGATTTGTCGATGAACACAGGGCTTTGTCGACGAGTACAACACTTACCTTTGTTGATGAACACAGGGTAAGCCCTGTGTTCGTCGACGAGCTCTTCATAATACCGAGAGGCATCTGAATTCAGAACCATAACTTGTCGAAGAACAAAGGGTGTCGTCAACGAATATTATGAAGAGCTCGTCGACGAACACAAGGTTTTCGTCGACAAAAATATACTGAGAGGTACCTGAATTCAGAACCAGCAACTCGTCGACGAACATAGGGCTTTGTCGACGAATTGACTGAAGAGCTCATCGACGAATCTCAAATTTCGTCGACAAACGTTGGGCAGCAGTGTTCATTAAATGCTGCAGAACGGTTAGTTTGACCCTTGTCTTACATTCATAAATGCCTAACGGCTCTCCAGCATTCCCCTCGCCCATTTGGTGTTTAAATAAGAGTAATAGCATTTATTCCTCACCAAGAAAGATAATATTGTTCAAAAATCATTTATTGGTGCTTTCATTTTTAGGGTTTGCTCATACACTCACTTGCCCTCTTCTTGCTGCTATTAGTTTTGCTTCTACTCTATTGACAAGAGGACATTGAGTAAGGATTTCATTGTAACACTTAGCTCAAAGGGAGCATTCAAGTTTACATTTATTTCTCATCTACTTATTGTAAAGAAAGGCTCTTTGTGAGCTATTTGTTGGGTGTCTCTAAGTGAGCACCTTGTTGAAACTCTTTGTGGGCAACCGTGTATTGGCTTCTCCATCCGAAGGAGGATCATAGTGGATTTTGGGAATCCTTGAGTTGGTCTCAAGGTGTGGACGTAGGTGGGGTGCTGAACCACATAAATATCTTTGTGTTAAGCTTTTCCTCTCTCATATCTCTCTTATACTATTATTGTGATTTTTAGCATCTTTACATTGTGATTTTATGCACTTGCTCTTGGTAAGATTTCTGTGTTTATAGAAAATTTTCACATCCGCGAAGAACGTATATTCACCCCCCCTCTAGACCCTCACTCGGGCCAATAAGTGGTATTAGAGCACCAGTTGCTGAAATTCAGAGTAACACCTAGGCAAAAAGATCATCATGGCGGATATGTTTGCCCAAGGTCAATCCGTGGACCGTCCACCCAAATTTTGTGGAACTAACTACCCAACATGGAAAGATCGAATGTCGATCTTCATCTAGGCCTACGACTACCGTATGTGGAATGTCATCACTAAAGGAGACTACACCTTCAAAAACAAAGACATACCCATTGGAAAACTTCCCGAGGCAGATGCAAGGCTGGCACAGCTCAACTTTAAGACCAAGAACTTCCTATATTGCGTCGTAAGTGATGAAGAGTACAACCGAATATGCGGTTGCAACACGACCAAGGAAATGTGGGAAAAGCTTTAGGTAACATATGAAGGCACTACCCAGGTAAAAAGATCAAAAATCTATATGCTAGTAAAAGAATATGAAATGTTCAAAATGGAAGAAGGTGAGACAATTACAGCTATGTTTACTCGATTCACACACATTACTAATGGACTAAAAGCTCTCGATAGAGAGTACTCTATGGAAGATAATGTGCAGAAAGTCTTTCGTTCACTATCGACATCTTGGCACACCAAGTCCACTGCAATTGAGGAAGCAAAGGACCTCTCAAAGGTCACACTTGACGAACTAATTGGGTCTCTCATGACTTATGAGATCAA
Organism: Malania oleifera; assembly: GCF_029873635.1. NCBI lineage: Eukaryota > Viridiplantae > Streptophyta > Magnoliopsida > Santalales > Ximeniaceae > Malania > Malania oleifera. The sequence continues at coordinate 31,967,355 of NC_080421.1, forward strand.
GAAGAAAAATGTTGCTGCATAAGCTGAAGTACCCAAGAAGGCCACCGGAATTGCTCTAAAAGCCGGGAAGCAAAAAGAGACCATTGAAGAGGAGGAAAATGATGAAGATGATGAAGTTTCCCTCCTTACGAGAAGATTCAAAAATTTTTTGATGAACAAACGAAATGGCAAACAAAAGGAGAAAGGAGAATCGAGCATCAGATGCTATAATTGCAAAAAGATCGGGCACTGTATGGCTTACTGTCCTTTCTTCAAAAACAAAGGCAACAATCAACAGGGAGACAAGAAGAGGTTCAAAGCAATGAACGCAACTGAATGGGACGAACTGGATGGAACCTCAACCGACGAAGGAGTCGAGGAAGAAGCTGCTCATTTCTGCCTTATGGCGGACGAACAAAGTGAGGTAAGTTATGATGACGAATATATCCCTTCCTATGAAGAATTAGAGGAAAATTGTAGAAAACTCTATGTTGAACTAAGAGCATCTAAAAAGAAACTCAAACTTCTAGAAGAAAATTATTCAAAATGCAAACAAAAATAGATTTGCTCGTGTGACACCTTGAAAGCTGAAAATGCATCTCTTCATCTTAAAAAAGAAAAGCTTTCTAAGGAATACACAAACTACAAAGAGTCCTCTCAAAAGGAAATTGAAAGCTTGAAAAGTCAATTAATCGAATTTCTTAAAGAAAACTCTTCATTGAAAAAGAAGGTGGAAGATCAAAGCAATATTATACATAAATTTACAAATGGTAAGGAAAATTTTGATAGGTTACTCGGAGCTCAAAGGTTTGGAATTTTTAAAGAAAGATTAGGATACGACCTATCGTCTTCAGAATCAATAGGATTTGCAAACCTCTATGCCAAAAGGAGCTCTGCATCAAAGAAAAGTCATGCACCTAAACTAAACCCCTCACACATTAATAAAGTCTACTTATATTGTGAGAGAAAAGGTCACGTACGATTTACTTGCCCGTTCAGGGGAAATAGAGGAAAAAAATATGAACTACAAATGGGTGATCAAGAACACTAACCCAATAGGACCCAAGAAAATGTGGGTACCAAAACAAATCACTTGATGTTGTGTGCAGGTATGTTTCAAGAGCGACTCCATAAAGAACAAATGGTTTCTTGATAATGGATGTTTAAGGCACATGACGGGAGACGTAAGCAAATTCCTCTCCCTAACCTACAAGAAGGAAGGGCTAGTCACGTTTGGAGATAACGCCAAGGGAAGAATCATCGATAAAGGTAAAATAGGTAACTCATCCTTGGCTACTGAAAATGTTGTTCTAGTAGATACTCTCAAACATAATTTGTTAAGCGTTAGTCAACTATGTGATAAAGGTTTAAACATTACTTTCCAATCCACAAAATGCTTAATAAATGATTTACATGGAAATACCATCCTTGTAGGAAAACGTGAATCCAACATATATACAATTGAGTTTGATGATATCACAAATTGCAACATTAAATGTTTAGCTATTACAAATGAAAATTGTTGGTTATGGCATAGGAGATTAGGTCATGCAAGCATGGATTTTCTTCATAAACTTTCTTCCAAAGAACTAGTAAATGGCCTACCAAAAGACAATTATGTGAAAGACAAAATATGTGATGCATGTCAATATGGAAAACAAGTTAAGACCTCTTTCAAAACTAAGAAAGTAATTTCTACCTCAAGACCCTTAGAGTTAATCCATCTTGATTTATTTGGACCTAATGAAATAGCTAGCATTAGTGGAAAGTTGTATGCATTTGTCATAGTTGATGACTTCTCTAGATTTTCATGGGTAATTTTTCTTGCTAACAAAAGTGACACCTGTAATGCATTTATTCACTTTTGTGGAAAAATCCTAAATGAAAAAGGAATGTCAATTATACACATTAGGAGTGATAGAGGGAGAGAGTTTAGAAATAAAGAACTTGAAGACTTTTGCAATGAAAATAGTTATTCACACAACTTCTCCACACCAAAAACTCCACAACAAAACGGAGTTGTTGAAAGAAAAAATCGAATACTCCAAGAAATGGCTAGGACCATGCTCAACAAACATAACTTGCCAAAATACTTCTGGGCAGAGGCCGTTAGCACAACATGCTATGTTAGTAACCTAGTCATCATTGGATCCAAGTTAGGAAAAACGCCATATGAAATATGGAAGGGTAGAAAACCTAACATCTCACATTTCAAGGTTTTTGGATGTAAGTGCTTTATTAAATGATAGGGATCATTTAGCTAAGTTTGATTCAAAATCCGATGAGGGAATATTCATAGGATATTCCATAAATAGAAAAGCATATAGGGTATCCAATAAGAGAATTCAAACTGTTCAAGAATCAACCCATGTTGTATTTGATGAAACAAATCCTCACGCATCCAAAACATCTATTGAGATAGATGATGAAAACCAAGTCACTACCTTTAGAATCGAAAGAGAATTAGAACAACTCAAATTAAATAATGATCAAGACACAAAGTGTCAAGATACAAATATTGATCACCTAGGATCTTCTCCTCAAGAGTCTAACCAACCAGAAGAAAAGGAAGATCATGAACTACCTAGAGCTTGGAAGTTTGTAAAAAATCATCCAACTGATCTTATCATAGGTAGTCCATCTCAAGGAGTCGGCACTCGATCTCACCTTAGGAGTGGATGTAACATTGCTTTCGTATCTCATCTAGAACCCAAAATTGAAGAAGCTGAAAATGATGAAAATTGGATAAATGCCATGCAAGAAGAATTAGATCAATTTGAAAGAAACAAAGTATGACACTTAGTTCCTAAGCCCAAAAATACTACAATAATTGGCACTAAATGGGTATTTAGGAATAAGAAAGATGAAGATGGAAACATTGTTAGAAATAAAGTTAGACTAGTTGCCCAAGGATATAACCAACAAGAGGGTATTGACTACGATGAAACTTATGCCCCGGTAGCTAGACTAGCCATTAGGATGCTCCTTGCTTTTGCTTGTTACAAAAACTTCAAATTATTTCAAATGGATGTTAAAAGCGCCTTTTTAAATGGATACATAAATGAAGAGGTATTTGTCAAGCAACCTCCTAGCTTTGAGAGTCACACTCATCCCGATTACGTATACAAACTCTCAAAAGCTCTTTACGGACTTAAGCAAGCACCAAGAGCATGGTATGAGCGCTTAAGCAAATTTCTTCTAGAAAATGGGCTCACAAGAGGAAAATTCGATACTACCCTCTTCTTAAAACATAAAGGAAATGATATGCTTGTTATACAAATTTATGTGGATGATATCATTTTCGGCGCCACAAATGAAACCTTGTGTCAAGATTTTGCTCAAATTATGCAAGAAACATTTGAAATGAGTATGATGGGTGAGCTAACCTTCTTCCTAGGTTGACAAATTAAACAAATGAAGCATGAAATTTTCATAAATCAGGCCAAATACGTTAGGGACATGTTAAAGAAATTCAATCTTGAAATGGGAGAATCTAAAGTAACTCCTATGAGCATCACAACAAAGCTTGATGCTGATGAAAAAGGGAAAAACATTGACCAAAAACTCTATCGTGGCATGATAGGTAGCTTATTGTATCTCACTTTCAGCAGGCCTGATATAATGTTTAGAGTTTGTCTATGCGCTAGATTTCAAGCTTGTCCCATAGAATCTCATCATCATGCAGTCAAACGAATCTTTAGATACTTAGTAGGCACTCATGACTTAGGACTCTTCTTTCCTAAAAATGCTCCCTTTGACCTCACATGCTACTCTGATGCTGACTATGGTGGTTGTAAAACCGATAGAAAAAGCACTAGTGGAACATGTCATTTCCTTGGATACTCTCTTGTGTTCTGGTTTTGCAAAAAAACAAACCTCCGTAGCTCTCTCCACCAACGAGGCTGAGTATAGCAGCCGGTAGCTGCTGTGCTCAAGCACTATACATGAAACAACAACTTGAGGACTTTCGAATTTTAGTTAAAGGTACTCCAATTCATTGTGACAATACAAGTACCATTAACATATCAAAGAATCCGTGCCTTCATTCTAGAACCAAGCATATTGAAATTAGGCACCACTTCATTCGAGATCATGTCCAAAAAGGAGACATTGAGTTGGTTTATGTTCCCACCGAAAACCAACTTGCCGACATTCTAACTAAGCCTCTCAATGAATAAAGATTCCACAAAATCCGACATGCCTTAGGGATGTGCACTCCTTCAGACATACTATAGGATCCTCATGTCAGCTCCTACTCCTTTATCTTGCTCACTATACTCGTAAACTTAATTTTTCCCATTCTTCCTATTCTCATCAACGAACATAGGGTATTCGTCACCGATAAGTCCACTAAATTTTTCGATGAACACAGGGGTCTCGTCGTTCAATTTGCTTTAATTTCGTCGATGAACACAGGGGGCTCGTCGTTGAAATTGCCTTTATTTCGTCGATAAACACAGGGACTCATTGATGAAAACTATTGGGATACTTATTTTTTAATGTTCGACCAGCCAAAACCCTAGCCCCTTCTGACCCTCTCCTTCCTCTCAGCTCTCTGTCCCGCCTTCCACCCTTCTTGCGCCATCTCTCTCTCTCTCTCTCTCTCTCTCTCTCTCTCGCATTCCCTCGGTTCACTTCCTCCCTCGGCTCTCCCATTTTTCTCCGCTCCCTCATCTCCTCGGCCATACCCCCTCCCTCCATTCCTTCATCCCTAAATGGCTCCCCGTCCAAAACACCGCAACCTTCAAACCGAAGCCGGTGAAGGTTCATCTCGTCCTACCTCCGGTCCTCCCACACCAGCCCCCGCCAATCCCGACCCCCAGTTCATCTCTCCCGAAGTAGCCTACTGCTATCAAAATGACATTCTCAAGCGACATATCATCTATGGCAAAATCGTGCCCTCAGATTTCCTCCAGCTTTATTTCCCCACTATTCTCACCAAGATTAAAGCCCTCGGGTGGGATGCCCTCTTCAATCTTGATAAGCTCATTTATGAAGACCTTGTTCATTTCGTTCTACACAAATTTCGTTCCTTCACATCCGCGGCATTGCTGTTTACTCCACTGTTCGAGGCACCGTTTTTCGGCTTTCAGAGGATACATTCTCCACGATACTCGGTTGCACCTCCTATCACCTTTGAGACCTCCCTAAGTCATCTTGGTCGACATGATTCAACTGGTTCGACTCACACATCGCTCTCAAGCTAATTATTGGTAATCCTTGCATTCTCGCAATGGCTCACCCGAAATCCGAGGACCTCACTGTAGAATTTCGGGTCCTCCACCATATGATCATGTATAACTTGTGCCCTTGCATTGGTGGTAGGGATCGGGTCACCCTCGGCGACATATTCAGCATGTACTGCCTATGGGTTGGCTGTGGTATATTCCTTCCCTTTATTATTGTTCAGAACATGGAAGAAGGTCTCAAAAGGCAGCGCGGTTGCCTCCCTTACAGTCGTCTTCTCACGACCTTCTTTGATCACTACGACCTCATTCGTGCCAGCCTGCCTTGCATTCGTCCTGCGCCAGAAGATATCTACACTGAGGCGACCCTTCGTCGCATGCACTTTGAAAAGGGCGAAGAAACGAACACGTGAGTCAAAGCCTACGAGCAAGGTCATATTCTCGTTGATGAGATTGAGGCCATCTTGGAGGCCGAAACAAAGGAAGGCGAGCATGAGGACACTGTGTATGGCCACATCCTGGAGTGCCTGGACGGGCATCAAAATGCCATGACACAATCAAAAATTTGACACCGACATCATTTTGACTCCTTAGAAGCGCCTCTTACTTGGCAAGAAAATGCTACCTGCGCTCACTTTGACTCCCTCGATACCTCATTTGCTGCACTCTTTGATCGTCAGAGTCGCCCACGCGAGTAGCGCACTTTCTCCGCTGTCCCCCAATTTTGATTATAGCAAAGGGGGAGAAATAGATTTAGGTCTCTATTCAGTTGTATTCGGATGTATTTTGAATATATTTCTAGTTGATTATATAGCCTTGTAATCACTGCTTGTAATCACTACACAAACTTAGTATTGAAACTTAGCAAGCATTGAATCTTTTGAATATAAATGCCCTATCTGTGTACAAGCATGCTTGAATGATTGATATACTGGATTGTCATGGTTTATGCAGGATTAAATGGAAAATATCTTACTTAAGCCTACTAACGTTTCTCTCTAAGTCATGTTTAGCCATACATAATGGCACCTGAACCAACAAGTCCCAAAACAGTCAAAGCAACTCATGCCATGACCAAAAGCTCAGCCTCTCAACGCATTCATGGAAGATACACAATATAAAAAGTCATCTGAAGGATAAGTGTGAGAATGAGAGAGAGACTATTTTGTAAATATCTTGTATATAGAAGTAAACTCAAAACTAAGAGCAAGAAATGGGCATATCACACACACACAACAAAACAAGTAAAGATATTTAAAGGTGTGTAAAGAAACCCCAAATGAACAAAGACCTTAGAACTTAAAAGAACAATTCTTGAGAAGAAAGGATTCGTCGACGAACATAGGGCTTCATCGACGAGTACAACACTTACCTTTGTCGACGAACACAGGGTTCTCGTTGAAGAAAATATACCGAGAGGCATCTGAATTCAGAATCATAACTTGTCGACGAACACAGGGCGTCGTCGACGAATATTATGAAGAGCTCGTCGACGAACACAGGGTTCTCATCAACGAAAATATATCAAGAGGTACTTGAATTCAGAACCAGCAACTTGTCGACGAACACAGGGCTTCATCGACGAATTAACTGAAGAGCTCGTCGACGAATCTCAGATTTCATCAACGAAAGTCGGGCAGCAGTGTTCATTGAATGCTACAGAATGGTTAGTTTGACCATTGTCTTACATTCATAAATGCCCAATGGCTCTCCAGCATTCCCCTCGCTCATTTGGTATTTAAATAGGAGTAATAGCACTATTCCTCACCAAGAAAGATAATATTGTTCAAAAATCATTTATTGGTGCTTTCATTTCTAGGGTTTGCTCATACACTCACTTGCCCTCTTTTTGCTGCTATTAGTTTTGCTTCTACTCTATTGACAAGAGGACATTGAGTAAGGATTTCATTGTAACACTTAGCTCAAAGGGAGCATTCAAGTTTACATTTATTTCTCATCTACTTATTGTAAAGAAAGGCTCTTTGTGAGCTATTTGTTGGGTGTCTCTAGGTGAGCACCTTGTTGAAACTCTTTGTGGGCAACCGTGTGTTGGCTTCTCCACCCGAAGGAGGATCATAGTGGATTTTGGGAATCCTTGAGTTGGTCTCAAGGCATGGATGTAGGCAGGGTGCCGAACCACGTAAATATCTTTGTGTTAAGCTTTTTGTCTCTCATATCTCTCTTATACTATTATTGTGATTTCTAACATCTTTACACTGTGATTTTATGCACTTGCTCTTAGTAAGATTTCTGTGTTTGTAGAAAATTTTCATATCTGCGAAGAACGTCTATTCACCCCCCTCTAAATGCTCAACCGGGCCAACAAGGTTTGGTAAATCGATTTGTTTGTTACTACTTATTCTCAAAGAGTTTTTCATCTCAAAATCTATCATTGAATATTATTTGAGAGATTGATCTTGAGTGTACTTATATACATATAGATTGTTTTGAAAAGATCACTACTTGAGAAAAGTTTTGCCAATGGTTAAATATTTTTTATTCAAGTGTGTATTCATTTAAAGACTCAATATTTTCGATATTACGAAACCACTTGATTAAATATCCTTAGAGCTCATAACTATATATATTATTGAGGGATATTTTCTAAAAAGTATTATATTAGGTTTTTGATCTTTAGAACACATATCATATATATATATATATATATATATATATATATATATATATATACATATACATATACAAAGATCATATTGTGTTTTGGATATTTGGAATAAAACTTATCGATCTAGATTTTTGGAGAAAAATTGGATTACATATTTGTATTGAGCTCATTTGGTTAGATTCAATATTTGAAACGGAATAGTCATATTCTTTTAAACCAAAGATTATTCAAAACCCTAAATTCTCCAAAACACTTATATAATTATTTTGGGAGATATGATCAAAAGGAAATTTTGTGAAGTATATCATTCATATAACGATTACATTGTTATATACATACTGAGTTTCAAGTTTTATCATATGGATATGTGTTAGGTTTTCCATTGTACTTACTGACTTTGTTAGAAGCAATATTGAGTTATTTTTTAGATTTGAAATTCTATATTGTAATCATGATTCGGGTTGTGAACCGGGTGAGAAGGAAGCTGCTCCTCTTGTAAGCAGCAGATGTAAGGGAAGCTCCGTCCTTGTTAAAGGAGCCGGGATTTAGTAGACTCTTTGAGTGGGTTGCTCAAGGCAAGGACATAGGTCGGGTTGGCTGAACCTCGTAAAAATTGTGTTTGCCTTCTCTCTTCCCTTACTCCTTTTAATTTCCGTAACATATTTCATTACCTATCTCGCATGTGTGTATATTGAATAACCCCACACGCACTTGATAATTAATTGGGTAAAATCGAATTTATTGAGATAATAATTTGAATCAAGTTCAAATCCCTGCAATTAATTTATGAGATATATAATATAGGGATTAAGTGGTAAATAATCTTAAAGAAGTTAAATAAACCCAATTCACCCGCCCTCTTGGGATTACACTTGAATTATTAAGGTGGAATGTCTTCTACAAGATGTTCAGGTGGAGCTGGAGCAAGAGACGCAAGCTTAGGGTTGGGTTGCTCGTCGTTGACCTGTTCATTGAAGGGTGAACTGGGAAAGGGATCAAAAGTATCTGGTGGTTGGACAGAGAAGTTTATAGGAGGATTATGAGAAACTATAGAGGAAATAGGCACTCATTTGGAAAGATTTCTGACATAGAGGAGGTAGACAGAGAAAAATGAAAGTGATCGAGCTCAACAAAAGATCCGTGTTCCCAAAAGTTAACATTAAGTGAGACACGAAGGTGATGAGAGACAGGATCATAACACTAATACCCTTTTTGAGTTTCGCCATAGCCAAGGAAACAACAAAATCTGGATCGAGGCTCAAGTTTGTTGTGCTCATGTAGCTGAAGAAGAACGAAACATGCAGAATCGAAGGAGCAAAGGTAATGATAGTCTGGAGGTGACCCAAAAAGACGCTCATATGGAGTTTGATTTTGGATGACAGAATTGGAAATGCAATTGATAGTATGAACAACATGAAGAGCAGCTTCACCCCAAAAAGGAGCAGGAACTTTGGTAGAGAGAAGGAGAGCACGAACAGTGTCTAGAATATGACGAAGTTTTTCATTTGGCTCTACCATTTTTCTGAGAGGTACCTGGACAAGTTAGGTGATGTACAGTGTCATAAGAATGCAAAATGGCTTGAAAAGCATATTGAGTATATTCAAGAGCATTATCAGATCAAAAAATCTTGATACGTTTGGAAAATTTTGTTTCAACCATTTTTGCAAAGTTACTATAGATTGGTAGTAATTCAGAACAAGATTTCATGTGAAAAATCCAACTATAACGAGAATAATCATCAATAAAGATAAAAATATATCAAGATCCAACAATACCAATTGTAAACACTCCAATTTTAACTCGGCTTTTTTGAGAAGACCCGGTGTAGTAAAAGTTGACTTTGAATCTTGGGAATTGGAGGATCCCTTTTGAAAAATCTGATCGAGTCCTGAGTCTTGATAAGTGAGTGTTGATTTTATTTCAAAAGGGAGTCCTTTTTCAAAATTAAGTCTTTGAGTCCCGAGTTTCAAAATTGAGTCCTTTTATTTCAAATCCAAGTATCGGTTACTTTTAATTGGCTCCTTTAGTTTCAAAATTGATTTTCTTTATTTTTAAAATAAGTCCCGATATTTTGAAATAAGTCCTAGTATTTTAAAAAAAATTGATTGAGTCCTTTTAATTTTAATTTTAAAATTGAGTTCTTCTAAATTCTAATTGAGTTCTTTTATTTTATGTGAGTCATTTTTATTTTGAGTATGGTCCTTCTATTTTTGGGAATCAAGTTTATTTATTTATTTTTTTAAATTTGAGCCTCTTTTTTAGGAAGATAAAAATTGGATAGCAAGGGAGATGCTCAAGTGGCTATTATTTTTCCCCCACTGATTGTTGCCGCTTTTTCGTGGGTTTGTTGAGGCCGTTTGGGAGGAGTTTTTTTCCCGTTTTAACCTTTTTTTAAAAGAATATATTAAAAAATACCTCATTCTGGGAAGTATTTCCCAGAATGACCCTGACGTAATCTCGCTACTCTAAGTAGCGATATTTAACTAAATCTCGCTACTTGGAGTAGCGAGATTTACCACGTGTCAACCAGAGAATTATTTTTCTAAAAACAAATCTCGCTACTTGGAGTAGCGAGATTTTCCACGTGTCAATTTAAGAATTAGTTTTGTAAAAAAATATTATTTAATATCTATATTTTAAAAAATGATAAATAAGGAAAAAACTCGGTTCCTTGTGCTGTGGTGTTTTTTGGTTCGTTGGATGGATCGTCTCGGGTGGACAGCCCAAAAAATGATAAATAAAGATGCAGTCATCGATTCTCCCGAGAGGCCGCGATTACCGTGAGCAAGCATATTAATGACAAAGGACGCATTTTTTAACTATTTATGAAAAAAATTGAAATAGAATTCAAATTAAGATATATATATATATATATATATATATATAATTATAAAAGCAATAATATAATATTTTTCACAATTTTTCAATTGTCATGTAAAAAAAAGATTTTATTATAAAATAAATTTGGATAGTACAACAATTAATTAAAATAATTATAATAAATTGTATTTTTATTTTTATAATATTTTTATTATATATTATTTGTAAATTTATTTTTTAATTATATATTTAAAATATCAATTGATTTAAAAATAATACTTAAATTTTTTTTAATTAAAAAATTTAAGTTATATTAATTTTCATAAATATTAACCAAACATATTGTCAAATTTTAAATTTTCAAATAGCCCTAAATTAAATGGAGAAAAGAAAAGAATAAAGGGAAAAGAAAAACCTAAGAATGTGTTCAATGTTTAGAAAATAATTCTCAATTTTCAGATTCTTCTTTTGTAGATTATAAAAATATCACATTTTTTTTTTTTAGTTCTTTAGCATTAATATAAGAGTCAGAATTTTTTTTTTTTAAATTTTCAACATAATTATTAATAACCCGGAAAATAAGGTATAAGATCCTAGGATCTTATACATATGACAATTCAATTTATAATTACAATGTGCACTCATATTAACTCAAAGCATCAGTTAAAACCATACAATTTACATGTTATGTTCACAACTTTAGTGGATGTGCCAAATTATATTAAAAACAGTATAAGAAAATTCAAGAATTGAATAACAAAATTTCCCATTTTGAAAGTAAACCATATGATCTAATTATAATTGCACAATTATATTTAAAAGAGTAGAAGGAAATTCAACAAATTTAGTGAGTGGAGGAAACTTCAACAATTTTTAGGGCAGGAAAGATAATGCATTTTACAATGAAACAACAATCCAAAAAATAAAAAAATAAATATTGAACAACAGTTTGAATGGAAAAAATAAAATATTATCAGCAAAAAATTAAATTCAAATACCCAAACAATGAAATACAAATAAAATATTATCAGCAAAAAAGTAAATTTAAATACCAAAACAATGAAATACAAACCTTAAAAGTAATGTTTGTCCACGAATCTTTTAACACAAATCACAAACTCTCTATCGGATTATCAAAACTTTCGATGAAATAAAAATAATGTAAAAATCTAAGCACTGAACATGGAAAACATAACTTACCCCATCTCCTTATATAACCTTCGATTTGATGAAGCCCGCAACGGTCACCTGCTTCGGAGTCTTCCCTCAACGGTCACCTGCTCGGCTCTGCAACAGGTACTCTGTTCGCGCAAGAAAGGAGGAAGAACGGGCGAGATTATTCTGAAGCAAATCTCACTACTCCAAGTAGCGAGATTTGCCACGTGTCGAGAGCGGGGTGGAGGTAATTCAAAAGGCGATTGGCAGAGCATTAATGATCCCAATAAAATCTAGCTACTTGGAGTAGCGAGATTTACCACGCGTCAAATGGTGGTTGGCAGAGATTTACCACGAGTCGAAAGGCGGCTGGCAGAGCATTATTTCTCCTAATTAAATCTCGCTACTTGGAGTAGCGAGATTTGCCACGTGTTAGCACGAGCCCTTCAGGCAAAAGTAAATCTCGCTACTCAAAGTAACGAGATTTGGTTAAATATCGCTACTTGGAGTAGCGAGATTACGTCAGAGGCATTCTCCCAGAATGAGGTATTATTTAATATATATTTTTTAAAAAAAGTTAAAATGGGAAAAAACTCCGTTTGGGAGACTGTCCTCTAGGGATTCCTTCCCATTTTTATTTCATTAACGTATTTTCCATTTTATTTAAAAGGGCACAGCGGGGGGTGTGCACGGCAGGGCCCCTGGCAGAGGCTCTCACTTTCTCTCTAAGATTCTCACTCCACGCCAGGTTTTTGCTCCCACTCTCTCTTCTCATCTATGGCTTACGCTCTGCAATACCAGAGAGCTGTTCACCTCTATCTCCCTTACTTTCTCAATCTCTTCACTCTCTCTTTCTCTGAATCTCTCTCCTCCGTCAATCTCTCTTTGTGCCAGCGGTATCACCACTGCTATCACCATCTTCGGATCCTAGCTCCAACGTCACAACCATCACCACCTTCTGTCACAGCTGTTCACCTCAACATCCTCCCTCATGCACCACTCCATCCTCAATGCCACCCAAACAAGCATTGATCCCATCGACCTTCTTCTCCACCCATCTGCCCGAAACGAATACCACTTCTCTCGCATCACCCATGGCGGTTCTGCCTCACCTGCTCCTTCTCCTCCTCCCACTTCTCCACCTACTACTACCTCACTCAGCCTTACTTTAACAGCAAAAACAAATTAGCGCCATCGATCTCGCCGCCCTGCTCGTCACCAAGAGCAGCCTCACCGACCTCCCCAAAATCAACTTCTTCTCCTCATGGGACTTTGCTTCTCCCAACCCTTGCTCCTCCTTCTTCGGTATCGTCTGCTCTCTCCGCCGCGTCACCTTTCTTTCCCTTGGCACCTGCCTGCCTAACTCCGCCGGCTTGGTCAGCTCTCTGTCTCCTCCTCTCTTTCTTCCCAAAACCTCTAAACCAATCTTCAAATGCACCTCCTTCAAGGACTTCCTCTGCCTCTCTCCCCTTCCCACCTGACCATGATTGAACTCAAGCACCGAATCCTTACCTCCCTTTCCAAACTCTCCTATAGAGACACCCACCAGATCGCCATTGACAACCTCGAGAAGATCATCCAAGTCCTCTCCCCTGATGGTGTCCCCATGCTCTTCAACTGCCTCTATGAAGCCGCTGGTGATCCACCTCACAAAGGTCATGCCCACATCTTGAAACGATTCAAGGACTCCGACTCGACGGTCGGGGATGCTTGTCACGACGACATTGGTGCACTCTCGGCGCAGTACTTGAAGGCTGGTGATCATAGTGGTCTTGGTTCTGTTGTTTCATTGTTTGTTAAGCCTATGTTTGAGGCAATGAACGAGCAAAACAAAGGGGTTCAAGCTGGTTTTACATTCTGCATGGTTAAGAGGGTGGAGTGTGCTTCTGAACCACCTGTTGCTTCTTTCCAGAAGCTTTGCTCTAGGATCTGCAAGCTCCGGTCATCTCCGGCACCCGTCAGGGTAGCAGTGAGTACTTCACCTGACTTGCTATCAAAAGTCCGCCCACACCGACGTATATGGTCCTCGACATTGGGAATGACATCAACTGTGTACATTACTCATACACCACTAACTGACGCACCTGCGCACACCCTAACTCACATACTAACTCAATCACTAACTCTTGCACACGCTTTTACAAACACCGTTGAATACACTTAATACATATACTTACACACACTGTTAACACGCGCACACACACTTACACACGTATGGACACACTTTTTACACACACTCATGCACATGCTTTTACATACACATTTATAAACACATACACACACTTTAACACACACTCATGCACCCACTTTTACACGCATTCATGCACACACTTTTACACATACTGTTACACACACATACACACTTTAATAGACACTAAACACACACAAATTAGGGTGATCAATGCTCTTGATCTTGGCTCACTGAAACGGTCGTAGCTAAATTAACACCGAGAGGTTAATTAGTTGTTTGTCGTGAGATCTTATGATCTTTGTCACTGAATCTGCCTCTAGAGCCTCTTACACTTTTATTTATCATTTTCTTTTTACTTATATTTGCGCTTATGAATGTTCTGGTGCTGATTAAACGTTCCATCGGCACAAGACATGATTGTAAGCTATATTAATAATGGCCATCTTCCTTACAACATCACAGCAGGCACATCTGTGAACACTCTCACAGTACACCCACCACACGCACACCTGCATCATTTTTTGTGTTTAAAAATCGTTTTGTTTCTAATGCTTTTATTTATATTATTGTTATATGGAACTTTTATGTTATTACTATTGTCACTATATTATTCATTTTTGTTGTATATTATTGTTAAAGTTTTATTATTGTCTTGTATTTATGTTGTTGTATTATTTAAATCATTGTTGTTAAATTATTTAATTTTTATCCTAGATGTATCATTATTTTTAGGGTTCATGTAGCTTTAATTATTTAGTTTTTACATTATAGTTGTATTGTTGTTATCATATTATTATTGTTATACTATTGTATTCATAGCTTTTGCATATTTATTATTATTTTTTTATTATTGTATTGTCCTCATATTACCATTGTTTATATTACTTTTGAGGTTTTAGATTTTTCATATCTTTATTGTTTATATTGTATATTATTCTTAAAGTTTTATTGATTTTCATGTTATTGCATATAACCTTTTAGTATTTATTTTATTCCCATATCATTGTATACTGACTGTTACGGTTGTATTTATTTCCATGTTTATTTATAGCACACTTAACTTTTAGGATTTGATTTAGTGTCATGTTTTCTTATTCAATTGTATATCAAGGCAAGTTGTTCATTAAAGAAGGAGTAAATTAAAAGGTCGTTGGAATTAAATTTGGGATAGTTATTGATTAATTAGGTAACGTTCATAAGAACGGGTGTGTAGGGGGTGCTCATACCTTCCCCTCGCATAACCGAACTCCCAATCCCTACTTTGGTAATGCAGACCGATTATACCCTTAATTGGGTAGTAATCATGTGTTTTAACGACACTCCAAAAGGTTAGTGACGACTCCACCTTCCATTTTTCATGAAAATTAAAACCACTTTTTATTTCGCCTACCTTGGGGCACCCTCGTTCCTGGAAATGTCGCAACACTAGTAACAGGAGAAGGTCCCCAAACATCAGAATGAATTAACTTAAAAATGCTATTAGTGACAGATTCACTATTATTGAAAGGTAAAGCTGGTCTTTTTCCTAATTGGCATGAAGTACAATCGAAATTGTCTTTGGACATAGAACCTAACAGACCCCTAGAAGCTAATTGTTGTTCTCGAGAAGAGGGTGCATGACCAAGACAATAATGCCAAAGTGCGAGAGAAGGTAAAGAAGAAACCACAACAGCTGCAGAAGTAACAAATAAATGAACAACAGGTGGAAGATGAAGGTTGTCCATAAGAAACAAACGCCTAACTCTAGGACCTATCCCAAGCTTTTGCCTCATCCTTGGATCCTACACAATACATTTAGAATAGTTGAAGGTAAGGCGATAACCTAGTTTAGCTAATTGTCCCATAGAGAATAAATTATAGGATAGGTCAGGTACATGGAAGACCCTAGGAATTGAAAGGTTGGAGGTTGAAATAGACCCTAGACTATTGCCATGTAAAGTGGAACCATCAGTTATATGAATATTTAGAGGGTGTGGTGTAGGGTCAAGTTTAGAAAATAAGGATGAATGAGGTTTCATGTCGTTGCAACAGGCAGAATCAAAGAGCCAAGATTGAGACTTACCAGGAAAGACTGAGAGACCAGTGGAAAGAAATGCATTACTAGCCATACGAATAGCCTGAGCTATAATGTTTTGTAGTTCAGTTGAGGAGAGGTGGATAGAAGATCTAGTAGATTGAGACTCAGCTGATATGGAAGGCATTGGCGGAGTAGACTCAGAATTGGCAACAACTGTAGTAAATTTGTTGCAATGGTAACAAGTTTCAATAGTGTGGCTATGACGCTTACAATAGTTGCAGAACTTTTTGTTGGACTCCTTGCGACAATTGCTAGAGCTATAGGCATCAAACCCTGATTGCGAAGGTTATTCTATGGGAGCACATGGAGCAGTTTCCAGAACATTCAACTTATTCTAGGCTTGAAGGGTTGCAAGACGAGCTTCTTCTCTAGCCAACTCATTTACGATAGTACAAGAGAGGGAGGAGGACTGCGATTAAGAAGATGACCTCGAATGAGCTCATAGGCTTTGTCAAGTGACATCAAGAACTCACAGATACGAAATTCATCTCGAACAATAGCATATTGTTGAGAATCTTTTGAGCATGCCCAAGTTGGATTAGAAAAGTCAATTTGGTCCCAAAGGAAGCGAAGTTGATCATAGTAGTCATTGATAGATTGCCATGGTTCTTGTTGGAGCTGATGCAACTCAACCATTAAATAATATTTCATGGATCTATGAGAAATGGAATATCGTTTGGCCAACATATCCCATGCAGATTTTGCATCATCAAAGCTACCCAACAGATTGGAGATGAAAGGAAGGGAAGTGTTCCGGAGCCAAGTAAGGATCATATGGTTATGACTATCCCATTCAACTATGCGATCAGTGAATACAGTAGCTTCTTCAGCTGCCCCATTGACAGGAATAATGATTGCACCAGCACAACATTGCCAAAGCATGCCACCCTTAAGAAAACTGCGCATAGCTTGAGACAAAGATAAATAATTCCTAGTCCCCTGCAATGTAGTATTGATGGGGCGAGGAAGAAAAAAGTCCCTTTTATCCATTTAGAGACATAATATGCAAAAATAGACTGCAAAAATGAAATCTGCGTGAAAATCTAGGTAAGGAGAACTTGGCTTGAAAAAGTCAACCTAAGAAAAATCAATGATCAAAGTCAACAATCAATAGTCAGGTCAACGGTCAATAGTGCTAACGTGGTAGGATGACGTGGTAGGCTGACATGGCAAGTTGATGTGGCGTGATGACATCAGCTAGGACTGACGTGGCAGGATGAAACAGGCGCATGGGCGCGTGTGTAGGCAATAGGTGATTCGTGCATGAGGTGTGTGAGACGTGTAGACTCTGAAGCAGAACACGGCGGCAGTGCATTCGGGTGTGTGTGAGCTCCGATGATGTCCTCATTTGTACCAATGAGTAGATTGGTGAATGACAATCTTGATGGTACTTGTAGAAGCTTGATCGGAGTGATGAGCACGGTGGCGATAAAGGATGCAGTGGTTTGTGGTGTGATTCCTTAACGGTGGCAGAAGCGTGATAGGGAAGGAGCAACACCAAGAAAACAAGACTACTAAGAAAAGGTTAGAGCAATGGCTCTGATACCATGATAGAAATACTAAACAAGTATTATTATATTTCTTGAGTCTAAGAGTATACATAGGTGCCTATTTATATAGGAGGCACAAAGTGTTGTACAAGTAAATAGGAGTGCAGTACAAGTAATAAGAGTGTAGTACAAGCAGTACAAGTGCAATATAAGTAATAAAAGTGTAGTACAAGTAAGTGGACTTCAGCCCAAAGCCTAATGCATATTAACATAATCATTTTTTCTTTGCACTAATTCTTTTGTTTCTTTCATTGCACTTTATCTACGTGTGTGTTAGATTTTTATAGTTATTTTTCAACTTGTGAGCTATTGAACTAATTATTGACTACTCTGACATCTTACTTTCCTATACCCCAAAATATATATGCCTTTCCCATTGATGATTGCTTGGGCACTCATGACACCACTAATATTGCCAGTTTGCATACCCACAGCATTCAGAGCATCATCCTATATTAATTGTAGGCTATTGCCGCAACATCTCTAAAGCATAAAGTTCGTGAGAGATGATGCTACCATTCTAATGACGACAACATTTTGAGATAGTGGAGATGTAAATCATTAAGACTTAGGATTTCTTGAGAGAGAGAGAGAGAAATCTAAAATGTAAGAAAGAAATAGTGATTGAGGAGGAATACTAGGGGGAGGGGGAGCAAAGCATTATATAGGAATGGAAAGATAAGCTGGCTCATAAGAGGTGAAAAAGATCAATTTGGAAAGGTGACGAGTCAAGTTCATGGAATAATAAATATAATTAGGGTATTTAGGGAATCAAAGAGGAGGAGAAAGTTGAATAGTCGAGAATTGAACAAAAATTGGGTTAAGATGGAAGGGTTGGATGTTAAATTTTGGGGCTTAGGACACATGTGAAATTTTTATTTTCATAAATGGCCAATGAAAGGTAAAATTGTCATTACAAATTTTGTCACCATAAGTACTACCGAATTTTTACCTTTAGTCTTTTAAAAGTAGTTTAATGGTGATAAGATTACTTAAGAAAATGACATTTATGTAATACATTAATGGAAAAATTGTTCAATTAAGTAGAATATGCTTTCAAAATGAAACTTGTAACTAAATTGGACACCTAATTTTTGGGTTAACTAGTCTAACTGACCTAACTAGTTGAAGTCAACTAGGTGACATAAGGAGGAAAACATAATTAAATTATTATTTTAAAAATTTTAATTTAGAAAAAGCTTAGATAATTATATTATTCCAAAATATTTGTTATATAAAATTTTCATGCAAATTAAATGACTAAATACATCTTTAAAAATAAAATATAGTTTAAAAATCGGCTTATTGATTGAAATGCGACTTTCTTTCTGAGTCTAATTGAATCACATATTTATTAACATAACAACTTGGATAAAATTAGAAAGAATAAATGAGTTGGCTTGATCAAATGTCAACAAATTAATATAAATTTGAGTTTTTTTTTTATCCATTTAGCATTCATGTTTCACACACAGAAGAACTAACATTCAACTTCATAATTTTGATTTATGAAGTATGAATTTTAAAATTTTAGTTTATGTTTTTTTTACACACTATGTTTAATAGGCTACTTGAATTTAAAAATATTGAACTATGTTTATTTGTTTTATGAAGTGTTTAGACATTAAATTTTGATGAAAATTATGTCTAATAAACATTTTGTAGCATTATAATTACTAGAAATTTATGATTTATTAGTCATTTTTATTTTATATATATATATATATATATATTTAAATTTTAAAAGAATAATAGCATTATTTGTTATGTTGATATCAATTAGTTGACCCAAAGTGATTGGACCATTAAATTGTTTAATTTGAGAATTGGTTTGGTCATCGACTTATTTATTTGGCTTTCAAGATATTATATTGGTCAATTTTGTTAATTTAATTTATTATGTTGACATTTTCTGAATAACTTATCATTTCAAAATCAGTTCCCTTTGAATACCACAAGCCTAGATCAAGTGTGCCTAGCAAGTACTTGAGTATTCGTTTAACTGCTATTTGATGTGATTCCTTAGGTGCTGATTGAAACCTAGCACACATGCACACACTAAACATAATGTTGGGTCTACTTGCTGTCGGATATAATAGGTTTCCTATCATTCCTCGGTAATGTTTTGAGTCAACTTGTTTTCCTTTTTCATCTTTGTCAAGGCTTGTTGAGATGCTCATAGGGGTTCTTATAGGTTTGCTTTCTTCCATATCAAACTTTTTCAACATATCCTTAATGTATTTAGTTTGATTTATGAATGTTCCATTCTTAACTTGTTTAATTTGTAACCCTAGGAAGTAATTCAACTCTCCCATTATACTCATTTCAAATTCTTTTTGCATACATGCAACAAATTCTTTACATAATTCTTCATGTGTTGCACCAAATATGATATCATCAACATAGATTTGTACTATTAGCATATTTTAATTTTTAATTTTTATGAATAGAGCGCTATCTACCTTTCCTCTTGAAAATTCATTTTTGAGTAAAATATTACGTAGTATTTCATACTAAGCTCTAGGAGCTTGTTTCAAACCATACAAAGTTTTTGTTAACTTGAATACATGATTGGGATTTTCGTGTCATCAAAACTTGGAGGTTGTTTAACATAAACTTCTTCATTTATATATCCATTTAAGAACACACTTTTTACATCCATTTGATATAGTTTAAAATCCTTATGGGCTGCATAGGTTAGGAGCATCCTTATTGCTTCCATTCTTACTACGAGGGCAAAGGTTTCATCATAGTCAATACCTTCTTCTTGATTATAAACTTGTGCTACTAGCCTAACTTTGTTTCTAACAACTACCCCATTTTCATCTTTCTTATTTTTATAGACCCATTTGGTTCCTATGATTCAATGTTCTTTGGGTTTAGGTACTAGTTGCCATACTTGACTTCTTTCAAACTAATTTAGTTCTTCTTGCATAACCATAATCCAAGAATCGTTATTTAAGGCTTCTTCAATGTTCGTGGGTTCATCTTGAGATAAAAATGCATAGTGGCTGCATATATTTTTTAATGATGCTCTAGTGGTTACTCCTTTTGATGGTTCTCCAAGAATTTGATCTTTTGGATGACTTTTAACATATTTCCACTCTTTTGGTAGTTCTTAGTTTTTTGTGGGGTTTTCATTTGAAGTTTCATCATTATTTTCTTCTTTTATTTCAAGATTTTCTTCTTTTTGTGAGATATCTTCTCTTTCATCATTCTTAATTTCTTTTGTAGAGTGATTTGATTCATCAAAAGTTATATGCATGGATTCAACGATAGTAAGTGTTCTTTTATTATAAACTCTATAGTCTTTATTGTTTGTAGAATATCCTAAGAAAATGCATTCATCTGATTTTGCATCAAATTTACCTAAATCATCTTTATTATTGAGAACAAATCATTTACATCAAAATACATGGAAGTAAGTTATGTTGGGTCTGCTACCTTTCCATAGTTCATAAGGTGTTTTATCTAGAGTTAATCTAATCGACACCCTATTTATAACATAACAAGTTGTATTTACAGCTTCAGTCCAAAAGTACTTAGGTAAATTATTTTCATTTAACATGGTTCTTGCCATTTCTTGAAGAGTTCTATTTTTCCTCTCAACAACTTCATTTTGTTGTGGAATCTTAGGTGCTAAGAAGTTATGGTTTATACCATGATCATCAAAAAATTTATCAACATCTTTGTTTTTGAACTCTCTACCTTGATCACTCCTAAAGTTAGTTATGTTATAGCGTTTTTTATTTTGTAGTTTCTTGCATAGAGTTTTTAACATGTTACAAGCTTCATCATTATTTTCTAAGAACAATACCCAAGTATATCTTGAATAATCATCTACAATCATAAAGGCATATTATTTGCATCCTAAGCTTTGTGTTCTAGTAGGACCAAATAAGTTTAAGTGCAAGAGTTCTAAGGGTTTACTAGTTGATATGTACTTCTTTTTGAAACTTGTCTTGATTTGTTTTCCTTTTTGGCATGCACCACAAATCTTATCTTTTATAAATTTTGTATTTGGTAATTCTTTTACTAATTTTTTCTTGGATAGTTTAGATAATAGGTCCATGCTTGTATGTCATAGTTTCCTATGCCAAAGCCAACTAGTTTCATTCATGGCAGCCCAACATGTCACATTTTGATTAACTAGGTTATCAGGATTTATACAATATACGTTATTTACCCTATGAGTTGTGAATAAGGTTTCATCATTCTTAGGATTTTGAATAATGCATTTGTCTTTTTTTTAAAATTATTTTAAAACCTTTGTCACTTAATTGACTAATACTCAAAAGATTATGTTTTAAACCTTCTACCAACAACACATCATCAATTGTAAAAGAGGGTTCTTTACCTATTTTACCAATGCCAACAATTTTACCTTTGGAATTGTCACCGAAGGTCACGTATCCCCCATCTTTTTGTTTTAGTGTGGTGAACTTGGTCCTATCTTCGGTCATGTGTCTTGAACACCTGCTATCCAAGTACCACTTTTGCCTTGATGGTGTTATCCTAAAGCACACCTACAATGAAGGATTCATGGTGTTACTTTTTGGAACCCAAATTTTCTTTACTTTCTTTGAATTATTTCTAGTTCCATTGTTTACTTTCCATTCATTTTGAACTTTAACATATTTCTTTTTGAGTGGGCAGCTAAACATCACATGTCCTTTATTCTTGCACATGTAGCAAGTAGTATGTTCATGTATATTGGTTGAGGAAGTACTAGCTGTTGACCTTATAGGTCACACTCGGTTTTGATAATGCCAAATACTTAGGTATTTGATGGTTTTCAAGTGTATGTGCAGGCTTAGATGAGCATCTCAAGGAATGACACTTGAAGCAAAACATGAAGACCTTGAAGATTCTATTTCATATTGTAAATTCAATTTATGTAATATGGGTCTGTAATAGTAACTAGGGATATGGTTTGTAATAATTATCTGCATGTCATGCATATGAGATATATGGTAAGCTCAGTAAGACCCTAGTATGACTCTAGGTCCCAACACTCATGCACATATATCTTACAGAATTCAGGAGTGTTAAAAATGCACTTAATTGATTATTATTAGAGAGTTTGAGAGAGCTCGGGTGACCGAACCCCAGGAGTTCAAAAATTCTCAGGCCCCCAAATTGTTGAGAAGTTAACAGATGACGTAAGCTCTAGGGTGACCGAACCATTTTATGCATACCTTCCACTGGCGCCTAAACCCTTTGAAAGGGACTCCTCACCAACTCGGGCTACCGAGTGATTAAGTTCAAAAATGACCTAGGCGGTTGAATATCCAACTTTGGGCTACCGAACCTATGACTAGGCACCTGAACCTATGAAAAAAATGCTACTGACTTTTGTTTAGGCTATCGTACCAAAACTTGGACGACCGAACCATTTTTAAGGATTTTTAAAAATGTGTCTCTATTCGGGCAACCGAACCTCGGTTCAGCCACCCGAACCCTGCCGGGTTAAAAATATTTTAACTGAGGTAAATACGGGTTAATGAGGGTTAATACTTCCTAAACACTTTGAAACTTTTCTAAGAATACCCAACAAGTCCCAAACGGTTATAATTTTTACCTTGCCTATAAATATAGGCTCATTTGTGAGGATTAGTAATCAATTAGCAAAATCATTAGCCGAGAATCCTCTCTTTTGCAAATACTTTTATTGTCCAAATACTCTCAAATTTCCATTCCCTTGATACATTATGAGATTGTGAGAGCGTATATAGTGCGCT
Source organism: Malania oleifera (assembly GCF_029873635.1). Classification (NCBI taxonomy): domain Eukaryota; kingdom Viridiplantae; phylum Streptophyta; class Magnoliopsida; order Santalales; family Ximeniaceae; genus Malania; species Malania oleifera. The sequence continues at coordinate 31,990,681 of NC_080421.1, forward strand.
TGTGATTGTTAGATTGGGCTAAAACTTCCATTTCCTTGTGTGATTATTGATATTATTTTTTGGGGATTTTGGCTTAGTTTTATCCCACTAATTTCATATTATAAATCTTTGTTGGGATAGACTAGCAAGCTTTGGGATCTTTGCATAGCAGAGAGTAGACATCTTAGACCACATTGAGCTTACTTTATGATATCATTTGGTGGTGTATGTGATTGTTTATATTGGGTACATATCTGCTTTACATGAAAGCATAATCACTGTACCAGTTTCATTATTGTGAACATACTGTTGTATTTACAGGCGTGGCCTAAGGGGCGGTAATCCAGTCCAGTAAGGTTTGAGTCTAAAGGTTGAGGTCAGCTCTGTGCTAATTGACCTGGTTGTTTAGGTGCTGCTCCACCCATTTAAGTGAGCATTATAGTGGTAATCCTTGTGCTTGTTAGCCAAGGTGGGGACGTAGGCAATTTGCCAAACCTCGAAAACACTTCTGCATGTCACTTCTCTTTGCTGCTTTCTGGTGTAGGCGTAGTTAATTAAATTGCATTATTTAATTTTTGGTACATATTATAATTGATTTACTTTACTTGCACTAGATTGACCTTAGGGTTGTGAATATACTGCTGTTAGGATATTGACCTAGGACATTAATTTTAAAAATACCAATTCACCCCCTTTCTTGGGATCACGGTAAAGCTAACAATTGGTATCAGAGCCACGTAGCATAGACTAATAGTTATTTTGCAAAAGATCTTATATGACTCATAGCTCCGTGACCCCTTTCCCTAAGGGACCATTTTCCACACGACCTCTAATTTTCAGTGGTGTTAATTGCACTTTCTAGAAATAGAGGATGCACATCTACCTTCAAAATACAAATTGGAAGGTGTGGAGGATCATCTCTAAGGGAAATTATGTTCCTATGAAAGTAGAGGGTACAACTAGAATTCCTAAAACTGAGGAAGAATATGATAATGATGATATGAAAGCTGTTAATTTGAATGCCACTGCTATGAACATTTTGTATTGTAGTCTTTATGTGAATGAATTTAATAGAATAATGACATGTGCTACTGTAAAGAAAATCTGGGATAAGTTAGAAGTCACATATGAGGGTACTAGGGATGTGAAAGACAGTAGGATAGATATTGTTAGCTTTACCGTGATCCCAAGAGGGAGGATGAATTGGTATTTTTAGAATTTAATCCCTAGGTCAATCTCCTAACACCAGTATATTCACAACCCTATGGTCAATCTAGTGTAAGTAAAGTAAATGTATATCAGAAAGTAAATAAAGCAGTTTAATCAATCACACAAGCACCAGAAAGCAGTAAAAAGAGGGTGATATGCAAATATGTTATCGAGGTTTGGCCAACTGCCTACATCCCCGCCTTGGCTAACTAGCACAAGGATTACCACAATAACTTGCTCACTTAAACGAGTGGAGCGGCACCTATACAAACCAGGTCAATTTGCACAGGGCTGACCTCAACCTTTACAACAATCCTTACCGGGCTGGATTACCGCCCCCTCAGGTCACACCTGGAATCACTCAGATATTACAATTAAATGGTACAGATAAAAGTGCTTTCAAGTAAAGCAGATATGTAACCAAATGCGTTCAATCGCATACACCACAATGATTTAATATGTAAGCTCAGTGTGGTCTAAATAGTTCAACTCTCAAATGTGTTTTCTATCAGTGTAGTGAGTACGTGAGAGTGTCAATAACAATCTACGTATCTCAAAATATCAATCAAACGTGTTCACACAGAATATCAAGCTAGCTTCAAGTATGTCAATCAATAGGATGTCTCAATCACGAATATAGTGTATATGCTTGGTTTGCAAAAGTTATGCAATCTTTGTATTCAGTAAATGATATATACTTGAACAAATATTGCCACAAAGATTAATGCAACAAACACAAATAACTTTTCACAAATATATCAATACAGATTCCACAAGATATTTGAGTAAGTTTGAAAATATTTTTGCAAGCCAAAAACAAATACAAACTTCCTAAGATATTGCAATAAGAATGCAATACTCGGAAGTTCAACACAAGTCTTCTTAGGGTAGGCTTATTGGCAAAGCCTCCTAAGAATACTTAGGTTATGCTCTCGTAAAAAATCGATTCAAACACTCAATAAAGGAGATAGCAAATCTCTAAATATCAACACTCAATATACTTACAAAAGATATGGAGAAGTGAAGAATGTAAGTTTGAGTGGTTTTAGAAAAAGTATGAGCAGTAGGATATATTTTTCTTGAGAGAGAATTTTGGGTTTTAGTTGGCTAATCAATTTGCTAATTTTCCCAAATGAAGGGGTATATATGGACACCTCATGATTTTTGACCGTTGGGGACCTATTAGAAATTATTAGAAAAGTTTAATGACATTTCAAATATTTTAACCCTGTTTAAAAACTATTTAACCGCAGTAAAAATCAGGGCAACCCGAGAGGTCTGGTCGACCAGAACCGTTTTGGTCAACTAGAATTCATATGGTTCAGTCAACTAAGAGGTTTTTGAACTAAAGACTCGGTTGACCGAAAGTGGGCAATTTTCCACTTTACCGAGGTTCGATCGACTAGGTCATTTTGAACTGAATGGTTCAGTCGACCAGACAGTTGGGATTTCTCCCGAGGACCCTCGGTCGATCAGGTAGTTGCAATACAAATTTGGCTCGGTCAACTAGATGGTCAAATTGTTGACCTTAGGGTGTTTCAGTCGACCAAGAGTTTTGAACTACACTGGTTCGGTCGACCAGGACCTTGGTCAACTGTTGACCCAAACTTGTTTCGGTCGATCGGGGCAGAATGAACTGCCTTGGCTAGTCGACCGAAAGTGCACAATGTGTGCATTTCGGTCCTATCTTTGAAACACACAAACCCTATTCAAGAGCCTAACAATCATAGTTGCAATGGTGTGTGTCCTAGGGTCATTTTTGTCCAATTAAAAGACACCGAAAGAATCCGGCGTTGGTCGACCGAAGGGTAAACTCTAAGGTCATTCTAAGGTCATTTTTCATTATGGTTGGTTTGAGCTTACGTATTATCATGCACGTGATGTGTGTGAGTTTATTATAAACCAAAGACCTATTTACTATTATAGACCTTTTGCATATGAATTAAATACAACATGAAATAAAGTACAGTATGAATTGGATCTTCCCACTTTAGGTTTTCTCGTGCCATCAATGTATCTACTAATATAGACCTGCACATGAACTAGATATGAATTAAATACATGAGTATTTGTCATTATCAAAACCGGGCGTGACCTATAAGGTCAAAATATATGCCGACTAGTGAATATGAGGCCTTTAGGATGAATGTATGTGAGTCTATTCAGAGCATGTACACTAGATTCACACACATTATAAACTCACTGCATGCATTAGGTAAAACCTATCCCACATATGAGATGATTAGGAAGATCCTTAGAGGCTTACCTCCTGTTTAGGAAGCCAAGGCTACGACCATTTCTGAGGGTAGAGACCTTAAGGGCATGACTCTAGATGAATTGATAGGTTCCCTGATCACCTATGAATTAGCCATAAATGAGAGAGTTAATGAACATAATAGGGTGAAGAAAGTGACTGCATTTAAAACCTCCACTAACACATCTAGTGAATGCAGCTTACTTAACACTAATGATGATATGGCCATGCTAACTAGAAAATTTAGCAGATTCTTCAGGAAGAATAGAAAACCATACAAAAGATATAGGGAGTCTGCATCTGAGAAAGGAGAGTCTAGCAAAATAAAAGAAAAATCAAATGCTCCCACATGTTACAATTGCAACAAAGTTGGGCACATCAAGTCGAATTGCCCACTACTGAAAAAAGAGGCTAAGAAAAAGAAGAAAGCCATGAAAGCAGGCATTTCGTGGGATAAATTAAGCAGCAGTGACTCAGAATCAGATTACAGTGGCTCAGAGGTTGCTAATCTGTGCTTGATGGTGCACGGTGATGAGGTATTGTCCTCTTCCGTTTTATCTTTGTATTATTCATCTGATGATTGTGATTCTAACTGCATGCCTATGTTTAGAGAATTAAAATTTGAATATATTCATGTATCTAAACTATTGAATAAAGTGACCAAAGAAAATGATGATTTGAAAAAGAAATTTGAAAATTGGTTAAAATTGTTTAGAATTGCAAAAACCTCTTATGCTTCTATTTTGAAAGAAAAAGATGTGACTATTGCTGAACTTGAGAGGAAATTGGAGGATAACTCCAAAGTTGTTTTTAAATTCACCGAGGGCAAATACAATTTTGAAAAACTACTTGGTGTCTAAAGAAATTCTTTAAGTAAAGAGGGTCAAGGTTTTAATGGTATTGAAAATATTAGACGACCTAATCTTTACTTGGGACATTTCACACATTTATCGAAATCTCAAGTCCCTCCTAAAAATCCTAAGTGTAGAATGAAATGTTTTAAATGCAAACAAATTGGCCATATTCAATTTTAGTTTCCACTTAGGAATAAGCATGCAAAAATTAGAAAAGTATGGGTAGTTAAGGGTGATCCAGCTAGTAACCCCCATGGACCCAACAAAATTTGGGGACCATCATCAGTTACTTAGTCTATTTTGTAGCTATGTTTAAGATTGTCCTTCTCCAAGGACAGGTGGTACTTGGATACGGCACATGACCGGTGACAAGGAAAAATTTGCGTCAATCATTCCCAAGGATGGAGGATATGTGACGTTCGGCGACAATGCAATGGGGTGCATCATCGGCATAGGTAAGGTTGGTAAGGATCTTTCCCTTGTAATTGATAATGTTTTATTAGTTGATGGGTTGAAGCATAATTTGTTGAACATAAGTCAATTGTGTGATAAAGGATATAAGGTATCATTTGAAAATGATAAATGCATAGTTGAAAGTAAAATAGATCATAAAGTGCTCTTTATTGTAGATCGCCATGAAAATGTTTACACTACCACTTTTAATAACTTAGCTTCACAACAAGTAACTTGTTTTTCTACAACAAATGAAGCTAATTGGTTATGACATAGGCGCTTAGGACACGCTAGCATGGACTTATTGTCAAAACTAGTGAGAAAAGAATTAGTAAAATGCTTGCCTAAAATGTCGTTTGTAAAAGATAAAATTTGTGATGCATGTCAAATGGGTAAGCAAAAAAAAAATCAAATTTTAAGAAAAAGAAATTTATATCTACCACTAGACCACTTGAAATGTTTCACTTGGATTTGTTTGGTCCTAATTCTGTACAAAGTCTTGGTGGTAAATGATATGCTTTTGTCATTGTTGATGACTTTTCTAGATTCACATAGGTGTTATTTCTTTCACATAAAAATGAATCATGTGAGCAGTTTACCAAGCTTTGTAGGAGAGTTCAAAATGAAAAAGGCTACAAGATAACTCATATAAGAAGTGATAGAGGCACTGAATTTAAAAATGAAGGCACAGAAAATTATTGTGACCTAGAGGGCATATCACATAACTTTTATGCACCTAGGACCCCTCAACAAAATGGTGTGGTTGAAAGAAAGAATATGCCATTACAAGAAATGGGTAGAACTATGCTGAATGAACATAACTTACCTAAATATTTTTGGTCCAATGTTATAAATACTGCTTGTTATGTCATGAATAGGGTGTTGATTAGACCGTCACTTAATAAACCCCTTATGAATTGTGGAACAACCATAAACCTAATATTTCCTATTTTTATGTGTTTGGTTGTAAATGCTTTGTGCTTAGGGATAATGAACACCTAGGGAAATTTGACTCTAAATCTGATGAAGGTATTTTCTTAGGCTATGCTTTTAATAGTAAAGCATATAGGATTTTCAATAAAAGAACATTGACTATCATTGAATCTATCCATGTTGTATTTGATGAATCTAATCCATTTTCTAAGAAAGATGATGAAGATGATATTGATATTAGAAAATGTTTAGACAAGTTATCTATTGAAAACAATACTAGTGAAAATTCAGAAGTAAATGATAAATCATCTGAAGATAATGATAATGAAAATGAAGTTCAAGAGTTGCCTAGAGATTGGAAATTTATTAGGAAGTATCCTATAGATCAAATCATAGGTGAACCATCCCGTGGTGTAGCCACAAGATCTTCCTTGAAGAACCTAGTGAGTCATTCTGCTTTCTTATCCTAAGAAGAACTTAAAAATATTAAAGAAGCCGTAGAGGATGAGTCTTGGGTGATGTCCATGCAAGAAGAACTTAATCAATTTGAAAGAAGTAGAGTGTGGACCCTAGTTCGTAGGCCTAATAATCATACCATTATTGGAACTAAATGGGTATATAGAAATAAGAAAGATGAGAATGGGGTAATAACTAGGAATATGGCCAGACTTGTTGCTCAAGGTTATAATCAGGAAGAGGGGATAGACTTTGATGAAACATATGCTCCTGTTGCTAGGTTAGAAGCCATTCGTATGCTACTTGCTTATGCCGCTTTTAAAAATTTTAAATTGTTTCAAATGGATGTTAAAAGCGGTTTTCTAAATGACTATATTAATAAAGAAGTATATGTAGAATAACCACCCGGTTTTGAAAATCATAAATATCTAGATCATGTTTACCAGTTGTCTAAGGCCTTATATGGATTGAAACAAGCTCCTACAGCTTGGTATGAGAGACTTAGTGGTTTTCTGTTAGAAAATGGGTTTACCCGTGGCAAGATTGACACTACACTTTTCATCAAATCCAAAAATGATGATATGCTCATTGTTTAAATTTATGTCGACGATATCATTTTTGGAGCAACTAATGATGAGTTTGCCAAATACATGCAAAGTGAATTTGAAATAAGCATGATGGGTGAACTTAGTTTCTTCTTAGGACTGCAAATTAAACAAGCAGAATATGAAACTTTCATATGCCAATCTAAATATGTCAAGGACTTGCTAAAGAAATTTAATATGGAAGTTTGTAGAATTCTTGGTCCCCCTATCAGTTATTCCATTAAACTTGACAAAGATAAGCAAGGGATCCCTGTTGACATAAAATTGTATCGTGGCATGATTGGGAGTCTTCTATATCTCATTGTTAGTAGGTTTGATATTATGTTTAGTGTGTGTATGTGTGCTAGGTTTCAGGCTGCTCCTAAGGAATCTCATCTAATAGCGGTCAAACGAATCCTTAGGTATCTAGTTGGAACTATAGAGTTAAGCTTGTGGTACCCTAAGCATACTACCTTTGAGATTGTGAGTTATACTGATGCTGACTTTGCCGGTAGTAAGGTTGATAGAAAGAGTACCAGTGGCACTTGTCACTATTTAGGACAATCTCTCGTTTCTTGGTTCTCCAAGAAATAAAACTCAGTTTCCTTATCCATAGCCGAAGCAGAATATATTGCAACTAGAAGTTGTTGTGCTCAAATTCTTTATATGAAACAACAACTTATGGATTTTGGATTGCACTATGATACAGTACCGATTAAATGTGATAATACTAGCACAATCAACATCTTTAAAAATCCTATCTCACATTCACGAACTAAACACATTGAAATTAGACATCACTTCCTTCGTGATCATATGCATAAAGGGGATGTGATTCTTGAGTTTATATGCACTAATGAGCAGTGGGCGAACATTTTCACTAAACCACTTCCAGAAGATATGTTTATACAAATTAGACGTGAATTAGGTCTCATGCATAGTAGAGATGCTTCCTAGATATTTCATAGTTTGTATAAATTCAGGGGGAGCATTCAAATAAATTTTAAAAGTCTAACATCTAATATAACTGTTGATATCTTTTATTGGCTTAGACTTTGTGAAAATTGATTATGGTTTGCAATGCATACTTCTCATATTTACTGCATGATGATGATTACACTTATGTTTTATATCTTGATAATATTGGAACTATTTGAGTTGCCTAGTTGTGGATAAATTGTTAGGTCTTATAAACTCAAAACATGTCATTTTTATACAGGAATTTTTGGGAAATGTCTTATTTTCAAATGAAATGCTGCTGAAATTTTTAAAAATTCCCAAACTTCTCTTGTATACAAATGATTATTACCTATTGCCTAAAGCTATAATTTTCATGGCCCTTTTTTCTGTTGCCAAAAGGGGGAGATGGATAAAAGAGGGCAAAAAAATTGGGTTAACTTATTGAAAATTGGATTGACTTGAAAACTTACATGACAAATTATTTAAATTTTTACATCATGCACTTTGTTAGGGGGAGCCTTCTAAGGCTACACCCATTTTTTGCATGATGTATTTGTTATCATAAAAAATGAGGAGAATGTTGACCTTATAGGTCACATTCTGTTTTGATAATGACAAATACTTGTTGTGTTTAATATTTGTCTGAGGATATGTGCAGGTATACAGTTGGCAAAACAAAATGATGACACAAGAAGTAGAAGTTGAAGGCCCTGAAGACTTTATTTGTGATGTATTTAAATTCAATATTCATTATGGGTCTATAATAGTAAATAGGATCTGACCTGTAATAATCAAATGCATCACATGCATGATATGATAGGTAAGCTCAAAACGAAAAAGACCTAGAATGACCCTAGGACACTCATACATGCACAAACATATATGCTTATATGGATAGGATGATTGCATATGGAAATAGAACCGAAATGCACTTAAAATGCATGTTCGGTCGACGGTACTTCACAAGTATAAATCTATCGGTCGATCGAATCGGTCACTGGGTCAATAGTTTGATCACTGCACGGTTGACCGAACCTTGCCTAGTTCAAGTCACCCGGTCAACTAAACTCCCTCCAGGTCAAACATTTGACCATACGGTCGATCGCACCTAAAACCTTAAACCAACCACCTGGTCAACTGAATTCCCATGTGTGTTTGGCTAACCGCCCGGTCGATCGAATCACTTAGGTCAAATTCACACTGTCAACTGAACCGCGCAAAAATGGAAAAATTGCCTTGGAACCCTGGTGTCTGGTCGACCGAACTTCTAGTTCAAATCTTACCTGGTCGACCGAACTGGGACACTCGGTCAACCGAACCTCACCTTCGGTCGACCGGTGCTCTTAGGTTGCCATATTATTTTTATCGTGGTTAAAATATTTAAATAGGGTTAATTGGATTAAAATGTTTTAAAACAAAGTTAATAATCCCCTATGTGTCCTGGACGACTATAATCAAGGGGTAGTCAATATATACCCCCTCATTTGAAATGATTAGTACAAGATTAGCAAACTTGATTAGTGAAAATTCTCTGAATTCCAAAATCTTTTTTACTCACTTCTAAGCTTCTTACACTCATACTTACCTTGCCACATTGCCAAAAATTCGTTTGTAAGTGTGAATTAAGTGTTCTTGTCTTATAGGATTGCTCTCTCAAATTTGTGATTGATTGAAATTATTTTGTTTGAGAGCAAGACCTCAAGCTCTCTTAGGAGATTTTAATAATAAGTCTATCCTAAGAAGACTTCACTTGAGCATCTGAATATTGCGCTATCATTGCAATATCTTAAGAAGTTCTTATTCGATTTTGGTTGCTTAAAATATTTTCAAATCATTTTCAAATATATCTTGTGTTTCATTTTGAGAAAAATTCTTGGAAAGATATTTGCTTATGTTCTAAAGATCTTTGTTGCAATATTTTTGATTAGCATTATCTTTTGAACATAAAGATCAAATCATTTTTGCAAACAAAATCTATATATCTCTTGAGGTATATATTTTGAGAAAAAATATTTGTTGAGATATCTGAAGTATGGTTAGTATCTTTGTTTTGAGCATTGTGATTGAAATATTATTTTGACACAAAGAACATATCGTTTGCACTCTCACGCACTGATTGCAACGCTTGCATAAATATTTGAGAGTAGACATCTTAGACCACATTAAGCTTACTTCATTATATCATTTGGTGTATGTGATCGTTTATATTGGGTACATATCTGCTTTACATGAAAGCATAATCACTATACCATTTTCGTTATTGTGAACATACTGTTGTATTTCCAAGCGTGGCTTGAGGAGGCGGTAATCCAGCTCGGTAAGGATTGAGTGTAAAGGCTGAGGTCAGCCCTAAAACAACCTGCTAGTAAATAAAATATTTTTCCCTAGTTTTAAATTCAATCATTAACCTAAACAGCAGAAGGCCAATCATATAAAATAAAACCACACATAATACAATACTAGAGTGTCAAACCAACCCACAATATACAATCATCACTATTTTCCCAAAACTACCCTTACTGATACCAAGGATTTACAAAAACATGCTACCCAAAAATACTCACTCTCAAAAAGGGTAGTACAATAGCCCCTCCACTTGCGAGCTTGCTTCGCTCGCCTAGCTGGTCACCTGAAAAATAATTCAACACTAGGATAAGCTAACGCTCAGTAAGACGAAACATGCTATTACTATGGTGTGGCTATTGAGCTATAGCTTGGTAGAAATAATCTGATTTAAGAATAATATGAATAATTAAATCCAAAAGTGTTGATATTACATAACGTATAATAAAACCATTAACTACATAACTGAACATGCCAATCTGTGTGAAATTACTTTTCATATTAATACTACTATTTCTGAAAGTTTGATAGTACTCATACTATTTGAGAAATTTCTCTAGATGACTGTATGTCATGATTTAACCCCTCATGACAGGGTTGTGCGGCCCGAAGGTGGGACCTATCTTGGCTCGCCAACCAGGGTAAGTCAACTGAACTCTGACAGTTTGATCGGCCCCCTCAATCTATATTTGATGGAGAGCCTGTCCCGACGTGGGCACGATCGACCTCATACCACTTACTGTCTGAGTAAAGTGGTTGCACTCTGAACTGAAAATATGTAGTTACGGTACCGTGCTTTGCTGTTTGATCCATTAGGGTCTGATACTATATAGGTAACTGATATCTGTAATATACTGTTTTTACTGTGGTTTCTAAAATAACCATAAGCCCATAGAATTTAACTGAAATTCTAAATAAATTGACTGAAAATCTGATTTCTGTATAATTGAACTGCTGTCTGAATATCTGTATATTGGGGTGTTATGGTACTGATAAACGTGTTATTCTGAAATTACTAAAAATGCATATTTCTAAGTATACTGTACACTGAAAAATTTGTCATTCTATAAACATGCAAATATCATGGTATTTCTGTTAATAACTATAAACATGGTATTCACAATTCTATAAATATAGTACTATTTCTGTAATCAACTCAAGCCACACAAGTAAATATTAATATTATCAAGTTCTAGAAACTATAAATATATATACTCTGAATAATAATTTGATAAAAATATATAATTTGTGTTGAAATCCTAAAAGAGTTTCCTAACATAACATATTTCCCTTACTTGACTATTGAAAAGCCCCAACTGTATACTAGTCCAACACCTGCAGGACTTCCTACTCAACACCCTGAAAACAACATTTGCCAGAACAGAATATCATTATTTTTTTGTCTCCATCATTTCCTACAACTGTCAGAAGGTCAAAAACTGACTAAAAGACCTTACCCAAATTTTGGAAAGAAATTCAACTTGATTCCACCGACGATCCACTCTGGTAAACTTGGAGAGAACTTCACCAGAAGCGTCATGGTGGCCTCAGATCGTCGATCCGGTGACTGACGGGGCTGGAATTGTAGAGAGATGGAGGAGAGACCGTAGGAGAGAGAGAGAGAGAGAGAAAGAGAGAGAGAGAGAGAGAGAGAGAGAGAGAGAGAGAGAGAGAGAGAAAGAGAGAGAGAGAGAGAGAGAGAGGAAGTTTTCCGTCGAATTTATGCGATTAAACCAAGTTTAGGGCTATTTATACTGCGACCTTCGTCAATGAGCCCCGTCATCTCGTAGACGAGTCTAATAGGAAATCCGTTGACAAACTCTCCCCTTTGTTGATAAAATTCAGAATCGCCCAAAACATTCTTTCGGTATTTTCTCATCAACGAAACATGTCCTCATCGACGAGACCCTCTTGTACTCTCGTCAACGAGGCTATTAGAAAATTCCTTGGGTTATTATAAACAAAATATGCATTCGTCGATGAAGTCTGTTGCCTCCTTCTGTTTTTATTTCCATTTCACTCTCTCTTTATTATTTAAATATCATTATTCTTCAGGTTGTTACAAGCCCTGTGCTAATTGACCTGGTTGTTTAGGTTCCGCTTCACCCATTTAAGTGAGCATTATAGTGGTAATCCTTGTGCTTGTTAGCCAATGCGGGGACGTAGGCAATTTGCCGAACCTTGATAACACTTCTGCGTGTCACTTCTCTTTACTGCTTTTTGGTGCATGCGTAGTTAATTAAATTACATTATTTTATTTTTGGTACATATTATAATTGATTTACTTTACTTGCACTAGATTGACCTTAGGATTGTGAATATACTACTATTAGGATATTGACTTAGGGCATTAATTTTAAAAATACCAATTCACCCCCCCTCTTGGGATCACAGTAGAGTTAATAGAGTCCTTCCAACCTCAACCAACTCTCTAAGAATTAAAAATGTGGTTTAGAGTTAAGTCTTGTAAATGTTTAGTCCAGGTCTTAGGTTTTTAGGCAAACTATTAGAAAAGGTCTATTGTAATTTTAGTTAACTCTTTTAGTTGCAAAATTAACCTTGATTGTTATGTAGGCCCCCATAGTTCCAAAATAAATTCCTTTTAGGTACTAGGGTTTGAGTCTTAGGAGCTCGAAAATTAAGTCTTTTTAAGTTGAATATCTCTAATTTAGTTGATTTCAAAACCAATTTTCCTTAGTTGAGCCCCGTAGTTACCAAATTCATTGTAGGCTAGGCTTTAAGTTCCTTCAATTTTAGAATTATTGTTCTCCATGATAAGTCTAGGTCTTATTCTCCAAGTTTTCAATTTTAATCTCAAAATCCAAAAAAATTAGTTTAGAAATCATTGTTCTTTGTAATAAGTCTAGGATTTTAATTTCAAAACCCAAAAAAATTAGTTTAGAGTGCTTATAATAGATCGGGTGTGGTCCTTTAATTCCAAACTCAATGTTCTTCATAATAAGTTTAGGTCTCATCTTATAAGTTCCAATGTTAAGAACGGTTCAGTTAATTGAGTCCTTTAAGTTTTCGTGAGTCTGGGAATTTTCAAAGTTGGAATTGAGCTTCCAAAATCTTTAACCTATTTTGAAATTGGGTCTTAATTTTAAAACCGGTTTCTTTTGGAGACTAAAGTCATATTCTATTTTGTTGGGTCAAGATTGGTCAAAGTCAAAAGTAAGAAAGTGCACGCACCACTATTTGATTCAAAGACAACACGTGCGGGAGTGATACACGCAGGCAAATAATACATGTGAGGTGCAGGGAAATAATAGATGCAAGTTTCAAATTGTAGAACACTAGTAAGGTGTATAAACTAAAGTTGTAGGAAAGATAAGCCGAGGGTACATACATCAGCATACAAAATACAAAAAATAAAAAGAAATAAAAAAAAATGCAAAATACGAAAAGAAAAAAGCAAGATCCTGTGCTCTCCATTCTTGGGCTGCCAACTAGCCAAAATCCTAGTCTCTCCAATTCAAGCCCGCCAAGTTGGAATAACCCTGAAAGCCCGCCATTCTTGTGCTGCCAACTGGGGCTCCAATTCACCTGTGCATAGAAAAGAAGGATAGAAGTTAGTTAGCTAGAAATTCACAAAACCAGAAAAAGGAAATCACACGAGAGTTTGTTAGAGGGAATTATTCCCTGCCAAGTGGAGGAGAAGGTTGTTAATTGGTGCCAAAATGCACTTCTAGGCTCCCTATAAATAGGGATTCCCAGCACTATATACACACAGGAGAGAGCACAGGAGTACTCTGTGAAAATTGAGGGAGAAAAGAAAGTAATTAAGAGCAGAGAGGTTCTTCCAAAATAAATAGTAAACCAAAAAAGAGGGGGGAAGGTTCTGCCAGGTCGACAACAAATAAGAGTTCTGCACTATTTGGTGCAAGGAGCAGAGGATAAAAATTTGAAGAATTCAAAGCACGGAAAGTATATGGAGCAAAATTTGGAGCGCTAAGCCAGAGCACAGACACACACATAGTTGGAAAAGAATACCGGAGGAGAAAGAAAGAAGAGGTAAAATATAGAATATTCACTTTCATTTCGTTCAATTCCTATCAATTGTGTGTAAAGTTCAAGTGTAGGCAACCCCCCCTTTGGTGTTTAGGTTCTAATTTAAACCAGAACTCAGGCTCTCTGAAGGTCTAGACCCATACCCAAACCCGTACCTGAATAGAGATCCGAACACCTAACCATGTCTCCCGAACCCCTTGACTCGAACTTGGATTTGGGTTCGAACCCATTTGCAAGCTTTAAACCCATAGCCCGTTCTCAAAACCTGCCAAAGCCCATTCTATTTTAACCCATAAGGCCCATTTCCAAATTTCAGAACCCAAAACCCCAGCTCTGTTTTAACCCACGAGGCCCTATTTTTAAAATCCCAATTGGGCCAACTCGTTTTTAAATCAAACGAGGCCCTATTTTTAAAATCCAAATTGGGACAGCCCACTTTTAAAACCCACGAGGCCCTGTTTTTAAAATCCCAATTGGGCTAGCCTATTTTTAAATAAAACGAGGCCCTTTTTTAAAATCCAGATCGGGCTGGCCCATTTTTTAAAAACCCACGAGGCACTGTTTTCAAAATCCAAGTGGGTTGGCCAGCTTTTTTAAAATTCAAGTGCCTATTTTTTTTTTTTTTTTAAATCCAAGTGGGCTGGTTTACTTTTAAAAATCCAAATGTGGGCTTTGTTTTAAGACCCAAATTGGGCTGGCCTAATTCCAAAACAACTCACTCAAGCCCACTCTCATTAAACTTAAGTCCCACACGTGACCCAGACCTGACACAGACCGTAACTCCCCCCGAGTCCATATACACACCTAGGTTAACCCACAGGGGGCAACATGGACACAGATCGCTGAGTTGACTCGCAAGAGTCAACTCTGATGCAACTCGGATACGGATCATTGAGTTGACTCACAGGAGTCAACTCTAACGCAACTCTGTTGACTTTGGTGTATTCCCAAGAGGATGGTGAATTGGAAATTAAAAAAATTATCTCCTAGGTTAAACTATCCAGCAGCAGTATATACAAAACCTAGGGTCTGTCTATGCAATCCCCAATGTGCAGATAAATATAATGTGTGGAAATTAAACCATGCGCAACATTCATGGACAATTGAGAATAACATACATGTGTAATAAATATAAAGTACTAAAATGTAAAGTGCACACACGATATATTATCGGGGTTCGACCAATACTGCCTATGTCCTCGCCTTAGCTCGCAAGCTTGAGGATTACCACTATTGTTCACTTAATGGGTGGAGCAGCACCGATTACAACCAGGTCAAATTTCTAGGGCTGACCTCAACCTTTTTACACTCTCCTTACGGGGCAGAGAAGGCCCTAACAATCGATCTTTATGGGCTAGATCAAATGCCCTCAGGGCACGCCAGGAATACAACAGATAATGAAATACAAACTTTTGTGTACAATTCAAATGCTTCTTCAATAAGCAGATATATACCGATATCAATCAATGCACATCAACAAGATTAGAACTATAAGTTCAATGGTGTATGTGTGCAATCAACACTCAAAGTAATGGCTATCTCAATTTAAGCACAAGAGTGTATCAACAAGCTAATCTTTGAAACTATGTATAGATAAAAATTTCAATCACAATTTAGGGTTTTAAAGATTTGAACCAAGAGTAATTGGAATATGATTACGCGCCACAGTTGCGTAATTATGCATTTGATTTCATGCATTCAAGATCATAATTTTAATTAAAATGCCCAATTTTGTTTAATAGTTTAATCATTGAGCTCACCCGATAATTTTAAGATAATTACCTTATATGTTGCCGAACATTTATGGACACTCGTGTTTGATTATTGCAGAATAGTTATTATGAACATTAAATTTGAAATTAGAATGTACGCAGGTCATGAGCACGAAGAGGTGCCGTGTATATGAGGCGGAGACCAAATCAAGACCGTGAGCATCCGATATTTTCTTGAACATTTAAAGGATAATTTTAGGAAGTTGAGTTATGCAGGCAAAGAGAGGCCGTTTTTGATACTACTTCATAATCTATATGTAACTCTTTCATCCAACCTCTAATTTAGATGATTCAAGATGACATAAAAAGTTAAGAGAACCCTCTACAACTTTCATGTTTTAAGTTTTGATAAAAACTAGCTGTATTAAGGTCGAAAGTGAACGTGAAGTTACCATGCACTGTTTTTATGGATTATTTCAGCATAAATTTCTCGTCCGAGCTCCGATTTAGACGATTCAAAATGCTATGGAAAGCTGAGGAAATTCTCTACAAATTTCATGTTTTGAGCCTTGAGATTTAAGAGCTGTAGGAGGGTTGAAAGTGGTCTTGAAAGTGGAGGGCAGATCATATGCTTTTGAAAAAAAGAAAAGAAAGAAAAAAATAAATAAAAATAAATATTAAAGATGATGTGACCCGGCGATGCATTCGGGTCATCTTAGCAACACGCTAGGTAAGGAAAAAAAGAAAGGAAAGAAAGAAAAGAAAAGAAAGAAGAGGAAAGAAAGGAAAGATGGAGATTTTGAAAAGTCAAAGATGTTAGGCTACTTTCTGGGGGGCGCACAGATAGGAAGAAAAGGGGGGTGGGAATTTTTATTTTCTTTTGGGAGAGGCTGTATGAATAGGAGGAGGCCGCAGGTGGAGGCATCCATCCGGGGAGGTCTTCATTCTTGAAGTCTTTTAGAGAGGTTGCACCATATTAAAAAAACAACACGATCAGTGGAACAGGAGAGGTGGTGGCGCGCAGCAAATTAAAATCTTTACAGAATCGGAAGGCAGTGAACAACGGTGGTGCTCGAGGTGTTCACGACAAGCAATGGCGGTGCTGCAAGTGTTGATTTTTCCTCTACTCTCCAAATAAAAGAACACATGGTGAAATCTTATATGTTGGATTTAGTTTTCATAATAAACTAAATTTTTGTATTCTAGGAAAACGATGTAGCCCGGTTTTAAACTATGCTTGCTCATTGATGCTAATCTGAAGTAATTTTCCTTTATGTTTGTTTGAGTTTTTTACGCTTAATGCTTTTAATTAACTGGCCATTAATTAAATGATATTAGTCTTGTGATTTGCTACCAAAAGGGGAGATTATAAGATAGATTTGAATAATTCAGCGTAGGTAAATATAAAGGTTGAAAGACTTGTATAAACCTACGTAGCATTAAAAATTGAGGGTCTTATTGCATTTTCGCGTTATTAATTTGCATAATCTTATGTTAAATAATAAACAAGAATAGGTTTTGATTGGCTATTGAAAGAGGCTTTTGGAAAAATTGGAGATTTTCTAACAAACAGAAAACATGAATTCGAATTGGCTAGATGAGTAAAGCATAGTGAGAAATTAGATGAAATCGATTTCCTAAAAGTTTTCACCATCAGTAATTTGATAAGCGGCATCCAATTTTAAATTCTCTTGAATAGTTTATTTAAAGTAGCTTTGTTTAAATTTCGCAATCTAAAATTATTAATTTTTCTAAATAAAATCAAGGTTATTATAAATTTGGTACTTGGTAAAATTAAGACATCAATCCCTAAGGACAATACTCTACACATCATTATACTATAAAACTACGATACTGTGCATTTACAGTTTGCACCGATTATGTTTTTGGCGCCATTGCCAGGGATTGAATTTTTCTTATTTTTGCCAATATTGATACAAAGTTATCTTGGTTTTAATTTAGAATTTTATTTTTATATTTTTATTTATTTATTTTTATTTTTATTTTATTTTATTTTATTATTATTTTTTTCTGTATTTTTGGTGCGTTTTTGATATTGGATGCGTAGTGCTAGAACCCATGCTTTTACTCCTTTTGATCCAGAGATTGAAAGAACTCTCAGAGCACTAAAGAAAAAGAGGGTACTAGCCATGGAGAACGGACAAGATAGTGCCTAGCCACGCACCTTGAAGGATTATGTACGACCAGTTGTGAATGACAACTATTTGGGTATCAGATGCCAGCCCATTAATGCCAATAATTTTGAGCTCAAACCCACATTAATCAGTATCGTGCAACAGGCCCAATTCAATGGATCCCCACTTGATGATCCTAATATCCATCTGGTGATGTTTTTGGAGATTTGTGACATTGTAAAGATCAATGGTGTTACCGAAGACACCATTAGACCGAGATTGTTCCCTTTTTCTTTGAGGGACAAGGCAAGAGGTTGACCAAAGTCTCTACAATCGGGGAGTATCATGATTTGGCAGGACATGGCAGATAAATTTCTAGCTAAATTCTTTCCACCTGCAGAAACAGCTCAACTCAGGAGTGAGATTGGTCAATTCAAACAACATGATTTTGAATCACTCTATGAAGCATGGGAAAGGTATAAGGATTTGATTTGACACTGGCCACAACATGGATTGCCGGATTGGTTGCAGATTCAGATGTTCTATAATGGGTTAAATGGGCAAACTCAGACTTTAGTTGTTGCTGCATCTGGGGGAACTTTGATGTCAAAGACACTTGAGGATGCTACTGCTCTTTTGGAAGAAATGGCCTCAAATAACTATCAATGGCCAACTGAAAGAACTATGACTAAGAAAGTTGTTGGAATTCATAAATTCGAGCCATTTGATGCACTTTTTGCTCAAGTTGCTTCTCTATCTCATTAGATTTCAGCTTTGACCACTCAGAGGATACTGCAAAGTGTAGAATATGTGGTAACTAAAAGTATGACAGATCCGAGCAATGAAGTGAGTCATGAATAGGTTCAATACATCAACAATTGGAACTACAACTATAGGGGTAATCTAGTGCCACAATATTACCATCCAGGACTTTGAAATCATGAGAATTTGCCTTATGAAAATACAAGGAATGTGCTGCAACCTCCTCCAGGACTTGATAGTCATCAAGATGAGAAGAAGATGTCACTTGAGGATTCCATGATATCTTTTGTTGAGGAAACAAAAGTAAGGTTTAAACAGACAGATGCATGACTGGATAACATTGAGACTCATTGTAACAACATGGGAGCCGCCATAAAGAATCTTGAAATGCAAATTTGGCAACTGGCCATGACCATTAATACCCAAAAGAGAGGAACTTTTCCTAACAACACACAAGTGAATCCAAAGGAACAATGCAAGGCCATCATACTTAGGAGTGGAAGAGAAATTGAGAAATCACCATCAAAGGAAACCATGTCCACCCCTATAGTTGAAAATAATGGCCAAGGCAGGAATAAAGTGGAAGAAGACGATATTGTGGATGGCACACCAAGAGAGACGGACATGCTTCCAACAATTTCATTTCTTGACAATCCTCCTATTCTCTCTACTCCACTTCCTTATCCTCAACATTTTCAAAAACAAAAAAATTAGATAAGCAATTTTCTAAGTTTTTGGATATTTTTAAGAAAATTCACATAAATATTCCTTTTGTAGATGCCTTGGAACAAATGCCAAATTATGTCAAATTCTTGAAGGACATCATTTCCAAGAAAAGAAGGTTGGAGGAGTTTGAAACATTGAAGCTTACCGAGGAGTGCAGTGCTATTCTTCAAAAGAAATTGCCTAAAAAATTAAAAGATCTAGGGAGTTTTACTTTGCCTTGCACTATTGGAAATTCATTTTTTGATAAAGTTTTATGTGATCTTGGTGCCAGCATTAATCTTATGCCACTTTTTGTTTGCAAGAATTTGGGACTTGAAGAGATGAACCATTTTTTTGCAACTAGCAGACCGATCCATCAAGTATCCACGTGGAGTTATAGAAGACGTATTGGTAAAGGTGGACAAATTCATTTTTTCTGTTGATTTCATGGTGTTAGATACGGAGGAAGACCAAGAAGTGCCCTTAATTCTTGGCTGACCATTCTTGACCATTGGAAGGGCTTTAATTGATGTGCAAAAGGGTGAGTTAACATTGGGAGAGGACAAGGAAGAGGTTATGTTCAACATCTACCAAGACATGTGATTCCCAGAAGATCTAAGCACTTGCTTTTGGGTAGATGTCATTCAACAAGGTGTAGAAAAAGTCTTTCAAAAAGATGTACCAGCTAATCACCTAGAACGATCCTTGCAGCAGATTACAACACAACAGCGTGTGGGGAGGCTAGAACCTATGGCAGCAAATATGGATTCCATAATCTCTAAAGAAAAGATGCAGTAACCTATATCTCTAGAGTTGAACCAATTCCCTAAGCATCTTCGCTATGTGTTCTTCGGTGATGCGTATGAAAATGAAAAAATCTACAAAGAGCAGACGAAGAAGTGGCATGACAAACATATTCTTAGGCGTGAGTTTGCTCCAGGACAACAAGTTCTACTCTTTAACTCAAGATTAAAACTCCTTCCGGGTAAGTTGAGATCAAGATGGACAGGTCCTTATACAATTGATGAAGTTTTCCCTTTTGGAGCTATAGACTTGAAGGACGATAGGGAAAATATTCAGAGTTAATGGTCAGAAACTGAAGCACTACTATGGAGAACAAATGGAGAGGAACTGTGTGTTTATTCCTCTTGGAGATCCTGGTTGATGAAGATTGAAAAGTCTGGCTGGAGACATTAAAACAAGCGCTTATGGGAGGCGACCCAAAGAGTTTTTCTTTTGTTTATTTCTTTTATCTTTATTTATTTATTTATCTATGCACTTTTGAATAATTTAGATTTTTTATGCGGGTTTATTTAGCATGAGTACAGAGCTGAAAATTTAATTCCTCGACGGATTCACCAAGAAACCAGGGAAGTTTCCTTCTTTTCTTTAATATTTCTTATCTTTGAATAACTTTGAAAAAAAAAAAAATGAGGAACATGGATGATTAGGCAATGAGTGACACTACTTATGCCCTTCACATACTTGCATATAACCTAGGAGTATACACTTAGGTCATTTATGTGTAGTTTCTATTTATATGGCTAAACTAGGAATCATAACTCATTGAAAGTTGATTGGTAGTTCATTTGTGTTAATTTTGCTATATAAACTCCTGTATCTACATGGTATCTCTTGAGGCTAGAAAAAATACACGTTCATATGACTTGTGGCACTTAGGGTTCCTTGTGAACATTGAGAGAGTGCCCGTGGCGACTTTGACACCTTGTGAGGTACTGTTGAGTCATTTATCGTTCTTTTGAGTTTTTGACGTCAAATCAAAGTTCATGAAAACTCAACTTTCCCTATTTTTTTCTAGATGTTCTTTATACACTAGTCTTGATTTTTGAATTGCTAGCCTAGAGGTGACATCTAGTGGGGAGATAGAAACCTAGGACTTGTAGCCTACTCAAGATGTGAAGGCTGAGCCACCTCTAGAAATAGACTTATTTCATGAACTCTTGTTCGAGCTTAATGCACATGGGTGGTATGAAAATAATAAAAGAAGTGTTATGATTGTCCTAATTGACCATAAAAATAAAGAAATTGAAAAATGAACAGAAGAAAGAAAAAGAGAAATAGAAATACCCCAGAAGAGGTGAAAAACTAATACTTTCTCCGCACAACTACAACAAAAGTCAGGGACATAACACATGTTCTCCACATATGAAGACTCTTCATCTGCCTAATGCCTCAGATGTATTCCTGCCTAGTTTGTGAATAAGTTGATCTAGGGTGGTCTTGGTTGGATATGGCGAGTAGGTGAGGAGATGCTAGGGTGAAGGATCTGACACCTCGTCAATAGGCTGGATCCTTTTCAGACTAGTCCACTCCATACTGTTAGCATTTTTTCCTTACAGTATGTGGGATGTTTGATCATGACACTCCTTCTCACATACGACGAGTGAAACCATCATGTTTGAGTGTTTTTGAGGGTATACGAGTTTGGCCAAGTTAAAGCGACAATTCTTTAGGTGTCCACGGATATCCTAGGTGTAACGAGTCACACACATTACACATGCTTCGAGATTTCGCCTATTTATACTCGAATTTATATGGCTACATTAATTCTGAATTGTGCTTGCTGGTTAATTGTACTTGAGCTTATTGTTCTTAATGACTATATAATGATGAGACTTGCATGAATGACTTACTTCAAAGTTGCGTGCATTGTGTATGAATGAGCTTGTGTGTAATTTGGTGATATTCCTATATGTGAAATGGTATGGTTGTGTTGCATGTGCGTTCATTCATTGAAATTTGTGGGTACCGCCCTGAATTGAATTCACGTTATTTGCTAAAGACTAACAAAACGTTAGTTGGGGGTTGTGATTATGCGCCATAGTTGTATAATTATGCATTTAATTTCATGCATTCAAGATATAATTTTAATTAAAATGCCCAATTTTGAGTAATAGTTTAATCATTGAGCTCACCCGATAATTTTAAGATAATTACCCTATCTGTTGTCAAACATTTATGGACACTTGTGTTTGATTATTGCAGGATAGTTTTTTTGGACATTAAATTTGAAATTAGAATGTACGCCTGTCATGAGCATGAAGAGGTATCGTGTATGTGAGGCGGAGTCCAAATCAAGACCATGAGCATCCAGGATTTTGATGAACATTTAAAGGATAATTTTTGGAAGCTGAGTCATGCACGCAAAGAGAGGCCCTTTAAGATACTACTTCATAATATATGCATAACTCTCTCATACAATCTCCGATTTGGATGATTCAAGATGACATAGAAAGCTAAGAGAACCCTCTAACACTTTCATGTTTTGCATTTTGAGAAAAACTAGCTATATTAAGGTCAAAATCAGACGTGAAGTTACCATACGTTGTTTTTATGGATTATTTTGGCACTACTTTGTAATCTGAGCATAAATTTCTCATCCGAGTTCTGATTCAGACAATTCAAAATGTTGTGGAAATGTGAGGAAATTCTCTACAACTTTTGTGTTTTGAGCCTTGAGAGTTACAAGCTATAGGAGGGTCGTAAGTGGGCTTGAAAGTGGAGAGCAAACCGTAGGCTTTTGAAAAAAAGAAAAGAAAAGAAAAAAATAAAAAATAAAAAATAAAAAAAATATTAAAGATGATGTGACCTGGCCATGCAATTGGGTCATCTTAGCAACACGTTGGGTGAGGAACAAAAGAAAGGAAAGAAAGAAAAGAAAAGAAAGAAAATGAAAGAAAAGGAAAGATGGAGATTTGAAAAGTCAAAGATTGTAGGCTACTTTTTGGGGGGCGCACGGATAGGAAGAAAAGGAGGGTGGGAATTTTTCTTTTCTTTTGGGAGAAGCTGCACGAATAGGAGGAGGTCACTGGTGGAGGCATCCGTCCGGGGAGGTCTTCGTTCTTGGAGTCTTTTAGAGAGGCTGTGCTACATTAACAAAACAACACGATCTGCAGTAAAGGAGAGGTGGCGGCGCGCAGCAAATTAAAATTTTTTCAGAATCAGAAGGCGGTGAATAACGGCTGTGCTTGAGGTGTTTGCGGTGAGCGATGACAGTGCTGCAAGTGTTGATTTTTCCTTTACTCTCCAAATAAAAGAATGCATGGTGAAATCTTATATGTTGGATTTAATTTTCATAATGAACTAAATTTTTGTATTCTAAGATAACGACGTAGCCCGGTTTTAAACTATGATTGCTCGTGGATACCAATCTGAAGTAGTTTTCCTTTATGTTTGTTTGAATTATTCTGCGCTTAATGCTTTTAATTAACTGGCCATTAATTAAATGATATTAGTCTTGTGATTTGCTACCGAAAGGGGGGATTATAGGATAGATCTTGAATAATTCAGCGTAGGTAGATATAGAGATCGAAAGACTTGTATGAACCTACATAGTATTAAAAATCAAGGGTTTTATTGCGTTCTTGTGTTATTAATTTGCATAATAAACAAGAATAGGTTCTGATTGGCTATCGAAAGAGGCTTTTGGAAAAAATTGGAGATTTGCTAACAAACATAGAACACGAATTCAAATTAGCTAGATGAGTAAAGCATAGTGAGAAATTAGGTGATACGGTTTCCTAGAAGTTTTCACCATCAGTAATTTGATAAGCGGCATCTAGTTTTAAATTCTCTTGAATAGTTTATTTAAAGTAGCTTTGTTTAAATTTCGTAATCTAAAATTATTAATTTTTCTAAATAAAATCAAGGTTATAATAAATTCGGTACTTGGTAAAATTAAGACATCAATCCCTGAGGACGATGTTTTACACATCATTATATTATAAAACTACGAGACTTTGCAAAATATCTCAAAAATATTTTTTCAATATCAAAGCACAAAGAGATATTCAAATATGAGGTTGTAAAATGATTTTTGCAAGCATAAAAATACAAGCTCAATGAGTCTTGCAATGAAGATGCAAAGACTCACCAGCTATAAGATTTTTCCCACACATAGATTTATTAAATAAAATCGGGGAAAAAAATCTTAACTCAACTCTCAATATAAAAATCAAACAACAACAATACAATGAGAGTTTCTAGCAATGTATAATCACTCAAATTACTCTCACAAGGTTTAGTTTAGCAAAGGAATGAGTGTATAAGACAATATAGGATTTTTTTTAATGAAAAAATAGGCTTTGAAGAATTTTAGAGGATTTTTCTACTTATCAAAGTTTTAATCCCTCACTAATATGTGCAAATGAAGCCATATATATAGACATGGCACAAATTATGACCCTTGGGGACACCGGGGGTATTATTAAATTTGTTTTAAAAGAGCTTAAGAAAATTAACCTTGTTTAACCCCATTTAACCTCGGTAAAAATTAGGCGAACCCCAGAGTTTTGGTCGACCGAGCTATACGTTCGGTTGCCTGAACAGACACATACGGAAAAAGGAATTTTTGAAGTTCGGGTGCCCGTGGACAGGTTCAGGTAGTTGAACAAGGCGATTTCCCAAAATGTCCAAGGTTCGATCACCCGTCCTTAAGTTCGGTCTGCCGAACGTGTATGTTCGGTCGCTCGAGGGAATTTTGAAAGCGAAGTTCGGGCGCCCAAGTTGTTGGAAAAGGACAAGGTATATATTCGACTGACCGAGGATGGTGAAGTCTTTTTTGTTTCGGTCACCCAAAGTCAGTTAACGATTGGTCAACCGAGGTGTTTTGAACAACAAGGTTCGATCGTTCGAAACCTTATATTTTTAGTTCTTTAAGTCCTGTTTCAATTCAATAGGTTCCCCTGATAGTATATGCGATAATAGGGACTATCCTAAGTGCAAGTGCAAGGACCTAGGGTCATTTCTAAGGTTTAGGCATTTTAATAGCTTAAAAAACTTGGCGTCGGTCGACCGAAGTCTTGTCTAAGGTCTCTCGATTTCCAAATGATGTGTAAGGACATAGGGTCGTTCTAAGGCCTTTGAGCTTATTAGTTCCTACATGCATGATATGCATTCATTATTACAGACCTTTCCTATATTACTATTGCATACCCGAAATGAAGATAATATAAATTATAACAAACGAATCTTCTGGGTCTTTATTCTTCAAGTCTTCACATTTCAGTAAATGATCTTACTAATATGAACCTACACACAAACTTGACCGACATTGAATACTAGAGTATTGACTCACTCGAAAAATGAGCAGCTCGAAAGCTATCCCAAGTATAGGAGTTATGTCGTGTAATATTCAACTCGAGGCATAGATCGTCTCCTCAGGGAGTGCGTTTTAATCTTAAATTTTACATTCTCCCAATCGAAAAATAAAAGTTACTAAACTCGGTTCGGATTTAGGATTTTCAAGATTGTTGAGATTTATTCTGACCAATTACAATAACAAGCAATTTAAAACCCTGAAATTAACAAGCACTGAATTAACGACCAAAAATGGAAACCCTAATCTACTTAAGGAAATACCACAACACGCGTTAACTAAAGATGATAATTTAGAACATGGAATTAAAAACACACAATGGAAACTCAATCAGATTCAAAGCACACACTAAAAAAATTCAAACTTTTAATCTAATCACAATTTTGAACCAAAATGCAAACACATCAAAAATCTAAGCTTGAACGATAATGAAACACACAAAAAAATTACGAACTTTAATCAAACCGACCCTAATTAAACCGAGCTTTGACAAAAAGATTAGATTTTTGGTAGCAAAAAAGACTAGTTTAAATTCTTTGAAACAAAAACATTTTTTTCTTTTTTGGAATTTTTATTTTTTTTCTTTTTAAGAGATAGACTAGAGAATGATAAATAGAAAGCAATTAACTTAAATTCTTCAAAGCTAACACTAACATTAATTAAGGGCAAGATAAATGAAAAAAAACTAAACTTTCAAAAAAATTACGTAACAAATATTCAAATCCTAAATGCATATTAACTTTAATAAATAAAATAAAATAAAAACTATTCAATTGCAATTTAAAAAGAAAAGAAAAGGAGAGAAAGAAGAGAGAGCAAATCCCGGGTGGTTGCAGAGCTGGAACACCACTCTCGGCAGCTACTGTGCCTCAGCTGAATGCTTGGATTTGTGGGTGCTGCTTGGTGGTTGCCTTTCTATGCTGCTGCTCGGGAGTTGCCGTAGGCTGATGTGGGGTTTCTCGGCTAGTAGAAGACTGTTGCAGCTGCTGAAAGGGCTGGGGCTGGGCTGGAATTGCAGAGGCTTCTCTAATATGTGCTGTGGTTGAGGATGGAGGCTGGAGTAGAGGAGGGTGGCCAGTTGCTGTCGTGGAGTGAAGTTGCAGAGGTAGAAAGAAACAGGGAGAGAGGGAAAGGGAAACAGAGGGGAAAGAGAGACTGTAGAAAAGAGACAGAAACAAAAAGAAGAATACAAAAAGGAAGAGGAAAAGGAAAAAGAAGAGAGGGGGAGAAGGCAGAGAACTCGGGCAGGAGAAGAGCAGGGAAAAAAAGAAAAGTAAATAAAAGAGAAGAAGGAAAAGAGAAAAGGAGGTCCCCTCCCCCTGCGCAGGAAAATGAGAGTTTAAAGGGGATGGGGAAGGACAACCCTAATGACCCAGATACTTGACCCATTTAGAGGACCCAACGCGGCCATGCATGGCCGGGTCACATCAAATTCATATATATATATATATATATATATATATATATATATATTCCTTTTTTTTTTCTTCTCTAAACACGGCATGTTTTGACCCTCTTGGAGCCCGTTCTGCTCGAAACTGAAAACATGGAAGTTGTAGATAATTTTTTCCTTTTTCTTTAGAAATTTGTAGATAATTTTTTCCTCTTTTTCTAGAAATTTGAATCGTCTCGATCGGAGCTCAGACGGAAAAGTTATGCATGAATTACGAACTAGTGCCGGTTTCGGTTCTCTAGAATTTTTATGCGATAAAAAAATTACTAAAAATTCATAAATTGTTCAATAAAACTCAAAAATGATAAATAGGGCACTTCGTTAAAATATTGGACATAATTAGACATTTAATTAAAAATAGAAGCCATAATGCCTAGATTAAGATGCCTAATTATGCAGTTTTGGCATGTAATCATACCCCCTAACTAACGTTTTACTAGTCCCTAGCAAATGATGTGAATGAATTTTAGGGTAGTGCCCATAACTACAAACTCCAGTGAACATGAAATTAATGCACATTCGACACAATTATATCGTTTCACATACAAGAACATAACTGAATTTCACACAAGCTCGTTTATATTTTATGCATACAACTCCGAAGCATGTCACTCATGCAAGTTTCATCGTTTAAATGTCATTTAAGAATAGTATACACACATAAAGTTAACCGGTGGCATAGTTCAGAGTTAATGTAGTCATATAAGTCTGAGTATAATAAGGTAAACTCTCGAGGTGTATGTGATGTGTGTGACTTAGTACACCTAGGATACCAATGGATACCTACAGAACGATTGCTTTGACTTGGCCTAATGGGTATACCCTTAAGAACACTCAAAGAAAATGGGTTCATTCGTCATATGTTAGGAGGAGTGTCGTGATCAAACATCCCACATATTAAAAGGAACAAATGCTAAGTATATGGAGTGGACTAGTCTGGAAAGGATCTAGCCTATCTATGAGGTGTTGGGTCCTTTACCCTAGCATCTTCTCACCTACTCGCCATATCCAACCGAGACTACCCTAGATCAACTTATTCATACACTTGTCGTGAATACATCTAAGGCATTAACCGGTTGAAGAATCTTCATATGTGGAAAACATGTGTCGTGTCCTTGACTTTTTTTTTATATTTATGTGGAGCCGATATTAGCATTTCATTTCATGTGCATGTTTATTGCTTATCCTTTCTTCTGCTCATTCTTCATTTTCTGTCTTTTCTTGATCAATTAGGACAATCTTTACACTTCTTTTATTATCTTCAAACCATCAATGGGAATTGAGCTCAAATAGTAGTCCATGAACTAAGTTTATTTCTAGGGATGACTCAGCCTTCACATCTTGAGTAGGCTACAAAACCTAGGTTTCTTTCTCCCCACTAGGTGTCACCTCTAGGCTAGCAAATAAAAAACAAAGACTAGTTTACAAAGAATCATCCAAAAAAAGAGAATTAAGTTCCATGAACTCTGATTTGATGTTAATGCTAAAAAAGGATGATAAATTACTCAAGGATATCTCACAAGGTGTCATAGTCGCCACGGGTGTTCTCTTAGTGCTCACAGGGAACCCTAAGTGCAATGAATCACATGAATGTATTTATTCAGCCTCGTGAGATACCGTATAAATACAAGAAATTATATAACTAGATTAACACGAGTGTACTACCAATCAATTCTTCATGGAGTCATAAAGTCATAGAAAGAGAAACGATGCATGATTGACTCGAGTGTGTCATTCTTAAGTTATACGCAAGTATGTGAAGGGTATGAGTCAGTGTTAAGCATGGCACAATGCAGTGTAGTTTTTCAGTGCTCTTTCTTTCTTTTGATTTTTTTTTAACAAGACCCAGTACATATACGTGCACAATGTCATATGCGAATGCTCATCCCCTCCCAACTAAAGTGGAACATTGTCCTCAATGTGAAGGGAATTAAAAATTGTGCACAGTGAACGGCTAATGGGAAATTACTACCAACTAATGCGACAGAAGAAAAAGAAAGATATAAACAAAAATAAAACAAATAAAACAAAAATAAAAAAAAAATGAAAAAGAAAGCAATAACATAGGAAGATCAGAGGACTGCCCTAGGGTCTTGTAGAAGCAAGACCTCTTTATTAGGATCAAATGGAATTGTGGGAGGCTTGAGTTGTTGCTCCTTGACCTTGAAATTATTATCATTCATTGGACCCACCAGTTCTACTATGCTATGGGAATGAGCATGTTCAACGATATACGAGCCACAGTGAGGTCTTAGCTTCCACGGAAATAGACTGTATTTAGAGTAGCGGAGAGAGTCTTGCTGACTTGGGAAGGGTTGTTTTTCCTTGAGTTTATGCAGCACCTTCATCTGCTTCTTCTCTAAGAAGTCCTTATCATAGGCTTTCCTCTTAAATTCTGTGGGCGTATGCACCTGCAATTTTCTCAACCCTATGGCATTATCAAGTAAAAAGTTAATCTGTTTTATGATCCAAAATATATAATGCTGAATTTTAACAGGTACATCACATGCCTTACCGTAAATCAACCTATATGGAGTCATTCTTGAAATTCTGTTGATTGCAGCTCGGTAAGCCCAGCGCGCATCATCCAATTCCTCAAGCCATGCTTTGCGGTTAGGACAAACCATCATCTCAAATCTTGACTTCTGAAAAGAATTGTCGCTTGTCCTGCAGTAATGTTCAATTGGTAGAAAAGTAGTTCACAATTCATCAACTCGAGGGCCATATGACATGTAAGTGATTGGATAGGTGATGTCTAACATAGTCAATTCCGGCGGTATCCATTGCTCATCACGGATCGATATTTCATCTATCCCTGTGGACAGCTCATCAATTACCTCAAGTTGTGCAGGAGCTTCATTTTCACATGTACCATCCAGACCAACTGCTGAAAATAGCTCCAACGTATCCAAGTCATCCACCATGTATACTGTGTGTACCTCTGATTCCTTATGCCCAGTCAGTGTTTTATTAAACACGTTCATTTCTTGTGTTATGTTCCCGAACGTAAGCTTGAGTACTCTAGTTTGACAGTTGATTAAAGTGTTAAAAGTTGCAAGGAATGGTCAGCCAAGGATAACAGGGGTCTGATAGATGGTGGACACAGGATGCTGCATTCTAGAACAACGAAATCCACTGGATAGTAGAATTTGTTGACTTGAATCAATACATCCTCATGATGCCTTGTGGAGCTTTTACGGATCTGTCTGCTAACTATGGCATCTTATTGTTCTTCTTCAGTTCACCTAAACCCAGTTGTTTATATATCGAGAGTGGGAGCAGATTCACACTACTTCTCAGGTCAAGTAAAGCTCTCCCGATGCGAGATTCACCAATCAGAATCGAAATTGTGGGAGACCCAGGGTCTCTAAGTTTCTGTGGAGTCTGATTTAGTATCAACGCGCTGACTTGCTCAGTCATGAAAGCCTTTTTCATCATGTTTAATTTCCTTTTTACTGTGCATAGGTCTTTCAGAAATTTTGCATATGCTGGGATTTGATGTATGGCCTCTAGAAGTGGAATATTGATTTTCACCTATTTGAATATCTCCTAGATCTCCGTATGATAATTATTCTTTTGAGTAGATGTCAACCGCTGAGGGTACGATACCACAGGTTTATATTCCTTAACTGGCTCATTCTCCTTATAATCTGACTTTGTTAAACTTGAGCTGGCATCATCTGATTTTTCTTTTTCTTTATCTGTATCATTTGTCACCTTAAGTGCCGGTGCGGCTTTTTGTTGGTCAGTAGGCATTTCAGGACGGGCAACTTCTTTTCCGCTTCGCAAGGTAATAACTGCCCTTACTGACTCAAACGTATCCCCTAAAACATGGTGCACCAGTTGCTGTTGCTGTCTATATACCTGGGGATTTGGCTGAGGCTATGCAGGAAATTTCCATTTTTCCATGGTGTTCAACTGTGTACTTATCTTATTCACGGCATCTTTCAATTCACTGAATGATTGACTACTCTGATTGCTGGTCGTGACGTGAATCTGCATGAATTGCTGAAACATGTTTGCCATTTGCGCCATGCTATCATTAAAAGACTTCTTTGCTGGGATAGGAGCTAGAGTTGGTTGAAATCTTGGTGGTGCGTAGCTCTCAGAAATATGTTGCGGCTGATAATATGGTGGAGGAGCGGCAACTGGCTGATATGTCTGTTGCGGAGGCGATGCATACGATTGAGGAACTTGCTGATACCGTAAGGATAATGGACTTGGTTGATAATTTTTCCATGAGAGGTTTGGATGATTCCGCCATCCTGGGTTATAAGTGTTCGAGAGCTGCTGATTCTGCATTGTGTTGACCCAGTATGCCGATGGTACCCGATCAGATTTACTCTCTTCCCATACTGGTAGGAATTGACAATCCTGAGGCCCGTGGTCTAAAGTCTCACAGATAGTGCAAACCTCAGATTTTGCTTTCTCTGATTCCATAACCTCCAGTTTCTTAGACAACGCACAAACCAGAGCTTGTAAGCTAGCCTCCTCTTTGACCTCGTATCGGCCTCCACCACTGATCGCTCGGAGAGGTTGTGCTGCTATTGATGCCCGTTCAGGACGTATATTCCATTGCTGGGCACTCTCAGCTAGATAGTCTAAAAATGATAAGCCCTTATCTAGTTCCTTATGGAAGAACATCCCATTGCACATAGTCTGGACAAATTGTTTGCACATAGGGGTTAAAGCAGTAAAAAAATAGTTCACTAACCTCCAAAATTCGAATTTGTGATGCGGACATATGTTCATTAGGTCCTTGAATCTCTCCCAACATGCTTGAAACGTCTCGCCATCTTTTTGCATTAACTGATTGATCTGCTCCTGCAGGTACTGGCTTTTCTAAAAAGGAAAGAACTTATGTAAGAACTCACGCTGCATTTCAGCCCAGCTAGTAATAAAGTTAGGGCGCAAAGAATTAAACCAGATTTTTGCCTTGTCTGTTAGAGAATAGGGAAACAAACGTAGTTGAATATATTCATAAGTTCCAACCCTATTAATGAAAGTGGTGCAAACCATCTCAAAATCTATCAAGTGTTGGTACGGACTCTTAGAGTCCATCCTATGAAACTGAGGTATCACAGATAACATGCCATGCTTAAGATTAAAATTCGGTGCATCTTGTGGCAACACAATGCATGAAGGTGTAAATGTGCATGTGGGCTGTAGAAAATCCTCAAGTGTACGTGGTACAACCATGAATTCCTAAAAAATATGGTCAAACAGACTGCTCAAATTGATTTCAGAATCACTCTTAAAATTAACAAGAAAACAGTCAGATTCCGTGCTCTGTGTATCCCTACTTGTGCTAGGTGAATTTCTACACAGTCTATTCGAATTATCTCAAACCCAGGGCATCAAACATCACAGTGAGCAGCAGAAATCCTCTAACACAGCAAGAAAAAACAAGCATGATCAAAATTTTTTTTTCAAAACTTTCAATTTTTGTTTTTTTTTTTGTTTTGGTTTTTTGTTTTTTTTAGTTAATGAAAAAAATTAGAAATAATTGGAAAAACACAAAATTTGAAATTAAAACTGGCAATTCCCGGCAACGGCGCCAAAAACTTGACTCACTTAAAAAATGAGCAGCTCAGAAGCTATCCTAAGTATAGGAGTTATGTCGTGTAATATTCAGCCCGAAGGCTAGATCGTCTCCTCAAGGAATGAGTTTTAATCTCAAGTTTTAAGTTCTCCCAATCGAAAAATAAAAGTTACTGAACTCAGTTCAAATTCAGGATTTTCAAGATTGTTGAGATTTATTTTGACCAATTACAATAACAAGCAATTTAAAACCCTAAAATTAACAAGCACTGAATTAACAAGAAAAAATGGAAACCCTAATCTACTCAAGGAAATACTGCAACACGCGTTAACTAAAGATGATAATTTAGAACATGAAATTAAAAACACACAATGGAAACTCAATCAGATTCAAAGCACACACTAAAAAATTCAAAGTTTTAATCAAATCACAATTTTGAACCAAAATGCAAACACATAAAAAATCTAAGCTTGAATGATAACGAAACACACAAAAAAATACGAACTTTAATCACCCTAATTAAACCGAGCTTCGACAAAAAGATTAGATTTTTGGAAGAAAAAAAGACTAGTTTAAATTCTTTAAAATAAAAACATTTTTTTTTCTTTTTTGGAATTTTTATTTTTTATTTTTTTCTTTTTAAGAGATAGACCAGAGGGCGATAAATAGAAAGCAATTAACTTAAATTCTTCAAAACTAACACTAACATTAATTAAGGGCAAAATAAATGAAAAAAAAACTAAACTTTCAAAAAATTACGTAACAAATATTCAAATCCTAAATGCATATTAACTTTAATATATAAAATAAAATGAAAACTATTCAATTTCAATTTAAAAAGAAAATAAAAGGAGAGAAAGAAGAGAGAGAAAATCCCAGGTGGTTGCAGAGCTGGAACACCACTCTCGGCTACTGCTGTGCCTCGGCTGAATGCTCGGGTCTGTAGGTGCTACTCGGTGGCTGCCCTTCTGTGCTGCTGCTCTGGAGTTGCCGTGGGCTGATGTGGGGTTTCTCTGCTGGTATAAGATTGCTGCAGTTGCTGAGAGGGTCGGGGCTGGGCTAGAATTGCAGAGGCTTCTCTGCTGTGTGCTGTGGTCGAGGGTGGAGGCTGGAGTAGAGGAGGGTGGCCAACTCTTGTCATGGAGTGAAGTTGCAGAGGTAGAGAGAAACAAGGGGAGAGGGAAAGGGAAACAGAGGGGAAAGAGAGAATGTAGAACAGAAGCAGAAACAAAAAGAAGAATAGGAAAAGGAAGAGGAAAAGGAAAAAGAAGAGATGGAGAGAAGGCAGAGAACTCGGGCAGGAGAAGAGCAGGGAAAAAAAGAAAAGAAAAGAAAATAAAAGAGAAGAAGGAAAAGAGAAAAGAAGGTTCGCTCCCCTGCGCAGGAAAAGAACAATGTAAAGGGGATGGGGAAGGACAACCCTAATGACACAGATACTTGACCCATTTAGAGGACCCGACCCGGCCATGCATGGCTGGGTCACATTAAATTCATATATATATATATATATATATATATATGTATATATTTTTTTTTGCTTTTTTTTTTCTTCTTTGAATACGACCTGTTTTGACCCTTCTGGAGCTCGTTTCTCTTGAAGTTGAAAACATGGAAGTTGTGGATAATACTTTCCTATTTCTCTAAAAATTTGAATCGTCTCGATCAGAGTTCGGATGGAAAAGTTATGCATGAATTATGAACTGGTGCTGGTTTCGGTTCTCGGGAATTTTTCTGTGATAAAAAAATTACTAAAAATTCATAAATTGTTCAATAAGACTCAAAAATGAAAAATAGGGTACTTCGTTAAAATATTTGACATAATTCGACATTTAATTAAAATTAGAAGCCATAATGTCCGGATTAAGATGCCTAATTATGCGGTTTTGGCGTGTAATCAAGTATTTGTCATAATCAAAACGGGATATGACCCTTAAGGTCAACAATCTCCCCCTTTTTGATGATGACAAATATCTTATTTAAAAGTGGGTATAGCCAAGAAATGCTCCCCCTGAAACTATACATAAGGGAAATGTAAAGATTTAAAAGTTCAAAACATTTATCCCAAGTATACCCGATTTTGCCTCTTCTCCTACTTTTGGTAACAGCAAAAAAGGCACATAAAATATAACTGGTTTTTGAAAAATATATCAATTAAGCACACAAACAATATAACTGGTCATTCAAATT
This sequence comes from Malania oleifera, assembly GCF_029873635.1. Lineage (NCBI taxonomy): Eukaryota > Viridiplantae > Streptophyta > Magnoliopsida > Santalales > Ximeniaceae > Malania > Malania oleifera. The sequence continues at coordinate 32,025,331 of NC_080421.1, forward strand.
TAAAATGACATAAAAAACATGATTAGACCAGAATTATTCGCAAACCATAGCAATTTAAGCCATATCATAAGACCTATAAAAAATTTAACTTAAAATGTACGACATATGATAATCGGGAGAAGGTTTGAGCATAAAAAAGTCTAACTAATTCATATACATTTTCATGTGTAGTTATTGAACCAGTTATGCAATTTAAAAAAAAACACACACACACGCGCACACACACACACACACACATACACACACACACACACACACACACACACACCTATATATATATATATATATATATATATATATATATATATGTAGAATAATAATAAGGCAAGAGATAAAGAGTTTAGTTTTGAAAATAGTTCTTGCCATAAAGCATAAAAAAAATATTCCCTCTTTGTTGTTTTTCAAAAAGTACTAGGGGAGTGCTTGCTGAAAAAGAAACTTTAATTTAAAACAAGCAGGCAATAATTTTATGGTTTATCAATTAAGCACATGCTAAAATATAACAAGAAAAACACAACCACAATGATCCTAAAGATGTCAGAAAATTTAAAGCAATGATTATATGGCAAAATCAAATGATTGTGGCAAATCAACATGTTTCATATTATGGTTTTCAATAAAACATTTCATTCAAGTGCATGTCACATTTGATTCAATAACAGATCTAAGCTAGAAAGTTTGTGAGCATAATATGATAGACATTTTAATTTTAGATGCTTCACCTATCGATTTGAATTCTAGCTTAGATACAATAAAATGCTTATACAAGATAGGGAATTGCTTCATTATGCCTAGTAGTATAAACCATCAATCTAAATCTTTAAAATGAACTATACTGAATATTTATCTTGTCACATGATCAGTATAGTTGTCCCTATAGACCATAGATGCATCAAAGATTGTATATTAAGGCATACAATAATGTCCATAACCGTGAATAATCCATATATGTTCATTAAGCTTTAAGAGTTGTATATGATGTTCTAGGTTTTTAGAAGAGCCTCAATATTTCAAAACAGCGAGGTGATGCATTTGTGTCTTTTATGTTCTTTCTATAGGGATGGAGCTAAGCTCATCTAAATATTCTAAATGATTATGCAAGGATGAAATTTAATTATTCAATTGATTTTCACTCCTCCTTTAAAAAAAATTATAACATTAATTTTATCATAATCATCTTTGTACAAGGTTTTTTTTTTGGGAAAATCTTGGAAAAATTTTGGCGGCATGTTGTTTGCATATAGTTCATTTTCCTATAAAACCTATACTTGATAGGTTCAAATAAGCAATTTATAATTTAGTTCAAGGCACACGAGAACCTACATCCACTACCAGCATGCAATACACATCACTGCATCTGCCATGCAGGAGGCTTTTAATACAAGCATGCAATCCAGTAGTAATTATCAATAAAAAAATCCATCAAATAATATAGAAAGTAAAGAGCAGTGGATAAGTTTGCATTCAGTGCAGTATAGTTATTCATTAAGGCATATGAAGTATGATCATGAGGGCATTTAATTTAATAGTCATGAAAGATAAATGCTCACTCTAAGTTAAGCACACTGCCAAATCATGCCTTTTCTATTTTTCAAATTCTTTAGCCAAGTGTTTTAAGATTTTTAATGATTCAGACTTGGCTTTACATGATTAGGCTTAGAGGACCAAAAAGTCACAATAAAAATTTCTTTAAATGAACTAAGCCTATAATGCCTTTTCTCTTATGGATCTCAATACATGTGAGAGGCACAAGATGGAATGACTTTCAATTTAAAATGCATGTGCATAGATCTATTTGAATTTTATATATTCATCTAGATTGAGACCTACTGCAACCAACTTAACCATTTAACTTGTTCTAATGAGATGAAGCTCTAAATGGATATGACTTTACGATTTGAGAGCTTGTGAGAGAAGTAAAGAATAAATACTCTCAACAATTAAATTTTTATTAACTTCAGAAGAGTATTTAGGAGAGGTAGGACATTGTTCAAAATGTATTCGTGCTAGCTAATATGTCCTAACAGTTAGACTAAGAGCAACTAAGAGAATATTATTATTTATGGACCAATGCTCTTTGGAGGATGAAAAGTATCTTTTAGATATTATCATAATTTAGAGCAAGGATATGAACCAAGGAATGGGATAAATCTCTATTGGATATGATCATGGTATTGTAAAGATTTTTTATGGAGGAGATAGAGAACCAAAATTAGAAGATTTTTATATTTTAAGCTTAAAGGAAATATTTAATTTAACTAGATGAAGATTTGATTTCCTTAATGGATGCCCCTAATTTGGTTATAGCAAGATGTCTTATGAGAAGCACTCAATATATATTAGTCATTTATGATCAATAGTGCTTTAAGCCTAGAGTGATGACTAAGCATTTTATTAGACATTTAAGGCTTTCAAGATGAGTTTAGGATAGGATGTTTTAAATAGAAGGATTCATTTCCTAAAACTCAAACTAATGCAATGGACAGAGTATGATTAACTTTAGACATTCATATTTAAATGTGAGTTAAGCTATTAGAATTATTTACCTAGCTAAGAAGCCGTGTCCATTCGGAAGTGGATTTCATTTTAGTAGGCTATAGCCAATGTTTTCACAATTTCACCAATCATTATGGTATATATATACATTAAGTTTAAATTGGATATTTTATTTGAGATTTTACATTGGCTAGATTTTCTAATGCTCTTAGTAAATAATGATAGTGTATAATAAATGCACATACTAAGATTTGACATTTTAAACATGAACCACTTCCTAGCCATTTGGTCATCACTACCCCTTAAACCTAGGAGCTAAGGAAGGATTTAAAATACTTATGTAATTTCTATTTGAATCCATTTTTCTTAGTTCCTATGGGGATTGCTTTCATAACTACCCACGCCATCTCCTTATCTAAGCCTTTGGTACTCCTAGATGGACTAGTAGATTGAATGTGTCATTTCATTTTTCGAAATAAACAAATTTTGGATTTTCATGAAGGGCTCCTTAAGGCGTGATTATGGGATTTGTAGGATGTTTTCAAACCCTTTTTGAAAAATTTATTTCTTTCACTCCTGAGGGTTTTTCATGAATCTTCTTTTCACATCCTTCCAAGTAGACAATTTTCAATATCTTTTTAATCTTCTTCTATAAGGTGGCATGATATTTTCTTAAATCTTTTAATTGCGTTGCCATCCTTCTATCTTCATTTTTCAAAAAAGATTCCCTGTTTAGATAACTTTGCTAGAAATTTATTCATCTTCAATAAAGGTTTATCTAGCTTTTCATACGAAGGCATGCCTTCATTTATTAATTCAGCATATGATTCATCATAAGTGTTAGCTTTTCCGTAATCCCAAGAGGGGGGGGGTGAATTGGTATTTTTAAAATTTATCTCCTAGGTATTCCTCCTAACAGTAGTATGTTCACAAGCCTATGGTCAATCTAGTGCAAATAATGTAAATATACCAGAAATTAAATAAAGCAGTTTAAACAATCACACAAGCACTAGAAAACAGTAAAGAGAGGATGACACGCAGATATGTTATCGAGGTTCGACCAACTGCCTACGTCCCCGACTTGGCTAACCAGTACAAGGATTATCACAATAACTTGCTCACTTAAACGGGTGGAGCGGCACCTATAAAAATCAGGTCAAATTATCACACGGCTGACCTCAACCTTTACATCAATCCTTACCGGGTTGGATTACCGCCCCCTCAGGCCACACCTGGAATCTCTCAGATATACAATCAAATGGCACAATATTAAAGTGCTTTCATGTAAAGCAAATTTGTACCCAAATGCGCTCAATCACAAACACCACAGATAATTTAAAATGTAAGCTCTATGTGGTTTAGATATTTCAACTCTTAAATATGTTTTCTATCAGTGTAGCGAGTACGTGAGAGTATCGATAACAATCTGTGTATTTCAAAGTGTTTCAATCAAATGTGTTCACACAGAATACCAAGCAATCCTCAAGAATATCAATCAATAGAATATCTCAATCGCATGAATATGTATATGCTTGGATTGCAAAATAAATAATCTTTGTAGTCAGCAAATGATATATACTTGAATAAATATTGCGACAAAGATTAATGTAACAAATGCAAATATCTTTTCACAAATAGTTCAATGAAGATTCCACAAGATATTTGAGTGAGTTTAAAAACGTTTTTGCAAACCAAAAACAAATACAAACTTCCTAAGTTGTTGCAATGAGAATGCATCACTCGGAAGTTTTAATAAGTCTTCTTAGGATAAGCTTATTAGAAAAGCCTCCTAAGAATACTTAGGTTGTGCTCTTGTTAGAAAAATCGATTCAAACAATGAGAGCAAAACCTTGTGAATACACACTCAAAGCACTTACAAATGATTTTGAACTTGAGAAGGAGAGCTAGAGTGTTTGTAGGAAGAGTATGAGCAATAGGAATCAAAGGAGTGTATTTTTGCTTGAGAGAGAAAATTTTTAATCCTTTTTGCTAATCAATATTTAATTCTCCCAAATGAAGGAGTATATATAGACATACTAAAAAATTTTACCGTTGGAGACCTATTAGAGATTATTGGAAAAGTTTAATGACATTTAAATCAAGTTAACTTTGTTTAAAAAATATTTAACCGCGGTAAAAATTAGGGCAACCCGAGAGGTTCGGTCGACCAAGACTCATATGGTTCGGTCGACTAGGGGGTTTTTGAATTGAGGGCTCCGTCAACCGGAAGTGGGTGATTTCCCAAATTTCTGAGGTTCGGTCGCCCGGACCATTTTGAACTGCTTGGTTTGGTCGACCAGATCCGCTGGGAATTTTCCCGAGGACCCTCCCGTCAACCAGGTAGTTAGAGAACAAAACTTCTCGGTCGACCGGGAGGTCAAAATGTTGACCCCCAGGTGGTTTGGTCAACAGGGGTCAAATGAACTGTAAGGGCTCGGTTGATCGGACCATGGTCAACATGTTGACCCAGACCGGTTTCGGTCAACTAGGAGGAAATGACCCGTGTGAGTCGGTCGACCGAAAGTACAAGACTTGTACATTTCTATCCTTTTTCAAGCATGCAATTACGTAAGTCAAATATTCAAACATATGTATGCATGAGTGAGTTTCCTAGGGTTATTTGGTCTAAAATTAAGACACCGAAAAATTTGGTCTAAAATTAAGACACCTTAGGGTACACCCTAAGGTCATGCTAAGGTCATTTTGCATTATGATTTGGTTTGAGCTTACAAGATAAACCATGCATGTGTTGTGTATGCTTATTACAAACCAAAAGTCCTAATTATTATTACAGACCAAATAGACCACTAAATATATTACAGCTGAAAATACGAACGGGTCTTCAAGCTTAAGTTTTTCATATGCCATTAATGATATGCTAATATGGACCTGCACATGAACTAGATATTTATTAAATACAATCGTATTTGTCATTATCAAAACTAGGGCGTGACCTCTAAGGTCAACAATAAGATATATCACAACAATCATCGTGTGAATCAATACATGCATTGTCATTAAAGCAATCATTATAGTTGTGACGACCTGCTTATTTTCCACATTATATATATATATATATATATATTCAATATCAAAAATCCCATCTCAGCAGATCATTATACACCTGGACCCGTGGGTACCAGGGATAAATCAGAACACAACATGGAAGCCTAAGCAGCAGGAAACATATAATCACAATACTGTAAATACAAAACATCCATCACATTACTACAAATCTCAGAGTCACTATATCACTGTATTTTAGTATATACACATCTCAAACAAAACCTAGGGACATTTTCCCCAAAAATCCAATTGTCCCTACCAAAGCTTACCCTTCAAAAAGGGCAGGCAACAGCTCTAATTTAGTGGGGCTTTTCCCGCTCTCCTATTTGGGGCTCCTGAAAAGTTTATAAAATTTAGGGGTGAAACACCTCTCAGTAAGGGAAATAAACTAATACTAATGTGTGGCAACATGAGTATTCCATGTTCTACATATACCATACATAACATATTCGGTAACCGTTTTGTCAAATCTGGGAAAACATATATATATCATTAAAAAATGGGAGAACATACTGCATTTTCATAAACATATTACATCTCATATAATAACAATAACATAAAAACATTCCTGGTAGGTTAGCTGGCTATTGTCATGTATTACCCCCACATGATTGGGTTGTGTGGCCCGAAGGCGGGACCTGACAATGGTTGGCCGACCACTGCCAAGTCAAAAGTACAGTCTGTAAGTCTGATGGGTTTGCTTGACCTGGTCCGTACACTAGGGGCGATCACACACTTCTTAAAAATCACATCGACCATCCAATCTCACACCACTCCGTACAGCGGCTTTAACACAAATATCATGATCACGAAGACCATGGACACATAGCAACAGTACCGTGCAAGTGCTAGCCTAGACTAAGCCAACCAGGTTCTGATATCATATAACATATACTGAAACTGTGATACATGGATATCTCATATCATTAATTATCAAATCAATCATGTCATTTTGCTTATATACGTATATCATGAAAATCATCGGCTCGTATGCCGGTATTACACATTTTATCATAACTCGGCCCGTACGCCGGCAAGTCATAGCACAGCCCATACGCTAGCAAATCACATCATAGCACGGCCTGTACGTTGGCAAATATATATAAAAATCTCGGCCCATACGCCGGTTTTCCCATTATGAAAATCAATATCATAATCCCATTCCAAAAAAAATAGTATTTCATAACATTTTATACTCATGCCACACTGAACAAATTTTCCGCATATTTAACATACCATAATTTTAACCGTATTTTCCCAAATATAAATCATATATAAATATATTCATTTCCCTGAAATCAAATTCTATAATAATATACATACATTTTTCATAAAATATTAGTTTAGTTTATCACCTTACCTGACTACTGAGAAAGCCCCCAAAATATTCTAGTCTAACATCCGAAAGATTTCCTGGCCAATACCTTGAAAATGAAAACTCCCAGTATTTCCTCTTGTATATCATTTCCTATAACTATCGCAAGACCAAATTTGGCTTAAAAAGCCTTACCTCAATTTAGAGATGATTTCCAACTTGCTTTCACCAACGATCCGCTCCGGCAGATTTGGAGAGAACTTCCCAAGGAGCGTCACCGTGGCTTCGGATTGTCGATCTAGGGTAAATTTAGCCCAAAATCGATGAAAGAGAGAGAGAGAGAGAGAGAACCGAAGGGGAGAGAGAGAGAGTAGAGAGATTTCTTAATATGAAAGTAAAAATCCAGATTTTGATATTTATAGAGCAGAGGATTTGTCAACGAGTCACGTCATTCGTCGACAAATCCTTCAATAAATTTGTCGACGAAATTCAGTCCTCGTTGACGAAATTCAGTCGGCTCAAACCTCTCTCGGTATCTCTTTGTCAACGAATCCCCTGTATTCGTTGACGAATTTTCTTATACCCTCGTCGACAAATTCCCTGTATTCGTTGACGAATTTTCTTATACCTTCGTCGATGAATCCCCTGTATTCGTTGACGAATTCTAATGATTCCCCTTGATTATTCCTTCCAAAGTGCAATGTCGTCAACTTCTTCCTTCTATTACTGTCTCCATTTCCCTTCCTCTTTATTATTTAAATCCCATTATTATTCCGGTCGTTATAATATCAACTGATGATTCAACATATGATATATCGCAAGTTTCTGTATATGAATCATGACATGAATTATTGCATGAATCAGTAAATGAGGCAAAGTAAGATTCATATACCTTAGTGTCCATTAATATTGCTAGCCCATGATTTACCTTCTCCTGATCATATGAGCTTGGAGCATTCGGAGGAGTGATCTCCTTCTCTTTGGGCTCTCCATATTTCTTGTTAGCTTTGGTGTATTCTCAAGAGGGATGGGGGTGAATTGGGTATTTAAAAATTGCTTCCTAGATTAAACTAGATCAGCAGTATTACGCAACTTAGGGTCTGTCTATGCAATAATAAACCCAATCATTCACAATAAAACGTACATGTGTAACAAATATAACTTGCAGAAATATAAACAGTACACACACGATATGTTATCGGGGTTCGGTCAATATTGCCTACGTCCCCGCCTCTAACTCGTAAGCCCAAGGATTCCACTAATGCTCACTTAACGGGTGAAGTGACACCTAATACAACCAGGTCAATTAGCACAGGACTGACCTCTACCTTTACAAAATTTCCTTGCGAGGCGGAGAAGGCCCTAACAACCCTTAAGGGCTGGATTACCTCCCCCTTAGGCCACGCTTGGAATACAACAATATTTTTCACAACATAATTGGTAAAATGATTATGCTTCTTAAGAAAAGCAGATATGTACCCAATATAATCTATCACAAGCACATCAACAATATAGGTAATGTAAGCTTAGTGATGTGAATATATGTGCAAATAACACTCAACAAGATATGATCACAATAATGCTCAAAAGTGTTCTTAGCAAGTTGTATCTTTGAAACAAGCTAAATGAAATCTCAATAGCAAGTCAGGGTTTCAAAGATGTTAATCAAATATTCAAACTTAACTCAAAATATTGTCCTTCAATGTAATGAGTACATGAGTATGAAAATATTTTAGCTTGTAGAAAAATATTTTGCACAACAAAATCAAAGCTAAGGGAATCTTGCAATGACAATGCAAAGATCCTTAAGCTTGTTAGTTTATCCCAGCACAAGATTAATAATATTGAAATCTGTGGGATGAACTTAACTAAACTCCCCCAAAATCAATAAATCAAACAAGAACAATGGGAGTATTAGTAATGCCTAATATACACTAGCACAACCAATATGCTCTCACAATACTAAAATGTATCAAGGGAATGGAGATATGAGAGTATTTGGGTAAGGATAGAATTTCAAAATAGAGAGGATTTTTGTTAATGATTTTTTTCTAATAACACACTAATCCACACAAATGAACCCATATATATATAGGCCAAGAACAAAATATAACCGTTTAGGACCAATAGGGAATTCTTAGAAAAGTTTTAAAATACTTAGGAAATATTAAACCCATTGAACCCTTATTTACCTGAGTTAAAAAAAAACTACCCGGGAAGATTCAGGTGGCTGAACCAAGGTTTGGTCGCTCGAAATAGACTGAGCTTTGAAAAGCAATTTATATGGTTCAATCACCTGAGTCTAGGTTTAGTAGCTCGAAAAAAAGTCAGAAACATTTGTTCGGAGTTTCAGGTGCCTAGGTCATAGTTTCAGTACCCTAAACACAGAGGTTTGATTGCCCGGGGCCTATTTTGAGCTGAACTACATGGCAACCCGAGTTGGTGAAAAGGTCATATTTAGGGGTTCGGTCACCTGAAGGGGATAGAGTCTTTCTTGGTTCGGTGACCGAACGTCTGTTTGGTAGCCCGAGTTAGTGAAAAGGTCACATCTAGGGGTTTGGTCGCCCGAGGGCGATAGAGTCTTTCTTGGTTCGGTGGCTCGAACCCAAGTCAAATTGTTGACTTCCCAAGAGTTTGAGCGCCTGAGGTGAAATGAACCCTTGAGGTTGGGTCACCCGAGCTCTTTCATATTTTCCTATATTATTCAATTTAATTCATTTTTAACACTCTTGAATACTATATGAAATATGTGCATGAGTGTTGGGACCTAGAGTCATAGTAGGGTCTTACTGAGCTTACCATATATTCTATATGCATGACATACAGGTAATTATTACAGACCATATCCCTAGTTATTATTACAGACCCATATTACTTTAGGGTCTTCAGGCTTCACTTCGTGTGCCGTCAATTGATTTGCTAATATAAACCTGCACAAAAACTTGAAAACTATCAAATATTAGAGTATTTATCATTATAAAAATCGGGTGTGACCTATAAGGTCAACATTCTCCCTCGTTTTGATGATGACAAATACACCATGCAAAAAGTGGGTATAGCCTTGAAAGGCCCCCCTCTGACAATGTGCATAATTTTAAAGATATATCAATGTAAACAATTTTTACTACCCAATTTTTGCCTCTTATCTCTATCTCCCCCTTTTGGTAACAACAAAAAGGGTTATTAAATAAATATCCATAGGCATTGGGTATGATGCATTAATATACAAGATAAGTTTGGGAAATTTTAGAAATTTTGGCAATATGCCGTTTTAAAATAAGACATTTTCCCAAAAATATCTATATAAAAATGACCTATTTGGAGTTTTAAAAATAACAGTTTATTCACAGATACTTAACCCAAACGGTTTAGTATGATCAAGACCTAAAACATAAAGATAGTTATCAATTAAGTAATATATATGAAAAACATGCCTTTCAAATCACAACCAAATTCATAAAGTCTAAAGCAATGATAGGTTTAGCAATTAAGCACACAAACTATATAACCGGTCATTTAAAGATTTAAATGACATGAAAACAGAATTAGACCATAAATATGCACAAACTATTTCAATTGAAATATATCATAAGACCCGTGGAAGATATGAGTTTAAAACACACGACATACGATAACAGGTAGAAGGTTTGAGCATACAACAACCTAACTAGTTCACATGCATTTTTATGTGAAGTTACCAAACTAGTTATGCAATTTAAAAACATATAGTATATAATAATAATAATAATAATAATAATAATAATAATAATAATAATAATAATAATAATAATAATAATAATAATAATAATAATAATAATAATAATAATAATAAGGCAAGTGATAAAGAGTTTAGTTTTGAAATTTGATCTTGCCACAAGTACATGTAAATAAATATATATGTATATAATAATAATATATATCCCCCTTGTAATGTTTGCAAAATGGTGCTGGGGGTGCTTGCAAAAAAAAAATAATAATAATAATTTTAATGCACATGAAAGCAAAATTTTTCTAGTTTGTCAATGAAACACATGCTAAAATATAACCAGAAAAACACAACCACAATGATCCTAAAGATGTCAAAGCAAAGATCATATGGCAAAATCAAATGATTGTGGCAAATCAACATATTTCAAATTATGATTTTCAATAATGACTTTTCATTCAAGCACATGCCACACTTGATTCAAAATGGATCTAAGCCAAAAGATATTGGTGAGCATAACATGATAAGAATTTAGTTTAAGATGCTCCCCCATTGAAATTGAATCCAAGCTTAGATGAAATAAACTGCTTAGACTTAATGAGGATTTATTTCATTAAGAATGCCAAGAAGTATAAGCAATCAATTTTTTAAGTCTTTTAAAACGAATATACTGGATTAAGATTTATTCATTTTACCATTCAACCAGTATAATCATCTCTATAGATCACACATGCATCAAACAACATACATTAAGGCATGAAATAAAGCACATAATCGAAAACAATCTATATCAAAACATAGAGCTTTAAAAGCGGGATATGACAAATACACCATGCAAAACTTGTTTATAGCCTTAAGGGGCTCCCCCTAACAATACGCATCATGTATTTAACCCAAATTTTCAAATTTTTTGCCATACATCTCCCCCTTTTGGCAACAGCAAAAAGGGCCATAGGAGTTGACACTTTAGGCATTGGGTAAGTGTTACATTTATAAAATAGACATTTTGGAAAGATTTTGAAAAAAATTCGGCAGAGTGCCTTTTGTAAATCAGACTTTTCAAAATAAATCCTGTATAAGATGTAAACTATTTGAGTTTATATTTCCTAGCAGTGTATCCACAGCTACTCAAACAATTTAGTATGGTCCAATAATTAAGTAAGAGTTTCAATATCATCATGAAGTGGACAAAGGAGTTGTGCATGACAAGTAATAAGCAATGTGCATTACATTCAATGTGATCATGCTATAGATGTAAGATATGTGCACACAAGCAATAATCTGCATTCACAAAGTCTAAGACAAGTAAACAAATCAACAATGATATTGGTTGCTAAGACTTAGTAGTTTTCACTTAAGAGCTCCCCCTAATTTATGCAAACTATGAAACATCTAAGAAGCCTCTCTACTGTGCATTAGACCTGACTCACGTCTAATTTGTATGAATTTATCCTCGAGAAGTGGTTTATTGAATATATTTGCTCACTGTTCATTAGTGCATACAAAATCAGGAGCCATATCTCCTTTTTGCACATGATCACGAAGGAAGTGATGTCTAATCTCAATGTGTTTAGTTCGTGAATGTGAGATAGGATTTTTTAGAGATGTTTGATTGCACTAGTATTATCACATTTAATCGGTATTGTTTCATAGTGCAATCCAAAATCCACAAGTTGTTGTTTCATATAAAGAGTTTGGGCACA